>NC_044033.1:469127956-469761296 GCF_901765095.1 Microcaecilia unicolor | reverse complement strand
GGAGGAAAGAGAATGACTTATTTATTATTTATTATTTATTTATTAGCAGATTTATTTGGCTGGCAGAGAATCTGAAACCCCACCCCAGGTTCATTATCTATCTCCCCTCCCCCCTCTCTCTGTCTGAGCTCAAAATCTCTCCCTCTCTCTTCTCCCTCCTGTGCTCACCTCTCCCTCTGTCCTTCTTTTTATCAGTTCTGCTTCTCTCCTGATTGCCACCTTTCTTCCTGCATAATTCACCATCCTTCCATCCCCTTTTGGCCCTATCTGCAGTTTTCTCTCAATTCTTCTCTTCTTTCCCTTCAAGGTCTGGCATCTCTCTCTCTTCCCCCACCCCTGGCTCTCTCATGCCCCCTTCTCCCTGTGACTCTCTCTAATTCCCTGTATCTCTCTCAAGTCCCTCTTCCCCCATGGATCTCTCAAAACCCCTGTAGCTCTCTCAAATTCCTCTTCCCAGTGGCTCTCACAAGCCCCCCACCCCTCACCTATGGCTCTCTCAAGCTGGTCTGTAGCTCTCTAAATCCCCTCCCCCTTTCAAGGCTATCTAAAGCCCCCCCCCCCCCCGCAGCTCTCTCAAGATGCCTCCTTGCATCTCACTCAAGCCACCTCCCCTTGAACCTGCCTGAAGCTTGCTCTCCATCCCCCGTGCACCTGCCCCACACCTGCAGTACATTTTAACAAAGTATTCACCCTTTCTCTCTCCTCCCCTCCTGGACATAACCATGGGTCTCCATCTTCCCTCCCATACACCTATACCTGCACCCACACCCTGTTTACAGAAGGGGTAGGCCAGGTCAGAAGGAAGGCCTGGTGCAGGCTGCAGGCAGTACAGCTGACATTGGCCTGCAGAGAAGAAGACTTGCTGTTTCAAAAGGTACTGTGGGGGAGGATGGGTAGAGGGAGTGAGAGCAAGAGCCACAGGAAGATCTGGAAGGGGAGAGACTGAGGGAGTCTATTACTAAAGCTTAGTTTGAGTTATCTGCAGCAGGGCCTATTTTATTCCTATGGGCCCTGCTACAGATAACTCGAGCTAAGCTTTAGCAAAAAAAAAAAAAACCCCGAGTGATGCCAGGCAACACACGATTATTAATCATGAATAAATCTTTTAATCACAATGAATAATTAAAGCATTAATTGCAATGTTTACTGCAATTAACGTGAAGCCCTAAATGTAACAAATTTAAATTAAATTTAACCCAGAGCTGCCTTTTACTACCCTTTTTCCCTGTCAGCTAGTCAGTATTTACCCAGCTGCCCTTTCAAATCCAACAAGTGTATTCATGTTCATACCAAACAAAATCCCCCCCGCAAGACCCGCGGTGTTGCCCAGCCTCACAGCTACCTTGATGGTAACACACACAAGTATACCACACACCAATAATTTATTTTAAACCCCACACCCTATACTGATGGCCACCTGAAAGAGCTCTTCTTTTCCCACCAAAGCTGTGAGAGCCTAAACTTGTCACTACCCCGCTCCACCCAATTACTCAGCTGCAGCCAACTGAACCCCCATAAATCAATTCCAATAAGTTCTAAACCATACATAAAATATATCCAATCCAATATCTGATAAATGAATACCATCCAGATAGAAAATCCCTGGAAAGTCCAATGTTAACAATTCATAGATCAATACCATGCCTCCCCCAAATCCAACAAATGTAGACACCTCTGCATTCACTCGCCTCCAGAGGCCCTCCACAGCTTTAACATGCCTGGCCTTTCTCCACACTAATCTGGGACTATACCACATCAACACAGATATACAATGATGATGTTAATAATAATAATATTTCATTTCTTTAATCCAGTTACATTTCATAGACAATTTGTTTTTATTAGCTCTATATCAAATAAATTGGGAATTTGAAGCTTGAAATTCTAGTCATTCACTATGTTTTCTCATAAACTAAGTTGGTTTGGTTTTTATGTCTTTTCTCTTGAACATAGTCCCTCCAGATATCTAGGATATTTGCCATTGTCTTTGAATAAAAACTGAAATCTACCATTCCATTCAACCTTTACTTAAACACCAACTGGTTGATATTCAAAACAATTTAACCAGCCAGAAACAGACACTGACCAGTTAAATTTCTTGTTTGGGGCTACCAACTAATTTACAGTGGCACTTAACTGGTTCTCGCTGCTGAAAATTAGCTGATAGTGCCTGTCACGTGGTCTTCCCATGCCACAAAAACTTTCCTATTTTCTAACATGGGGGCGGGGAGTAAGTGTGCCCTGCAGCAATCAGCCATCGGTGCGTGCTGTTTGATTAACAACTGGGTTAACACGTGAGCCCTTACTGGTAAGGGCAAAGGCAATAATCACTGTGCTCCAATATTTTTGGAGATTTCTGCTTCAGTAAAAGTGGCATTGGCATGCTACAATTTTCATGCACCATACTACCACAGGCCACTTTTACCACAGCTTAGCTTGAGTTATCTGCAGCAGGGCCCATTTTATTCCTATGAGGTAAGTTTTAGTAAAAGACCCTCTTTATGCAGTAACCCAAAGCAACTGAAGTACTGTATATTGACTTAACCGGCTATGCATAAACTCAGTTCAATGTAGAAGCTTGACAATAACTGGCATTGAATATCCAGAAATAACGCCGACGGTGGACAGCAAAATGCTCACTGTCAAGAGCTGAATATTTACCCTTAAATAGTTTTCATTTAGGGGCCCTTTTACAAAACTGAATTAGGAAATGGGCCTAGATTGTTTAAATGCAGGGTTTTCCTGCACACTAAACCCATTTCTAACATGGTAGTTTAAAGGCATTTAATATTTTTAAGGTCATTAGCATGCGTTACCTGAATGAAGCTAACATAGGTACACTTCCTATTTAGGAGGTGCTAACTACTCCCACGTTAACTCTGCATTATCTAGTTAGCAAAAATTAATGCAAATGCGATAGCTGGATAACACTTCCATGCCCATTCTCCACCCATCGTGCTTTATTGTGTTCTGTCGTAAGCCTTTTTTTCTCATATTAAATGCATGTTAGAGCTTAATGTGGTTTAAGTCTCAGGTATCTCTTCACTGTTTGCTATGACAACCTGTACACATAAAATCTTGGACAATATTTGGGCATAAGATTTAAATAAGCATTAGAAGAGTGAGCATTTTCCTAACCCCACCTATTACACTTGAAGTAAATGAACTGACTTGTCAGCTGAAGTACTTTTTTTTTCATGAAAGTTTATTTTTTAACACACAAATCCTATTTCTCCTGAGTTTTTAATTAATGCTGTGTTCATCAGGATCAAAGTCTTTATGTCTCAGATAAAATCTAAATCAATTGGATTTAGAAGAAAAAAAATCTAAGTAACGAGCTTAACTGACATGATAGTATAAATTGTCTTTCCCTTATTTGTGCAGGCATACCTTGAGTGATAGTTTTTCATTATCCAAAGTCAGTAACTTGTGTAGGAAGTAGGAAAGGGGAACATTGATTTGTTGAAATAAGAAAAAAAAGTCTATTAAGGCCTACAAAACAAATAAAGCTTATTTTCATAACATTTCTTTTGAGGCTTATAAAATACAGAAAAATAGAAAATATGTCATTTTAAATTACGTAGAAAAACAAATGAAACTGGTTGATGTAGTATATCTAGATTTTCAGAAAGCGTTTGACAAAGTACCTCATGAGAGACTCCTGAGAAATTTAAAGAGTCATGGGACAGGAGAAAATGTCCTGCTGTGGATTAAGAATTGGTTATTGGACAGAAAACAGAGGGTAAGGTTAAATAGCCATTTTTCTCAATGGAAGAGGGTGAATAGTGGAGTGCCACAGGGATCTGTACTGGGACCGGTGCTATTTAACATATTTATAAATGATCTAGAAATCGGAATGAGCAGTGAGGTAATTAAATTTGCAAATGACACAAAACTATTCAAAGTCGTGAAAAATGCATATGGATTGTGATAATTTTCAGGAAGACCATAGGAAACTGGAAGACTAGGCATCCAAATGGCAGATGAAATTTAATGTAGATGAAAGTAAAGTGATACAAATTGGGAAGACTAATCTGAATCATAGTTATCTGATGCTAGGATCCACTTTAGGAGTCAGCACTCAAGAAAAAGACCTAAATGTCATTGTAGGCAACACAATGAAAACAAACAGCATGCTAGGAATTATTAGGAGAGTGCTGCACAATAAACCCAAAAATATTATAATGCTTCTCTATCGTTCCATGGTGCAACCTCACCTTGAGTATTGTGTTCAATTCTGGTTACCGTATCTCATAAAAATATAGAGTTCTAAGAAGAGTGACCAAAATTGTAAACGGGATGGAACTCCTTTCATATGAGAACAGGTTAGAGAGATTAGGGCTGTTCTGCTTGGAAAAGAGAAGGCTGAGGGGAGATATGATTGAGGTCTATAAAATCCTGAGTGGTATGAAGCTGGTGGAGGTGAATTGATTTTTTTATTCATTCAAAATACAAAGACCATGGGACGCTCAATGAAATTGCATGGAAATATTTTTAAAACAAATAGAAGGAAATATTTTCATGCAAAGAATAGTTAAGCTCCTGTTACCAGAGGATGTAGTAATGGTGGTTAGCGTATCTGGGTTTTAAAAAGGGTTGGACAAGTTCCTGGAGGAAAAGTCCATACTCTGTTATTGAGATAGACATGGAGAAGCACTGCTTGCCCTGGGATTGATAGCATAGAATGCTGCTACTAATTGGGTTTCTGCCATCTACTTTTGGCCTGGATTTGCCACTGCTGAAAGCAGGATACTGGGCTAGATGGACCATTGGTCTTAACCTGTTTGGCTGTTATTATGTTATGTTCTTATATTCAAATGAAGAAATACCATTTTTTAATACAAAATAAAATAATTTTGTTATTTATAGAAGTGGCATCAAGCTATGTGCATACGATCCACATAGAAGTGAACATTTATACCATACCAGCCCACTAAAGCTGCTGGACAGATAGATGACTAGGATGCCATGGTATCAGCTAAATCGATGACAATAACCTCAGTCATGTGGCTTTTATATGGGATCTTTCTTCAGTATTTGTGGCAGGTCTAGTACTTCTAGTATTTTCCTGTGACCCATGCAGACTTCCCAGTGTAATATATGTACCAAGGAACTATGCCTTTATAAGCAGGGGAACCTGGGAGGGAAAATAAAAAGGAAGGGCCAACCTCGTCCTCCTCGTTCCCTTGTTGGCACAATGCTTAGCTGGGGAGAAAATCCAGTTGGTAATTTAAACAATGGCTACAATAAAGGACTTCTGCTGTTCTGGTAGAATTACACCCTGCATACCATCCAGTACACAGTGCCAGCCCAAAGGTGCTTGATTCCCTAGATAACCCTCTGCTGTGTGCCCTTTTCCCTTAGGGTGACTCAAGAATCCCTTCCCTTATACCCTCCTGTAGTCTAGTATATCCCCTTTCCTAACCTAATCTATAATATTTCAGAATCTTCTCTTCCCCTCCCAACCTCTCCCCCCACCAGATGGCCAGCATCCCACTTCCCCTCCACAGCTCACTGCTCAGGTGGCCAGCATGCTTCTTCATATACTTATTTACCTTTCCCATCTCCTTTCCCCATTCAGTATGTCTTCTTCCTGTCTCATGTCCAGCAACCAAGCTCCATGCTCATGTTCTGCTGTATGCCTCTCTCTCTCTCTAAAGAAACTGAGAGAAAGAGCAGGGCAAAACAATATTTGAGTGGCGGCCTTTGTTTAATGATGCCATGCCAGTGCTATTTCTATGTCAGGGCAGAGGTGGAAACTGCTATAGACAAGATGGAGGGGCGGGGAGGAGGAGAGGAGATGCTGATCCATCTACCCCCCCCCCCCACCAAAAAAAAAAAAAAAAATATATATATATATATATATATATATATATAACAAGTGCACACTTCTCTAAAATCAGGGCAGCCTTGCTGTTAGGCAGACTAAGCATCCACCTAAGATAGCATCATCATATATATACTGCTATCTTAGGTGGACAATGAAGAAGAGTTGACGATGAGAAACAAATAATATGAAAGAAACTGAAGTTGAGTCGGATTGAATTGAAATTATATAAGGATTTTGGACAGGATTGGAGTGAGAACTGGAATTTATTGATGAGAAGAACCTTATAGATCTGACTATGAGACTTTTGATCATTGGAGCCTAGTATGTGTCCCGTGGATTAAATTAAAACCTTATAGCGGAACAGCAGTGTGAGTGCTGCCGTAAGAAAGGTTTGAATGATTTAATGCAGCCCTAGATAAACAGTATTGCACTAATCCATCTCTGAAAGCAGCAATGACTGCACTGAATCAAAAAACTTCCGTACTTTTTCAGTAACGGAAAAATGCTTCATCCCCTTATTTACCTGATTTAGCCAAAGGCCATTTGACTGTCCACCTCTACTCCTAAATCCCTTGTAATAAAATAAAATAAAATCTTCATGTTTCCCTAATATGTCCTGTCTGTCCTAACCCTTATCCCTTACTTGTCCTGTCTGTCTGTCATAATTAGATTGTAAGCTCTATTGAGCAGGGACTGTCTCTCCATGTTCAGGTGTGAAGCGCTGCGTATGTCCGGTAGCGCTATAGAAATGATAAGTAGTAGTAAGAAAGGTTTGGACATTGAGATTGTTTCCACGGACTTCTCCGCTAAAGTGTTACTATTTGGTTTCTCCTTGGGTTATAGTTTTTAAGGGTTTTGATTATATGAGTGGAATGAGTGAAGTATGAATGATTGATTGGTATTTTGTTTTATATGTGATTTGTGCTTTTTATTTATAGAACAAGATCAGCATTGTGGCATTTTCAGGGCACAGACCGTAGAAGTCTGCCCAGTACTAGCCCCGCCTCCCACCACCAGTGCTGCCACCCAATCTCTGCTAAGCTTCTGAGGGTCCATTCCTTCTGAACAGAATTCCTTTATTTTTATCCCACGCATTTTTGAATTCCGTTATCATTTTCATCTCCACCACATCCTGCAGGAGGGCATTCCAAGTATCCACCACTCTCTCTGTGAAAAAATACTTCCTGACATTTTTCTTGAGTCTGCCCCCTTCAACCTCATTTCATGTCCTCTAGTTCTACCACCTTCCCATCTACAGAAAAGGTTCGTTTGCGGATTAATACCTTTCAAACATTTGAACATCTGTATCATATCACCCCTGTTTCTCCTTTCCTCCAGGGTATACATGTTCAGGTCAGCAAGTCTCTCCTCATACGTCTTGCAACGCAAATCCCCATACCATTTTTGTAGCTTTTCTTTGCACCGCTTCAATTCTTTTTACATCCTTAGCAAGATACAGCCTCCGAAACTGAACACAATACTCCAGGTGGGAGTATTGTGTTCAGTTTTGGAGGCCTGAACTGAACACAATACTCTTGTTTGCATGGGGCAGTCTATACAGAAAGCCCAGATCTATTTCTCTTCTGTGATTATTAGTCTTAATTCCTTGGATTAGGCCAGGTGGATCCTCTCCTTTTATTCCTTTGAGTATCTTAACATACATGTATAAGCTAACTCTCAGATAAACAGACTAGCATCCCAAGCCAGTGTTTCAATAAAGATGTAACCTTTAATCATTTCATTTGAAAAAACTGTTTCTGCATGCTCATTGGAAATGTGGTTATATATATACAGGGCATGGGTCACTATGATTGCTTGGGGGTCCTTTTACTAAGCTGCAATAAATAGTGGCCTTAGTACACCCTTGGATTATGGCAATTTTTAGTGCAGCTGGAAAATCGCTGATTATCCATTTTCTGAATTAATGGCCATGCACGAATGTTACCATTAGTGTGTGGCCATTAACAAATATTAACACATGAACCCTTAGTGCCATGTGCTAATCAGTTAGTACACTATAATGCAGATACACTAACTGATTACAACAAAAATATCCACTCTCTGCCCCCCCCCCCCCCCCCCTTCCAGACAGAAAAATCACCTATAATTTGTCTTGGTTACCACCATTGCATCAGTTAATAGAGACACAGAAAGACAATACTTTAAAGAAGCAGAAAGAAACTAGCTTAAATTTAAAGAAAAATAGTGATGTGTCACTGAAGCCTTTCATATACACATCCATTTTACTTGAGCTACTGAGCACATGCCTCCTTCCAGGTATATAAAATTTAATTTTTCCTGAAGCTGTCACAGATCACAGTATCTCTTGTCAGTTTTGTTTTTATGGGAGGCATCAATCACTGGAGGATTGAGGGAGTGACCTCCCCCTAATCCCTCTAGTGGACCTCCATCAATCCCTGGATAGGAGCACTTTTTTAAAGCCTAGATGTCCTTGTTAGCAGGTGTAAATCCTAATGTTCTTCTTTTTTGGACATAGAAGTGCATTCCCTTTCTGAAATGGGAAATAAATGTTTATTTTTCAACCCATTCAAGTGTAAGCACTCCTTAGTAGCTGAGCATATGATTATACCTTTTTAAAATGTTGTTACTTGTTCCATGGTAAGTGTTATCAGAGGTTCTCAGGCGACCCTCAGGGGGAGGAATGCTGGCTTTGCCCTAACCCCTGATAAGCCTTTCCTCAACTGAGAGGTGCCCAGCTCTACCACCAGCTGCCTTTCAGGTGCTGTGGAGGACTTGCAGCTCATCTGCATATCCTTACAGCCTTCTCCGGGGTGACACCCAGGTCCACTCCGATCCACTCAGGGCCTCCGCTGTAGGGGCATTTTTCTCTTTACATCTAATCTTCTTCCCAGTTGCTAAAGTACCTCTCTTCCTAGCCCTGTCCCTTCCTAATCTTTTCCCTCATCCCCTACCTCTCTCCGCTACAGGAACTCACTGCCCATCCATCGACTTCATCACCTCACTTTCTCTCCTACTATCTTCCTCCCTCTTGGCTTTTAATCTCCGTCTCTTTCTTCCCTCCATTTTGCCTTCCCAATTCCCCCTAAATACCTCTCGCCTTCGATGCCTTCATGGCCACACCTCTCCTACTCTCCTCCGCTCTCTTTTACTCCTTCTCTTACTCTCAGCTGGTGACATCAATCCCAATCCTGGCCCTCCTCACCAACTATTATCCCAACTCTACAGATCTCACCACGACCTCTCTAACCTCATCTCTATTCCTCTACTCCCCTCCTCTTCTCTGCCCTTCTCTTGCGCCCTATGGAATGCCCGCTCTATCTGTAACAAACTCCCCTATATCCAGGACCTCTCTATCTCGCGTCACCTCCATCTGCTTGCCATAACAGAAACCTGGCTCTGCCCTTATGACTCTGCTTCAGTCGCAGCCCTCTGCCATGGCGGTTATCTTTTTTTCACATACTCCTCGCCCTTCTGGTGGCAGGGGGGGCGGTGTTGGACTACTTCTCTCTCCCTCCTCCAGATTTCAACTCCTTCTTCCACCTCAATCTCACTGTTTTTCCTCCTTTGAAGTCCACTCTATCCGCCTTTTCTCTCCTCTGCCTCTTCGAATGGCGGTCATTTATCGTCCCCCTGATAAGTCCCTTTCATCCTTTCTCAGTGACTTTGATGCCTGGCTTGCCTTCTTCCATGATCCTTTCTCCCCCTCTCTCATCCTTGGTGACTTTAATATTCCTGCTAATGATCCTTCCAACTCTTATATTTCCAATTTACTTGCTTTAACATCCTCCTTTAATCTCCAACTATGCTCCACCTCCCCCACTCATCAAAATGGTCACTGTCTTGATCTCATCTTCTCCTCCAACTGTTCACCTTCTAGTTTCCTTGCCTCTGATCTTCCCCTCTCTGATCACCATCTTATAACTTTCACACTTAAATCTCCTCCCTCCCAGTCCCGTCCTGTCTTATCTAATTTATCTAGGAATCTTCACGATATTGACCCTTCATCTCTATCTTCCATGCTTCAAACCTCCTCTCTACTGTGGCACCATCCACGTCTGTCAACGAGGCTGATTCTTCTTACAACAATACTCTATCCTCTGCCTTAGACACTCTAGCACCTTTGATGACCCGCCCTATAAGGCGTACAAAACCCCAACCTTGGCTGACTTCTAATATCCGCTACCTACATTCCTGTACCCGCTCCGCCGAACGCCTCTGGCGGAAATCTCGGGCCCTTGCTGATTTCTTACACTTTAAGTTCATGCTGACCTCCTTCCAATCTGCTCTTTTACGTGCTAAACAGGTTTATTATATCCAACTGACCAACTCTCTTGGCTCTAACCCTCGACTTCTCTTCACCACATTGAACTCTCTCCTCAAGGTGCCCCCTCCCCCAACTCCCCCTTCATTATCTCCTCAGACCCTTGCTGAATTCTTTCACGACAAGGTTCAAAAGATAAACCTTGAATTCTCTACCGCGCCACCTCTCCCTCCACTAGTCCGTTCCTCTCTCTCTCCTTCCCCTCATTCATTTTCCTCCTTTCCTGAAGTTACTATAGAGGAAACTACACTTCTCCTTTCTTCCTCAAAATGTACCACCTGTTCCTCTGATCCCATTCCCACCCACCTTCTTAATGCCATCTCACCTGCTCTTACTCCTTTTATCCATCACATTCTCAACCTCTCACTTTCCACTGCAACTGTCCCTACTGCCTTTAAACATACTGTGGTCACACCTCTCCTTAAGAAGCCTTCACTCGACCCTACTTGTCCCTCTAATTACCGACCCATCTCCCTCCTCCCATTTCTCTCCAAATTGCTTGAGCGTGCTGTTCTCCACCGCTGCCTTGATTTTCTCTCCTCACATGCTATTATTGACCCACTACAATCTGGTTTTCGCCTTCTCCACTCAACCGAAACTGTGCTTACTAAAGTCTCCAATGACCTATTACTGGCTAAATCCAGAGGTCTCTATTCCATCCTCATTCTTCTTGATCTTTCCGCTGCTTTTGACACTGTTGATCACAGCATACTCCTTGATACCCTGTCCTCACTTGGATTCCAGGGCTCTGTCCTTTCCTGGTTCTCTTCCTACCTCTCCCTCCGCACCTTCAGTGTTCACTCTGGTGGATCCTCTTCTACTTCTATCCCTCTGGCTGTCGGCGTACCTCAGGGTTCTGTTCTTGGTCCCCTCCTCTTTTCTATCTACACTTCTTCCCTTGGTTCATTAATCTCATCCCATGGCTTTTCCTACCATCTCTATGCTGATGACTCCCAAATCTACCTTTCTACCCCTGATATCTCACCTTGCATCCAAACCAAAGTTTCAGCGTGCTTGTCTGACATTGCTGTCTGGATGTCTCAATGCCATCTGAAATTAAACATGACCAAAACCGAGCTTCTCATTTTCCCCCCAAACCCACCTCCCCACTCCCCCCATTTTCTATTTCTGTTGATAGCTCTCTCATTCTCCCTGTCTCCTCAGCTCGAAACCTTGGGGTCATCTTTGACTCTTCTCTCTGCTTCTCTGCTCATATCTCTCCACACTCGTCCTTCCCTACACCCCTTCCTGTGCACTCCGCTCCATGGATAAATCCTTCTTATCTGTTCCCTTCTCCACTACTGCCAACTCCAGACTTCGCGCCTTCTGTCTTGCTGCACCCTACGCCTGGAATAAACTTCCCAAGCCCCTATGTCTTGCCCCATCCTTGGCCACCTTTAAATCTAGACTGAAAGCCCACCTATTTAACATTGCTTTTGACTAATAACTGCTTGTAACCACTCTCCTCCACCTACCCTCCTCTCCTCCTTTCTGTACACATTAATTGATTTGATTTGCTTACTTTATTTTTTGTCTATTAGATTGTAAGTTCTTTGAGCAGGGACTGTCTTTCTTCTATGTTTGTGCAGCGCTGCATACGCCTTGTAGCACTATAGAAATGCTAAGTAGTAGTAGGTTCTCAGTTAAACTCCGTACCACTCAGAGAATGTACAAGAAAAATATATTTGTGTATATATATTAATATTAGAACATTAATGGGGCCATTAGTCTTCACAATTAAATAAAATATTTTTAATATATATAATTGATAATCTTACAACTTTTACATTGCAGTTACAGTTAGAAGTTTCAATTAAAGGTACAATTTTGTGCTTCTTTAAGCAGAACATTTACTTCAGCTCTGCAAAACATCAAAATCTTGTATTCTACTTTGGAATATACATACTCAGATAAGTATTTTGATAAGTACTTCTTGCCTAATATTATTGATTTACATTAACTAAAAAATAGGTACTTAAAATTCACTTTACCCTTTCATTTTATAAGATTCTACAATTCATTCCTATATGCAGGATCTTTAGCCAGTCACATATTTTATTTATTTATTTTCTTGTTTTTATGTTTCTGTCTGTATATTAATGTTTGCCTATGTGTCTGTGTCTTATCTCTGCATGCACACTTAGGTTTATCTGCTCAGAGCAATCAGTCACATGTATCTTTTGTCAAATGTTATCTTCCCAGGTGCTTTCCTGCAGAAGGTTCCACTGACATCTTCTCCACATGCAATCTCAGACAGAGAGGTAACTTTTCTTCTTCTTTTCTTTTCCTTTACCCTATTATCCTACATTTAGCGACCCTTTTACTAAGGTGACTGAAAAATGGGCTGTGCTAATGTAGTTGCGTGTTTTGGGCATGCACAGATCCATTTTTCAGCACGCCTATAAAAAAAGGCCCTTTTAAATTTTTTGCTGAAAATGGAAGTGTGCTAAAATAAAAATTGGCACGCGTCCATTTTGGGTCTGAGACCTTACCATCAGCCATTGACTTAGTGGTAAGGTCTCACACGGTAACCATGTGGTAATCGTCTATGTGCATAGAATGACAATTACCACTTGGTTTTTGCCAAGTGCCAGAAAATAAAAACTGCACGGGTCATGCAGTAGCTGGGCAGTAACTCAAAACTGACACATGTTGGGCGTGAGTAGGCACCTACGTAGCTTAGTAAAAGTGCCCCTTATTAAATAAATAAGACAAATTTTCTCCTTAGTGTGTACACTATTTAAATATGTCCTTTTTCTTAACAGTGTAATTTTACAATAAATAATCTCTTAAATTAAAAAAAGATAATCGGTATGTCCCTAACTAACCCTCTCAGTTTTATTTTACCTATATGTATTATTTTAAATCTAGCACTCAAATCAATATTAGCGTGTCAAATTTCAGTATTCAAGCATGTTTTTTTTTCTCTTTCACCCTACCCAAATACAATGATAGGACTTAAATCAGCAATAGTCAGCAGTGACCAAACTTTATCACATTAAATCAGTTCTTCAAACCAGTTCTAGCTTTTATTCACAATGGCATCTGTGAATTTTATTACAAAATAATTTTCCTTCACATAAAAGCTGATCACTTATGTCCAATATCTGTTTCTAACAGAGTTTTTTTCTTCATTTTTGTTCTTGATGGTCTTTATAAATACTTGTCATTTTACAAGGTAACTATAGAAATTAAGGGGTCCTTTTACTAAGATGTGTTAAAAAGTGGCCTGCGCTAGTTTGGATGCATAAAATTGGTGTATGCTACACCATATTTTACTATGGTGGATAAAAAGGCCTTGTTTTAATGGGGCAGTAAATGGCCATGTGCTAATATTAAAAGTAGCATGTGGCTATTTACTGCCTGAGCCCTTACCACCACCTATTTACTTGGCAGTAAGGGCTTGCATGCTACTCGTGCAGTAATCAGTCAGCATGTGGCAATGTGGCCACGTTGCCAATTAGTGCCAGGAATGCCCCCATGGTATAAAATAGAAAAATATTTTCTACAGCAGGAAACAGCATGCAGGAAACAGCACACACCAACTTTGGAATTATCACCAGCTGCTAGTATCAATTTTGTGCATGCTACCCTTGTGTTAGCCCTACCATGGCTTAGAAAAAGGGCCCCCAAATTAAACTTTTAGCCATTGAGATCTTTAGTCACTAACAGCTTTTTAAATCATGTCAGCTCTTTATATCAACTATCATACATACTTACAAGAGATATTTTCACTCAGAAAATTACCTTCAGAATTTTCCTATTTAACATTCTATCTCTGCGTACAACTTCTAATAGTACCATTGTCAATTGTTTTACAATTTAATGTCTGACTACATCACAAACACATAAGTCCTTCTTCTACCATACATCCGTTCCAACAAGCTTAATGAAATTCACCAGAATGTTAGAGATGCAAATTGATCTTAAGGTAGCCATTAGCCTGTCAGCATAAACTCAGCTTTCATAAGTTTCTCTGCTCTGCCCACCATGCAGCACCACATATAAAACATTGTTTTCAATTTATAACATTCACTCGAGCATGTCCCCATTCTCTTCCTTACGCCAAATTTGCCCAGCATGATGCTGACTCCATTTCACAGGATATGCATATGCATGTGCCCATGTAAGAGTGCACACACCACTCATTTCTGGAACCATTGTGAAAAACAGTGTCAGGACACACATGAGCCTGCCCAAAGTAGCTGCTCAACCCTAGCCACAGCTCCCTTACAAGTTTTCAATAGCCACCAAATACCTTGCTAAGGCCTCCTTTACTAGGCTGCACTTCCCTGTGCAAGCTGGCCATCCTTTCACTCATGTGTGATTACTGCATATGCTATAGACATCTGCTGGCAAACAGACAAGTACTGCACTTGGACACCTATGGGTCACCTTTCCTCCACTACTCTGAGCAGCCTGAAGCCCCACCTGAACCAGAGTGCCACTTTTCCCTGCTACCACAAGCAATTCCAGATTCATGGGTAGTTTTGTCTCCGCCTCCTCTCAGCAAAAGGTTCAATGCCTGCTCCAGCAAACATCCTAGTGCACCTCACACTGGCTCTGAAGCACTTTCCCTAACATTTCAGGCACCCAGCCTGCCCTGTGAAATTTTCCTGCCATATGCATATTTTAGATATTTACTTATCTATATTCCAGCTTTGTAAAATCCGTATTTAGCTGTTTCTGCTCTGTAAATATGTAAATGCCAGTTAATGCATGTCTAAAACCTAAATAGCATTTCTAAAATAAGCACCATAGAATGCATACTTGTAGCCAAGCTAAAAGAAGATTTGCTAATTGACCTTCTTACATTTGAGGAAGGAGGAAAAATAAATCCCTACATGACATTTTCACAAAAATCTATTTGAGGGATAGCCTAATAGTTAGAGCATCATATTGAAAACTAGGGTAGCCCAGTTCAAATCCCACTGCAGCTTCTTATGATCTTGGGCAAGTCACTCTGCCTCAGGTACAACAGGAAAACTACTTTAACACATTTTGCCTTCAGACTTTTTTCATGTGCTACTCACTTGTTAGGGCTTAGCACCCTTTAGTAAAAGGTCCCCTTATATAGTATACCTCCAAAAGCAGAAAAAATACTTAATGTACCTGAATATAACTAACCTTGGGCTAGAACTGAAAAAAAAAAGGCAAGAACTAAATCCAAAATCCCATCCTGTCCACTTCTTGGAGCAGGTGTAATATTTTTGCATTGGTTTTAGGCAAGGCAAGTTTATAAAGGCATGTAGATGCATATGTTGTCTCTGGAAAATAAACACAACATATATGCCCATGTGCCTTCATAGCCTTGGGGTATGTTTACTAAGGTGCATTAGCATTTTTAATGCACCTTTAAGTTAAGGCATGTTGAACACTAACGTGCCAATACATTCTTATGGCCGTATTAACATTTAATGTGCATCAATCATTAACACACATTGCAAAATGCTAACATGCTTATAGTGTACCTTAGTAAACCCAGCCCTTCGTATTTTCTTGTCACATTACCCTACTTAGACACAAATCTTACACTAATTTTCAGAGACAAACTACCTATGTTTTCTTTTAGAAAATTATCAAAAAGTGTGCATGATAAAAGCAGCCATGTACTTTGTAACATCAAGAGTACTTGAAAATCTCGTCAACTCTGTATTGTCAGTGATTCTTTTACTGCATTGTCCGTAATACTGCACTGCAGTCAACAATTCTGACAGAATTAAAGTACTTTTTAATCTAAAGTTTAAAAAGAACCTCTACTGCAATAGAAATAGCTATCATTGTGTGGAAGTATGCTACAAATTAATGACTTTTTGCTTGATTGAACTTCTCAGTCTGACTTTAGTAATCAGTGAACCATGGTAGCTGTTTACTGCTCTAGACACTACAACACTAAGGACACTATTTCTTTAATTAAACCTTCTAGTTCCCCCTACATTTTAGAAATAAAATATTAACTACATACACTTTAAAGATCCTTGACATTTAATTGAGTACTATATTAGTATCTAAAGAAGTTCAAAGTGAGTTTTAATCTAACAAAAGTTGTAAATGTTTTTCTTCTTTCTTGAATAGGCTATTACTATCCAGAAGACTCTTAGTTTTTCCTCTTTTAAATTTGATTTAAAAATGTATTTTCCACCTAGCAATCAGTTATGCAATCTAGCGACCAATATTTGTACTTCCAAAAAGTTACCACTGGTACGGAAAAAAATGTAATCCAATTATTATTTCATGTATTTTTCACTTATGCTTTCTAATTAACAGATTCTTACTAGGTTTTTCTCTAACCTTGGGAAAATATCTGGTGGTTAATTGCAGTAGAATCCTCTCCATATCATGATGCTCTAGAAGAGGTCTGCCTACACTTTACAAAAAGAATTATAGCCTACATATATACTAAATCACAAGAAAGCTACCATGTTATTCAGCCAGAGGTACATTAGGTTTAAAGCTGTGTGCCTTGATGTCACCAATGTAGTTTTGTTTTAAATGCCATTGTTGATTTGAAACAAATTGGCTCTCTCCTAGCAGGAGGGAGATTGAAGGGTCCTTTTACTAAGGTGCGCCAAAAAATGGGCTGTGCTAGTGTAGGTGCATGTTTTGGGCATGTGCAGATCCATTTTCAGTGTACCTGTAAAAAAGGCCTGTTTTTAATTTTTGATGAAAATGGACGTGCGGCAAAATAAAAATTGGCCATTGACTTAGTTGTAAGGTCTCACGCAGTAACCATTTGGTAATTGTCTACATGTGTAGAATGACAATTACTGCCCGGTTTCTGCTGTTTGCAGGAAAAAGGAATTATTTTCTGGTGCGTATAGCGGCCGCGCATAAAAAATGAAATTACAGACCTCATGGTAGCCAGGCGGTAACTCCAAATTGACGCATGTTGGGTGCATGTAGGCACCTACACGGTTTAGTAAAAGGGCCCCTGAGAGTTCCTTTTCAATGTGACCTGGATTTGGGGACTGTGTGAATGAGAGAGTCAGGAGATATGAATCTTGTTTTGGGAGGATAGAGGAGATTATGGGATGAAGAAGGCCTAAAACCCAAGCTTACTGAGATAGGGGAGATAAGGTTGTTTAATTCTAGAGGACTCAACCTATTTTCAATTTTAACAATGCCAGCAGATTGTTTTAACTAAATGTCCTGAGATGTGGACAGTGCATTTACCATTTGAAAATGGAGCATCAAGTAAATACCATTATAAGACTTTTTTTTTTTTTGCAGGTTGCAAGAATTGCAACATGTAAAGAGGTATTTTTTCTTAAATGTTTTAGGTTTTGTCCAATTATTGATCGTACCAAACCTGGAATATTGTAACCTTCTTTATGTAGGTACTTTTCTCAATAGTGTGTCCTCTTTCCACATAGTTTGCTGTATTTCCAAAGAGTATGCACTATTAGAAGTGAATCACAAAACAAGAAATGTGTTTTTTTTAATGCTTGTTTTCATTTAGCAAAGACTTGGAAGAAATGCAGGAAAGGGGAGATATGATAGAGACATTTAAATACCTGAAGCTTACAAAATAAAAATGAAATGAAACTCTGGAAGGAGGGGAAATAAGATAAAGAGCAAAGGAGATAGGTACAGAAGTAATCTAAGAAACTTATTTTTTTTAATTGGGAGGCTATGGAAGCATAGAATGACCTCCCGAGTAAGTGGGTGGAACCTGGACTCTTTAGCCACTGCTTCCAAATTTCCCCAGTCATCCATGAATTTGCGTTAGCCTCGTATGATACAGGAAGTCGCTTAACATTCTTGAAGCAATGGGGTTGTTTGCTCTTTCCAATGACGAGTGGTTCCAATTTCTCACTCCCATCCATATTGCAGCAAAGGAGGATCGTCAGTCGGTCCTTCGACATTTTACTTCCTGTAGTTTCGGCTTGTTTGAATGCAAGTGTTCTATCAGGAATCGCTCACCAGTAGAGACCGTTTTCGTCAGCATTGAAAATATCACGAGGTGCAAACTCGTTCAAGATGGTAGGAAGAACTGAAACAACCCAATTTTCAGCACCAAAGTCATCAGCATCTTGTTTTTCACCATGCTGTTTCTTGAATTTTATGTTGTTCCTCTCCTTCCATCTTTCCAACCATCCAACAGTGGCTTTGAATTCAGTTAGTCCAAGACTTTCAGCCAGCTGATTAGCTTTCTGCATAAGCAGTGGACCACTGACAGGAAACTGTCTGCTCCTGACTTGAGAAAACCACCGAAGAAGAGCATCTTCTACATCCTCAGCTTTCCCACCCATTTTTGTTTCCGGTGTGGATATGTATTGTTTTGCCAGTCTTCCAGGAGCTGATCTTTCTGCTTCAAGATACGTGAAATTTGACTGGGATTGAAACCATATTCTTTAGCAATAGATGCTTGACTTTGTTTGTTTTCTAATTTTTTAAGAACTTCTATTTGTTCAGCCAGTGTTAAAGTCTTACAGTTGCGTAATGATGATGACGACTCCAGTGTACACTCTAACAACTTTCTTTCACTTATTCTGCCTGTGGCAGTTAACCAACGAAATTTAAAATTTACTGCCCCTTTGTCACGTACCAATCGGCTTCCATATTCCATGTGTGCACCTATGCGGAGTCTTTCCTGCAGACGAGCAGTCTTAAACAATGCATATAAGTGAATCTTGCACTTATCAGTGGTGCGCTAAACCGGTTTGTCCCCATAGCAATTTATGGCGCCAAAAACAGGACCGAAGTACGGCATGCAGTTAAACAGAGCATGCACTTATCCGTCATGCACTTAAAAGGAGTGCGCTGTATTTTGCAAGTCCAATATATGTGATTTATATCATGTATTTTCATTGTGGATATCATAAAAATCCCATTGTCTGTGGGGTAGTAAGGAGAGGTCTGGGAAGTAGGAATTCTCTCTAAAGTTCCTTCTTTTGACTATTGATAGTAATGCCTAATAAAAGGCAGGCGTGGAAACTATTACTCTCATTTTTTTATTTCTATATTCCATCAGTTGGTCTTGTCAGTTCATCAGACAATTCAACAAATCTTGGGAAGATTAGACCATGAGCAGAATATAATTGTTTTAAAGATTGAAAAAAAACCCACAACCCGTCATTCCCCAAATAGTAGAGACAACATGACAGTTACTACGACAGGAAAAAGTAAATAACCATTACAGAGTCCATGGCCCTAAGGAAGAATGAACTCATTCTTCTCCTTCTCTGCTTTAAGTCCCTTTTTGGTTAATTTCTTTTAATCATTTTTTCCAGTACTACTGGAGAAGCATAATATAGTGTTTCTTCTCTTCATTCTAATTAGAAATAGTAGGAAACCTTCAATGATGCTTTTATTAAAACTTTCCTCTACAAAGCCTATGTTATTCTACATTTGATTCGTTAATTAGCATTCATTTGCAATCATTCCAATTAATATAAAACAGAGGGCCTAGCTTATATTAGGGTTCTCTTATTTTTATGCCTGTATAATAAAAATCTTATGTACACAGTCCATTAGCAATAATGATATGCTATAAAGACAAGAAGTGTTAATAGTAATAAATATCTACATTTGGAAAGCTTGTTAATAAATTCAGAGTGGTGTCCAAAGATGGAAATGTTTGGGGTTACTAAGTTAAGTACTTTTTTTACACTGAAAAATTATTTTTACTTTTAAATATTATAAGCAGAACTGTATGAAAGCGCTCTCTCTCTCTCTCTCTCTCTCTCTCTCCTGATTTTGCTTTTTTAGCTGTTCTGACATATCTAGACATATTTAGACATTCACTCTTTCACTGACTTGTAAGTGTCTTTATTCTTACTGTGAGCTTAATTAAACTGTAAAATGTCAAATAACAAATAACAAGAAAGATCATTATTCTAATGAATCATTAAAACAAACAAACTCTGATAGCAATAGTCTTTTCTGAGTCTGATGAGTTTAGATGGACTTTCTAAAATCGTGGCTCTTCCACATCCCATTCTGCATTGTGTTATAGAATGGAGTATATATATCTGGTTGAAGGGGTCTAATTGATGCAGCTGTGCCTCCTGGCATCCTTTGTTAGGCAATACTAGACACCATCCCCCAGATTCTATATAGTGCAACTTGAGTTGCATGCTCAATTCAGGTCGTATTCTGTATTGTGTGAGCAACTTAATTATCTTAATAAGCTAATAAGCACCAAAAATCGCCAATTAACAAGCAATTAACACTAATTGGCTTGAATTAGAATTTACATGTACAACTTACTAAATGTATTCCATAAAGAGATGTCAGTAACTTATAAAATTATTCTGTTAATTTTGAAAACCCTTGCTGTTTCTGAACATCTTTACTTTTTGAGATATCTTATCCCCTACACTCAAACTCAAGCCCTGAGATTGTTGCAACTTAATTTCCTATCGATTCTTACCCACTGAGACATTTTCCATGAACACAGCAGATACTCCATGTTTTCTTTTCAAGGCTCAAAGCTAGCAAATCCCTTACTTCTCACTTCAGACAAATCACTTCACTATCCCTCTTCAAAACTGAGCTCAAGACATTTTTCTTTCAAGATGCCTATACTTAGGTTCCATGTGATGAAGCAACTTTTGCCTGATAGACAGTTTCCCCTCACTATGCTGTTTTCCCTCTTCCCCCCTCTTTCCTATCAATATTGTAGTTCTACTCCAGTTCCTTTTTGTTTCTGTGTCATAGTGTATGTCCTCTCTTCTCTTTTCTTTTTAGATTGTACGCCACTCAAATGGCTTGTTCTGTTGGGTGGGATAGAAAGTCCTTTATAAACTTGAAATTTCTAATTCTTGGTGTCGAAAATGAGGCATGGTCATGGGCAAGGAATGGGCAGATCATGGTCAGTTCTAAAATTTATGCATGATGTTATAGAATACACTTGCTCCGCAACAAACTTATTTGCTGGCATTTACACCACATTTTATTTGGCGTAATTTACGTGACTAGATTTAATCCTGCAGACAGGCCCTAGGCATATTCTATAAACTGCACCTAACTTAAGGTCAGAAATTCTTAACTTAGAGACAAGACAAAGAGGAGACATGATAGAGGTTTATAAAATTATGAGTGGTGTTGAAAAATTGAAAGTTTTTTTTTCTTTTTTACAATAGTATTAGAACTAGAGGTATTTCATGAAACTGGCTAGTAGCATAGTTACAATTCTAGAAAACATTTTTTATTAATCATTCCATAATTAAATTATGGAATTTGATGCCAGAATGTGTTTTCAAGCCTAGGTAGCTGAAAGAAACAAAAAGGATAAGTCTCTAGCCAATAGTTTACCGAGGAATGACAAGCATTTGGCCGACTTCACTTGGTCCCTTTTTGTTCACGACCAAGCCTCAAAAAGGTGGCCCAATTGACCATATGACCACTGGAGGGAATGGGAGATGACCTCCCTATAGTCCCCCAGTGGTCACCAACCCCCTCCCACACTAAAAAAAAAAATACAAATCAAAACCTGTATGCCAGCCTCAAATGTCACACCCAGCTCCCTGACAGCAGTATGCAAGTCACTGGAGCAGTTTTTAATGGCAGGCAGACCCAGGTCCATCCCCCCTACCTGTTACACTTGTGGTGCTTGGTGTTGAGCCCTCCAACCCCCCCCCCCCCAAAACCCACTGTACCCACATGTAGGTGTCCCCCATCACCCATAAGGGCTATGGTAATGGTGTAGAGCTGTGGGGAGTGGGTTTGAGGGGGATTTGGGGGGCTCAGCACCCAAGGGAAGGGAGCTATGCACCTGGGAGCTATTGTGTATTTTTGAACATTTTTAGAAGTGTCCCCTAGGGTGCCCGGTTGGTGTCCTGGCATGTCAGGGGGACCAGTGCACTACAAATGCTGGCTCCTCCCATGACCAAATACCTTGGATTTCGCCGGGTTTAAGATGGCTGGCAGTTTTTTCCATTATCGCTGAAAAACAAAATCGGCGAACTCAAACCCGGCGAACTGTGGCATTTGGCCGGGCTAAACCGTATTATCGAAAAAAAGATGGCTGGCCATCTTTTTCGAAAATACGGTTCCAGCCAGCTGTTGCGCCGCCGCCAAAATAGATCGCAGGTGACCTATTTTGCCGGCGACATTCGATTATGCCCCACTAAGTCTCCTTTCCAAGGGAATTTCAAGCAATGTACCCAAACATTACAGACCAAAAGCATATCTATTACCAACAAATTGTTCCCTGCAACAGGTACAAAAAGAATATATAACCATGTTGATTCTAACAAGGTGGTAGTTCCAGCCCCAGCATCTTCCATTTCCCGTGCTGAGGAAAACAGGGCTGTATTTCTTTTGCGTGGTGCTACGCAGTGATAATCGGGCAGCTTGTGCTCTACCTGACTACTGCCTGGTTAGTGCGGGAGCCCTCAGTGGGTGGTGGTAAGTCCTCCCCCTTGTGTGGCTATGTGGTAAGAGCAATCTTACTACATGGCCATGGCTATTTTCAGCGGGGGTTTTTTACCCACTGCGGTAAAAAGAGCCTCTGCACATAGCAAAAATGGCCCCCGCCACTAGTGCAGAGCTCTTTTTCCTGCAGCTTGGTAAAAGGATCCCTAACTGATTAGCATAGATGCTCTCAATCTCCTCCCCCACACATGTCCCCCCTTGGCAAAAATCTACAAATATTTTATAGCACATTGGTAGTGCATGCACATTGGAATTTTTCCTCAAGCCTCAGCATGCTTCAAGGTCAGCCCTTTTAAGCTGCAGTAAGCATTCATTAGTGCATACTGCAGATTATTAAAATAACCCCTTGGTTACTATGCAGATAGTAGATAAAACACAACATATGATTTCTGGTTAGCAATTGGCACAAAGGGCCCTGTTTACGAAGCCGCGTTATAGGCGCTTTAGCATGTTTAATGCATGTTAACCATGTATGTGCATTAACCGTGTACACGCCTACAATATCCCTATAGGCACCTACACAGTTAGTGCACATGCTAAATTGTAGGTGTGCTATAAATGCTAACGCACCTTAGTAAACAGGGCTCTAAGTATTCGGCTTTGCATAAAGCTTACAGCATATTAAGCCAAACTTCAAGAATCCATTAATATTAAGGTATGCAAATGTTTTTGTAGCACCTTTGAATGATTCTTACTCAAAGAACTTCATAGCTAATGCCCCCCCCCCCCCCAACTGAAACAAAAAGGAAAGAACAAGAAATATAGGGATTACTCTCATTATTAAAAAAAATATGAACAATGGTCTCAACTTATATTACAGAAAATAAAATTATTGCTCTTTAATATAACCGTTGAACTTTTGACGTTCAGAAATTATTGATTTTTCCTAATAAAAAGATACATTTATTGTGAAAAGATGAATTTGCTGTGTGGGAGTTAAACACATCTAATTTATAAACATCTATTAAATCAGAAGATATCAGTGACATTATTAAAAGTTTAGGAAAAAATTGTTGCTATAAAGTCTATTTAGCTGTTTTGTATCATTTATAGATATAACGCATTTAGCACAGATGTCACAAACTTATATATATTTGACAATATGACTTAATGGATGAATTATTTATGTGCTCACATCCTCAAACTTCCTTTAGTTCCTTATGACTTCTAGATAGAAAAACTATTATCAACTCGTTAAAGCAGAAATTTTGGAGATAATTCAGGAAAAAAAGTATTAAGAGATCCTTATATTAGTAAAAGGATCCATATGAGATTTTTCATGACCAGAAATAAAGATTTATAGGATGCAGGCAAGCTATCACAAAAAATGCTCTATTAATACCCTACTACTACTACTACTACTATTTAACATTTCTAAAGCACTACCAGGGTTGCACAGCGTTGCACAATTAACAAAGAAGGACAGTCCCTGCTCAAAGGAGCTTACAATCTAAAGGACAAAAAGAGCAGTCAATCAAGATTGAGGCAGTCTAGATTTCCTGGATAGGGGTACAATGGTTAGGTGCCGGAAGTGACACTGAAGAGGTGGGCTTTGAGCAAGGATTTGAAGATGGGTAGGGAGGGGGCTTGGCATATGGGCTCAGGGAGTTTATTCCAAGCATAGGGTGAGGTGAAGCAGAAAGGGCAGTCTGGAGTTGGCGGTGGTGGAGAAAGGTAGTGAGAGGAGGGAGACTGTCTTTCTTCTATGTTTGTGCAGCGCTGCGTATGCCTTGTAGCGCTATAGAAATGCTAAATAGTAGTAGTAGTAGTAGTAGATGTCCTGTGAGCGGAAGTTACGGGTAGGAGTGTAAGGGAAGATGAGGGTAGAGAGGTAGTGAGGGGTTGCAGATTGAGTGCATTTGTAGGTTAGTAGGAGAAGCTTGAACTATAAGCTGTACCCTCCAGTCTTTCCATAAAATATATTCTTATGTTACCTTAGGATAAAACTATTCCTTTCTTTAAACTCCAGATTATATAAGCTTCCAACAATGACACTAATGCAAAATCAAGAAGTCTTCAATTTTGCAGACTGCAGGCTATCATAGGTCTGCATAGAGCCATGAGTCTATGTGTGTGATAGAGGCAAAGAGCTCCTAGCTGTCAGAGAATGAGTCGGTTCTCTTGAAACTAGAGCAGCAGACTTGGAGAAGCTGAGGAAGACAGAGAAGTGCATAGAGGAGGCCTACAGGGATGTTGTAGAGACATCCTACCTCATGTCTGGCAGCCCCTTTCCTGCCTTGGAGGAGGGAGACCTAAAAGGAGATCATCACCCTGGTTAATCTGGAAGTAATCCTGTAGCCAGGACCAGCACATCAGGTGATGCAATATCCAATTGTTGCAGTAATGTCAATAGAATAAACCTACTGCTTGCCTCAAAAGTTCAGCTACAAATTGTGGGAAACAGTAACGTGTGTCAGATCCTTTTAAGTTGGTGCTTTGCCAATAAAAACATTTTTTTTACTTGATTGTTGGAAGATATTTGCTCCACCCTTACTCTGTTTCTTGGTGCCTCTATGTTATGCTAACACCAGGTTATGTGAATATTCTAAAATGGAACCTAAGCACTCTCTAGTGTGGATCCTGACGCTGTGCACTATTCTATAGTTATAGAATACTGTTCAGCACCAATATTTTTGGTGCAGAATTTTGAGCGCCATTTACTGAATCCAGCCCCTAGTGGCTGAATATCATTGCCATACAAGTAATACATTTTCCCCACCCGCACCCCACCCTACCTTTGCCCCAGAAAAAAATTAGGATAATTTTATAAGGGGGCACATAGTTTAAGCAGTAAAATATGCACCCGCTTTGGTAGTATTTTGGTCATATTCTCGGGGATACGGCCATTTAAGCTTGCATGTAACCTCTTATAAAATACTGACAGGTACAAAAGTATGCACTCTGAAATGCCGGTGAATGTTAAATGGGGTGGAGTTTGGGCCGAGTATGCAAGTATGTAAATTACAAAAAGATAATATATGCTCTAGGGCTGGTTTAAATGTCTTTGCCAGCCATTAGGCTAGTATTTTATAAAGAGAAATAGCTCCTTAAAAGGCCCTTTAACTAGGTCCTTCCTTATAAAATTACCTCCTTTATGAATATTGCTGGGGCGGTTAGATGAATGTTCACCTCAGTGCTAACCATATAGGGGCTGAATACTGGCAAATAGCAAACTTAGGTTTTACCAACCACCAATAAGCATAAATTCTTTTTGAAAATCCACTTAAAGTGAATGCACTGCTTTTATTTCCATTGATTGCATTAGACATCCACCTGCTCCAATGTTCCTTTTAGAAAAAAAACATCAAGTTATGTTGGTGCTCTTCTTATGTCCATTTTAATAACACAGCTGAGAGGTGGGATTATTTATGTAGCCTTTCCCCACTGGTTGTTCTAAAATAACAGCATTATTCATTAGCCTAGCTACTGTGAAAATGAGAAACTGCCAGTGCTTTACCCCCTACCTGTAAATTTCTAAGTGCTGGCAGGGGTTTACATTTGCAAAATAATTGGTGGCAAAGTGAAGCCTTAAAACTACCTTGTAAAATTTGTTCCATAAAGAGAGTGCTGTGCTTAGTCAAAAACAGGTGCAAGACTAAAGCACTTTAGACTGAGTCCATTTATGTCAGTGTACTGATTGACAGTGTCATTGGTTAAGAAGCAAGTTTGTGATAACAATAAAGTTTAACTATATTGCTCATGGATATTCTATCCACAAGCTACAATCAATATGAATAAACCATCAATGCACAATGTTTTTTTGAAAATTATCAGTGTATGTACAGCACATAATTATTATATCCACATGGGAATGATTTACTAAGGACTTGTGTTCAATCTTACTTCTTTGTGGAAAAGTGATTAGCAAATCAAGCCTGTGAATATGTTCTATGAACCCAAGTGGTTTTAAATTTCATGGCTGAATCTCAGCTCACCATAATCAAACATTTTCTACTCTGTTCATTAGAACTGAAGTCAACTAATAGTTTGTAATAATGCATATGACATTATTACCAACACATCAATCTTTGAAATCATGGCCCTTTATGCAATGTTAAGTTGATAGTTAAACAATCTTCCAATAAGTGATGCTAACCCAGGATATTAAGGAGGTAATTTTAAAAAAGAATTGTTCACACATATATGCCAATTAGGTGCATACTTATAGGTGACTTTAGAGTAGGCATATGACCCTAAGCAGTAGACTTCTGATACTACCTCTAGAGCTCAAGCTGTCAAATAAGTGTATCCGTGCAAACTATAACAGGCAAATGCATGGTAAAGTACTATGAGCTTACTGCAATGCATGATCCATGCCTATTTTCCATCCCATTACAGATTATACAGTGAACATGAAAACTGACTTGTGTTGTCATGCTGATACAGTAGTATTTATTTATTGCATTTGTATCCCACATTTTCCCACCTCTTTGCAGGCTCAATGTGGCTTACAATACATCATGAATAGTGGAAATAAGAAGAGAATTGACATTTGGAATTACAGAAGGATTTTGGGTTGCATGGTAATGGAATACATGATAGTAATATAACAGAAGGCATTATTAAACATTTCTGGATATATGGATATATGTGGATATATGTGGTATATAGTATATAGTAGTCACTGGGCCCAATATTCAGACCGCAGCAGAGACACCGGCTAATTTTCACGGGAAGTGGTCAGCCCAGATATTCAATGCCAGGCCGTTTCTGGTGACTGGTATTGAATATCTGGGTGTTTTTGGCCGTTTAAATTTAAACAGCCAAGCTGATATTCAACACTGGTCGGTTAAGTTTAAATCAACCAAGTTCTGATAATCAGCATTTTTTGGATCTTGCCAGGTATTTGTGACCTGGATTGGCCACTGTTGGAAACAGGATGCTGGGCTTGATGGACCTTTGGTCTGTCCCAGTATGGCAACACTTATGTACTTATGTATCAGCCAAGTGCTGTCTCCGCCTCCAGAGCATCCCCAAAATATGTACAGGGAAGTGTTTGCAAGTATGTGCTTAGATTATAAAATATGCTGATCTACATATGCACTAGCGTATTCTAGGCATAGAATTTATTCTTGCTTGAGAGCAGGTGTATGTGTCCATGCTTGCAAGATAGGTATCTAATCTGTCTTTATAATTTACTAAACAGCAGACATTGTGCCTATGAGTCTCTTTGAAATAGCATCTAAGTAGGCATCTACTTGTCCTCTTAAACTAGACAGTGTGGCAAAGGGTAAATGTGTGATTATGATGCACCGTTATGTTAATGTATTCAATATTGTTGTTAGCTGTATATTGAAACAATACACAACGGGTGTGGATTCTCAAAGCACTAATGCAAAATCTAATACTGGAAATCCACTGAATGAAACATAACTCAAGTAGTAGTAACTCAAAAGGAAGGAAAAAAGCCTCAAAGAGCTCAAATCTAAGCAGAATAACACAGAGCTGCAAAGATCTAAATGATCTATTACTCTTTCATCATTGGCAAAAAAAACCCTTCCATTTTTTTATATAAGTACTTCAAATGTTCAAATATTCAAGTTCATTTCAATTATTATTTCTCATTAAACATAATTGTTTCCATAGGTGACATGCAGGATGTTTTTCAGATGGTATGCAATGTCCTCAGGCCAACGATAGACACCGTATTGCTTCGCTGCATCACAGTCCCCTTTTTTGCTTCTTGTAGAAGATTGTTTTGCATTTGGGACCCTGACACAGCAATTTCCAGTATTAGTTAGCTACACCTACATTTCTAATATAATAAACTCTCTCTCTCTCTCTCTCTCTCTTAAAAGACTGGCAATTATCATTAGCCCTCAGAGTCTGTAAATGGCATCCAAAACTGTGCACCTAGCATTGGGCATGATTCCAAGATACACATGCAAATAAATTGGATAATGATCTCTGAACTACCAATAATTGGGTGCAAATAGCCAATTATAGATGCTAATTGGCACATATTAAAATTTGCATGTGCATTTGGATGTGTGCTATTCTATAAGGCATGGCACCTAACTCCCATTGTGCATATCTCAAAAGGGGGCATGGCCATAGGAGTGTCAGGGAAATTCTGAAAAATTACATGCAGAAGAATTACAGAATACTGCCTAACCGCGTCTAACTTGGGCACCAGCATTTACACCAGGTTTTAGCAGGCATAAGTCTGGCCCCCCAAAGTTATGCACGGAATCTACGTTAAACACAATTCTATATAAGGTGCACACCCTTTATAGACTAGCACTTAGAGCTGAATTGTTTCAGCACCATTTTCTGAATCTGGCCCTATGTGGGTGACAGGGTAGTAGTGTGGTGAGAAAGTCAGTGGTGGTAGAAGGGTAGAAAACAGAAATTGTACCGCTGATCATGTTGAATAATCTGCAGATTTTTTTTTGTTTTGAAAAGTGCTTTTAGAGAACACTGGAGGCTATTTTATTTTAAAAGTTTTACTAGCAGCATAGAATGAAAGATTTTTTTAATGCAAAGTAGGACATCAAATTTTGATTTCAAATGAGTTTTACCACAGGCAAAAGGTGGGAGAATGTATTTTCAAATTTAGGATGCATTATGTTTTCTCCTTTTCAGCTAGTATCTATGTAATAAAAATGGTTTTACCTATGAATGCTTATAGCTTGAAATTGTCAGGATACTTAGATATAATATGCTAATCATAGCCAGTAGAGGGCTATTATTGCCCCAGTGCAATTTTGTCATGGAAAACAAAATGTGCCCTCTAGTAAGAATGGAATTGATGTTATTACCTTAAATGTATATTTCTCTTACAGTAGTGTTTCATGAAGGGAAAACAATAGTTTAATAAAGTCATTGTATCATGAGTGTAGATTGTTTTAAGGGCTATATTTTCTAAATGGTTGGGAAGAAACTCTTGACAAAACAGTAGATGCCGCTATGCTTCATATTTTCAAACAGAAACACAGTACAGAGGTATTCATCCTATATAATAAAAAGCACCTCCAACGTTCTGAAGCTGACTGTGACTGCGTGGACAAAAATCTTGAGGCATTCGTGCTCATGACATTGGCACCTGACAACAACCAACCACCAGAAAGCAACACGCCCCAAACAGCGTGCACCAACGTCGGCACACAACCGCCGAGAAGTACAGCGTAGCGCAGGTAAACCACAGAAAACCTCTCAAACACAATCAATAACAGCCCCCCCCCCCCAAAAAAAAACACTTAACACAAAAATATCACAAAAACACAGACACTCACCACCAACCTCCAAACACACCCCACCCTCACTCACTTACACACAAACTAACTCTGTGACACAGAAACACACAATGTAGCTCAGTGACACACATGATCTTTCACAAGACCTCCTCCCCCACAAAACCACAGAAGATACACAAGGATATATGCACACAGAGACCCTGGAAATTGGAGGGAGGGAGACACTGGAAATTAGAGGGAGGGAGGGAGACCCTGGAAATTGCAGGGAGGGAGGCGACCCTGGAACACACTCTCTCTCTCACACATACACAATCACACCCAGTATCACTCTCTCTCTGTCACACACTCACACATTCACTCTCTCTCTCACACACAGTCAGTCTCACACACACTCTCTCAAACATACACACTCCGAGGAGAACCTTGCTAGCGCCCGTTTCATTTGTGTCAGAAACAGGCCTGATTTACTAGTTTTTAAATAAAATCCAGTCAATGCCATTTCTCAAGATACGGATAATTCAGAATACGAGTGACGTACCAGTACTGTCATTGCTACCTGCTACTTCACTACTATTAATAGTACTTATAATTTCTAGAGCACTTTTAGATATATGCAGTGCTGCACATAAACACATAAGAGACAGACCCTGTTCGACAGACCGTACAATCTATTCAAGAAAGACAAACTGGACAAATAAGGGATTAGGGTGGTGCATTTATAATGGTAATGACTAAAACAACATGGGTATTGAACAGGTGAATAAGGGATTAAAAGTAGCCTCAATAAATATTAATGAGACCATTTGCATACAAATGATGTTATTAAGCCCGCCTCCGTGGGGCTTCTATTGGCCGCGGCTGCGGGAAAACCCGCGGCCCTGCAAAATACCATGGCCGGTGAAAAAAAAGCGGCACAAAATCCCGTAACCCACATGTGGCGTGAAAAAGCCACAGCGGGTCACGGAAAGGAGCCCAATTGGGCGAGAAACCCGCAGCCCTGGCAACTTTGCAGAAAAGGGCACACTCTGACCCAGTGAGCAATGGGCACAGAGCCTGGCAACTAGCAACAGCATAACCAATCGTATAACAGTTCTATACAGACAAGCTAGTGAAGTCACACTGCCTGATAACTACACCCCCCCACAATGCATCACTCATGTAGCTCTGCAGTGAGAATGACAGAAGAAGTGTCACACTCACCCCAGAGCCACATTACAATCATGGAAAGGCTGTCAGAGAACAGAACAATATCTGTGGGGATTGTATATATGCATCCCCCGTGGAATCTTCTCAACCTTACAATATTCTATGAGGGCCGTGTTATTTAACACCAATTTGACTGAGGATTTAAATTTCATGGTCAAATCATCCCAATCATCTCGATTGAATGATCAGAAAATTTTTAATTTTGCTGATTCATTTTTTTTATTGCTTCCTTGGCTGATGCAATCACTTGCATTGCACATGTGGTGGTGGGCTTTTTAAATACAGATGGCATTTTGAGCTTTTTGTGTCAGAGAAAGGAGTCCTTTTACCAAGCCACGCTAAAAAGTGGCTGGCGCTATTGTCAGTGTGTGAGGGGGGGGGGCTTTCCACACCCTGTGGCCATTATTAGTATGGTGGTAAAATGGCTGCCTTTCTACATAGTATTTGTAATGGCCACACCAGTGGCGTAGCCAGACCTGACATTTTGGGTGGGCCCAGAGCTAATATGGGTGGGCACTATGTATATACATATAAGTAGCATGTCTCGGGACACATACAGAATACAGCCAGAATGTTTCCTCTAACAGCTTTCCATAGGAAATGTATTCAAATTCTGGTAGCACCTCAATAATAGCAACACAGAATCCCTTTACTGCCAGGTACCTTGTGAAGTAACACTATATCCTGCAAATAAGCTTCTTAGAGCCTATGCTGCAAACCTTAACACCAATTCTGAACATGAATACCAGTAATAGTACCTTTAAAAAGGCAGCAGTCAATATGCACAACAGCAATATACATCCCATTGGAATAGGCAGACAAGTCAGACTCATAGATCCTGACACAAAGCATATGCCAGCAGAATCTCTGACCTGCTCAGTCACAGGCAGAACACAGACCAACCTTAACAATTACAAAATAAAGGACCAAAAATTAAAATTTGTCCTGTAGTCCTTCCTTTCCGTACCCCCCTCCCATCCATCCCCATTGCCCAGCATCAGCCCTTCTCTTCCCCACCATCCTTCCCATAGCTAGGCATTAGCCCTATCCTACCCCCCACCCCCTCCCTATAGCCCTATCCTACCTCTACCCATTCCCTGCCTTTCCCAATCTCCCCCTCCCCCATCCTGAAGCACAACAGCATTACATAAAAAACATTTTGCTTTTTAAGGGTCTGGGCACTGGCGATTGCACCCCCACCCAGAAACCTGCCTACATAAAATATAAAACCTTTTATCATTTTTCTTATAATGTATTAATCACAACAAATTGTTTTTCTTACATTTCCGAATTTATGTATATACATGAATGTGAAATGTAAATTCCTAAATTAAAAAAAATTAATAAATATAAAACCTTTTTTTTTTTTCTTTTAACCTGGGCACTGTACAGCCCACCACAACCCAGAAACTCACCTTTATTAAATATACAACCTTTTTTTAACTGGGCACTGAGCCCACCCCAACCCAGAAACCCACCAATATTAAACTTTATTGTTGGTGGGTTTGCCATTTAAAACATTTACCATGTGAGCACTTGCCACCTAAGGTCTCCTGTCCTAACCAGTTGGCAGGAACGCCTATTCCTGCCCTTGCCTCCCTCAAAAAATCCCAGAAAATAACTTGTGGTTATTATGTGCAGGTGCCAAAACTAAAGCTTGAGGCTTCAGTGCCTAATGGAGTTTAAGGACCTCTAAATATTTGATTACTTTTATTGGGGGAGGGGTATGGAGATCGTGTTGTTCATGATAAATTTAAGTTAAATATCAAAATACCTATACAAGATAGATCTTTTGCTGACGAAATTAAAGGAATTGACGATTTCACCACCGAAAACAGGTCTTCACAAGTTACCTAGAGTTGCACCTTTTCTTTTTTTGCAATCTATAATCTACAATGCAGCCATGCTCACTGAAATCCTTCATGAAACCGGAAGCCATTATTGAGTCCTTATCGGGGACGCATTTCAAATCGGATCCATTGTAGCGCCAGTATAGGTGAAGGTAGGGGGCTCAACTCAAGGCTGATCGAGCGAGCCAGCGAGGACCTAATAACTTCTCCAGCTACTGCTGGCATGGTGGAGGACACCCGGCCAGCCAAGCTGCAGCACTGGCGGAGTCAGATTTTTTCTGAGCATGCCATGGGAGTATGGGGGAGGGGGGAAGCAAGCCAGGCGCCCTGAGACCAATGGTCGGAACAGTCTGTGTACCAACATGTAAGCGGCGACTTCCATTCCGACCCGGATTCTCACAAAAAAAAAATTAAGGCAGTTACCGCAGGTAGGAGAGCTACTGTCTGTTTTTGCTGCCAGTGCCGGCTGCCTAAATTTATGTAGCTGCGCAGCGGCAGAACTGACAATGACTTCTAGCACCTAGAAGATCTTCTTGATTGGAGGATTAGGACAAAGTGGGTGGGCCTGAACTGAGATTGGGCGGGCCTGGGCCTACCCAGGCCCACCCGTAGCTATGCCCCTGGGCCACACACTGATTTAGTAAATTAGTGTGTGGCCATTATTGTGAGAGTCTTATCACCAGCTATTTAGCAGGTGGTAAGGGCTCCTTTGCTACTCCTGCACTAATTGGGCAGCACATGATAATGCACCTGTATAACCTGATTAGTGCAGAGCGTCCCTACTCTCCACCCCCAGACATGCCACATGTGTCAAAAGTAAAACAGTATTTTTTAACACAGGAGTAGCGCGTGTTGATGGCCAGACTTCCATGGGATGCCTTAGCATGTCCCGTGGCAATGCTCTTTTACTACAAACTAGGCACACGCTAGTGCCTACTTCAGCATAATAAAAGGGCCTCTAAATAACTTAGGGGACTTTTTACTAAAGGGTTGTTGAACGGCAACAGGCTTGTTGCGCTAATCTGAAACTACTGTAGGAGCCCAGCGGTAGTTCCTATTCCCAGCATGCTCCATTTCCGGTGCTACAAAAATATTTTCTATTTTTGTAACACCAGTGCTTACCCAGCGGAAATCATGCAGTAACGTGTGCTGACCGGTTACCGCCGGGTTAGCGCAGGAGCCCTTCCCACCACCTCAATGGGTAGCAGTAAGTGCTCCCCTCCAAAATAGCCATGCTGCAAGTGGTTCACTTACTACACGATCACTTCCTTTTGAGAAAAAGACAGCCTTTTACACACTGCGGTAAAGGGGGGCCTCAGCGTGCATCAAAAACACATGCTGATGCTAGGGCATTCCCAATTTTACCGCAGCTTAATAAAAGGACCCCATAACTTCTTGTGTACACATAGAGGGGCATAATCGAATGCGAACGCCCATCTCCATGGATGTCTATCTCCAAGAATGGGTACGTGAAGGGGCGGACAGACCGTATTTTCGAAAAAGATGGGCGTCCATCTTTTTTTTCCCGATACTATGGTTTGTGCCGAGTAAATGCATCGGATTTCTGCGGATTTGAGCTGGGCAGTATCGGTTTTCAGCGATAATGGAAACCGAAGGAACCCAGCTCAAAAACGAACAAATCCAAGGCATTTGGTCGTGGGAGGGGCCAGGATTCATAGTGCACTGGTCCTCCTCACATGCCAGGACACCAACCGGGCACCCTAGGGGGCACTTGTAACACTTAAAAAAATTTTAAATACCTCCCAAGTCCATAGCTCCCTTCCCTTGGGTGCTGAGCCCCCCCCCCAAGTTCCCCCAAGTCCCCCCCAAAACCCACTCCCCACAACTCTACACTATTACCATAGCACTTATGACTGAAGGGGGGCACATACATGTAGGTACAGTGGGTTTTGGGGCGGTTTGGAGTGCTTCCATTTACCAGCACAAGTGTAACAGGTAGGGGGGGATGGGCCTGGGTCCACCTGGCTGAAGTCCACTGCACCCACTAACAACTGCTTCAGGGACCTGCATACTGATGTGATGGAGCTGGGTATGACATTTGAGGCTGGGTGATGACATTTTTTTTTGGTGGGAGGGGGTTAGTGACCACTGGGGGAGTCAGGGGAGGTCATCCCCGATTCCCTCCGGTGGTCATCTGGTCATTTAGGGCACTTTTATGGGACGTGTTCGTGAAAAAAAGGGTCCAAAAAAGTGACCTAAATTCACGCTAAAAATGCCTTTCTTTTTTCCATTATTGGCCGAGCGCACCCATCTCTCCTCGGCCGATAAACATGCCCCAGTCCCGCCTTCACCACGCCTCCGACATGCCCCCATTAACTTTGTCTGTTTCCGAGACAGATTGCAGTTGGAAACGCCCAAAATCGGCTTTTGATTTTACCGATTTGGGCGCCCATGGGAGAAAGACGCCCATCTCCCGATTTGGGTCGAAATATGGGCATTTTTCACTTTCGAAAATAAGCTGGATAGACTATTTTTGTGAACATTCAAGTCTATGAGCAAGTGTAATCCTCCCACACCCCCTGCAACCCTGTCCCCAAGGAATGTCTCTGCTTGATCAAGGATAACTTATATATGTATATTATGTACGCATAAACTTTACTTACATATTAGGCACATAATTTTACAAAAGCCTATTGTTTTTCTGTGGGTGAAGCATTATTTCACCTATGGAAACACTTTTTGCAAATAAATTACAAACTTGTTTTCTCTGCAGAATTTAAAGAAGGAGAATATAAATTTAGATGATGATGTTAAATTACAGTGTTAGCTGACTGTATATTTTATAATATTTATTATTTTCTTATTTACAATGTAAAAACAAGGACAGGTTTATGGTGAAAAAAATTATAGTAAATTTTAAGGTAAATACAAATTTAGCTGTGTAATTCTTTCATATAAGAAAGCTATGCATTTTTTTTTATTTTGTAGCATGTAAAGTAGAAAGTGTAATTATCAGAATGAACTTTAGAAAGAATGATAAGTACTTTGGAGTTTGTACTTATCTTTTTATTTATTTTTAACTAAATAAATAAATCCAAAGTTCTTACAATAAACTTAAAAAATCATTTTAAAACAAAATAGACCACAAAACAGACATGTTTATATGAAAAATATTACACAATATATTACAGTAGCATTTCAATTGAAATTATAAGGTTCAAATAACTAAGAAAAGTTTTACATAAGTATTGCCATACTGGGACTGACCACATTTGAATCAAGCTCAGTATCCTGTTTCCAACAGTGGCCAAGCATATTGCACAATCCCAAATACAGCCAAATACAGTGAAACCTTGATTTTCGTTGACTTCAGTTATCGTCGGTTTCGGTTTTCGTTGATTTTTTCAGTGAAAATTTTGTCTCGGATTTCATCGGTTGCCTCGGTTTTCGTTGGTGTGCCCACATGGCCTCGCTGCTAATTTTGTGAAAACAAAGGGCGACCCACACATTCTCCTGCTCATTGTAGAGTTGTTTCTCGTTGTGTGAGCATCACCCCGCGCATGTAATGCAACGCACGCAAGATAAAATCACATGTGCTCAAATCTCATTTTCCCTGTTAAGTGTTTCCCTTGCTAATAAGTTAACCCTTTCCCTTTAGCTCCATCATGGGACTATATTTATTATCTATAAAATGTGTTTTTGGTATGTATTTTGGAATGTCTAGAACGAATTAATTGGATTTACATTGATTCATATGGAAATAATTGCCTCGGTTTTCATCTGTTTCGGTTTTCGTTAATTGTTTTCAGACAGATTATCAACGAAAACTGAGGTATCACTGTAGTAGCAATATCCCATGCTACAAATCCCAAAACAAGCAGCAGCTTCCCCCATGTCTATCTCAATAGCAGTCTATCCTGAAAACCTGACTAGTAAGGGATCCCCTGGGACAAATTAAGGAAGCACAGGACCATCACTCTACAGCATTATTTTTCTTTAGTTCATTTTATTTCATTGTGATTATCTTGAAAATTCAACTGGCTCTCATGTAAACAAAAATATTTTTAAAATCTCCCAATTTTTTGGGCACAAGCAAGAAATTGTCACATGCATGTTAAAACCCTCTAGTACATGCTAAATATTGAATATTCTGAGATAAATCTTTATTATGCATGTTACAATAGTCCAGAAAGATGTTAATATGAGCATACTAAAATCTGCATGTTCACACATGTTAATGAGGAGAATGTCTTATAAATAAGACCTTAGCATGTGTAATGTAAATAGCATGGCATGCTCCCTCCTGTCTCCTCCCCATTTATTTTATATTAGTATTGTGAACCATGCAGTAACCATGATAGGCCTCATGCAGTTTATCAAGCCTCTGGAAATAAATAAATAAATAAATACTCATTAAGGGCCCTCTTTACATAGGCATGCTAGCATTCTTTAGTGCGTGCTACAAGTTAGCGTGTGCTGTGTAGGTGCCAATAGGAATATTATAAGTGTCTAAACAGTTAATGCATGCTAAAGAACGCTTATAGCGCTTTAGAAATGTTAAGTAGTAGTAGTACTTTTGCAAACAGGGTCCTAAGTCTCGCTATTTAAGGTTGTGATTCCCATGCCTGTCCTGGGATAATCCCTGCCAGTCAGTTTTCCAGAATATGTAAAATGAATATTATATTAATCCAGTTAAATTGAGCACCAGTCTTGCAATCCAGAGGTGGCCGGTTCAAATCCCACTGCTGCTCCTTGTGATCTTGGGCAAGTCACTTAACCCTCCATTGCCTCAGGTACAAACTTAGATTGTGAGCCCTCCTGGGACAGAGAAATATCCAGTGTACCTGAATGTAACTCACCTTGAGCTACTACTGAAAAAGGTGTGAGCAAAATCCAAATAAATAATAATAATAAATAACTGGACTTACACAAATTTCATTTGTCAAAGATTTTGAATTCTCAGTCTGATTTATCTTCAGAATGAATATCTTCAAATTCTGACATGAGATGTTTAATGTTCATTGATTTTCAGCCTTATTCTCACATTTTAGTCATTAATGCATATAACACAATCCAAATTTTAAAAAAATTGTTAGCCCATAATAGTTCCAATTAATATGCAAGTGAAAGAGTACATATTACAACAAGCTTATATTCTATTGCAACCTTTCAGGAGATATTCACTTACATTTAAAAGTTAATATAGAAACATACCACCCAATATTCAAAGCAATTTAACCATGCATGTGAGGTTTCTTCCTGGTTAAATTGCTTATGCTCATTTAAGCATTGATATTCAGTGGGACAGTACTAGAGAGTGCCACTGAATATTACCACAGACCACCCCTGCACTGTCTAGTTAATGCCAAGGAGGGTCATAGGTGGAGGCTGGGAGGAGCCATATTCAGAATGGCACAGCAAAAAGCCTTACCTAACATTAGCTGCAGAGATAACTGGGCAGTGATTGGAATATTAATATTGTCCAGTTAGCCTCTGGGTAGCAACATTTACAGCTAAGATGATGCAAGAAAGGTAGAACAGGCAGGAGTTCAATAAAACAATTTTTATTGAAGAGGGACCCAACTTGGCCAGGTTTAAGCTTTGCCTTTACCAGGGGTCACCAGATTCTTCAAAACAATATTTAAAAGGTTAGCTTTAGCAGAAAATTTCATCATTAGCCGAATGTAAGTGTCTCCTTTCAATGCATTGGCCTGCAGTGAGAGGAGATGCTTCTACACTCAGCTGATGATGACTTTTTCTGCTGAAGAGAACCTGATATTCTTCTGAAGGGTTGGTGGAATTATTGTGCAGCAGTGGAGATCCTCAGGAGATGACTTTCAGAAGGTAGGTTTTCTTGACTAGGGTCTAAGGGATCTTCCAGGTAATGAGTTTTCTCAACTAGGGGAGGAAGGTATTCATCTAGCTCATTTTCGAAAGTGATCGCCGGCCATCTTCCAACACAAATCGGAAGATGGCTGGCGATCTCCTGAAACCGGCCAAATCGGTATAATCGAAAGCCAATTTTGGCCGGCTTCAACTGCTTTCCATCATGGAGCCGGCAAAACTTCAAGGGGGTGTGTCGGTAGGGTAGTGAAGGCGGGATGGGGTGGGAGGGGGGCGTGCTCACGAGATGGCTGGTTTCGCCCGATAATGAAAAAAAAAGCCAGGCTTGACAAGCATTTCGCCGACTTGGTCTCTTTTTTTCCATGACCAAACTTCAAAAAGGAGCCCCGACTGACCACATGACCATCGGAGGGAATCGGGGATGACCTCCCCTTACTCCCCCAGTGGTCATCAATCCCCTCCCATCCAAAAATTTAAAAAAAAAATACAAGTGCTTGTCAGGGACGTCCTAAATCAAAAGTATTTTTGCTCAGCTTTTTCAGTAGTACCAGTGGGATTTGAACCGGCCACCTACTACTACTACTAATAGCATTTATATAGTGCTACCAGATGCACGCAACGCTGAACACTTGACGCAGCGAGACAGTCCCTGCTCAAAGAGCTTACAATCTAGATAAAACAGACAGACAAGGCATTACGGGCAAGGGAAATACAGGGTAAAGAGGAACAGGGGAGGAGGAGGGCAATTGAGTAGCGGTTAGGAGCCAAAGGCAGTAGTGAAAAGGTGAGCTTTCAGCATAGATTTACAAACAGGTAGAGTTGGAGCTAGACTTATGGGTTCAGGCAAGACAAATAATGCCAGATCAAAGCTGCCATTATTTTCCCCAAATAATGCAGCTTGTGAAATTCAACACAAGTTGCATTATTCAATTAAGATAATAATGAGGTGATTTACATGTACATACATGGCATCTCATTTTTATGCAACCCACACTGGTTTAAACTAAACTGCATTACAATAAAATAATACATGATTTTGCTATTGAACACATATTAAAAGCAAATATCTTATGTTAACCCTTAATGCAGGTTTGTAACTACCCCTTACATAATTCTTCAGAGGAAATATATTTACATTTACAAAATTCCCTAAGGAAAACTATATAAATTACTTGGGGTCAAATTTACTATTGTCACTACTCCATTAGCATATCACTAAGCGTCTCTTTTGCAAAGCTGCAGTAAGCAATGATGCATGCTTACCATAGCAAAAAAAAAAAAAGCATACTGCAGGTTGTGTTGCCATGTGCACATGTTACTCACGCGCTAAAAAATATTTTAAAAAATTTGGCAAGGGATGTGTCTGAGGGTGGAGAATGGATGTATTCTGCTCTAATTGGATAGTGCAGCTATATTGCCGCATGTTAACTGATTAGCACAGGTTTAACATGTGTCTCTACCGCTTACAAAATAGATGGTGGTAGAGGCTCCTGTGCTAATAGTCATTTAATAATGTGAATATTAGCATGTACCCATTGTTGAGAAATGTAGAAAATCAGCCATTTTACCTCAGCGGTAAACATGGCCTTAGCACATGGGAATGACGCATTTAAGGGCACAATAAGGCCACTTTTTACCACCATTTAGTAAAATAGACCCTAACATTATTAATGTATGCTATAACTAAATAGGCCACAAAACACAACCAGCCAACAGGATGAAGTCAAAGAGTCCTTTATTCAAGGCACCAGTAACTGGACCCAACATGGTTCGTGTTTTGACGGTAAAACCGCCTGCTTCAGGGGTCTCAATACAACTTGCCAAGCAAAGGTTAAAAAAAAAAAACAGAGGAGCCTGGTGCAAAACACTAGCACAAGCAAGTAAATCTTAGAAGTGCATAACAGAGACATGGTAAAATTTAGGCAGTACTGGGAGCATCCTTATCAGCCTGAATCTTACCATCGTCTCTGTTATATGCTTCTAAGATTTACTTGGCTTGGTTACTGTTTTGCACCAGGTTTCTCTGTTTTTTGTTTGTTTGTTTTTTACTTTTACGTTGGCTGGATGTGTTTTGTGGCATTCTCTACTTTTGCTCTGAACTACAGATAGAGGTTTCTACATGTTTGTGCTTTTGGCATAACTAAAATAGGCCCCATTGCATACAATAGGACCTGCGGCAAATAAAGTATGTTAATGTTAATTAGTGCTCTAATGCAAAAGCACACTTTAGTAAATCTAGCCTTGATGTTCAATTTATAAAGCCTGTATATGTATCGAAGGGTATGACTTTTAAACTCTGTATACATTCCAGAAACATTTTTCTCCAATTTTATGTTAATTTGCAGTGAGTTGCTATGCTCTCTTTTATACATTGTATCATGAAAATAAATTGGAGCAATCATAAATGGACTCCAGCAGGGTAATAGTAGTGTGTCTTGGAAATCTAAATATTCATAAGGAATGAAATTTTAAAGTATAATTACTTAGAATTTATAATCACAGTATTTTTACTCAAAGAGAAAAAAAACTATAAATTGAAAGTGTATTTTCTGAGTCATATCTTACATTAATTTTAAAGATAAGAAAAAAAAACATGCAAAAATACTATAATCTATATAAACTCATTGTGATAACTAATTACTGAAAATGTTAATTATAAAACTGAAGCCCAAAATAAAAGGGCCTCATTGTGAATTATGGATTAATTTTAAAAGCCACATCTGGATGTAGAACAGCATGCCAGGAGTTGGTAGGTATGTAAGCCTGAAATAAGACCAGCAAAAAGGAAACCTGTATTCCATACATGGATGGAAAGGGTTGTACAGTTTATAAAATATGTATAGATGTCATCTGGAGAAAAGTACATGCATATTGTACACACGTACCTTTACATGGCAAGCACACTGATATTGTGGTTGCAGGGACACAGGCAAAATGGCTCCATAAGCACGAAAATCAAAGAAAGCTGACACTCTCCTCCTTGCCAAGCTCATGTTGGGCTATGAATGAGGCTCCCCTGTAGAGAATGCAGAAACCTGAATGCCATCACCAAGGCTGCACCATTCTAAGTGCTTTAAAAGGAAGTCCTTCAACCTCAGGGGTCCTTTTACTAAGCCAAAGTAAAAAGTGGCCTGCAGTATTATGGGTGTGTGTTTTGGGTGCAAGCTGAGCCATTTTTTACCACAGCTGGGAAAAAGGGCTTTTTAATAATGGGCCAGGAAATGGACATGCGTTGAAATTAAAACTAGCATGCGCCTATTTACGGTCTAAACACTTACCGCCACCCATTGACACAGGGTAAGGGCTCATGCGCTACCCATGTGGTAACCATGCAGTGCACACCAACTGCTGATTACCGCCGGGAATGCCCCTTGCAGTAGAAAGTACAAAATTATTTTCTACCGTGAGATTCAGCGCACGCCAAATTCTGAATTGCCACCAGGCACACGTGCTAGCCTGGCGATAGTGTCGATTTGTTGCATGCTACCCATGCATTAGCCCTCACACACATTAGTAAAAAGGCCCCTCAGAGAGGTAAGTGCCCACATGGGAATAAATTTTGGAGGTTTATTTATTTATAAATTTTAAAGTACACAATCAAGAAATAATGGTACAGAAATGGAATAAAAAAAAAAAAACCAAAAAACATAACAACATTCAAATTTTAAAAAAGGAAAACCAACTAGCCCACATCAAGGTAGACAGCACTATCAACTTAATACAATATAGAAAAGGAAATCAAATAAGGCTAACATAACAATATTTTGGAGCAGAGGATTAGCACAAGGGAAATAAAATACAATATGGCTTACAGTGCTGCGTGAGTAATGGTCCAGATTAGAATCTCTGTCCTGCATAAGCACATAGGGGATCTTCTAGAAAGGTATGCTAACGTTTTTAACACGTGTTAAAAATTAGTGTTCACTAAACGCTAAGACACCTGTAGAAATAATGGGCATCTTAGCATTTAGTGTACACAAATTTTTAGCATATGCTAAAAATGCTAGTGCACCTTTCTACAAGAGGCCCACGGCTAACACGTGATCACAGTCTGCCCAAGGAACAATGGTGCAATGGCCATGGCCAAAACAAGATTGTATTACCCTGGAAATGCTAGAGGAGCAAGTAGCAACACTCTGCATGTAAATAACAAGGGTCAATATTCCAAAACGTGACAAGTATGACGATAACTGGCTAAAAATAACTATTTTTAGTGCCAGAAATTATCTGGTTATTTATGAATATCCCTGGTAGGCTTCTGAGAACATAGCCACATATTTCAATCAAACCGCAATAATGAATATTAGTCTTGCCACCCTATAACCCGCTTAGCTTTGAAAATCAGAGACTAAATGCCAATATAGTGGTCAATCAGCTTTGAATATCATATGGGACAACTATGAACTATGTCCGAAATGACATGACCACACTTTTTGAACCCAAATGAACAACAGGCCCAAGGTAGGCACTCCTGTATGCAAATGTTGATGGTGTGGTGACCAGGATTGATTGCCCATGTCTCCAGGCGCTGTTGCCATCATACTCTGGTAAATGGTGCATACCAGCCAATCATTTATGGGGTATAATGAGTAGCTATTTGCATAAACTGGGTATATGAGTTGCTATAAATGGCTATGTACAGTAGAACCTGCTTGCTTTCCTACTATTGCCCTCTGAGGCTTGGAGATCCATACCATATACACATACCAGGATCAATGAGGCTGCCAAACTTCAGCCAGGGAGAGGCAGAGGAACTGTGCAGGCTAGCCCTCTGGCATGAGAAAGAACTCTATCCTCTACACTGGAGGGCTGGCCTGCGAACCCTGCAGAGCCTAGGGAGAAGGTTTCAGAGTCAGTTTCAGAAACAAGAGAGATTACCACACCTCTTGACCCTGGTTAAATAAGATAAGTGTTATATGCTACAAAACATGAATAAAATACGTAAAGTAAAAATAAAAACACAAAGCATAACAGTTGAATTAAAAATGGAGGTTTTTAGCCAGTGAAGGGTTGATGTCCCAGCGAGTCATAGCTTTTTCCTCCAAAAATTAAAATTTAAAAAATTAAAAATTAAAAAATCTTAACTGGGAAATTACATTTGGAAAAAGAGATGTTACCACTATTTAGTGACCACATTTATGTTTATGAAGTAATCTTCTGAGGTTTGTGGTTAAGTTCATCATATTTTAACATGTATTAGGCCTCACAAAGCTCAGGATAGGTAATTCATGCTGGATCCAAGAGTCAAGAGGTTTCCCTCCTACCTTTTACTGATATGCCCATAGTTTATCCCAGATGAAAAGAGGCTAGGGATGAGTACAGAAACTTCTGATATAATAGATTCCCTATATTCCATAATTGATCAGCTGAAACATTCGGTGAGGACTGGGCAAGGAAAGGAAAGTAGGAGCTAGGCACAGATGTACTCAACTTGTTCCATCAATTATGCTCAGAAATTTTGATCTACAAATGGCAGGCAAAATTCCTGAACATTATCTCTTCCAACAGTAAGATGAAACTAACCTAGGTGCTAATATGTGGAAATCCATCAACATCTGAATATTGGGGCTTTTAAGAACCTATGCCATCAGCTAACTGCTGCTATCCCACCATAGCTGTCCCCTCAGTTGTAGAGCTAACTAGTGACCCAATGTGTTCCACATTGCTTTGAAAAGCTGTGTGTATCTGGTTGCAAGCCTAGTAGCAAACTATAGACCAATGGCAAGAATTTTGTTGATTGTTAAACTTGCACGTTGGGTATATAAGATGTTCTATGGTATATGTCCAGAATATTTATTTTCTTTATTTTCATTTCCTTTATTTCCTTCTTCATCACGTGCCATAGATTCATGCCTTCTTTATTTTCCATCATTTGTAAAAGTAAGATTTAAGAAATCTTTATCAACATTATTTTCCATATCAATTTACAGTTTATTCAGACTTGATATACTGCTTCCTTACCATAGCAAAGTGGTTTACAATAGTAAATCATAATATCATATAAAAAGAACTCCATAAAAAATAGTAAAGCAAAATCACCCAAGATCACACAGCCATCCAAACCAAACATACCAAGTTAAAAAATAATAATATTCATCTGCATCTATATCTATATCTGAGGTCACCCTCAGGAAGAGAGACTGAAAAGGTCTGCGGAAAGAAATGTGCCTCTTAAACCAAACTAGGGACTGAATCTCCCTAAGTTCCTGTGAAAAAGCATTCCACAGTCTAGCTGCAAGATAAAAATGCTCCTCAAATGTGTAGCTTCCAACCAGGCACATGACATCGTTGGCATCTGCAATAAAAGTTCCATTCCAGAATACAATATTCTTCCTGGCACATATAATACTAATAGCTTTTGTAATGTTGATGGAACACCAGTATGATAAACTTTATGAGTTAAGACCAGCACCTTAAACTGCACCCTATAATAAGCTGGTAGCCAATGATAATTTATATATAGCAGAGTAACATGAGCAATCCTTCACAGACCTTCCAATAGGCAAATTGCCATATTTTGCAAGGTTTTCAGCTTGCGTAATTTGGCTTGTGGAATAGCAGACAGCAATGCATTAGCATAGTCAAGTTGAGACATGAATAAAGTATACAGAAGAGTTTGAAAATAATCATGATCTACCAATTTACTAAGTGTCATATACCTCCATCACAACAACTCAGCCACATGAGGCAAAAATGACAGCTTTCCATCAATCAATACCCCTAGGTATTTACAAGATTCTACCAAAGATAAGTATCACCCAAATTGTGTCACCAAAGGATCCATTACTCCTCTTCCACCGTGAATCCAACAGGCCACCAATTTATTCACAGCCAACCATGTCTCAGCTACAGCTGCATCCTCCTGCAGACCTTTGAAATCCTGTTGCAATTTAACCCTCCATATCAATATGAGATTAGTCCTTATAGCTATGCAGACAATCTTATGACTATGAATCACACTCACCAGCAGAACAAATAAATAAATAAATAAATAAAAATAAAAAAATAAATTAAATAAGATGGGAGACAAGGCCAAGACTTGTGGTACTCCACAAAGGTTGAGAAATAGACACCTCAAGACACTGTACCACTGCAAACAAATGTTCAGTTAAGAAATTCACAAACCAGTGCAAAACCAGCCCATCCATGCCCCCCCATACCCAGATGCTGTACCAACAAATCATAACCTACTGTATCTAAAGCAGAGGTCAGGTCCAGGGATAACACTAGGGCCTGGTCCCTTGAAGCTAATATACTTCTCAACTCACTAACAAGTTCTACCAATGTCATTTCAGTACTATATCCCATATGATACACGGTTTGCCTAGGATGTAGCAAATCAGAAGAAGAAACAAAATCAATTAACTGTTCAACTACAACCCGCACTGTTACTTTCACCAACAGAGGCAAATTTGAAATTGGACGATAATGCTGAGGATTCAATGGATCCAGCTATATTCTTTTAAACATAGGTCAAACTGCTGCATGCTTCCAATCCCTAGACGCCTGGCCAGTTGCCAAACTCTGATTTACCATGGGCAGATCAAATGGCAAAAGGCCATGGGTCTGCAACAACAACCACATAGGGGATTCTGAGAGAAGATGTCACGTTCTCAAAACAGGAAACTGGTTTGTGAGCCCTTGGGCCCCTGCCGCGGAGCGGCAGTGGCAGGTAAAACCACCCCACACTGGAGGCTAGGCAAATCTCAGGCAAGCAGTTAGGCTTCACCTGTACCTGGCCACTTTCCACCAGGAGTTGAGCTTCCAGCTTCAGGTGGCCGACAGGACTTTGCAGGACAGGACAGGGCAGGACTGGATAACAGCAAGGCAGCACAGGGACTGAGTGTCAGAGGGGAAAGGAAGGAACATGGGCAGCAAGGCAGGAAACTGGGCTAGACAATACAACACAAGGCAGGGACAGGACAAGCTAGGGGACAGAAACTGGAAGCTGCAAGCAGCCACTGAAACAGGGAACAAAACACTGACTAACAAGACACAGAACTGAAAGCTGCAAGCAGCCCCAAAGCCAGAACACAGACAAACAGAAACCAAACACAGAATTACAAACAAGAAACCAGGCAAGGCAAGCAAGAAAAACCTAAACTAAACTAAACACAGACTAACTAGAAACAGGCAAGAATCTCAGGCAAACAACCGGACTAGCAGAAGTGCAACAAGCACCAACATACCAGGGCCTTAGATGCAAGGCAAAGGCAAAGGCAGAGAGGTTCCAAATGGCTAATAAGCACAGCAGGCAGCTGAGATTCAGGTGCAACAATCACCAAGCAACTAAGGGTCGGGCAGCCTGGAAGATCCGGACTGGACTGAGCTGAAATCTGGAACGGGTGACAGCACACCAACAATCTAATACAGCCAACACACAGAGACAGAGACAGAACTAACTCACAAAGAACAGACAGAAGCCAGCTCAGAAGCTGACCACAGGAAATAAGGTGAGTCTGAGAGGGGTCACGGCCACAGACGTGACAGAAGAGGACATTTCTGTGGGTAAGTGACATTATTTTATTCTGTGCTTGGTAAATTAAAGATTGAGTTTAAAAGAGGAATTGTAGGATACTAATAAACAGTTAAAAAAGCAAACTTTATTAGCTAGTCTCCATACCCTTTTCACCATAGTTTTAAAATTTGAATTTTCTACCACAGCATTAACAGATAGTCTCTAGAAGGCACAGAAGGACCTAGTCCAGTCCTCACTCCCACCCACCCCTAGCTCAAATCTCAATTTATAGTCAATTATTCTAATTAGGACAACAACAGGGAAGCTTTCATTAGTGTTTTAATTACATTTAATTTGTTTCTGAGAAGCAAACACTAAATAAATTACAAATTACACAAATCTTAAGGTTCTTTATATTCATCTGATATCCCTAGTACTTTAAGACGTTCTAATTAAACAACTCTATAATACTAAAGATACAGACAGTAGTGCAGTAGTGAAAGGGGTGCCATCCAGTCCTGCACTGAGTGTCACAAGTATGATTATCTACCCGATGGTGAGAGATCATATGTGTGTGCTCGAAACAAAGATCTCCTAGCTCTCAGAGAATGAGTCTATTCTCTTGAGGCTAGAGTAGTAGACTTGGAGAAGCTGAAGGAGAAAGAGAGGTACATAGAGGAGGCCTACAGGGGCATTGTAGAAAAGCCCCACCTCCAATCTGGCAGCCCCTGTGCTGTCTTGGAGGAGGGAGGTCTTCTAAAAGGAGAGCATCACCCGGGTGCAGCTTGAATTAATCCTGTAGCCAGGACCAGCACACCAGGGGATGTGATATCCTCTTGCTCCGATAATGTGTCTGATGGAGTTACTGCCCAAGAGGGAAGGGTTAGGATGGCTGTTGTAGTGGGTGATTTGATTATTAGGCATGTAGATATGGTGGCTGGTGGACGTGAGTATTGCCTGGTCACTTGTCTGCCTGGTGCGAAGGTGGTGAATCTCACTCGTCACCTAGATAGAATTTTAGATAGTGCTGGGGAGAAGCTGGCTGTCTTGGTACATGTAGGTAACAATGACATAGGAAAATGTGTGAGAGAGGTTCTGGAAGCCAAATTTAGGCTCTTAAGTAGAAATCTCAAATCCAGAACCTCTAGGGTAGCATTTTCTGAAGTGCTAACCATTCCACGTGTAGGACCCAAGATACAGGCAGAGATCCGGAGTCTCAATGCGTAGATGAGGTGATGGTGCAGGAAGGAGGGTTTTAGATTTTGTAAGGAGCTGGACAACATTCTTGGAAAGGGGAGGCCTATTCTGGAAGGATGGGTTCCACCTTAACAAGGGTGGTACCAGGCTTCTGATATTAGCATTTGAAAAGATGGCCGGCTTTGCCCGATAATGGAAAAAAAAGGCCAGGCTTGACGAGCATTTTGCCGAATTTACTTGGTCCCTTTTTTATCATGACCAAGCTTCAGAAAGGAGCCCCAACTGACCAAATGACCACCGGAGGGAATCGGGGATCACCTCCCCTTACTCCCCAAGTGGTCACCAACCCCCTCCCACCCAAAAAAAAAAAAAAAAAAACTCCATTTTTGCCAGCCTCTATGCCAGCCTCAAATGTCATACCCAGCTCCATGACAGCAATATGGAAGTCCCTGGAGCAGTTTTTAGTGGGTGCAGTGCACTTCAGATAGGTGTCCCACCCCCCTACCTGTTACATTTGTGGGGGTAAATGGGAGCCCTCCAAAACCCACCCAAAACCAACTGTACCCACATGTAGGTGCCCCATTTCACCCCTTAGGGCTATGGTAATGGTGTAGAGTTGTGGGGAATGGGTTTGGGGGGATTTGGGGGGCTAAACAACCAAGGGAAGAGAGCTATATACCTGGGAGTTTTTTTTTATTAATTTTTAGAAGTGCCCCTAGGGTGCCCGGTTGGTGTCTTGGCATGTGAGGGGGGCCAGTGCACTACAAATGCTGGCTTCTCCCACAACCAAATGCCTTAGATTTTGCCGGGTTTGAGATCGCCGGCATTATTTTCCATTATGGCCGAAAACTGATGCCGGCCATCTCAAACCCGGCAAACTCTGACATTTGGCCAGGCCCAACCGTATTAGAGTAGAAAAAGATGTACAGCCATCTTTTTCGAAAATCCGGTTGGCTCCGCCCACTTACGGCGCCGGCGCGGGAGATGGCCGCCCATAGAGATGGCCGGCGCCTTTTGATTATAACCCCTCCACGCTGCCCCAGGTGACAACCGCTTAAGTGCCATTGGCCACATACCTGCCACCTAAGTTTTTGAATATTGGGCACAATATTACTAAATAGAGGGAAAGTGTCAAGAAGGGGCTAGATAGGTTTTCTCAGGGGATATCTTGCTGCTGCATATGGCCATGTAACTCCCAATATGTTCACAAGGGAAATCTAGAAACACACTCACAGGTGAATACAGTATAAGGAAACATGACCCTTATCGGTAGTCACCCTATTTTGTGGAAGGCTCTGGACTGGGCATTGCTCCTGCCTAAAGACCACCCCCCCCCCCCCCCACACACACACACACACCTTGGGCCGCTTCTTTACGGCTTTGGGGACATGTGGGGGGTTTCAACATTGTGGGTGTGGGCAGAACTTGGAGGGGGGGTAGTAAGCCAGGGGCCCTACTCTTCTAGCCCAGGAGCATCATGCCTTAGCTTTGTGGCCCAATGCTCCCAAACTGCTTGTGAGGTGGCTCGCAAGCAGACTTATTCTTTTGCCATGGGATTCAGCAATGTGTGGTATTGCTGCATCCCACAGGAAATCAAGGTGTGGTAAAATGTTGCTTTTTACTGCACTTTGATCATTTCCCCACTAAATATGCATATTTGATACTATTTCATGATAGTCTTATTACTAGGTTTCAATTTGCCATTTCCAGTTTTACCTTTTCGATTGTGTTTTGCTTACATTTGGTCATTTTACTATTGTTATGCTTTAACAAAATGTAAGTTTTATGTTAATGTATGCCTGCTGTAAACCACCTTGGGCAAATCTCTTTATAAAGCGGATAATAATGTCCCAATACAAATATAAAAAGCAACTGTGAACATCCAAGATATCACTTCCTTACAATATCCTAAGTAGTACTGCACTCTGTAATTTATAAATGTCCTGCCATTAATATGCCAAATTCTCATGTCCATCATGGAAGCTTCAAATGTCATTGACAGCCATACATAATATCAATAACAGAATAAAGATCATTTTTTATTCCTCCAATTACTAATTTAACCTTTATGTCAAAAGTACTATAAATTTATAGAAAAATTAGCTCTATGATCCGTCATTGACATTTATTCAGATTTTTAAATTAATATCTATTTTTAATGTTTAAAAAGACAGTAAATCATTCTGTGCAGTATCTTCCTGAGGGTGAGGCAAATCTGCTGTCTGTCAATTAGCTAAGGAATTCAATCACTCTGAAAAAGTTGAAAAATGAGGTAAATGTTAAAAATATTTTCCAAGAACAGAAAAATAAAAGTATGCAAGTGTTTTTTTGATCTGTGATAGATTTTTTACAATGTTTTTTTATCAGGGCTGCATTTTGATTAATAATTTTAATCTCACAATTAAAGGCAAGGCATAGCCAGCAGTCTATTGGGGGGGGGGGGCTTAGGGGTGGACTGGGGGGTCACACATTCTCTCTCCCCTCCTTTTCTGGAGGGGGTACCAAAGCCCTGCCAGTCAAAGAAATCCACTGCAAAGCTGCTGTCTTCCTCCTTGTACTTGTTCAGGGGCAAGGAAATGACCAGCGTGCCTCCAGCTGCTGCTGATTGCACTTCATGAACATGCTCAGTTCAGGAATGCTGCCAACTTCCTTGCTCCTGAGGCAGTGTGTGGAGGAAGGGGGCAACTGAGAGAGATTTCTTTGGCTGGCAGGGCTTCGGCTACCCCATCAGTCATTCAACAGGTACCGCAGCTTTGGCGGGGGCCCAAATCCAAAGGCTGCCCCCACCTGTGACTACATCAATGATTAAATCTCTCCTTCCCTCTCTCCCTCCTTCCGTCCTTCCCCCTCTGTTCTGCATCTCTCCATCTTGCCCTCTCTTCCCCCATCTCCCCCTCCATACTAATCGCATCATTCATTGAGATTAATGTGCAACCCTAGTTTTTATTCTTTTGATTTGTATAGATGTGTTATGGTGTCTTACTCCATAAGTAGAATGGTGATTTATCTAAATATTGCTAACCCTTGGAAGCAGGTATTCTTTTCAACAAAACATCATTATCCTTCTTTCGAATTGATGTCACCACTATATAAACACAATCTGCCTGATATTTGAAACCATTTAACCAGCCAGGAGTGGTAGATCGCTGGTTATCTCCCGCTGAGTATTGCCAGTTAGCAATTAGCAGATAACCAGCTATATCGTGCGATATAACCAGCTATGAGCTAATATTCAAAGCATCGCCAGCTAAGTTTGGCAGCCAAATATGGCCACCAAAATAGCAGGCCTATCTTTGACCAGTTTCAACTGATACTGATCAAGGAGGTTATTTTGCTCAATGAATTCCTGTAACTACTGAAGAACCACTGATTCAAACACTTTTGCTAAGAATAAAATTGAAGATATTGGTCTATAATTACCTGGTAGAGAGCATCTAGCTTAACATTCTTTAATAAAAGTGTAATAGAAGCCCATTTCAAACATTGTTCAAGTCCCCTGTCTCAGTGGCGTTCCTAGACTGCCTGACACCCGGTGCGGATTGCCGATGCACCCCCCCCCCCCCACCGGTGAAATTACACCCTCCCCCGGTGCATTTTTACCTGCTGGGGGGGTGCCGCGCGCCTGTTGGCCGAGTCCGCTCGTTCCCTCCCTGCTGCTCCCTCTGCCCTGGAACAGGAAGTAACCTGTTCCACGCAGAGGGAGCAGCAGGGAGGGAACGAGCGGACTCGGCCAACAGGCGCGCGGCACCCCCCCAGCGGCTTGCACCCGGGGCGGACAGCCCCCACCTCCCCCCCTTGGTATGCCACTGCCCTGTCTTTGCCCTTCCACTCATGTCCTCAGACTCTCAAAAGTGATCCAGACATCTTTCTCGGATTGATCTGTCCTCAGTATTTTCTTCTATGTTCCCTTTCTCATCAGATTTTTAGTCATTAAGTCTGGATAATCAGGCAAGTACCTTCCATAATGTGCTTTCTAATGTCCTCAATCAGATTTCTCATCTTACTCTATCAAGGATCCCTAATTCTCAGAATAGGAAACCTTGGTATCATGTGGGATTAAGAAACCAAAAAACTTTATCTACGCCAAGCAGAATGCAAATGGAAATAGACCAGATGTGCTTCCAATCTATTGCTTTTTAGGACTGAACTTAAAGCTTATAATCATCTGTTAAAAAAAGCTGTGTCTTAGTTTTACACTAATTGTGTCAAGAAGGCTACCAATCTAACTAGGGAGTTGTTCTCCATTTTTTGGAACTTAACATCTCTCAACTGTAAGTGATTCTCCCATTGGTTCATATCTTTCTTCATCAGCAGAACTCCTCTCTCAATATTTCACTACTAAGGTCAAGGATTTAATGAATAATTTTTCCTCTGATGGTGATTGTCCTATTACTGAGCTTACAGATTCACATATCCATCTATTTTTGTTTCAGCATCTCCCAATTTGTCTTTGTTAGCTCCCCTATCTTCAGGGGCATTCTTGTGGACTTCTTTTCAACTTCTAATCTTGCACTCACTTTCAAAAACACCCTGTTCCATACATACTACCACATCTCTACTTGACTCTCTCGCTTCAACATGGATAAAGATTAGTTATTTGCAGTTACTTCCTAAAGTCTTAGTCATAATCAATAATAGTCTTTCATCTGGCCAGGTACCAGACTCCTGAAAATCTGCAATTGTTCATCCTATTTTATAAAAGCCTTATCTCACCCCCAGATTTCAGCCCACTACCGCACAGTATCAAATCTTTCTTTTCTATCTAAAGTATTAGAAAAAAAGTGGTCTATATCCAACTCTCAGCATTCATTGATAAAATTCTGGTTTTAGGCCCTGTGCAAGTACTGAAAAGGTTTTAGCAGTATGTCTATATTTGTTCTCTGCTTTCAATTTGGTTAATCATTCTCTCTTACTCTCACAGCTGGCAACACTAGGGATATCAGGATCTGTATTTTCTTGGTTCACTTCTTTTCTCTCAGGTCATACCTACTAGGTAGTCACTTCTTCCTCTAGAACCTCTCCCTGGCCTCTGACTTGTAGAGTCCCCAGGGTTCTGTCCTTTCACCTCTACTCTTCAAAATTTTCCTTAGCCCTCTTGCTAATGTTATACAATCCTCCGGAATCTCTTTTCACTTCTATGCACACTAAACTTTAGTAAAAGGACCCCTTAGTAAACAGGGCCCTATGCCTATGTTAGGGCTTTGCATATTTTAGTAAAAGGGTCCCTTAATTCAATGTAATAGTATTTCTATTCAAGGATACAGTCAATCCAGAAAATCATGAGCCACACAAACTGCAGTGACCGTATGGATAATGTCCAAGTGTTTCAAATTCATCAGGCACAGATGGTTGTATACATAAATAAGAAGGATTCAAAATATCTTTAAGGTTTTTCCATGTCTTTTTTTATATTAACATTTTTATTAAAAATTTTCAAATGTAACAAATCATAATAGTTCCACCAGCCATCAAAGAACATAGAAGTAGCAGACAAAAGCAAATATATGTGAACACAGCCACTGTGATTACATTAACAATATAATATGCATTTATCAATGGACCCCCCCTACACCCTGACAACTTAAATCTCCCTCTAAACCCTCTCCCCCCAAAAAAATCTCCCTCCCCCACAAAAAATCTCCCTCCCCTTATGCTTGGGTTCCTTTAAGATGAACATTTAAGTAGTCCCATATAGATGACTCTTTAGTGCTTTTAGTCAACCTCACTGCAGTTAAATCTTCCATAAGAACCATATTTCTTAAATACCCCTTGCAGATATCTAATGAAGGAGCATCAGAGGTCTTCTAGAACTGAGCTATAACCCTCCCTGCCCCTAAATAGAATAAATAAATCTGAAGCCCCAAGGAAGAGTGATCTCTACCAACTCTCAGCAAGCAAGTTTCATGATCCAGAGAAAAGGGCTGATTGAAAATCCATGACAATTCATGTGCCACCTTCCCGCAGAACTCCTGTGCAACCAGGCATACCCACAACTAATGGAATAGGTAACCCCCCTCCCCCCCCCACACACACACACAACATCCCCAGCATTTGTCAGATCATATCAAATTTAATTAATATATCTAATTTTGGAGAGGTGCTAGCACAAGATAATTTTTACATTAGTCTCTTAATACTGGCTGCAACAAAAAACATGTATAGGCAACCACTAGAATAGCCATCCACTGATAATCAGAGCATTCCACTCCAAGATCATGTTCCCAAATCAGGATATAGGGAAGCTTACAGTATAAATAAATGACATTAGGCCCTTGGCCCCTGTGTGTAGCAGCCACAATTCTTCCGACATATTCAATGACCTGACCCACACAGTAGCCCATGTTTTTTTTAAATTAAAAAAATGACATATCCTTAAATAATTATAAACTTCACTGTGAGGTATCCATACTCCTCCACCTGTAGTTGTATAAAAGATTTCATATAGCCCTGGGTTAATAACTGATGATAAAAATCAAGACCATAAGTATCCCATCCCACTTCCATAACTTCACATTTTCCCCCACCATGGTCCATTTCCCAGTTGAAAGGAGTAAGCAGCAGCCTAGTTTCCCCCTGGCTTCTCATATCTCCTTGTCACAACTTTCACCATGTGGCTGATATATGTTTTGCATACAGATTAATGATCTTGACCCCGGCACATAGTCCTTTTTCTAGCCCAAATGAAAAAACTTAAAATAACATGACCCAATAGTACTTTCTCCATTCACACATATTGTTTATGTTCCTTCCCCATTTGCCAGTCCCATGTAAGGTGTGTTTGTGCAGCTTCATACATAAGTACATAAATTAGGGACACCTAAACCACCTTCCATTTTATGTTTGTGAAGAAAGCATATTGCAATATGGGAGGGGGGTGTTCCCTTCCAGATAAAGTGAATGATATCTCATTGCCATTGTTGCATAAGATGCTTTGGCATATGTATAGGGAGAGCTTGAAATAAGTATAGAGATCTGTGCAAAATATACATCTTTACAGCCCTCATTTTACCAAACCAAAAAAAGAATTCCCTATACCAATGACTTAAGTATAGATGGATTTTTGTTACTAGAAATCCATAGTTCACCTGAAACAATTCCTCTAATCTAGATGAGATTTTCACTCCCAGATTTTAAATAGAGCCTCTGATCCATCTAAATGGAAAATTCACCTTACGTTGAGCAAGCTCTCCCTCTGATAAATTAATATTCAGCCTCCATCATATCCAGATTAATTCTAAACACTGAGACTGCCCCATACTCCTTTAGATTTCTAATAGAAAAGTTTGTGCTGGACATTGAGTTCTGCCTAAGTATTGTTATCATATTTAATGTCTGCTTGAAAGTACATAATGAGTTCTGCCTATCATATTTAATATTTCTTAAACGTACATAATGAAATATTGTTATCATAGTTAATGCTTTCTTGAAAGTACATAATGGAGTCTCAGGACAGGAATTGATAGCATTATCTTATTAAATTATGAAGTAATTTGTACTAAATGGAATGACAACATGCTTAGGGCTAAGGATGATGTTTCACATGAATCTCTGGAAACCTGGCCAGTTTCTGGAGATGCATTAAGAAACTGTCATATCCTTAAATACACGTCAGACTTATTCAATTAAATGATGAGATGAAGTTTATTGGTCAGCATAAAACATGGGAGCTAAGGGCGGACAGATAGAGGTTTTTTCAGATCAGAAGCAGACGTGCTACCCAGGCCCCTTGTGCCCGCTGAGACTCTCTGTCTGACTGCATCAGAATCTCCCAGTTGCTGACATAGATGTTGTCTGCAACTCAAGCGGTGATGTATGATTGATGATTTACTTATTTGAATAAAGTTTATGTAATAACCTTTGACTGCCTCTATAGTATATGTCTGACAGACATATACCCAAAAGAACCTAAAGCAGACAAGATGTCTGAGTAGTATTGGGATGGAAGTAAGTAGTTGTGATACTGTCAGTAGAACATTGTCTGAAAAAAGTGAGACTTTATAATCTTTCACCCCAATATGCACCCTCTTATTATTTGAATTATCTCTAATTTGTTGAGCCAAGTGTTCTATAATTATTGCAAATAATAATGGTGAGAGGAGCATGCTTGACTTTTATCATGGCCTGAGGTGCAGTATACAGACTATGTATCCAATGAATAAATCTGGCCCCCAGACACACTTTGGTTAACATGGAGAGCATAAATGCCCAGTTGAATCAAATGCCTTCTCAGTGTCTATCCATGAAAGCACAGTTTGAAATCCCTCTCTCTTAGCAGCCCAGATGAAATATATGGCCCTTCTCACATTGATCTCTGCCTCCCAGCCACAAACCCCATTTGGTCTAGGAGCACAACAACAGGCAAGAGAGGAGACAGTCTATCCACCAGTAACTTGGCTAAAATCTTCACATCAAGATGTAAGAAAGAAAGAGGCCAGTAAGATCCACATAAAGCATTATCTCTCTCCAGTTTATATAAGATTGTAATCTTATCCATTTTCATAGTGTCTGGAAATGACTCCCTGTTGTGCACCAAAAACACACAGAAGAAAAATCCTCCACAGAAAACAACATACACAGCAAACAACTGCAGAGGAGACCATAAGAAGACCTCACAATGAAGGTGTCCAAGGAAACTTTATTTGAAACTTCATAAAGACTCAACACGGCTCGTGTTTCAGGTGAAAGGCCTGCATCAGGAGTCTAGAAGATCTACTCGTAAATGGTGCTTTCCCACAAAAGTCTTTTAAATTGACTTTAAAAAAACTGCGTCCTCTGACATAAAGAGCTAAAGGAACAGTGTTGTATTGATGATTTATAAATGATCTAGAGATGGGAGTAACTAGTGAGGTAATTAAATTTGCTGATGACACACATTTATTGAAAGTTGTTAAATAAGTACATAAGTATTGACACACTGGGAGAGACCAAAGGTCCATCAAGCCCAGCATTCTGTTTCCAACAGTGGCCAATCCAGGTCACAAGTACCTGGCAAGATCCCACAAAAGCAGTGGATTTTCCCCAAGTCAATTTAATAATGGTCTAGGGACTTTTCCTTTAGGAAGCCGTACAGCCCCTTTTAAAACTCCGCTAAGCTAACCGCCTTTAAAATGTTCTCTGGCAAAGAATTCCAGAGTCTAACTACATGTTGAGTGAAGAAAAATTTTCTCCAATTCTTATTAAATTTACTACTTTGTAGCTTTATCGCATGTACCTAGTCCTAGTATTTTTGGAAAGAGTAAACAAATGATTCACGTCTTCTCGTTCCACTCCACTCATTATTTTATAGACTTTTATCATATCTCACCTCAGCCGTCTCTTCTCCAAGCTGAAGAGCCTTATATGCTTTGGTCTTTCCTCATAGGGAAGTCATTCCATCCCCTTTATGATTTTCGTCGCCCTTCTCTGTACTTTTTCTAATTCCACTATATCGTGAGAGGATTGTGAAAAATTACAAGAGGACCTTATGAGACTGGGAGACTGGGCATCTAAATGGCAGATGATGTTTAATGTGAGCAAGTGCAAAGTGATGCATGTGGGAAAGAGGAGTCCGAACTTTAGCTACATAATGCAAGGTTCCACGTAAGGGGTCACAGACCAAGAAAAGGATCTCGGCGTCATTGTTGATGATACGTTGAAACTCTCTTCTCAGTGTACTGCGGTGGCTAAGAAAGCAAATAGAATGCTAGGCATTATTAGGAAAGGAATGGAAATCAAAAGTGAGGACGTTGTAATGCCTTTGTATTGGTCCATTGTGCGACCAGACTTCAAATACTGTGTGCAATTCTGGTAACCGCATCTCAAAAAAGGTGGAATTAGAAAAGGTACAAAGAAGGGCAATGAAAATGATAAATGGGATGGGACGACAGGTAGACGTGAATCTTTTGTGTACTCTTTCCAAAAATACTAGGACTAGGTGACATGTGATGAAGCTACAAAGTAGTAAATTTAATACGAATTGGAGAAAATTTTTCTTCACTCAACGTGTAATTAAACTCTGGAACTCGTTGCCAAATAATGTGTTAAAGGTCTTAAACAAAGTTTTGGCTCTAATTTCATGGGGGAGAGAATTCCAGTGAAATGGAGTAGCAAAGTAAAATGCACAATGTCTCGTCTTTTGGGGTTGGGAAGGACCAAATGATAATCATTCAAAGATTGAAGCAAACTCATAGGTGAATAGTGAATAGTAAGATTAGATAAGTATTGTGGAAGACCTATCCGATAAGCTTTAAAGGTTGAGGTTAAAAGTTTGTGAATTATTTTTTGGCTAGGGGAAACATGATAGACTTTCTTAACAAAATAGAGCAGCCTCACAGTGGTATTTTGCAAAGTCTGAAGTTGTTTGAGAAAATACTGTTAAAGTAGTCCAGTCTAGAAATTAATAAAGACAAAATGAGGGAATGACATGCATTATGATCAAAGAATTTCCTAAGTATAAAGAAACCCATTTTTATTTTTGAAAGCATTTGGGGACTCTTTTACAAATTCACATTGAAAAATGGCCTGTGGTATTGTAGACGTGTATTTTGGGCGTGTGCATAATCATTTTTCAGCACACCTATTAAAAATATGCCTTTTAAAAATGTTTGATGAAAATGTATGTGCTACAAAATTAAAATTGCCGGGTATCCATTTTGGGTCTGAGACCTTACAGGCAGCCATTGACCTAGCAGTAAGGTTTCACACACTAACTGGGTGGTAATGGTGTATGCACTTAGAATGATGATTACTGCCCAATTACCGCTCGCACCAGAAAATAAAAATATTTTCCTGCGCGCCTAGCAGATGCGCATCAAAAATGAAATTACCAAAAGGGCCATGTGGTAGCCGGGCAGTAACTCAAAATTGACGCATGTTGGGCATGCGTAGGAGCCTATCCTGCTTATTTTCTAAAGAGAAAAACACCTATAGTGCGACCTAAATCGGGAGATAGACGTTTATCTCGCAAAGGCACCCAAATCGGTATAATCGAAAGCCGATTTTGGGCGTTTCCAACTGCACTCCATCACGGAAACGAATAAAGTTGATGGGGGCATGTCGGAGGCGTGTCGGAGGCGGAACTGGGGCATGGTTATCAGCCGAGGAGAGATGGGCATCTTTAGCTGATAATTGAAAAAAAAAAAAAAAAGGCATTTTGACCGTAATTTTGGGTCACTTTTTTTGGACCCTTCTTTTTTCACGAACAAGTCCCAAAAAAGTGCTCCAACTGCCCAGATGACCACTGCAGGGAATCGGGGATGACCTCCCCGGACTCCCCCAGTGGTCACTAACCCCCTCCCACCAAACAAAAACCCACTTTACAAACTTTTTTCCCAGCCTGTATGCCAGCCTCAAATGCCATACCCACCTCCTAGACAGCAGAATGTGTTCTATCCTGTGACAGCCTTTCCCTGGGTCTGATGTGGCTCTCGGGTGCACTACAGGGTCACATCAGCATTGCATTGTGGTGGGTGTAGGGTATTGGGCTCCGTGATTTCATTAGCTTGTGTTATAGTCGCATGATGTTTGTAGTTGGTAGGCTCTTCTCCCATGGTGCTTTTCCCCCTGCCTACTGGGTCAGAGTGTGCCCTGTTGTGTTTCCTGTTGTAGTCCATGCAGTAGTGGCCATTTTTGTAAGCCAGTTTTAGTTCCCTTTCCTGTGTTAGCCACGTTACAGAACTTAGTTCTTCCCTTGAATGTGGCTGAAAGAGGGCATTGTACAGCATTCTGTCAGCTCTGACCTACTGCTCATCTCAGTACCAGGGAGACTCGTTGCCAGTGGGGCACAACCTCTGATCTGCAGTTAACTGTGATTAAGTGCGGTTATTCCAATAAAGGACGCTTTCTGAGAGATTAGTCTTCATGTGTCAACTGGTGTACCAATGTTATACAGCAGCAACAAGTCCTAGAGGCCTGCGTGTATGCAGGTCCCTGGAGCACTTTAAATGGGTACCGCCATGCAGTTCAGCCAGGTGGACCCAGGCCCATCCCCCCCCACCTGTAACACTTGTGCTGGTAAATGGGAGGCCTCCAAAACCCACTGTACCCACATGTAGGTGCCCCCTTCACCCCTAAGAGCTATGGTAGTGTTGTACATTTGTGGGTAGTGGGTTTTGGGGGAGGGGGTTGGGGGCTCAGCACCAGTGGTAAGGGAGCTATGCATGTGGGAGCGTTGTCTGAAGTCCACCGCACTGACCTCTAGGGTGCCCAGTTGGTGTCCTGGCATGTCAGGGGGGCGAGTGTACTACGAATCGTGGCCCCTCCCACGACCAAATGGCTCGGATTAGCACGTTTTTGAGCTGGGCATTTTAGTTTCCATTATCGCTAAAAAAAACAAATGCCCAGCTCAAAAACGTCCATTTTTTTGAAAATATGGTTCGGTCCGCCCCTTCACGGACCCGTTCTCGGAGATAAACGCCCATGGAGATAGGCGTTTCCGTTCGATTATGCCCCTCCACGCATCTTAGTAAAACGGCCCTTGGTGGTCATGTTGTACTGAGATAAAGGATGGCTCATAGAGGTTGCTGCTGCTGAATCAGTGCTGATTTCCTCGATATTCAAAATTATTTAACCAGTCGGCAATGGTCACTGACCAGTTAAATCAAAGATTGCCAGCTATCCCCTAATGTTCAGTGGGAGATAACTGGTTTTCTCCACTGAATATTCATGGTTAGCACATAACCATGAGCAGGCTTTCTCGGGGGTATTTTGGGGGTGGGTAAAAGTTATACCCCAATATTCAACACTGACCAGGGAAGGTTGGCGCATGAATAGGACCATATAAATAGCTTTCCTATCTTTATGCATTAGCCAATGACTGAATAGTACTGAATAGCAGCTTAACCAGGCATACGGTAGCCATCCAGCAAAAACCTGGATATTCAATGCCGCTCACCAGAAAAGGCCTGGCATTGAATATATGGGGTCAGCACTGGTGGTGGGCAATCACAATGCTGCCCACCGCCGGCTGAATATCAGGCTCATTATGAGTTCATGTTAGATAGCTGTATTTTTTGGAGTATAGATGCTGAATGTTTGTCTTTGTATGATGTCAAGGTTTTATAGGACATTCTGTATGTGAATTTTATAATCCGCTGAGAATGAAGGATTGTGCAGAATATAAAATGTATTAAATAAGTCGATATTCCTGCCTATTTGCCTTTTATCATTGCTCTTGGTCTGAATAGAGCAGTGATGGCGAACCTATGGCATGCGTGCCAGAGAGGGCACGCAGAGCCCTCTCTGTTGGCACGTGCGCCGTCGCTGGTCCGCATGCTGTCGCTGGTCCGTCTGCCCACCCTCCCTCCCACTGAGCACCAGGCCACCCGCCTGCCCTCCGAGCACAAGGGCTCCCCCTCCTCTGAAATTTAAAAGACATACCTGATCGGAGTTAAGGTGGCGTCGGCAGCGGCAGCGAAAAGTGTATTGTTTGCTCTGCATGTCTTCGGCCTTCCCATCTGTCTCTCAAGCTCTGGTCCTGCCCTTGCGGAAACAGGAAATGAGGGCGGGACCAGAGCTTGAGAGACAGAAGGGAAGGCCGAAGGCGCGCCGAGCAAACAACACACTTTTTGCTGCCGCTGCCAACACTGCCTTAACCCCGACCAGGTATGCCTTTTAAATTCCAGAGGGGGAGGCTGGTGCTTGGAGGGAGGGCGGGTGGCTTGGTGGGAGGGAGGCCTGATGCTGGGTGCTGGATGGGAGGGAGGCCTGGTGCTGGATGCTGGGTGGGAGGGAGGGAGGCAGGCCTGATGCCGGATGCTGGGTGGGAGGGAGGCAGGGAGGCCTGATGCTGGGTGTGAGGGAGGCCTGATGCTGGGTGCGAGGGAGGGAGGAAGGCCTGGTGCTTGGTGCTGGGTGGGAAGGAGGCCTGATGCTTGGTGCTGGGTGGGAGGGAGGGAGACCTGATGCTGGGTGCTGGGTGGGAGGCCTGATGCTGGGTGGGAGGGATGCCTGGTGCTTGGTGGGAGGGAGGCCTGCCTGGTGCTGGGAGGGCAGGGGGGAGAGGAGGGTGGCTGGACATGGGTGGCTGTAGGGGAGAGGAGGGTTGTTGGACATGGATGGAGGGCAAGAAATGAAAAAGAAAGGAGGAAAGTAAAGAAATAAATGGAAAGGAAGCCCTGGAAACGGAGTTAAGAGAACAGATAGAGAGCAGCAGAATCAGAGACTAGCCTCCCCACAGGAGGCTCTTAAATAAACTAGACGGCCTGAAAATAGGACCCGAAGTGGTGAACTGGATTAGGAACTGGTTGACGGACAGACGCCAGAGGGTGGTGGTGAATGGAGTTCGCTCGGAGGAAGGAAAGGTGAGTAGTGGAGTGCCTCAGGGATCGGTGCTGGGGCCCATTCTGTTCAATATATTTGTGAGTGACATTGCCGAAGGGTTACAAGGTAAAGTTTGCCTTTTTGCGGATGACACCAAGATTTCCAACAGAGTGGACACCCCGGAGGGTGTGGAAAACATGAAAAAAGATCTGAAAAAGCTAGAAGAATGGTCTAACGTTTGGCAATTAAAATTCAATGCGAAGAAATGCAAAGTGATGCACTTAGGGAGTAGAAATCCAAGGGAGACGTATGTGTTAGGCGGGGAGAGTCTGATAGGCACGGACGGGGAGAGGGATCTAGGGGTGATAGTATCTGAGGACCTGAAGGCGACGAAACAATGCGACAAGGCGGTGGCAGTAGCTAGAAGATTGCTAGGCTGTATAGAGAGAGGAGTGACCAGCAGAAGAAAGGAGGTTTTAATGCCCCTGTATAAGACGTTGGTGAGGCCCCACCTGGAGTATTGTGTTCAGTTTTGGAGGCCGTATCTTGCGAAGGATGTTAAAAAAATGGAAGCGGTGCAAAGAAAAGCTACGAGGATGGTATGGGATTTACGTTGCAAGACGTGTGAAGAGAGGCTTGCTGACCTGAACATGTACACCCTGGAGGAAAGGAGGAACAGGGGTGATATGATACAGACGTTCAAATATTTGAAAGGCATTATTCCGCAAACGAATCTTTTCCGGAGATGGGAAGGCGGTAGAACGAGAGGACATGAAATGAGATTGAAGGGGGGCAGACTCAGGAAAGATGTCAGGAAGTATTTCTTCACAGAGAGGGTGGTGGACGCTTGGAATGCCCTCCCGCGGGAGGTGGTGGAGATGAAAACGGTAACGGATTTCAAACATGCGTGGGATATGCATAGAGGAATCCTGTACAGAAGGAATGGATCCTCAGAAGCTTAGCTGAAATTGGGTGGCGGAGCAGTTGGGGGGAAGAGGGGGTGGTGGTTGGGAGGCGGGGATAGGGGAGGGCAGACTTATATGGTCTGTACCAGAGCCGGTGATGGGAGGCGGGACTGGTGGTTGGGAGGCGGGAAATACTGCTGGGCAGACTTATATGGTCTGTGCCCTGAAAAGGACAGGTACAAATTCAAGGTAAGGTATACACATATGAGTTTGTCATGGGCAGACTGGATGGACCGTGCAGGTCTTTTTCTGCCGTCATCTACTATGTTACTATGTAATATGGATAGAAAAACAAAATCACCAGACAACAAAGGTTTAGTGTTTGGAATATGTCCAATTTGAGAATTTACTTCTGCTGTCTTATTTTGCACTGGGTATACTGGAGCTGTAACAGCTTACAGAAATGATTTATAATGAAAACAATCATGTTATTTTTTCTCCTATACTAGTATAATATTTTCAATGATGTCTGTTTATATGCGCCATGGCTGGTGCAAGGGGTGTGGCTATCATAGGGGTGGAGTCATATGTGGTGACCCCGCCCATAATGAGTACCAGCACCTGTTATTCAGGTTAAATTGCCCTGTTGGCACTTTGCGATAAATAATTAGATTTTGGGTTGCTGTTTGGGCACTCGGTCTCTGAAAGGTTTACCATCACTGGAATAGAGTGTTGTTAGAGGTGGGCTATAAATTTTAAAATAAATAAATACATTCTGTTCACTTATTTCACTTTGGGGAACTTTTACGAACCTATGGCAAAGGGGGCCTACGCAGCATTGGCGCATGTTTTTGACATGCACCAAGGCCCCCTTTTACTGCAGTGGGTAAAAGGCAGGTTTCCCTTTTCTTAAACATAGTAACATACATAGTAACATAGTAGATGACGGCAGAAAAAGACCTGCATGGTCCATCCAGTCTGCCCAAAACAAACTCATATGTGTATACCTTACCTTGAATTGAATTTGTACCTGTCCTTTTCAGGGCACAGACCATATAAGTCTGCCCAGCAGTATTTCCCGCCTCCCAACCACCAGTCCCGCCTCCCATCACTGGCTCTGGTACAGACCGTATAAGTCTGCCCTCCCCTAACCTTGCTTCCCAACCACCACCCCCTCTTCCCCCCACCTGCTCCGCCACCCAATTTCAGCTAAGCTTCTGAGGATCCATTCCTTCTGCACAGGATTCCTCTATGCATATCCCATGCATGTTTGAACTCCGTTACCGTTTTCATCTCCACCACCTCCCGTGGGAGGGCATTCCAAGCGTTCACCACCCTCTCCGTGAAAAAATACTTCCTGACATCTTTCCTGAGTCTGCCCCCCTTCAATCTCATTTCATGTCCTCTCGTTCTACCGCCTTCCCATCTCCGGAAAAGATTCGTTTGCGGATTAATACCTTTCAAATATTTGAACGTCTGTATCATATCACCCCTGTTCCTCCTTTCCTCCAGGGTGTACATGTTCAGGTCAGCAAGCCTCTCTTCATACGTCTTGGAACGTAAATCCCATACCATCCTCGTAGCTTTTCTTTGCACCGCTTCCATTTTTTTAACATCCTTCGCAAGATACGGCCTCCAAAACTGAACACAATACTCCAGGTGGGGCCTCACCAACGTGAGGAATGGCCATGCCATCAAGTGAAGCAGTTGATGGGCATCCATTTCGGGGTTGGGGGTGGGGGTGGGAGGAGCACTTACTGCCACCCATTGAGGTGGCGTTAAGGGCTCCTGTGCTAACCCAGCTAACCCAGCAGTAACAGGGCAGTGTGCAGCACTGCCCGATTACCCCCGGGTACATACCGGTGCTACAAAAATTGATATATTTTTGCAGCGCCTGAAATGGCACATGCTGTGAAAGGGAACTACTGCCAGGCTGCTCTACTTCCCTTTTAGCGAGCAGTAAGCCTGTGTTGGCTTTACTGCCGCTTTGTAAAAGGGCCCTTTGTGCCATAATTTTGGAATTACACTGGTAAAAATGATACTTTATTTTAAACACTCTTTGCGGTCTGTATGTGAAGTTTGGCTCTGTGCCAAAATTGTTACTTTCTATGCAGCTAGGACTAGAGGTGGGGATGGAAAAGGAGATAAATCTTTTTTTTCTGTTACCATACTACAGCTTGCTGGTTCCTGACAATTTTTGATTACACAAATCACTCTAAAAAAGTCTAGAATATGTTGCACAATTAAATTCACATTGATAATATTTTGAGCCAAAGCAATCTTCAGTTTCCCACTGTTCACTCTGCTAAGTCTTTATAAACTAAATGCTTCCTGAGGCAAATGCAATGCTTTCTAAGCAGATGTCAGCATTTCTGTCAGCCATCTATGATGCTTTGAACAAATGCCCTGAAAATTTAATCACTCTGAAGCTCCCTGAAGGAACTGAGGTGTTTTTACTGTTTCTGTCCAGGCAGAATTTTTTTCAATGCTTGACATTCAACTAAACCTAGTATTTAACATCACCAGTGAATACTCAAACCCTTAATCCAATTATTTTTAATGCAGTCAATCAAAGGCAAAGGAAAAACAAACACTTAATATGAAGATATATTGCAATAGAGTCTGCCCTTGTAGTTATTTATTTATTCCATTATTTAGCCCGTCCTCTCAACAGGGCCTAGGAAGACAGTCCTTCAAACAGGCAGGGGGGCTGGGGAAGTCATCCACAGGCTGATTGGTAAAGCTGTAAATACTATTATGTGGTAAAACACCATGGAATCACAGGGGACTTGTGGTTACAAGCAGAAGGATCACAGTATGAGCATGGAGTACTTCTGTTTTTCAATTAGGACCAATAAGTACATAAGTACATAAGCATTGCCACGCTGGTAAAAGACCAAAGGTCCTTCAAGCCCAGCACTCTGCCTCTGACAGCAGCCAATCCAGGCCCCAAGAACCTGGCAAAAACCCAAAATTTAATAACGATCAATGGACCTTTCCTTCAGGAATCTGTCCAGACCCCCTTTAAACTCAGCAAGACCAGCTGCCGTCACTGTCTTCTCCAGCAATGAGTTCCAGAGTCTAACCATGCGCTGAGTAAAGAAAATATTTCTCCGATTTGTTTTAAACCTACCACATTCTAATTTCATCTTGTGTCCCCTGGTTCTATTATTGTTAGAAAGCATAAACAAACGCTTCACATCTGTCTGCTGTACCCCACTCATTATTTTGCAGACCTCTATCATATCACCCCTCAACCGTCTTTTCTCCAGGCTAAAGAGTCCTAGCCTTCTTAACCTCTCCTCATAAGCTAGTCGTCCCATCCCTTTTATAATTTTCGTCGCCCTTCTCTGCACCTTTTCCAATTCCAATTTTTGAGATGAAGCGACCAGAACTGAACACAATACTCCAGGTGCGGTCGTACCATGGAGCGATATAACGGCATTATAACATCATGCTTGTTTTCCATCCCTTTTCTAATAATACTCAACATTCTGTTCGCCTTCTTAGCTGCCGCAGCATATTGAGCTGAAGATTTCAACGTCCTATCCAAGATGACTCCCAGATCCCTTTCTTGGTCCATAACTCCTAAAGCGAAACCTTGCATGACATAGCTGTAATTCGGGTTCCTCCTTCCCACATGCATCACTTTGCACTTGTCAACGTTGAACTTCATCTGCCATTTGGACGCCCAATCCCCCAGTCTCACGAGGTCCTCTTGTAATTTTTCACACTCCTCCCGTGATGAGACGACCCTGGATAACTTTGTGTCATCTGCGAATTTAATTACTACTACTACTACTACTATTTAGCATTTCTATAGCGCTACAAGGCATACGCAGCGCTGTACAAACATCTCCCATCTCAAGGTCATTTATAAATATGTTAAAAAGCTGCAGTCCCAGCACAGACCCCTGAGGGACCCCACTAACTATCCTTCTCCATTGAGAATAATGACCATTCAACCCTACTCTCTGCTTCCTAACTTTTAACCAGCTTTTAATCCATAATAATACACTGCCTCCGATCCTATGACTCTCCAGTTTCCTTTGGAGTCTTTCATGAGGCACTTTGTCAAATGCCTTCTGAAAATCTAGATATACAATATCCACCGGCTCCCCTTTGTCCGCATGTCTGTTCACCCCCTCGAAAAAATGCAGTAGATTTGTGAGGCAAGACTTCCCATCACTAAATCCATGCTGACTTTGTCTCAGTAGCCCATGCTTTTGTATGTGCTCTGTAATTTTATTCTTAATAATAGCCTCCACCATTTTTCCCAGCACCGACGTCAGACTTACTGGTCTATAATTTTCCGGATCTCCTCTGGAACCCTTTTTAAAAATCGGGGTGAGCAGACAGAGCACCCAAATCACGGCCACTGTGGTGAAAAAGTGCCCAACCCACAGTCACAGTGTGAAAAAGAGCCCAAAAAAGCTGCAACACACGGCTTTCAAAAAAATCCCGCAAGTAGTCACGGGAACCCGCCCAATTCCTTGGGAATACAGAGGGAATGGCAACTCAGTATAGCAACAAGACCAGAGTTTAAATCTCATCGGGGGTGTATGCTCCTGCAACAAGTGGCAGCCCCCTCTGAGATTCAACTCCCCATTGCATCCGGCTTCCTACCAGAAACGTTCCCAAATCTCTGGCAGGCTGTGGCTCCACAAGCAAAAACAACCATGATTGAGCACTGATCAAAAGCAACCAGGTGCAGGAAGCACACAGGTCAAAAGCAAGGAGGTTTAATAGGCAGGAGACGAAGTGACGTCAGAATTCTGAAATCACTTAGATCAGTCTAAGTTTCCCCTTCCCAGCATAGCCGTCATCTCCGTTCACTCAAAACAAAGCAAGCAAACCTATGAACTGTTGCATCCAGTTTTGGCACAGTATAAGCCACCACAAGAACAAAATACAAGAAAATCAATGGACTGCATTAGGGGTTTATAGCCCATTTAGTTATGTTTCAACAAATGAGAGATCTGTTTGACCAAAATATTTATATTATTTTGACTTATAAACCACTTGTCCCTGAAACATGCTCAAACAACAGAATAATTCACTTGTGTATCTAAAAGGCAAACTTCTACAAAACAGATGAAGATGTGATTTCATGTGTCCCAATGAAAGGAAAGTTTAATTCTACTTCCATTTAATTTCAATATATTCCACCATCTTTATAACACCAGGCTTCCCCCATTCTCTATTTCTGTGGATAACACTCTCATCCTTCCTGTCTCATCAGCTCGTAACTTTGGGGTCATCTTCGATTCCTCCCTCTCTTTCTCTGCACATATTCAACAAACTGCTAAAACCTGTTGTTTCTTTCTCTATAATATCAGCAAAATTCACCCTTTCCTTTCTGAGCACACTACCAGAACCCTCATCCACACTCTTATCACCTTTCTCTTAGACTATTGCAACTTCCTTCTTACAGGTCTCCCACTTAGCCATCTCTCTCTACTTTAATCTGTTCAAAATTCTGCTGCACAACTAATATTCCACCTGTGTCGTTATGCTCATATTAGCCCTCTCCCCAAGTCACTTCACTGGCTTCCTATCCGTTTCCCCATACAGTTCAAACTCCTCTTATTGACCTATAAGTGCATTCACTCTGCAGCTCCTCAGTACCTCTCCACTCTCATCTCTCCCTACATTCCTCCCCGGGAACTCCGTTCACTGGGTAAATCTCTCTTATCTGCACCCTTCTCCTCCACTGCTAACTCCAGATTCCATTCCTTTTATCTTGCTGCACCATATGCCTGGAATAGACTTCCTGAGCCAGCACGTCAAGCTCCATCTCTGGCCATCTTCAAATCTAAGCTAAAAGCCCACTTTTTTGATGCTGCTTTTAACTCTTAAACCTTATTCACTTTGTTCATAACCCTTATTTTATCATCCTCACTTTAATATTCCTTTATCCATAGGCGGTTGGTGGCCCAACTGTTTGGGGAGGCTAAAGGGGGCGGGGTTAGGGGTGGGGCTAGGGGTGGAGCTTAAATCCATAATTGTCTGATAACACACATAAAAAATAAATAAATAAAAATAAAAGTCACAATTAATACATTTTATTAAATTTAGATATTAGATATGTATCATATGTCAAAGAATAAAGTGGCTGCTCAAAGCATATTCTAAGCACAATCGCTCAACTGCAAAACACTATGCACAACTGTGCAAAAACACACTCAGAACCTTACTGTACCATAAATATTACACTGGGCAGAACCTAATACACCAATATACCACCCATACGGAACATGCAGACCGTTAACAATATGAAACAAGGGATCATATCATCACAATTCTCATGTAGAGCCACAAAACACCCTAATTCATGTTTAATGTGGGATAAAATGCCATAAATAAGTAAATAAATATAAACTTTTAATGTTGAGCACCTGATTCTCAAAGTGGATGTATTCCAAATACTATAATGAAAATTAAATGATCTTTTCTACCTTTGTTGTCTGGTGACTTTTTCTGATCATGCTGGCCCAGTATCCAATTCTGCTGCTATCTGTCCTCAGTGCAGGCCAGGAAGTCATCCTCCTTAAATATCTCCCTGGCAACCCAGGACACCTCCAGCCATCCCCCTTGCTCTCCCAGCAGTAAGGTAAACAAACCATAAACCAATTTCTACAACTGGTTACACAAGGCTAGAGGGCTTTCACTGCAGCTCCTGCTGTGAGGATGGAGGTAAATCAACAATTTAAACCCCTCAGAGCACAGCAGGGGAGGCTTAGCCTCTCCACGCCTCTTATACCGGGCGCCTATGCCCTTATCTCTTGTTTGTTCTGTCTGTCTGTCCTAATTAGATTGCAAGCTCTGTGGAGCAGGGACTGTCTCTTCATGTTCAAGTGTACAGCGCTGTGTACCAGGGGTGTAGCCAGACACCTAAGTTTGGGTGGGCCTGGACCCAAGGTGGGTGGGCAGAACTCCGCCTTGTCCTACAAGTGAATTGGTTTCTCCCTCTCTCGCCTGCATGCCATATGGTCTTTCAAACATCCCCTCTCTCCCGTATACCTTTTAAATAACAGATTTTCACCGGCAGCAAACAAGTTGTTGGGAGTTTTTGGCTGGTGGGGTTTGGGGTCCCTTCCAGCCACATTATAGGTGTGCTACTACTTGATGGGCCTGAATCTAAAGTGGGTGGGCCTGGGCCCACCCCAGCCCACCCTTGGCTACGCCACTGCTGTGTACATCTAGTAGCGCTTTAGAAATGATAAGTAGTAGTAAATTACGACAACATTTAAGAAGAACCCATCAAAAAACAGGACATCCTCACTGAAATTTAGCCATCTGCATTGCATACAGTGTCTTCAAATCTGTCAAGCAGGGACTGTCTCTTCATGTTCAAGTGTACAGTGCTGCGAACGTCTAGTAGCGCTATAGAAATGATAAGGGCGGGGGGGGGGGGGAGGCCATGTAAAATGTGAGGCAAGTTGACATCTAATTTACTTGTTATGTGTACATTGTTATTAGATCCTTAACAAAGCAGGTGTCACTTGAATGTCGCTATTACTAGCCTGTTCACATCTGGAAGTTCGGGGAATAGAGGGTGGATAGGAGGGCGGGTGTCAGATTTATAGGGGGAAGAAATTGAAAACTGTTGATGATACGTTTGTTGATTGTATTGCTTCAATATCCTCTTCTTTGAGAGTGTGTTATGTCACATCAGTTATGTGCGTACAATGATGTATTTTTCAGAGTGTCATCAATAAAAATGTTAAAACTAAAAAAAAAAGAAATGATAAGTAGTAGTAGTAGTGGTAGTATTTATTTAGTTTTATTGTTATTTAATGATATTTATACCTACACATGGGAAGCTTTCAAATAAATTAAAAAGCTATCCAATAATTAAAAAACAAACAACAACAACCTTTTCTCCTCCACCTTTTAAGGCACTGCCTATCCAATTGAAACAGCTTTAGACTTGTTACAGATGGACCAACAATAAAAAGAAAATTATAATGTGGATGCATCAGCTCATATATATGCTTGCTTTGTTTTGAGTGAATGGGGATGATGGCTGCGCTGGGAAGGAGAAACTTAGTCTCTCCAAATTGGCTTCCTTGCTTACAGTGGACTAGATAGGCTCATTTCCACACCTGTTTATTAAACCTCCTTGGTCAAAAGGGCAGCTAGTGCTGCAGAGACCTGAAGTAAAAAAAAAAAAGAAATTGGCAGGAAATAGAAAGTAGCTGCTCATTAGCTGGTCAAGTACAGGGCTGAAAAACATTTGAAATATCACACATATCCAAAAAACTTGGGGAACAATAGGGATGAAATCCTATAGCTCAATACTGTAGAATTTCTCTCCGTTTTACCCGAGGTTAAATAATTTATCTGGAAATACTCAAGTAACAAGAGAATGCTTTCAGAAATGTTTGGTGGAATTGGGTTGAAGTGATCAGCACCTTTTGGCTGTCTCAGGTTGGGGCTATGGTACAGGTTTCAAGCTATCATAAAGTGCGAGCTTCAGTTATTAACTTGGAAGATTTCTGGAGTTCTACTTAGAGCCTTAAAAGTTCTGTATCGGCCCAGGAAGATTAGTTGATGTGGAGGGGCATTTTTTACATGACGTCTAAGTCGGACTTCGGCTGTTTTGTGCTAAATGTCCCATATCCGAATAGGAAATATTGCCATTTTCAAAACAGCAAAACATCTGTCTTTTTACTTAAAAAGAAAACTGGCCATTCAAGATGTTTTTGTGCTCTGTGCATTTATCTTTTTGGTCCATTAAAAAAAAAAAAAAGTCCAAGTGAAAAACGTAGAAAATCAAGCCATTTGGATATATAAGGAGCCAGCATTGTTTAAATAGACTGGTCACACAGACATCCCAGGAGAGCAATGGGGCACCTTAGGGGGCACTGCAGTGAACTTCATATAAAAGCTCCCAGGTACACATCGCACATGTACTGGGACAGGTGTTATTTAACATATAAATAAATTCAGAAATTGGAACAATGAGTGAGGTAATTAAATTTCTAGATGGCACAAAGCTATTCAAAGTTGTCAAAACACATGCAGATTGTGAAAAATTGTAGGACAACTGTAGAAAACTAGAAGACTGAGCATCCAAATGACAGATGAAATTTAATGTGGACAAATGCAAAGTGATGCACATTTGGAAGACTAAGCCAAATCATAGTTACCTGATGCTAGTGTCCACCTTAGGAGTCAGCATTTAAGAGAAAAATCTAGACAATACACTGAAATATTCTGCCAGTGTGTGGCAGCAGCCGAAAAAGCAAACAGGATGCTAGGAATTATTAGGAAAGGAATGGAATATAAGACCAAAAAAAGTCCATAGTCTGTTATTGAGATGGACATGGGGGAAACAATTGCTTGCCTCAGGATTGGTAGCACGGAATGTTGCTATTAATAGGGTTTCTTCCAGGAACTTATGACCTGGATTGGCCAATGTTGGAAGGATTATGGGCTAGATGGACCATTGGCCTGATCCAGTATGGCTATTCTTATGTTCTCCTGATGTTGCACTTGCATAATGGGGGGGGGGGGGGGGAGGGTCTCTTGCATTGTGGCTCAAGCTGCAGTGCTGCACGCTTGCTGAACTGCACCTTAATGTGGCATAGATCAGGAATAAAAAGTTGCTATTGGTGACAGCAGTTGGCATTGCTGAGTTTAAAGGGGGTTTGGACAGATTCCTGAAGGAAAAGTCCATTGAACATTATTAATTTAAAATTTGTTTTGTTTGGGTTTTTGCCGGGTTCTTGAGGCCTGGATTTGCCACTGTCAGAGACAGGATGCTGGGCTTGATGGACCCTTGGTCTTTCCCAGTATGGCAGTGCTTATGTTCTTATGTTGCTGTGCTGCTTGAGTTCCGGTTGCAGCCCACCCCCCTCAAATTCAGGTTCTGCCTCTCAGAGAGGAGGAATAGAAGAACTTTCTGTAGAGCTGATATATTTTTAAAGTACTTGATCTAACCAGCTAAGTTCATTTGACTATTGACCTAATTGTTTTACAGTGAAAACAAAATACATTTTCTGGACTTTCAAATATATGCTCCAGCCAACAACACTTTTGGGCAGTGCCTTCACTGCAAGAGGCACCATTAGGTATATATTGGAAGATGATGTTCACTATTGCTGAGCCATCCTCGTGGAATGTCCTTCTGTTACCATCGAGGGTAGAGGATTCTCTCTGCCACTTTAAAACACAGCTGAAGACGCATCTCTTCTATCTTTTGAGGTATGTTGGCGCTGGTCAACTCCTCATTCTCAATACCTATGGATTATAGTATGCAGCTACTTCTCTTGCCTTCTCCCTATATTCTCTTCCTTCCTCTTGCTTATTCTTTAACTATTATGCATATGGAGTTCTTTACTGTTTCCTTGTTTTGTGTATTGAACTCCGCCTTGATGGCCTCACTTTAGGTGTTTAATCAAATATAGATAACCTTGAACCTATTATACAATTTTAATTGGAATAAGGTGTTATTGTAGAAACTATTATAGCACAAATTATTTTAATGGGACTATAATTTACTATAAACCAATAATATTTTTAACGAGAGTATAATGTCAGAAGGTCCACTGTATTGTGTGTTTATTTTTGGATGTGTTTGCTGTATGCTTACTTTAAACTGCTGTGAGTAGGTGGGTTATACATTTGATAAATAAACAACTATGATTAAATAAAAGAGTATAGGTAGTTTTTTTCTTGATGGTAGGATGCATCCTTTAATTTCACATATACAATAAATAGGGAAAAGTCTAATACTACTGTAAGCAATCAGAGGTATCTGGGAAGTAGAGACCAAAATTCTGGAGAGAATCAGAAGTTGAAAGGAATAAAAATCCCAGTGTTGGTTTAAGTGAAAAATAGAAATGAAGCAGAATAACATTTCTCTCACACAATTCTATAGTGATGGAAATAGTTTGTTGGCAATTATATCGCCTTCTAATCTGTGTTTATCACCTGCATTTTCTAAGAATGAGAGCTAGACAATGAAAATAAAGTACAAAATCCAAAGTCACTACTAAAACCCACAAAGCGACAGTCTAAAAACAGGTGCAAGAGGTAAAACCATAGTGATAATTATCTTGGCATGTCAGAATGCTGAGCTGTTATTCTAGAATATACGTCTGGTTTGCATTTTTCCCCTGATTGGTTACAAAGTTTTGAAAGGTTGGTGTTAACAGCAGGTGCCCTCCTTGCAAAGATATAATATAGCAGAACTTTCCAACAGTCACAGATGGTTTCAGACTGCCTTAGCATACTCAAACTGATTGTTTGCCAGTGATAAAACAAATTTGGAAATGTCAATTATTGAACTTTGAACATCTAAGCACACCAGATACTACATTGGAATAGGGAAGTTTTACCCCAATACATGAAGCATTCAAAATTAGGGTCCAATGGATAAGGTTACCTGATGGTACCTTTTAAGATCACAAGAAGGAGGGTAGGTCTATATTGTAACAATGAGGATGTTTTATTGATCTTGTACACATGTGCTATATGTAAAAAGGTTTTACATTAACATTTAACATGAGTCTGTAAAATATATTAACATAATAACATTGTAAATGATGACAGTCAAAGACCAGCATGACCCATCCAGTCTGCCAAGAAAGGTGGACAGGTCATTCTGTGCGGGTTACATTCCACAACCCTTTGTCTTTAGGGTTGTAACTGATGAGTTTACTCCAACCTTTGCATCATCACACTGCAGTACATACACCATCTTCCAAATGCAAACATACAGTAACAACTTTTTTTTGGGACATTATGAACAGGATGTCCCAATTCTGATTTGGATTTTTTTTTTTAAATGCCCCTCACAAAACGCCCCTCTTAGCCTCCAAAATTCAGCACAGTACTCCAAATGTGGATTCAGCTATGACTTGTACAGGGGCATTATCTCCTCCTTTTTTCTGCTGTTTATTCCCCTTTCAATACAGTCAAGCATTGTTTTGAACTTTTCTACCACTCTGACATCCTCGGACCAGGGCCGCCAAGAGGGGGCGGAGGGGGCAAGATTCCCCAGGCCTGGCATCCAAGGGGTCCCAGCACCGGGGTCTGTCTCTCTCCTGCTCCTGTTGGGACATGGGTGATCACATTCTGATAGGAGCAGGAGAAAGAAAACTCCGATGCCAGCCCCCCCCCTCCCCTTAGAGGCTGGGGAGGAGCAGACACAGGGCTATGGGGCCTCTAGTTTGGCTGGTGGGGGTCTCCAAGCTCCACCAGCAGAAGCCTTCCTCCAGCGCTGTTCTCTACCGCATTGCCTGCCCTGCGGCTGCTTTTCCCCTCACATCGTGCATGTGTACATTCAAGTCGGACGACGGAAGGAATGGGAAGTTTAAGCAAACCAACATTAGTGGAATGGAATGAATGAGAGGGTGTGTAGGGTACAAGGAGATGGGAAAGATAATCCAGGGTAGTGCCAATATTGAGCCTGCAATGATCAGCTAATTTAGATCCTGAAATTCAGGGGGTCTTTTACAAAGCATCAATAAGCCCAACACAGGCTTACCAAATGCTAAATCGTTACTTCCGCAAGCCCAATGCGGCCTCCGGCGGTAGTTCCTCCCCCAGTGTGTGCCATTTCCAAGGGAAAAAGAAAACCCTAGGAAATGACTTGCACAGTGGTAATTGGGCATTGCTGCATGCTACCCAACTACTGCTGGGTTACCTTGAGAGCCCTCATTGCCACCTCAATGGGAGGCGGTAAGGGCTCCATGTCGCATGGCCACACAGTAAGAGTTCTGTTACCACATGGCCATGTTTGTCTGGGAGCTTTTTACCCACTGCAGTAAAAAGGGCACTGGCACGTGAGGAAAAATGCCCCCCCCCCCCCCCGCCACTAGTGCAGGACCCTTTTTCCCGCAGCTTGGTAAAAGGACTCCTCAGTGCTGGACCATATGTGGGCACTGGCACTGAATATTCGGTTCAGTGGCAGTATCCAGAAGTTATGCAGATATGGTTGACATTCAGTGTTGTACCCACATAGCTAACTAGGGAAAGATAGGGTTGTCGTTTAAGTCATCCTACTTGCCAGGTTAACTACCTGGGCACCAGTACTAAATATTGCAGTTGTTGACGTAACGCATGACATTGCCTGAACAGTTCTGTGACATTCAAAGGAGATATTGAGCAGCACTGCCTGATTAAGTGCCGCTGAGTATCCCCTCCTGACATGCTCAGCTTGATTAAACTGGGCAGGAGCCTTTCCTGCCTGGCTAAATTGATTTGAATTTCAGGCCAAAAGTTCTTAATTAGCATCTTTACTATTAAATGCTGCTGAGGACTAACTGAGCTTTCTGGATATAATGAAAAACTGGAGCGCTCTGTGATCTACTGCCTATAAGAATGAGAAGGTACTTTATCCTAGTAAACTGCTTGGACAAATTGAATACCCTCTGAAATGCATGCAGAGTGAGGAGAGCACAGAGATCCTTCATCAAAGGAAACTGGAGTAATCCTAAACCCAGGAGCCTCCCACATCTTCTCCAACCAAATTCTGCTTACAAATGGAGAAAACAAAGCTGCTGTTCTCTGCAGACAGCAGGACCAACCAGACACATAATTCCTTACATTCCCCCACTGATAACTGAAACACAAGCTGCAAACCAATCAAAGAAATTTATTGTTAGCAATTTATAACCTATCATGAAAATCATTCATGAAACCTAAAGGTTGGAGAGTAGCCAACATCATGCCAAGTCTTAAAAAGTGTTCAAAGACAATCAGGCTTATTTTCAAAAAAGAAGGTTGCCCATCTTTCGACACAAATCGGGAGATAGGCGTCCTTCTCCCAGGGTCGCCCAAATCGGCATACTCGAAAGCCGATTTTCGGCGTCCCCAACTGCTTTCTGTTGCGAGGACAACCAAAGTTCTCGGGGGCATGTCGGAGGCGTCATGAAGGCGGGACTTGGGCATGCCTAACACATGGCGTCCTCGACCCATAATGGGAAAACCAAGGGCGTCCCTGATGAGCACTTGGCCGACTTTACTTGGTCCCTTTTTTCTTACGACCAAGCCTTAAAAATGTGCCCGAACTGACCATATGACCACCAGAGGGAATCTGAGATTACCTCCCCTTACTCCCCAAATGGTCACTAACCCCATCCCACCCTCAAAAACAACTTTAAAAATATTTTGTGCCAGCCTCAAATGTCATACTCAGGTCCCTCACAGCAGTATTCAGGTCCCTGGAGCAGTTTTAGTGGGTGCAGTGTACTTCAGGCAGGCGGACCCAGGCCCATCCCCCCCCCCCCACATGTTACACTTGTGGTGGTAAATGTGAGCCCTCCAAAACCCACCAGAAACCCACTGTACCCACATCTATGTGCCCCCCTTCACCCCTAAGGGCTATGGTAGTGGTATACAGTTGTGGGTAATGGGTTTGGGGGGGTGGGGGGCTCAGCACACAAGGTAAGGGAGCTATGCACTTGGGAGTAATGCCCATCTTGTTTCGATAATACGGGTTTCCCCACCCCTTCACAGGGCCGTCCTGTGAGGTCGTCCCCAGGAAAACTTGGGCGTCCCTTTCGATTATGACCCTCAATATAGACTAATGAACATTAGTGCCAGGAAAAGTGGTAAAAAATATTTAAAAGAAAAACAAAGAAACAAAAAAAAAACAAAACAAAAACAAAGAGGTCGTTATTCAAAGCTTTTTAAACAAGCAGGAGAGATTTCTTCCCAGTTAGATCACACTGGCTGGTCCAGTCACTAACATTCAGCAACACTTAACTGGATAATACTCTTGAATATGAGCAATGACCATTGAAGCACTGTCTGATTAGTACTAGGGTAGTCCATGGCAGTCTGGAGGCAGAATATCTGTGCACCATTGATACTCAGTGCTTACTCGGACAATTAATTGGTCATGTTAGACTCGCTTAGGGACCCTTTTACAAAGTAGTGTTAGAGTTACTGCCGCTTTGCTACATGCCAAATCGGGACTGAAGTGATATATCATATGTATACATGATCTTGATTTTTCCTTGCCTTTTTTAGGGCATAGACCATAGAAGTGTGCCCGGCACTGGATTTTGTTCTAAAATTTCAGAAGTTGTTCTGAAAGTTTAGAACAAAATCCAGTGCTGGGCAGACTTTTACGGTCTATGCCCTAAATATATATATACATCCACTCATATTAGGTATGCACATCCAGTGGTGTGCTGGAGCCGGCTCGCACTGGCTTGCAAGAGCCGGTTGTTAAATTTGTTGGCATCTTGCGAGCTGGTTGCTCTCCGAGTGCGAGCCAGCTTGCATCTCCCCCCCCCCCCCACCCCGTGAGCTGCAGGGTCACAGACTCCCAGCGCCGGCTCAACTGCCCATCCTCAGCTCCCTGATAGACTTCCTTTTCTTCCTGCTGCAGCCCTGCCTTTAAATAATTTATTTTGGCTCAAGTCGCACGGCGGTACTGAAAGCAGCAGGCTCAACTTGCCTCCAGCCTTCCCTTCCCTTGCAGAAACAGGAAATACATCAGAACAAAGAAAGTGGGACACTGAGAGGGAAGGGAAGGCTGGAGGTGAGCCAAGCATGCTGCTTTCATTAATGCCACCCGACTTGAACTAAAACAAAATATTTAAAGACAGGGCGGCGGCAGGAAGCAAAGGAAGGCTATCGGGGAGCTGACGGCGGGTAGGTGAGCTGGCGCTGGGGGTTTGACCTGGAACTCAGGGGCTGAAAAGAGGGGCAGGTGGAGGCTGGGGCAAGTCACTGCACATGGATAGGAGGGGAGGATGGGGCAAAGGAGAATCACTGGACATAGAGGGGAGGGCAGAGGAGAATCGTTGGACATGGATGGGAGGGGAGGACAGGGGAGGCAGGAGAGTTGTTGGACATGGATGGAGTAGAGGGAAAGAAAGAGCGGAGAAATGTTGGAGGGAAGGAAAGACAGAGGAAGGAGATGCACACGGATGGAGGGGAAGGGCGAGAGGAGAAATGTTAGACATGGAGTAGAGGGAAGGGAAGAGAGGAGAAATGCTGGACATGGATGGAGGGGAGGGAAGATAGATGAAGTAGGAAGGCTGGATATGAATGGAGGGTAGGGAAGAGAGGAAGAGATGCACATGGATTTAAGGAAGAGAGGAGAAATTCTGGACATGGATGGATGGGAGGGCAGACAGAGGAAGGAGATGCACATGGATGGAGAGGAGCGGAGAAAGTTGAAATGCTGGACATGGATTGATGGGAGGGAAGAGAGAGGAAGTGAGATGAACATGGATGGAGCTGAGGAGATAGGAGAAATGCTGGACATGGATCATGGAGGGGTGAGAGGAAAAAAGCTGCACATGGATGGATGAATGAAAGGGAAGAGAGAGGATGGAGATGCATATGGATGGAGAGGAGGGAAGAAAGAGGAAGGAGATGTCTTGTAAGTCCACCCTTGTAAGTCTCGGCAGCCATTTTCAAGATGTGGCAGGAGAAGGGTCAGCACTGGCAGCGGGCAGGAAAGACTGCCCCGAAGAATCCACTAGACCACCAGGGACACTGTCTTCAGGTATGCGCTGGGAGTGGGACCGTTCGGGGGAGCGGGGAGGAGGTCTGTAATAAGCGTGGGAGGATACTGTATAAAAAAGTTAAATTTTTTTAAATGCCGCTGGTTTGTGCATAGGGATGTACATAGACGAAGTATAATAAGGGGATAACTTTTCATAGGTCGAGTGGTGATTTGTTATAAATCATAATCAGTATGTCATTTGGAGGGGCTGTTTATAGGGACACCTAACCCTGTTACTGGTGCAGAGATTTTTTTTTTTTCTCCTGGTAAAGGGCTTCTAAAACAGACATCATGTTATGGGAATCAAGTGCTCAACATTCAGAGTTTCTATCTATTTATTTACTTATTTATGGCATTTTATCCCACATTAAACATTAATTAGATTAGAGGTGGGGGGGCGCAGAGGTGGCCCGGGGAGAGAGCCTGTTAAAAATTTACCAGCACACCACTGTGCATATCTAATAAAGCATAAATACACGCACACACACACACACACACACACACATAAACAATATAGAAATCATATACACATACACAGCCAAATACACATAGAAACATACACACACTCTCACACACACACACACACACACACACACACACACACACACACACACACACACACACACACACACACATATATATACACACATATAAACAAAAATGGGACCACTTAATACTTGTAATTGTTGAAATAATTAGGGCCCATTTTACTAAGATGCAGTAAAAAGTGCCTTAGCATGCCATTTTTACCTCATGGGTAAAATAGCTGATTTTTCTATTTTCAGCATTCTGCATGGCCATTAGTGCATGAGCCCTAACCACATCTATTTTGTAGGTGGTAAGGGCTCATGACCTAATTGCTCTAATCAGCACTCGGAAATGTAGCTGTGCAAACCAATTAATGCAGAATACGCCAACTCTCTGTCCCCAGCATTAAACCTATTTTTTGTAGCATATGGGTAGTGCTCATACATCGAAAAATTACCGTGGGGTGCCTGAGTGTGCTCCGCAGTAAGACCTTTTCACTGCAGTAAGCATGTATTAATGCTTACTGCTGCTTAGTAAAAGGGCTTCTAAGTATAACCTTTAAAAATACATTAGTAAATCAGGTTTTTTTCTTAGTAAATTCATAATTTGTGTTCCAAGTGTTCTTCTTTAACCTTGACACATTCACAAAGTCTTTAATGCCAATGAGCTGCTGGCTCAATAGATTCTGGGGTTTCATTGTTTTGCAATCTTGATGTGCTGGAGCTTCCTGTTGAAAAATAAAGAACTCAGAAATGTCTTGAAGTTTCTGCTACAGTAGGACATTTTTGGGTTATATACAGGGAGACAAAGACATGCACACAGATAAAAATTTATTTTTTATGTATATATTTTTCTGAATGTGTGTGTACTGTTTTTCATTTCAAGCTGCACTTGATATAATTGTTTTTGAAAAACAATACAATTAATAGTCTACTATTAAAATTATAGAGTTGAAAGTGAGAGGCTGAAAGAGGGGAAAGAGAGAGAGAGAGAAGGAATATGTATACATAAATGAATATTCTCTTACTACTTATTACCCTTTGTTTTTCATAGTTATAAAGTGGAACTAATGAGCACCTGTAGAGTGAAGTACAAGATTGTTTCTTAGAAAATCTATAATTCTATTGAAACATAAAAATAGTCACGCTAAGATCATTAGCATTGTTTCTCACATTGCTAGGTCAAATGAAATTACAGAAGAGCACCATTTATTCAATGATCTATTAGCAAGAATCTCTCATTATCTGTAAAAATTGCAGTCCTCAGGGCCATGATCTATTATCTGGAAAGTCCTCAGTTATCAGAAAATTGCTTGGCTTCATATATTCCATTTCTCAGATAATACATCTATTATCTGAAAGTTGCTTAGTATCATATGATTCACTTTCCATACTCAGAACCCATTCACACTATCTGAAATATCAGTGTCCTGAACTCCCATTGTTTGGACAAAAGTCTTGAACTAATCATCAACTCATGATATGAATCAATATTCAAAAAGATGTATATGTTTAACAGCCACCCTATGGGACCCTTTTATAAAGGGCTTGCTGTGTGCCATTGGGTGGCTGTTGCCACGTGCTAATTTGGAACTACCACCGGGCTACTACAGGAGTCCAGTGGTAATTCCCAACCCCCGTGCATGCCATTTCCAATGTTACAAGCATATTTTGTATTTTTGTAGAGCCAGAGCTTACACAGTGGTAATCGGGCAGTGCCACATGCTGCCCAGTTACTGTTGGCATAGGAGCTAACTTTTCAAAATGATTGGGGGTGCTTAATTTTTTTATTTTTTATTTTTTACAGTTGGTGCATTTCTACCCCCTCCCCTTGCTCCCTCTCTCCTCAGAGTTCCAGGTACCCCCTCTTCTCAGAGTTCCAGACCCCCCTCTTTCCCTCCCTCCGAGTTCCAGACCCCCCTCTCTCCCTCCCTCTCCCCGAGTTCCAACCTCTCCCCCCGACTCAAGTTCCAGCCCGACCTCTTCTCCCACTCCCACAACAGTCCTTCGCCTGCCCCTCACCTTCCTGCATGCCGCCCATAACTTAAAAGTCATTTTACCGGGGTCCTGGCGGCAGCAGTAGTGAAACGCAAGCACGAGCAGGCTCGGTGAGTTGGCGCTTCAGCCTACCTTTCCTTCTCGTTGCTCTCAGCTTTGCCTCTGGTCCTGCCCTCATTTCCTGTTTCTGCTTTCTTTTAGGAAGCTATCCAAACCTTTTTTAAACTCCTCTAAGCTAACAGCTTTTGCTACATTCTCTGGCAGTGAATTCCAGAGTTTAATTGCACATAGAATTGAAGAAATATGTTCTCTGATTTGTTTTAAATTTACTATTTTGTAGCTTCATTGCGCCTAATCCTATTATTTTTGGACAGAGTAAACAAGCGATTTACATCTACCTGTTCAACTCCACTCATTATTTTATACCCCTCTATCATATCTCCAATCACCTGTCTTTTCTACAAGCTGAACAGCCCTATCCACTTTAGCCTTCCACATAGGGAAGTCGTCCCATCCCCTTTATCAGTGATGCAGTGACCATAATTGCACACAATATTCAAGGTGTGGTCACACCATGGAGCGATACTACTGATACAAAGGCATTATATCATCCTCATTTTTGCTTTCCATTGCTTTCCTAATAATACCTAACATTCTATTTGCTTTCTTAGCCGCCGCCGCCACCACACATTGAGCAGAAGGTTTCAACATACCATCAACGATCACGCCTAGATCCTTTTCTGGTCGGTGACTCAATGTGGAACCTTGCATCATGTATCTACAGTTTGGGTTCCTCTTTCCACATGCATCACTTTGCAGTTGCTCACATTAATTGTCATCTGCTATATGGACACCCAGTCTCGTAAGGTCCTCTTGTGATTTAACAATTTTGAATAACTTTGTGTTGTCAGCAAATTTAATTACCTGAAAAATAGATGCTGGGAAAATCAGTGCTCAGCACTATTCTATAAAGGGCTCTCCGGGATGAGCTTCCTGTTTAGAATAGTGCCTAGTGGGGATTCACTTGCCCAATGTTGCTTCTTTTTAAAAATTATTTCAAATCAAATGTACTTACATAGGGGACCTTTAAGTCACGGCAAAGAGTGGTCTGCGACAGTGCGAGCGTGTCTTTTGAGTGTGTGCTGGCCCAGTTTTTGCCACGTCCAGGAAAAACAGCCTTTTTTATGGGGCTGGAAAATAGACATGTGGCAAAATAAAAAAACAGCGTGCATCCATTTTCAGCCTTAGACATTACCGCCACCCGTTGACTTAGCTGTAATGTCTCATGTGCTACCCGGGTGGTAGGCATGCAGTGCATGTCACTGATGTGTACTGCTAGATAAGCACCATGCAGTAGAAAATGGAAAATATTTTCTACCACGTGCTTTTGATGTGCACCAAATTCAGAATTACCATCCGGGGCATGTGGTAGCCAGGCAGTAATGCCAATTTTGTGCACGCTGGATGTGCATAGGCCCTTACACACCTTTGTGAAAGGCCCCCTAGACATGAAGCAAAGAAAACAGCAAGTTCACATCAATGAGGACAGAGGAGAATGGCTCCGGAGGTCACGACTAGGCCTTAAGTGAAGCTGGGGCCTAGATTTATGGGCTGCCTGGCTGGAGAACCAGGCCATTCACAGGTTTACACTGCAGGCATCCGGGGGGAGCACCAGGGGTCCAATGGGACCATAAAGAAAGATATGAACCGCCTGGTGGACGTTAGGGGACTGAGGTAAGAGATCTTCTGACCTTGGCTTGGTTTGATTTTGTTTTATTTAGGCTGTTTTTGGTATTTTTGTTTCGGGTTCTGTGGAATTGTATTTAAAATTTCTTTTTTATTGTTGTGGGATCTGTGAGTCCCCTGGTGTTAAATTATGTTTAAAAATTGTGGGGTATTTATTTTGGTCATTGTAGGTTATGTGGATCTGGCATTGAAAAGGTTAACTTTTTGTGTAATTTTTTGTTAATTATGGGTTTCTGAGAACCTCTTGGTATTTGGAGAAAAATGCCTTTTTATGGAGAAACCTCAGGGTAATCCCAGGGTAGTGGTTTGGGCCATCTGAAAGGTCTTAAAATTATTTCTGTGGTGTCCTCAATGGAGAAGTGAACTGGGACTTAGTTTTAATTGTTTAAAAGGTGACATAAGGAATTTGTATAATTTTAACATGATTTATTCAAGGAAAACATGTGACATTTTTAGAAATGAGTGGTTTTAAAATCTGACAATATAAGATTGTGGAGATGTGCTACAGTGGCATGGAAAATCTGGGTACATTTAGTGCTTGTTTAACTATTAATTTTTTTTAATGCGTATTTTTCCATTATTTTCTATGGGTCCAAGATGGAGATGATAAACGTTTCAGTTAGGTTCCAGGCTTTTGGAAATGTGAGGTCATGGGATCTGATTAGCTACGGGAGGTCAGCTAGTGACTCTGAGTTAGGGTCACCCTTGGCAACAGCTGTCCTGATGGTTGGCAGTGGAGCTGAAGACACCCAGGGAGTCAGATGTGATGTCTGAAGCTATGTGTGTGAAAGTGAATCGGTATGATAAACTAGTGTCTAGAAGGCTGAAGAGTGCCACAATATAGTTTTGTTGCAGTCGCAATTGCTGGTGTGGGAGTGAGCTAAAAAGAAAAGTTTTCTTAGTAAAATTTCTGGAGAGTGGGAAAGCTGTGGATGAAGCTGGGTTTGCCTGGATCTCAGAGAGGTTACAGGCTGTCTGGATGCTTGGTGGTGACTGGTTACTGTGGAGACTGGGCTGTACTTGAACAGAAAAGCCACTGCTCTTTTGCTGGCCTGTCCCAAAAATTGTTCATTAGCTTCAGTGTGCCTGATTGGAGTGAGAGCCTGCCACAACCTGTGTTCAAGTCAAGCTGGTGATCCTTTGCTTGCTTGTCCCAATGAAGGGTTTATATGCTACAGTGTGCTTGTTTGGGGTGAGAGTCTGCCAGAAAACGAGTTTAAGCAAAGCTGGTGTTCTTTGCTAGTTTCTCACTGAAAAAAGGTCCTAGCCTCAGTGAGTCTGAGTTTGAGGTGAAAGCCTGCTCGCAAGCTGCATTAAATTATAAGAAGCCAAATGCTGTTTAAGTTCCATGATTTTAGACTGTAGGAATTTTTTTCATCTAAAGTTTATGTACTCAGGCCTAGCCAGTTTCCTAAAAGGCCAACGTATGTGAATATCAGTGAAAATTAGGAAGAAATATCCACTGAATATTGAGTCCACCATGCCTTATCAAAATGAGCATTCTGTGGCCTACATACATATCAGGGTAACAGGGTGTGGGTATATCTCTTACCTTTCCAACCTGCTCTGAAAATGCCTTCATAGGTTCCTTGAAGTTCACAGGCTAGCTTCCAATTTTGGAAGTATAATTTCCCCTCATGCCAGAGGGCTAGCCGGCAAAGCTGTATAACCTCGGCCTTGCTGAACTTAGGCAACCTCTTTCTTGCCAGCATGTTTTCTGTGATATGAATCTCCAAGTCATAGAGGGTGCTAGCAAGAAGACAATCAGGTTCTACAGTACCCTGCACATAACCAGTTAGAAGAACTTATATACCCACTTTCTGTATATAACCAGTTACCATACCCCAGATATCACCAGCTAGCATGCACCATCTACACAGGTATAATAGCGATAGTACCTGGAGACATGGGGAATCAAACCTAGACACCACGCCATCCTCTCCCACAAACAGACCCAAATTTGGGCCTGTTTGCCATGTGGGATCAAAAAGTGTGATTATGTCATCTCTTACATAGTTCATTGCTCTCCCCTGTGATATTCAAAGCTGACTGGGCACTATTGGGCTCATTTTCGAAAGAGAAGGATGTCCATCTTTTGACTTAAATTGGAAGATGGACATCCTTCTCCCAGGGATGTCCAAATCGGTATAATAAAAACCCGATTTAGGATGTCTCCAACTGCACTCCATTGCAAGGATGGCTAAAGTTCAAGGGGCGTGTCAGAGGCGTAGCGAAGACAGGACTTGAGCGTGCCTAACACTTGGACATCTTTGACCCATAATCAAAAAAAACAAGGACGTCCCTGACATACACTTGGACGTTTTCACCCGGACCTGTTTTTCTTACAACTAAGGCACAAAAAGGTGCCCAAAATGACCAGATGACCACCGGAGGGAATCAGGGATGACCTCCCGTAACTCCCCCAGTGGTCACTAACCCCCTCCCACCCTCAAAAAACATCTTTCCAAATATGTCGTGCCAGCCAGTATGCCAGTCTCAGATGTCAAACTCAGGTCCATGACAGTGCATGCAGGTCCCTGGAGCAGTTTCAGTGGGTACTGCAGTGCACTTCAAACAGGCGGACCCAGGCCTATACCCCTTCTACCTGTTACATTTGTGGAGGAAACAGCGAGCTCTCCAAAACCCACCACAAATCACTGTACCCATTTAAAGGTGCCTCTCTTCACCCGTAAGGGCTATGGTAGTGGTGTACAGTTGGGGTAGTGGGGTTTGTGGGCCTCAGTACACAAGGTAAGGGAGCTATGCACCTGGGAGCAATTTCTGAAGTCCACTGCAGTGCCCCCTAGGGTACCCGATTGGTGGCTTGGCATGTCAGGGGGACCAGTGCACTACAAATGCTGGCTCCTCCCACGTCCAAATGACTTGCATTTGGTCATTTCTGACATGGACATTTTTTGTTTTTCAAAAATCTCTGAAAGTCAGAAAAGTCCAAGTCTAGGGACGTCCAAATCTAGGGATGGCAAAATTTCAGGATTTGGATGCCTCTGACAGTATTTTTGAAATGAATGATGGACGTCCATTTTGCCATTGTGCAAGGACGTCCAAATCGCACCTCTATATCACCATTTAGTCTCTCATTTTCAAAGCTAAGGGAGGGCAGTGAATCCATTATTCAATATCATGGTTAGGTTTATTTATACAGCTATATTTTCAAACAACTACCTGGGAATATTAAGAAAAATAACTGGATAAGTTCTCTCTTAAAATTTGGGCATACATAAAGATGATTATTTTTATCTGATTATCACTGCACTCACCATATTTCTGAATATTGGCCGGTATGTACATATTTTTGAAATAACCAAGTCTTTAACCCCCTATGAAATCGCATACAGTGTAACTGAAGTCTCAATTCTATAGGAAGAAAATTCTACAAACATGAATCAGCAGCAAAAAAACATAAAACAAAAGAAAACTACAACTTTCTTCTGAGTAGATAACCATATTTTTGAAGAAAAATGATAAATTTAATTTATTAACATGAAGCTGCCTGCTTGGTTTACCAATAGAACATAAACATATAGAATTGGAAAAGAAGATAGGACGCATCCCATTTCAAATCTTAAAAACAAGGCTAACAACCTTTAATTCAATACCATATGTCAGGATGTTGGATGCTATATGTGGTTTAGCAGCCTACAGTGCCCACAGCATGCTGTTCCTTTGACAGCTATCTGATGATTACTATTCATGTTTAGAGAGGTTTATTTTCTAATTGTCAGGCGTGTATGTTCTTCACATCCTTTTAAATCCTGCCATATGTTTATTTATTTTTTGTTAGTTTCTGAATGTCCGTTTTAGTAGCCACCCATAGGATTGACTCCATTCTGTTTATATATCCACTCCCTATGCACCCAAAACATCTTTCTGGCTTTTGCTGTCAGCTTTTCTACTTGTTTTGTCACTTATTAGATACATCCACTCCCTCATTGGGGCAATGAATTACAGAGATTAAAAAAAACAAACAAACAAAAAACAAAGATGACAAGAAAGTCCCAAACCAAGTGGTGTGGAAGAAAAACTTTTTTGTTGGCAAACTAGACTCAACACAAATCATGCTTCAGCTGTAAGGCCTACAATTGTTTAATCAACAAACAAAATCCTAAATATAGGCATGGTGATATTTGCGTATAAAGCAATAAAGATTTTGTTCCACACCACTTGGTTTGAGATTTTCTTGTTGCCTTTGCTGTTTTTTAATCTGTGTTTTCTTGGTGCAAAGGTTTGTTTCTTCTTTACAATGAATTACAGTACAAGGCTCTTATCCCATTATTAATAGACATTTGTATTAGGTTTCTATACAAAATACTGATTAAATATCCATTTCTTAACAAATATTTTTTCTAAGAAGTGAAAATACCTCAAATGAATATTAAAGCCTGGATGTAAATAGTTTATTACAATATATTAAATATGTTTTGACTATTTTTTTACTGAAACAATTTTTTTAAATCATATTGTAAGGAATACAATTATATATACTAAATGTTTGCATTTTGTGTCTTTTCAAATACATTGGTGCTTTGCAATTACATGTCAAGATTTACTGGAAAGAGCAGTGGAGAAACAATTGACCAAAGCAGACTGCTCAGTGTCAACTGTCTGTATGAAGGATTGTGTCTGAATATAATTGTGAAGAAATTCAGTGTAAGTAATTTAATATATAGTAAACTAATTATTGTGTTTTAAAATGTAAAAGTCTCAGCCAACTAGAACTTGAAAATCAGTTATTAAACTAAAAGAACAAAGGAACCCATATTTAAAGTGTGCTATTTATTTAAATCAATAATACAAGAAAACATTTATTCTAACAATATGTATTTTGTTGTTGCTATTATTCTGAGGTCATGTTTTGCATTGTATCAAGCAAATGGATTGGGCAGAAATGTATTGCAAAAAAAACCATGTATAGCTATTTGTAAGACAATGTTATATACCTACTCAGATAAAAAAATATTATTTATGGCATTTTATTTAAAATCAAACATAGGGGTCTTTTCACTAAAGTGCAGGGAGTTCCTAATTACCATTATGAAGATTAAGCATTCATCTAAGTTGGCACAAGTTAGGGAGTGGCACAGAAGCAACTATCAGCTTGCCTAAAGAAGAGCCATCATGGAAGGTGTAGGACCTTGAGCTCAAGAACTACAGGGTCCAACCCCTCTGAACTTCCTGTTTCAGAAAGGGTAGAATATAGCAGTCCTTGAGCATGAGCAGATGCTCATAGGCCCATGCTGGCCACAATGAGGCTTCATTAAGTAGCTGAAAGCGAGCTGGGTGCTGCTTCAGATGGGGTAGAGAAGGTAAGCTGCTGAACAGCTCGGGGGGGGGGGGGTGCTTAAAATCTCAGGGAGCGGAAGTAGAATAGGAGAGATATTACCTACTGTCCCTGTCTGTAACCCCCCCCCCCTTTTTTTCTCACCGTTCTTGTGTGAGTCGTTTACTGTCCTATTTAATATTGTAGTTCCTCTATCTTTTTAACGAGCCTGTACACCACTCTGCTCTGCTTGCCAGTTAGAGCGGTACAACAAATACAATAAAAATATAAACTATAAAACTATGAATAACTAAATGGTATCATCCATGTGAAATATGCCTCTTCTGATGGTCCTAACTAATATTCTTTTGAATTACAAAGAGATGCTATAGCATTCTGCTTATAGGAATTTGTGATGGTAAAAAATAACTTATGTACTCAATGACTGTAGTATGGATGCTGATGCTAATTGTCTATTCACTTTGGACCAAAACTAACTCTACTGTTCATCCATCAGTTGAAGACCAGAATCAGTCTCAGATTCCCAGATAGATTGGAGGACTAAAGATTTCCTCTGGTTACTTTTAGCCAAAAGTTTATATATTCCTGAAGCAACATGAGAAGATGTAGACCCTTTTCAGCACTTGTACAATTGCCCATTCAGCATCTGATAAGGCTTCCAGGCATCCTGCAAGACAGCTAATTATGCAATGCCTCAATTGTAAATAACAATAATACTGTGTTGAAGGCAACCCAGACTTGGTCTGCAGAGAGGACAAAGGCAGCAGACACTTATCATGCATGATATTCTTGAAATGTCTGATTCCCTTATTTACCCATTCTTTCCAATACATTGGATTATTATTAATGAGAAAAAAGCCTATTACCCCATTGCTAACCTAACCTTTAATTAAATCTAATTGAAGAAAATACTTATCATTAAATAAATTAGGAGCACAGCTTTTTTTTTAATGTGAGGCCAATTGAGTATACATTTAGGACCTCAGCCCTAGTAAATTTTCAGACAGACTAATTTATGAGCATACCCCTCATGGTTTCAAACATAGGAGCCCTTTTACTAAGGCATGTAGGCACCTGCGCATGTCCAACACACATCAAATTGGTACTACTGTTCGGCTACCACATGCCCCGGGTGGTAATTCCATTTTTGGCACATGCTCAAAACATGCGGTAGAAAATATTTTATATTTTCTACGCAGGGTGCTTACTCGGTGGTAATTGGCAGTTGGCGCGTGCTCGACACTGCCCGGTTAGCGCATGAGAGATTGCCACTATGTCAGTGTGCGGCGTTAAGGTCTCAGGCCGAAAATGGACATGCACTAGTTTTCATTTTGCTGCATGTCTATTTTCCGGCACAATAAAAAAAAATGCTTTATTCCAAGCACGCTCAGGAAACGAAGCAGCACGCATTCAAAACATGTGCCTACGCCAGCATAGGCCACTTTTGGACGTGCCTTAGTAAAAGGGCCCCATAAATCCTTTGAATATTAGACCCCTAGCCTTCAAAGATCCAGTTGTACTAATGGTATCTGACTTATCTAAATGGGATGACTTGTTTATCTATTCTAAAGATTACTTTTGCCAGATTGTGCAACGTCCAACGTTACTAGAGGAGTCATGGGGGATTGGGAGATAATCAGTCTTGGTCCGAGTCTTTGCAGTTAAAGAAATATATAGCATCAACCGAATTGCATGGAGGTACTTCGGTGTAATAAATTAAACATCTTATTCTAAATGACTTTTGAATAATTAAAACACTTAAGATAATTTTGCAGGATAAAGCATTTTTGAGAAAATATAATGCTATTTTACAAAAGTCTGGGTTAGTTTTGATGCTATTCATCATGGACATGATAGTGAAAGTGGAGAAAGAACTTACGGCTTCTAGATATCTGTGTATTATATCACTCTTTCAGAGCATAGTATCACTATAGATGATTTGGGACATAAATTCAGGAAATACAAGAATTTATTACTAAATTTAAGGATACTGTGTGACAGATAAACTTGAAAAAAAAAGAGAGTTACATGATTATGCTCAGAGAGCATCTATCCTTGAATGTGTAAGGAAAGGCAGCAGATTCCAGGTGTCAAATTGTTAACTAGCTGAATAAAATAACTTTAAAAGGAAGTATGTTCCTATACTGCATTCCCAACATAATTTTATTTACTCTGGCAAACACAAATTTTACACTTTTTTTTATAGCGTCACTGCTTAAGGATGGATTCTGTCTCTTCAAATGCCAAAGTCTTTGCTAGCTTTTGGCAGGTATTTTTATATTTCAGGCAGCTCTGAGGAAACTCTGTAATTCTCTATGCTGCTAACCATCTCTGCAGGGGTTCTGCTTAACATTTAGTTTTCCCCCAGTGACAATAATGGAAATAACTTTTTCTTGATAACAGTTCAGAAACTCAGGACTACAAATTTGTGTTTCAGTACTTAAAAGTGCTGACAATTTGTCAACATTTAATGGCTTTTCTTTCTCAACTTCCGACTAAATCTAAGCTCCAGGGCTCATTTTCAAAGGATGTGGACATCTCAAAACAGAAAAAAAAAAAAATCCATATGCCACAAAATATGGCAGAAATTAGATATCCTACACTGTAGTTCATCCAAATAGCAAGGGGGCATATTATGGGCATGTTTTCGGTAGGACTAGTGAGGGCCCAAAATTAGGACATCCAACAGTGATAATCAAATGGGAAGAAATGTCCAAGTCTAAAAGGAAGGATTTTTGTATTTTGATCTGTTTCAGTGAAGTCCAGGGCACAAAAAGGTGTTCTGAGCAGCTGAATGCTGGAGGGATTAAAATATGACCCTCCTGAATCTCCCAGTGGTTGCTGTCCCACTCCCTCTCCCCTGAAAGTGAAACTGGAAAGGAATATCAGTCTCTATGACAGCATCAGTTATTATGGGCACTCTCTAGATGAGAGAAGGTTTCTAGGGGCCCTTTTATAAAGCCTCTGCAAAAAGTGCGCTGGGCGGGCTTTACTGCGTCCTGGAAAAAGGGCCTTTTTTAAGGGGCTGGAAAATGGATGTGAGTCAAAATTAAAACTAGCACACGCCCGTTTTCGACCTGAGACCTTACCACCACCCATTGACTTAGGTCTCATATGCTACCCAGGCAGTAGGCATGCAGCATGCGTCCACTGCCGTTTACTGTTGGGTAAGTACCATGTGGTAAAAAATAGAAAATATTTTCTACCGTGTGTATTCAGCGCACACCAAATTCAGAATTACCACCTGGGACATGTGGTAGTTGGGCGGTAATGTAGATTTGGCACACACTGGATGCACGTAGGCCCTTATGCGTCATTGTAAAAGAGCCCCTTAGTTTTTAGACATTTCCCCCCGAGATTCTATATATGGTGTTTCAATTTCTGCATGGAAATCAAAGCGTATTCTATAACAATGAGCATAACTTAATTGGAAAACTAGCTAATCAGCGCTGTTAATTGGATGTTAACAAGCAATTATCAGCACTAATGGGCATTAATTAAGATTTATGTGCACAACTTGCTAAGCGCATTCCATAACACGGTGCACTTAAATTCTAAGTCATATAGTTGAAAAGGGTGTGTGATTATGGGTGGGGTGAATGTTTCTAAAATCTATGCACACTTTTATAGAATGCACCTGCTATGTGCCTAATTTAGGTATTGGGATTAATGCCAAGTAAAACATGGCATAAATGGCCACAAGTTAATGTGGTCACGTGGAAAGGTGCTTGGTGCATTCTATATACTACGCAGAAATTTAAGTCTATTCTATAAAATATAGGTGCACTTTATAGAATATGCCTAGGCATATTTTTTTCCGTGTGGAATTTTCAGGTGCCATATATAGAATCTAGCCCTTTGAGACATCATAGCGAGGTGGTGATTCTGAAAGGGTTTTGCTACAGGATGAACAGTGTCTTATTTTTGAGTTTAATACAGTAGCCCCAGCTGGTCTTAACAATGAATTAAATTGTTCTGTTTTTTTTATAAGGCTGTTTATTATATATATACATCTTTCGATGTCATGCAGTAGCGCATTGCAGTTCCTCTGACACATCTTGCACTTTTCAGTCCTAGTTCAAGCCTCCTTTATGAATGTTTTATATATTTATCTTTCACTGTTGTTTACATTTATATTTTTATAAATCTTATTTTATTTAAACAGAAGTTCATACTCTAAATGTTATGCATACATGAATTATGGAATGTTCCAGATGTGCATGTTTCTCTACAAGCTATAGTACAGTGCTGCTTTTATTCATATACCTTATAGTTTTATTTATCAGTTTCTGTTTCATACTTTCCAATGTTAGGGGTCCTTTTACCAAGCTGCAGGAAAAAGGGCCCTGTGCTAGCGGCGGGGGTCATTTTTCCCACACATCAGGGTCCTTTTTACTGCAGCGGGTAAAAAAGCCCCCAGCACACATGGCCATGTGGTAAGAGAACTCTTATCACATGGCCATGCAGCAGGGAGCCCTTACTGCCACCCATTGAGGTGGAGATAAGGGATCCCGTGCTAATGTGGCAGTAACCGGGCAGCACGTGGCGATGCCTGATTACCACCGGGTTATCACCACGCAAGCCATTTCCGGGGGGGTTTCTTTTTCCCTCAGAAATGGCGTGCGCTCGGGGTGGGATTACTGTCGGCGGCTGCATTGTGCAGGCGGTAGTCCCGGAACAGCGAGCGGTAAGCTCATGTTGGGCTTACTGCTCTGTAAAAGGGCCCCCCAAATTATCAGCTCATGCATTTTCCATATGTTTTCTACCATGCCTTTACAAATAAGTCACAATGCTGTGTCTCCTAGTTTATACACTCTGTAGTTTTAACCATTGGTTCCTTCTTCATGTACATCTTTTGTAGTATATTTATGTATTTTAACTTTATAGTTTTCATGCATTTATATTTTTAGAAGTTTCATTTTATGAGCAATGTAGATGTCATTTATGGATTATGATTTGCAACACTATGGGCTTCTTTAACGAAGCCGTGCTAGCGACTCCCACATAGCAAATGAGAGGAAGCCCATAGGAATCAAATGGACTTCTCATTTACCACACAGGGAGCACTAGTGTGGCTTTGTAAAAGAGGATCTATATGGTTTTATATAAATGGAATCTGCTTTTTTTCAATCATATTTATGTTTTAATCACCATAATAGGAAAAACTCATTTATTACATTTGTTCTTTATGTCTATATATACTCTTTTTTGCACTTCCACAATCAGGATTTAATCTTACATTTACAAACTGGGCTTAGTTGTTTGTCTGTTTTTTTTCCCATTCTTGCTAGAAGCATGCGCGATTTCACCAGCCTTTTTTTTCTCGCTCTCTTGCTAGGAGCTAGCACAATTCGATCAGCTGTGCACATCTGTGTGTTTTTTTTATTCCCGCTTGGAGCAAGCTCTATTTAATTAATACAGTGTGTCACTGCTTTCACTTTCACCATAGCGACATTTTGTTTGGGAGAAGTAAGTTGAGACTGCATGGGAGCACTTCCACTGTTCCTCAATAGGATTGCATCTTTCCATTAACTGACTGATACATTTGATGATTGTCTCTGCAGAAGACCCCTGATGCGGGTGATTTCAATGAAACACGCACCATGTTGGATCACATGGAGCATGGTAGATCTGTTCAGTAAAGTACTGATTTGATGCCCCTCTATTCTTGAAAGCTCCTCATACTTTTTTGGCTTTACTGCTCCATTTCGGGTATGCTTTGGATTCCCTCTCTTATGTTTTGGGTATTCTGAACAAAGAAGAATGCAGGTCCGAGGACTAACCTAGTGGTCAGTGCAGTGAACTGTAAACTAGAGGACCCAGGTTCAATTTTCCCCTGCTCTCTGGGCATCCATCATCAACCACTGACATGGTCCACAGCACTGAGGGTTTCAATTGCCAGTTCATCAGTAGCAGTATCTCTTCAAAGCAGCACTCTTCCTCCTTGATCAGTTAAAAAAAAAACATTCTAACAGATTAACAAGTTTATATGCATCAAAGGCTCTCCTCAGTGAACATTGCTCAAAAAATGTCTCAAAAACAAACATTATTATTTTACAATAAATATTCAGAAAATCACTACAAGTGGCATTAACAGCATGAAAGTTTCTGGTTTTGAATATATATCAGAGACTATGAGGTATATTTACTAAATTTCACTTTAAAAGAGCAGCTTTAGGGACCCTTTTATAAAGTGGTGGTAAACACTAACATTTGCTTACTGCAAACTAAAGTGGAATTACCATGGGATACACTCAGGTATTCTGCAGTAGTTTTGGGATCGGTACTCACCAATCCTGTGCTAAAAAATGGAAAATAGATTTTAGCATGGAGATGTGTTTGGAGGCTGAGAGTATGGGTGCCCTGTGCTAATCGGGTACCACAGGTAAATCGCTATGTACTACCCAATTAGCACTGTGATAGCGTGGGAGTCCTTGCCATCTAGTAAATAGGTGTAACAGGTGTCAGTAAGTGCTCCCGCTCTAATGATCATGTGCTAATTGAGAATTTAGTGCATGGCCATTAAGGCAAAAATAGAAAATGCAGCCATTTTACTACCATACTAAAAGTGGCCTCAGCTTGTGGGAAGCCCAAACACTAAAAATACTGCAGGCCACATTTTAGCGCTGCTTAGTAAAAGGGCCCCTTAGTGTGGGAAAGGTAACATGGAATTCTGATAGAGTACCATAGTCAATATAATCCATGGCAAATGAGAAGCAAAAAAACAACAATAACAATAACAACAACAACAAAAACAAACTACTACTACTAACAAACAAAAATACTATATATAAGATCCAGATAACCACACAGAGTAGGGATAAATAATGACCTTCCAAACAAGTTCAGGACAGGATTCCAGTGGTAAAATGTAAAATATTTATTATATCCACAACTACAAAACAAGGCAACATAAAATGTAGCACCAACTAACAGAAGGCTTAACACAGAGCTGTATTTTGGCATATAAAATGCTTGCCTCAGGAGTCATGCAATCTTGTTGATACCTTATATACTTGTAGAAAATCCACATAAGGTGATGTGGATGCCACTATGGTTAAGCAATTGTAGCATCCTGAGCAGAAGCACCTCCAAATATGCTCCTCTCTGTGCTGTTTGCAAAGGAATCTGAGATCTTTCTCTGGCTACTGGAGAGAAGCTGAGGGTTTCTCTCTTGTAGTGTTGGGGGAAAGGAGAGAAGGACAGAAGCTGAAATTTTTGTTAATGCAGGTTTTTAGGTAATCTATAAATTTTCAAATAAGCCATGCCTAACTCAGATATACTAGGAGGGCACTGGCATACCAAGAATTTCTATTTTAGTGTCTGCTGAAGCACCAGGGGAAGGTTTTTTTGTGGCCCCCAGAAGCATTAACTCTCATAATAGGGGACCAAGGTTCTTTCTGAAAATTTAATTATAGCTTCAGAAGTATAATTAATTTTACAGTCCCAAGATGAGGTACAATGGCTATTCAGTTAACACAAACCACCTTACGACTTTTACATAGTAATGAGCTACTTAAACTTCATTTGCATATGACATAGATAATTGGACATGATTTATTTAGCAATAAAGGCACAATAATCTTTTAATGTGTGTTAATTAGCCTAAACCCACACACTAATGCAGCTTAGTAAACAGACCTGTATGTGATAATATATTTAAAAGATATAAACTAGATATAGAAAATGATTAAAGGGACATTTTGACTGTTTGTCACATTTCTGATAGTCAAACTAGGAAAACAATGGCTGTGCTCCTTTGTAGCACAAAAATTAGATGATTGTCCCTGTTTTATCAATGATTCCAAAGCTTTGCTTTACTTCACTTGGCCCTGTGGAGTTGATTTGAAATATAGGGCCATTTCTGTAAGGCCAGTTTGTCACTGTCATTAATTCTTTAGTTATTTCCCCTGAGCCTGTTCTTAAAAATTGCCTCAGCTAACCATGGAAGTTCAGATACAGCGACAGTTTGATTAGTTGCTAGTCAACACATAGACTAATTAGCTTTTTCTTGTGTAAAATCAATAATACTACTTTGAAGCAGACTTCACTTATAGTATTCATTCTGAAAAAAATAGTGAATGTTTTCCATGAAATCAAAGAACTCATTTTCAAAAGTATGAACCCCTTTATAGTCATAGATGAGAAACAGGGTCCTTTTCACTATTCTAAGCATTTAGGGGATAATTCTATATATAACAATGGGCCTGATAGGAGCACATTCTATAGAGGAAACTGGATACTTAACTTTACTTTATAGAATACTAAACTATCCACGTATATGTGCTATTCTGTGATTTATTTGCATTTTTTTATAAAGTACACAAATGCACATGTACTTTACACCCAAGTATTTAAACCTGCTCTATGAGTGCAAATGTCCATGGCTTCAGTCTAAATATGATTTTTGCCAGTTTATCTCTAGTATTTCATAAAGATATAGGTGGCTATCCTGCTTATTTTCGAAGGAGAAGGGCGGCCATCTTCTGACACATATTGGGAGATGGCCGGCCTTCTCCTAAGGCCAGCCAAATCGGTATAATCAAAAGTCGATTTTGGCCGACTTCAACTGTTCGCTCAGGGCAGGAAAGAAAGAGCCCCCTCTTTCCAGCCCGTAGCGCTGCTGGTAGCTGCCCTGCTGCATCCTGTGCGAGTCCGGCGGCTCTCGGCGTTTCAAAATGGCCGCCGAGAGTTGAAGTCTCGCGAGGCTGCTTCAACTCTTGGTGGCCATTTTGAAACGCAGAGAGCCCGACTTACAGAGGATGCAGCAGGGCAGCTAGCAGCAGTGCTCCGGGCAGGAAAGCGGGGGCTCTTTCTTTCCTGCCCCGAGCGAACAGGTACCTCTAGACCACCAGGGATAGTAGCGTAAGGGGAGGGGAGGTGGTGGGGGGGAAGAGGGGGTGACCGGGGGTGGGGTGCTAGCGTTAAAGGGGCGGTGCGATGGTGTGAAAGGGGAGGGGTGATGGGCACGTCCTCGGCAGCTACGATTCGTTGGAAGGGGAGGAGTAGGGAAACACATGTTTCCCTACTCCTCCCCGTTCGTTCATTTGCGTGGTTGTGTAAATATTCCGCCCTCGATGTCATCACGTGTGACGCGAGGGAGGGGCATGGAGACATGGTTTGTGTTCTGGCTTCACCACCATGAACTTACGAACCGGTGTCTGAGTGCCTGCAGTGACATCAGTGTCCTCAGAACGTTGAGGGTGTGTTTAATTATAGTATATATATATATATATATATATACAGTGGTGGAAATAAGTATTTGATCCCTTGCTGATTTTGTAAGTTTGCCCACTGACAAAGACATGAGCAGCCCATAATTGAAGGGTAGGTTATTGGTAACAGTGAGAGATAGCACATCACAAATTAAATCCGGAAAATCACATTGTGGAAAGTATATGAATTTATTTGCATTCTGCAGAGGGAAATAAGTATTTGATCCCCCACCAACCAGTAAGAGATCTGGCCCCTACAGACCAGGTAGATGCTCCAAATCAACTCGTTACCTGCATGACAGACAGCTGTCGGCAATGGTCACCTGTATGAAAGACACCTGTCCACAGACTCAGTGAATCAGTCAGACTCTAACCTCTACAAAATGGCCAAGAGCAAGGAGCTGTCTAAGGATGTCAGGGACAAGATCATACACCTGCACAAGGCTGGAATGGGCTACAAAACCATCAGTAAGACGCTGGGCGAGAAGGAGACAACTGTTGGTGCCATAGTAAGAAAATGGAAGAAGTACAAAATGACTGTCAATCGACAAAGATCTGGGGCTCCACGCAAAATCTCACCTCGTGGGGTATCCTTGATCATGAGGAAGGTTAGAAATCAGCCTACAACTACAAGGGGGGAACTTGTCAATGATCTCAAGGCAGCTGGGACCACTGTCACCACAAAAACCATTGGTAACACATTACGACATAACAGATTGCAATCCTGCAGTGCCTGCAAGGTCCTCCTGCTCCGGAAGGCACATGTGACAGCCCGTCTGAAGTTTGCCAGTGAACACCTGGATGATGCCGAGAGTGATTGGGAGAAGGTGCTGTGGTCAGATGAGACAAAAATTGAGCTCTTTGGCATGAACTCAACTCGCCGTGTTTGGAGGAAGAGAAATGCTGCCTATGACCCAAAGAACACCGTCCCCACTGTCAAGCATGGAGGTGGAAATGTTATGTTTTGGGGGTGTTTCTCTGCTAAGGGCACAGGACTACTTCACCGCATCAATGGGAGAATGGATGGGGCATGTACCGTACAATTCTGAGTGACAACCTCCTTCCCTCCGCCAGGGCCTTAAAAATGGGTCGTGGCTGGGTCTTCCAGCACGACAATGACCCAAAACATACAGCCAAGGCAACAAAGGAGTGGCTCAGGAAGAAGCACATTAGGGTCATGGAGTGGCCTAGCCAGTCACCAGACCTTAATCCCATTGAAAACTTATGGAGGGAGCTGAAGCTGCGAGTTGCCAAGCGACAGCCCAGAACTCTTAATGATTTAGAGATGATCTGCAAAGAGGAGTGGACCAAAATTCCTCCTGACATGTGTGCAAACCTCATCATCAACTACAGAAGACGTCTGACCGCTGTGCTTGCCAACAAGGGTTTTGCCACCAAGTATTAGGTCTTGTTTGCCAGAGGGATTAAATACTTATTTCCCTCTGCAGAATGCAAATAAATTCATATACTTTCCACAATGTGATTTTCCGGATTTAATTTGTGATGTGCTATCTCTCACTGTTACCAATAACCTACCCTTCAATTATGGGCTGCTCATGTCTTTGTCAGTGGGCAAACTTACAAAATCAGCAAGGGATCAAATACTTATTTCCACCACTGTATATATATATGGGCATAATTGAATGAAAACGTCTATCTCCATGGGCGTTTATCTCCGAGAACGGGTCCGTGAAGGGGCGGACCGAACCGTATTTTCGAAAAAAATAGACATCCATGTTTTATTCGACAATTTGTGAGCTGGGCGTTTTTGTTTTTCAGTAATAATGGAAAATGAAAGCGCCCAGCTCAAAAACGAATAAATCCAAGGCATTTGTTCGTGGGAGGGGCCAGGATTCGTAGTGCACTGGTCCCCCTCACATGCCAGGACACCAACCGGGCACCCTAGGGGACACTTTTACAAAAACAAAAAAAAAGGTAAAAGAGCTCCCAGGTGCATAGCACCCTTCCCTTGTGTGTTGAGCCCCCCAAATCCCCCTCAAAGTCCACTGCCCACAAGTCTACACCATTACTATAGCCCTAAGGGGTGAAGGTGGGCACCTACATGTGGGTACAGTGGGTTTGGGGGGGGGGGGTTGGACGACTAAGCATTAAGCAGCACAATTGTAACAGGTAGGGGGGGATGGGTCCACCTGCCTGAAGTCCACTGCACCCCCTAACAACTGCTCCAGGGACCTGCATACTGCTGCCAGGGAGGTGGGTATGACATTTGAGGGTGAAAATAAAAAGTTGTGAAACATCATTTTTTTGTGGTGGGAGGGGGTTAGTGACCACTGGGGGAGTCAGGGGAGGTCATCCCCGATTCCCTCTGGGGGTTATCTGGTCATTTAGGGCACTTTTTGGGGCCTTATTTGTGGAAAAAACAGGGTCCAGGAAAAGTGCCCTAAATTCTAGCTACAAACGCATACTTTTTTTCCATTATCGGCGAAAGGCGCCCATCTCTCCTCGGCCGATAACCACGCCCCAGTTCCACCTTCGCCACGCCTCTGACATGCCCTTGTCAACTTTGTACGCTTCCGCGATGGAGTGCAGTTGAAAACGTCCAAAATCGGCTTTCCATTATACTGATTTATTCGTTTTTGTGAGCTAAACGTCTATCTCCCGATTTGGGTCAAAATCTAGGCGTTTTTCTCTTTCAATTATAAGGTGGATAGTGTCCTATAAGGTGTGAATGTAAGAAGGTGACATGGCCATGTCCCACCCATGCTCTATGTGTATACTCCCCTTGCCTTACAGCACTTACGTGTTCCCTTATAGAATAGATTACAATGTACTTGTGTGTGTGTGACAGTGAAAGTGCTACTTATGCATACAAGACACACTGCATGTGCCCAGTTATAGAAGTGCTCTACAAATGTATACTAATGAATACACATCCATAATACTTAAGCTTTTGTTTAAATGTTGGGGTTTCAGGATATCTACAATAAATTTTCATGAGATCAGTTTGCATACACTTCCTCCTTGTCGAAATCGCACTTATTGCAATGGTGTTAACATTCTCATTGCATCCATCTACATTTTAAATGACACAAGCTACACTCAATACTATTAATACAAACTGAAAGAAAACGTATCTTTCAATCGTGGGATGCTAACGGCACGTTGTAATCTCTAGTACTGGAGCAGGTTTCTTCTCCCCCTCACCACTAGCCGACGATGGCCAGCGTTTCGTGCCACTGCTTCAGGTTCTAAGTGGCGGGGTTATTTATGAAACAAGCTCTTGCTGACTTCTATGTGCCTTCCTAACCAGAAATGATTGGCATTAAACACTATTCTATAAAGGGTGTGCATTCTCTTAGTGCCAATTCTCTGGTGCCAATTACCACTGCAATATATTTATATACCACTGAAACTACCAGGTTCACAGCAAGTAAAAGAAACCAAAGCAATATATTGAGAAGAATAATATGAACCCAAATAACTGACATTGAACAAATTTTATAAAATATCTTAAAAAGATGAGTTTTCACATTTTTCTTAAATTGAGAATGGGATAACAGTACAGTAAAATAAATATATAAAAATCACTCCTAAGCCTAGATGCTTCAACTGGTAAAAGTTTGTCAAATATTGTAAATCTCTTTACACCCTTAATAGATGGAAAAACAAAAAGTGAATTATGTTATGTTATGTTATGTTATACACTGCTTATATTCTGCAAATGCCACAGATGGTTCAAAGCAGATCACAATAAAAAGAACCAATATAAGACCTGTTACAAATCAACATACACTAACTTAATTAACAATCATCTCAAATAGATTCTGTAAATAAAAATATCTAAAGAACTTTCCTAAAAACATAGTAATCAGGCAAGGTCCAAAGTTGTAGTGTCTTCTGACTCTTGTGTTAGACACAAACCCCCAGATTATGTGTAGTGCAACTTAAATTGCACACACAAATCTGGTTGTATTCTGGATTTACGCATGCAACTTAGTTAACAAGACAATCTGCTCTAATAATTGCCACTTAACAAGCAATTATTGACACTAATTGGCATCAATTAGAATTTACACGCACAACTGTCCAAGGCCCTGTTTACTAAGCCACATTATAGGTGAGTTAGCATCTTTAAAGCGTGTTAAACATGTACACGTGTTAACCATGTAGGCACCTACAATATCCCTATAGACACCTACATGGTTAACGCGCACGCTAATTGTAGGCACGTTAAAAATGCTAACGCACCTTACTAAAAAGGGCCCCAAGTATATTCTGTAATGTGATGTGTCTAAATTCTAAGTCACATAGTTGAAAAGTAGGATGGCCATAGGTGTGTTGTGGGTGTTTTAAAAATCTAGCCGTATTGTTATACAATACGCCCGACCCGCATATAAAATAGGCATCTACATTTACACCAAGTTTTACTTGGTGTAACTGGCTGCAACTAAAGTTATTCATACAGATTGACGCTGGGAGTTTTCTATAAACTGTGCAGGCATATTCTATAAAATTTAGATGTACTTTACAGAATACGTCTAGTCGTATTTTCTGTCTGTGTGGAATTTTCAGGCACCATATGTAGAATCTAGCCCAAAATCTACATGATTTATTGAATAGTTTAGACATTTGTCATTCAGAATTTTGTATAAAAACAGAAACCAGTTTTAAATCCTGGCACCCAAGTTGGGCATGCTGACTTTTCAAAATGTCCCTGATCTGCCCATGCCCCTCTCATGGCTATGCCCCTTTTTGGGTTGTGCACTGTGGGGTCCTTTTACAAAGGCAGACTGAAAATGATTTGCGGTAGTGTAGGAGCGGGTTTTGGGTGCGCACCGATCCATTTTCAGTTTGCCTGTAAAAAAAGCCTTTTTAAAATTTTTGCTGAAAAAGGACGTGCAGCAAAATGAAAATTGCTGCACGTCCATTTTGGGTCTGAGACCTTACTGACAGCCATTGACCTAGTGGTAAAGACTCACGCGATAACCGGGCGGTAGTGACCTACGCACGACAAATGCCTCTTGGTGCGCGTTTGTTCTGTGCATCCAAAAATAAAAAATTATTTTCAGACGCACATGTCGGACACACACCAAAAATGAAATTACCACAAGAGACACATGGTAGCCGTGCAGTAACTCCATTTCGGAGCGCGTTGGGAGCACGTAGACACTTACGCGGCTTAGTAAAAGGGCCCCTAAGGGATTTAGGCACCCAGCGTAACAGAATAGCATGCAGCCAGATGCACACACAAATAGTAACTGGTGCCAAATAACATCAATAATTGGTTGTTTTTATTCAAATATTGATGGTTAACAGCTCATTAGCCAATTAAGCTTTACAAGCATCACAGGTGCATGCCCAAATCTGGGTCCACATAGAATCCAGGGGTAAGTGCCTTTTAAATTTAATCAAATTTAAATTACATTAAATTTGACATTATTAAATTGTCCTCTTCCTCAAAAAGTTTAACTATAACCTACCTGGTTTACTTTAAGCTCACTTGATTTAATCCTTTCCAATCCCTTCCTCAATATTTTAAAACAAAGTCTCTTGTTGTTTTTTGCTGTTTGTCATGTGTTATAAAAGTGGACAAGTAATGCAGTGGTTAAAGCAGCAGACTGACTGCCAAGGAAACCAGGATTCAGTCCCCATGATGTTCTTTGTGGCCTTAAGCAAGCCACTTTACCGTCCATTGCCTCAGTCATACTCTTAAAGGCCTATTTATTGAGCTGTAATGAAACAGTGTTTTACCTCAGAAAAATTACAGCATATTCTTGAGGTAATTTGTTTTGCATTGCTTTGGCTGGAAACACTGCAATTTTCCAGCTGAAGAAACACATAATAATGGACTCAAACTTGAGCCTGATCTCTTTTTAAAGTTACACAAAGAAAACATAAAATGTCCATCCTAGCAAATCCTGGTGGTATAGTGATGAAATACATAACCACCTCATAGTCCCAAAAGGTTGTAAAATGCATAATGTAAAAAATTGCTTTTTCTTATCCTGTTTTCAAAAATTTCAGTGCCCTCACCTACATTTGCACCTATTGCTAAATCACTGGGCCAGTGAGGAGAGAAGCAATCCTCATGACCCTATTTACATGAGATTGACTACATTTACATGTCATGTGCATGGGGAAATGGCCATTTTTTTTCTATTTTCAGTACTAATGGCCACATGCTAATTTTCCCATTAACATGAAGCCATTAGTGCATGAGCACTTACTGACACCTATTTTGTATGTGGTAACCACAGGCTAATCATTTAGCATATGGTGATGTAGCTGTGCTGATTAGCACTGTACATCCCTACCCTCCACCCCTGACTTCTCAATGCTAAAAAAATACATTTTTTTTCCTTTTGAAGTTACAAGCGTTTTCGTACTGCTAAACCTCTGTTCGACAATCTTGAAAGTCTTTGATGAGACCATCCAGCATTTGATACATTTTATTTGGTACTGTCCAAGACGAAATATTGATTCAAAAAATTCTTTACATCACTCAAGATTCCTGATACAGGCCTGCGGCCGAAACACAGTAATGTGTCGAGTCTACAATAATGTTGACTCTTCTTTATATCACCATAGTCTTGGTGTCCTGAAGTCATTGGTCCACTTCCCACTTTGCTTTTCTGTATCTGTACCCCGTGGGATTCTGTGTTCATCCACTCTGTGGAGAGCCCTCAAAGATAACCCAACCCCATCTGCCTCATCTCCAATCACCCCCTCACCACTATTAGCATCACCACATTCAGCAAAACACTTCCATCCTACATCACCACCATTGAATAGCATTATCCCCTGATTAGCATCACATGTGAATATCCATTATTTGGCAAGCTAGGAATCAGAACCCCCATTTTGAACCCTGGCTGGCAATGAGACAGGTGCATCTCAGGATCACTCCTGGCCTACCATTAACTCATCAGGGAAACTTCCCAGTAAGTGTTCCCCTGATCAGCATCACTCCACCTCCCCTTGAAGAGTATTGCCTCTCACCCTAGCCCCGCTGAGGAGCATCACCTATATCATCATCATCATCTCCACCGACACTACACACTTCTAATGAACTCTTATGAAAGTACAATATATGTTTGCCACATGGATTTTTGTAGGTGTCTTATATAAAATCTGGCCCAATACACTGAAATCTTCTGCCTAGTGTACGGCAGTAGCCAAGAAAGCAAACAGGACACTATGAATTATTAGGAAAGGATGTAAAATAAGACCAAGAATATTATAATGCCTCTATATCGCACCATGGTGCAACCTCACCTTGAATATTGTGTTCAATTCTAGTCACAGTATCTAAAAAAAAAAAGATATTGTGGAATTAGAAAAGATTCAACAAAGCGTGACCAAAATGGTAAAGGAGATAAAACTCCTCCTGTATCAGAAAAGGCTAATGAGATGGCTGAGGGGGGATATGACTGAGATCTACAAAATCCTGAGTGATGTAGAATGGTTACAAGTGAATATATTTTCCATTCTTTCAAAAAGTACAAAGGCCAGGGGACACTCAATGGAATTACATAGAAAGACTTTTAAAACAAACAGGAGAAGATATTTTTTTTATCTCAAAGAATAGTTAAACTCTGGAACTCTTTGCCGGAGAATGTGGTAACAGTGGTTAGCATATCTGGGTTTAAAAAAGGCTTGAACAAGTTCCTGGAGGAAAAATCTATAGTTTGTTATTGAGATGGACATGGGGGAAGCCACTACTTGCCCAATGATTGGTAGCATGGAATGATGCTACTCATTAGGTTTTTTGCCAGGTACTTGTGACCTGGATTGGCCACTGTTGGAAGCAGGATACTTTGCTAGGTGGACCATTGCTCTGACTCAGTATGGCTATTTTTATGTTCTTATTAATTTTGGAGGGGGCATGCCATTGACAGAGAGTGGACATTCCCACATTATCTAGCTAGCATGTAAGGATTAGCAAGCGTTAACTGGATAATGCAGGTTTAACTTGGGAGCTAAATAGGAGATGGTAAGTGGTCTCGCATCAGTTTTTGGCGGAACCATGCGCTAATGACAACATTAGAACATGACCTGCAAAAAAGAAAAAGAAAAAGAAAAAAAAAACCTTAAAAATATGCAGTGGTAAATCTGGGCATAGCACGTGGGAAAGTCTCATGTTAGAATGCACTAAGCCGAGATTTCAGCATCTTCTCTCTATATAAAAGGCAACCCCAACGTTCTGAAGCCTCCACGGAAGTTGAGGCGCCCAAGATATCCGGTGTGCCCTGGAGTGTCTGCACCGCCCTCGCGTCAAAACGTCTTGATGTTGAGGGCGGAGCTATAACACTCGAGGGCCGAAATGCAAGGCGAACGCGAACCCCGAACAAGTAACGCAAGTAGCTCCGAGGGACGGAGGAAGGGGGCCCCTTGCTAGCGCCCATTTCATTGCACTCAGAAACGGGCATTTTTTCCTAGTACTTTAATAAAAGGGCCCCTCTGTTTCATTACATTTAAAAAGGTCTCATCAAATTCATATAATTTCATAAAATCTTTAATACCATTCATTTTGGTTAATCAGGCAGGTCATTTTAGAATTTGCTGGATGGTATCCTACTTCTATAGGTTATATTAGTGAATGAACATTAAAAAAAAAAAAAAAAGAAATTAGGAAAATTAGGAAACAAAGTTTCTCTACTTTTCAATCTTTACTAACACCTTAAAGGAAAATAAATACAGTTTCAGCTTCATATTTTATGACCCTCCATCATTATCTTAAGGCCCTAATACAACACTATACCTGCACACCTGCACAATGATTTAGTATTTCAAATTTGCTATAATATCATGTCTGCCCTGAAGGAAACAGCTGGCTCCTTATGCATAGTGTTGGATGCTTTAGGAAACCACATTGGTCTATTTTATGATCTGTTTTGATGATAAATCTCATTATTTGATAGTTTGTCTTAAGTTTACTTAGCGGCTCCTTTTCAAAGCACATAAATTACAAAGTTACATATGTTACTATAGAACTTTATAAGTCTATGTGCTTTGAAAATGAGCACCTTAGTGTTGTGAATGCTATATAGTATCAAGGATGATCAAAGGTAAATACTACTACAGTTCCCAAACTTACAGTTCAAGAGTCACAAAAAGCATTGACAATTGAAACCACAAAATAATAACATTTAGGCCCCTGTTTACACAACCACTCTAGCAGCTAGCGGTGCAGTACGGCCGACACAGCCCATTCACAATTAATATGTAACAAGAATTAATTTCAGTTCTTAATATCCATTAAAACGTTACAAAAATGTTACAGTTCTAATATGATATTTAAAAGCAGGGGAAAAATTGCTCAAAGCATATGCTGTATTTCTAAGCCTTTAAAAGCATGTGCTCCGACCATGTGGTCTCACACAAAGGCTGTGCACATCTAACCTTAAAAAAAAGAATTTTCTCCACCAATTATCTATGAAGATAGTAATATACTTAATTCCTTTTATTCTTGCAATTGCGAATATTATTATCTTCATAGATAATTGGTGGAGAAAATTCTTTTTTTTAAGGTTAGATGTGCACAGCCTTTGTGTGAGACCACATGGTCGGAGCACATGCTCTTAAAGGCTTAGAAATACAGCACATGCTTTGAGCAATTTCCCCCTGCTCTTAAATATCATATTAGAACTGTAACATTTTTGTAACGTTTTAATGGATATTAAGAACTGAAATTAATTCTTGTTACATATTAATTTGTGAAGAATGCGGGCAACGATCCCGCTACCTCTCGCAGGAATGAATCCTAAGGAGCTTAGCCGAGATTGGGTGGCAGAGCCGGTGACGGGAGGCGGGGATGGTGCTGGGCAGACTTATATGGTCTGTGCCAGAACCGGTGGTGGGAGGCGGAGCTGGTGGTTGGGAGGCGGGGATAGTGCTGGGCAGACTTATACGTCTGTGCCCTGAAAAGGACAGGTATAAATCAAGGTAAGGTATACACAAAAAGTAGCACATATGAGTTTATCTTGTTGGGCAGACTAGATGGACCGTGCAGGTCTTTTCTGCCGTAATCTACTATGTTACTATATGTATGTTATGTGTCGGCAATGCCACGCAGCTTTGTAAACAGGAGGGTTAATGTGTTTATTTCTTAATTTTGGTAGAAAATATTATATATACTGATATCCAGTAGGCTAAACCCCCACTAAGAATGAAACATGTCACTTTGGGGCCTATATACCATACTAATGATGTGTTTATGTTTATGCTGTGGGGAAATATACTATTCTAAAGACAAAAATTCCAAATCTGCAGTGCTCGGGGGATTATTTACACGTGTCCCTGTTCACAGGTTTACTGTGTTTGCTGGCAATAAGGATGCTAGACAGAAAAAGTTTTCATGGAGTCCCTGCCTTCTTTTGTATCATTACACTTCATGCAGATCACTCAAGAAAGAATTAGATTGAAGAAGTTGAGGATTTTGTATATAATACTGGTCTTGATACAGTTCTACTGGTTTCCAGTTGAGTATCAAATTTAATATAAAATTCTGCCTATGATTTTTCCGCTTGCATATGCCTTCCAAGCATTTGAATTTTCTCTTGCAACACTCTGGCTCTAATTTTAGATGTACTATTTATAATTTACAAATATAAATACTGACATTTATATATGCAAGAAATTGATTTTAAAAAGTTGGTTTTACATGTATATAATAGCACTATGTGTAGATTGCAAGGGGCTTACTTTGGGTATGGTTTCTAGCAGAGTTTGAGCAGAACCAAAATCTGCACATGTATTCCCTACTTGTGGAAGTGAATGTATGTGTTTATCCTAATAAATCAGTGTCAGGATTTACAGCTGCTCTCTTGCACTTGTAGATTTATAAAAAGAACTCATTGGGGCCAGTGCTCTACAGAAAAAATTAAATTAGAGATATAGAGGGTTATTTTCAAAAGGATGTCCAACACACAATAGGGAAGCAAAAAGAGCAGATCAATCAGTGGTATAGTTGAAACTTTTATTATAAAATAATCACCCGACACAGACTGTGTTTTGCCCACAAGGGTTGCGTCAGGGGCTCTAAAATAGCAAATAATAATAAAATAAATTAAAAACATATATAAAACCACAAATAATACACATAGATACATATTGTGTCAATTGAATAAATGAACATGATATTTGGAAGGGAAAAGGGTCATCCAAGTCAAAACATTCCAAATGGACGTCCATCTCACATGTATTTTTCAACAGGATACAGCCTGAGATGGGTGTCCATGTGCTGGAAACATTCAGCATGAACATCCATTTTACAGACTGAAACATCCAAATCTTGAATGGGAGAAAACTACTAGGGACATGAGCATCAATACAGCAGCACTCTTAGAAAATCTGCTTTAACTTTTTTTTGCTGTTGTTAAATTGTGAGCTTTCTAGGAACATAAAAAATACCAATTGTATTTTTTTAAAATTTTTGTTACATTTGTACCCCGTGCTTTCCCACTCATGGCAGGCTCAATGCGGCGGGCAATGGAGGGTTAAGTGACTTGCCCAGAGTCACAAGGAGCTGCCTGTGCCAGGAATTGAACTCATCTGAATGTACACCACTTCAATATCCTTCAGGCTTGTAGCTATCTTATATATTTAGGTATAATATGTATTTTTCTGTTTCTGGAGAATTAAAAACAAAAGAGCACAATTTGGATTAGATCCTAGGTCCCCTGGTTTACAGTCCACTATACTAACCACTAGACTACTCCTCAAACCTGCTTCCTGCTCTGCTAAGAATGCCTAACACTTGAAGCTGTCATAGAACCCTGTATCCAGCTTCCAGTTTTACATTTAAGGGAGAGAGAGAGGAAAACAGCAATATCTGAGGGATTAAGGAGGTGCCATGTCTTAATCCCTCTAGCAGACAGCTGCTCAATCAGAGCACCTTTCTATATCCTGGACATTCCTGAAACAGGTCAAAATAAGGATGTCCTTCTTTTTAGATATGGACATTCCTTCCCCTTCACTGTTGGATATCCAGATTTCAGAAACTCTCTAGACTCACCCAAACACACCCATAACATGCCTCTTTGCTATTTTGACATACTGCAGTGTTGGGTGTCCCTATTCTGCATTTGCACAATCAGGATTTGATCATTTCAAGCACATGGATGTCCAATTTGTTCTTTTGAGACATGCATATGCTTCAAAATGATCTCCTTAAAAAAAAGGTACCGTATGTACTGTCACACATCCATACTTACACATGCAAGTTGGTGTGTCACATGTTATATGAGTGAATTACATTTGCATGTTTCTTTTGCAAAGTTACACTAGTGTGCCTACCATTTTGAAAACCTATGTATATATATTATAAAATACTGACTTACATCCATCCATACTATCTACTATCCATTCATCTCACTTAGAGGCCCTATATACTTATCTCAAGCTTTCTTGAATTCAGATACAATCTTTGTCTCCACCACCTCTGCTTGGATGCTGGTTTACATATTTATCACTCTTTCTATGAAGAAATATTTAACCATCACCCTATGCCCCCTCATTACAGAGTTTCCTTTCAATTGAAAAAAACTTGTCTGCTTTTTATATATACCACAGAAGTATATAAGGGGCCCTTTTGCTAAGCTGTGTGGGTACGTACATGCATCCTACATGCATCAGTTTTGAACTACCGCCCGGCTACCATGTGGCCTGTGCGTTAATTTCATTTTTTACGTGCATCCACTAAGTGCACTGGATAATTTCCAATGCACAGCGCTAACCAGGTAGTAGTCGTCATTGTACGCACATAGACCATTACCACTTGGTTAACGCTTGAGACCATACTGCAAGGTCAATGGGTGGCAGTAAGGACTCAGGCCTAAAATGGTAGCGCGTCAATTTTAATTTTACTGCATGTCCATTTTCGGCCAAAAAAAGGCCTTTTTTGCAGGCGCACTGAAAAATGGACCTGCACGCATCCAGTACACTTGTCTACATCAGCGCAGTCCATTTTTCAGTGCAGTTTAGTAAAAGGACCCCGTGAAGTGTCTCTATCATATCTCCACTTTCTCACCTTCCAAAGTACACATATCTTTAAGTCTGTCTCCAAATGCTTTAGAATAAAAGCCACTGAGCATTTTAGAAGATGCCCTATAGACTGATTCCGTCTAGTATAAATTTCTGTAAGCTGTTACAGCTCCAGTATACCCAGTGCAAAATAAGACAGCAGATGTAAATTCTCAAATTGGACATATTCCAAACACTAAAATGAACATAAAATGATTTTTTTTCTACCTTTGTTGTCTGGTGACTTTGTTTTTCTATCCATATTGTCCTCCCCTGCCATCCATGTCCAGCGATTCTCCTCTCTCCCCTTCCCTCCCCTCTCATCCACGTCCAACAAGTCTCCTCTCTCCCCTGCCCGCCCCTTCCATCCATGTCCAGCAATTCTCTCTTCGCTGACCTCTCCTCCCATCCATGTCCAGTTTGTCTCCTCTCTCCCCTACCCTCCTCTCTCATCCATGTCCAGCAATTATCCTCTGCCCCCTGTCCTCCCCTGCCATCCATGTCCAGTGATTCTCCTCTGCCCCCTGTCCTCCCCTGCCATCCATGTCCAGCGATTGTCCTCTCCCCTGCCCTCCCCTCCCATCCATTCGAAAGCGCAACACCACTTCGAGAAACGCTACATTGGCTCCCTATCAAAGAACGAATAAACTTCAAAGCCCACTCTATGATTCACAAGATTCTCAATGGCGAAGCCCCAAGCTACATGTCCAACCTGATCGATCTTCCAGCCAGGAACCGGTCCAACTCTTCTCAAACATATCTCAATCTCCATCTTCCCAACTGTAAAGGCCTCAAATACAAAACCTACTACGCATCCAACTTCTCTGTCATAGGCAGCCAACTCTGGAACACCTTACCTCGACATATCCGAAAAACCAGCAAACACCTACCCTTCCGAAAGCTGCTGAAGACTCACCTATTCAAACAAGCCTACCCAGACGACCCTACAAAGTCTCGGACCTAACCCACACCACAAACAATGCCCACACTCCAATCCTTCCCCACATCACACACTACTGTCCCACTCTTTATAAATGTGTTATCTCCATGATACTTTGTACCATACTTTGTATTATCTCCTTGTAACTTTGTACCATACTTTGTATTATCTCTATGATACTATGTACCATACTCTGTAAGCCGCACTGAACCTGCTATAGAGTGGGAAAGAGCGGGGTATAAATGCCACAAATAAATAAATAAATAAATACATGTCCAGCAATTGTCCTCTCTCCCCTGCCCTCCCCTCTCATCCATGTCCAGTGATTGTCCTCTCTCCCCTGCCCTCCCCTCTTATCCATGTCCAGAAATTCTCTCTTCCCTGCCCTCTCCTCCCATCCATGTCCAGTGATTGTCCTCTCCCCCCTGCCCTCCCCTCTTATCCATGTCCAGCGATTCTCCTCTTCCCCCTGTCCTACCCTGCCATCCATGTCCAGCGGTTCTCTTCTCCCATGCCCTCCCTTACCATCCATGTCCAGCAATTCTCTCTTCCCTGCCCTGCCCTCCCCTCCCATCCATGTCCAGCAATTCTCGCTTCCCTGCCCTCCCCTCCCATCCATGCCAAGCATGTCTCCTCTTTCCTCTGCCCTCCCCTCCCATCCATGTCCAGCAATTTTCTCTCCCCTGCCTTCCCCTCAAATCCATGCCCAAAGATTCTCCACGCCCCACCCCTCCCCTCCCCTCCATGTCCAGCGATTTGTTCAAACCACAGCCCCCCCCCCCCCGCCGCCCTCCCTCAGCTCCCCGACTTTCATTTCATGCACCCGTGCTCCCTGCCTTGAAATCTTTAGTTTACCCAAAGGTGCGGCAAACCGGCAGTAAAAGCAGCAGGCAGGCAGGCACTGGCAGGCAGGTTCACCTCCTCGTCGCTTCCCTTCCCTCTCAGCGCGTCCCACCCTCGCAGAAAGGAAATTACATCAGAGGAAGGCAGGACGCACTGAGAGGGAAGGGAAATGATGATGAGGCGAACCTGCCCGCCAGTGCCTGCCTGCTGCTTTTACTGCTAGTTCGCCATGACTTAGAGTAAATTAAAGATTTCAAAGCAGGGAGCACGGGTGCACAAATGGAAGGGAGCAGGCAGGTGAGCCGGATCTCACATAAAAGGTGCCGGTACGCTGTACCGGCGCATACCGGCACAAAAAAAAGCACTGCCCCTTTATTAACTCAATCCCTCACTCTATCCTGGACCTCTCCTTGTACCTTATACAATCAATTCTGGAGAGTCCCATGTTCCTTCTGGACCCCAATAAGGTCTCGTGCAGAATCTAGCTCCCTCTGGAGTTCACTTATGCACATGCTTGCTGCCTCCAATGTGCCTGTTGATTGCACCCCATGAGCACGGAGGGCTTCATATTCCTTGAGCACTCCTTCTAACTCAGCACAGGTAGTATCCTGTTCATTCTACAGCTCACTTATATGCATGTTTGCTGCCCTCGACTAATCCGCTAGCTTGTTGGCAGCCAGTATGTCAGCCATCTGACACTTAGATGTGGCATTCAGAGAGGAACACCTCCTTTCTTCCATCACAATGATATATGTTGTGTTGAGGAAATCAAATGTACTGGACAACACCTCAGGCAGAGTGATAGAGTTTTTCTCAGTGGCTATAGCCAGTTCACATGCCTCAATATCGACAACCTGGCTGGATAGTCTTCCCAAAGCCTGGACTTTTAGCCCCAGAGGCTTTGTAGCCAGGAGGGCTTCACTAGGTTTTCCTGGGGAGGTGAACATGGCCAGAAGGGCTTCACCAGTCTTCGAGGGGAGGTGAATCTAGCTAATACCAGAGAGCCCCACTATTCTGTTGAGCAGATGTATCACACCCTCTCTGCACCCAACGTTCTGACAACAAGGAAACAACACCTATGTCTGCCTGCCTTGAGTGTATACATAAGTAATAAACCGGGAAACATAAGAACATAAGAATACTCATACTGGGACAGACCAGTGGTCCATTTAGCCAAGGATCCTGTTTCCAACAGTGGCTAATCCAAGTCACAAGTACCTGGCAGAAATCCAAACAGCAGCAACATTCCATACTACCAATCCAAGGGCAAGCAGTAGCTTCCCATGTCTATCTTAATAGCATAAGTACATAAGTATTGCCATAATAGAACAGTCCGAAGGTCCACCAAGCCCAACGTCCTGTTTCCAACAATGGCCAATCCAGGTCACAAGTACCTGGCAAGATCCAAAAACAATACAATACATTTTATGCTGCTTATTCTAGAAATAAGCAGTGGATTTTCCCCAAGTCCATTTTAATAATGGTCTATGGACTTTTCTTTTAGGAAGCCATCCAAACATTTTTTAAATCCCGCTAAGCTAACTGCTTTTACTACATTCTCTGGCAACAAATTCCAGAATTTAATTATTTTCTCTGATTCATTTTAAATTTACTACTTTCTAGCTTCATTGTGTCCCCCCTAGTCCTACTTTTTTTGGAAAGAGTGAACAAGTGGCTCACGTCTACCTGTTCCACTCCACTCATTATTTTATAGACCTCTATCATATCTCCCCTCAGCCGTCTTTTCTCCAAGATGAAGAGCCCTAGCTGCTTTAACCTTTCCTCATAGGGAAGTTGTCCCATCCCCTTTATCATTGTCACCCTTCTCTGTACCTTTTCTAATTCCACTATATCTTTTTTGAGATGCAGTGACCAGAATTGAACACAATATTTGAGGTGTGATTAGTGGATTTTCCCCAAGTCCATTTAATAAATTAAAAGTCCATACTCCGTTATTAAATGGATTTGGGAAAAATCTACTATTTCTGGGATAGGCAGTATAAAATGTTTTGTACATTTTTGGGATCTTGCCGGGTATTTGTGACCTGGATTGGCCACTGTTGGAAACAGGATACTGGGCTTGATGGACCTTTGGTCTTTCCCAGTATGGCAATACAAAGGCATTATAATGTCCTCATTTTTGTTTTCCATTCCTTTCCTAATAATACCTAACAATCTATTTGTTTTCTTAGTAGCCACCGCACACTGAGCAGAGGGTTTCAACATATCATCAACGATGACGCCTTGATCCCTTTCCCGGTCGGTGACTCCTAATGTGGAACCTTGCATTACATAATTATAATTCCCATTCCTCTTTCCCACATGTATCACTTTGCACTTGCTCATATTAAATGTCATCAGCCATTTAGATGCCTAGTCTCCCAGTCTCATAAGGTCCTCTTGTAATTTTTCACAATCCTCTTGCAATTTAACAACTTTGAATAACTTTGTGTCGTCAGTAAATTTAATTACCTCACTAGTTACTCCCATCTCTAGATCATTTATAAATATGTTAAAAAGCAGCGGTTCTAGCACAGACCCCTAGGAAACCCATTATCTAACCTTTTCCTTTAAGAATACTGACCATTTAACCCTACTCTCTGTTTTCTATATTTTAACTAATTTTTAATTCACAGTAGGACACTACTTCCTTTCCCATGACTTTCCAATTTTCTCTGGAGTCTTTCATGAGGTACTTTGTCAAACGCCTTTTGAAATTCCAGATACACAATAGCAACCGGATCACCTTTATCCACATGTTTATTCTCTCAAATTGTAGACTTTCCTCTAGGAACTTCTCCAAACATTTTTTAAGCCCAGATACAGTAACCATTGTTATCACATCCTCTGGCAATGAGCTTCAGAGCTTAACTATTCATTTAGTGAAAAAATATTTCCAGCAGCATCTTTGTAATCTTTCTGAATTGGGGTAATAACAATTTCTCCCTACTCCAATGGAAACTTCCCCCTAGACAATTATGGTTTCAGCTACTGGAATAGCACAATTTCTAAATTGCAAAGTACCCCACTTTTAGCACACTAATGAGCTTATTTTCGAAAGAGATCGCCGGACATCTTCTGACACAAATCAGGAGATGGCCGGCAATCTCCTGATCCCGGCCAAATCAGTATAATCGAAAGTCAATTTTAGCCGGCCCCAACTGCTTTTCGTCACGGAGCCAGCCAACCTTCAAGGGAGGGTACAGAAGACGGGACGGGGCGGGGTGGGGGTGGGATGAGGGTGTGATTACGAGACAGCCAGCTTCACCCCATAATGGAAAAAAGATGGCCGGCTCAGACGAGCATTTCACTGGCTGCACTTGGTCCATTTCTTTTTAGGTCCAAGTCACAAAAACGTGCCCCAATTGACCAGATGACCACTGGAGGGAAATGGGGATGACTTCCCCTTACTCCCCCAGTGGTCACCAACCCCCTCCCACCCAAAAAAAAAGTTTTTTGCCAGTCTGTATGCCAGCCTGAAATGTCATACCCAGCTCCCTGACAGCAGTGTGCAGATCCCTGGAGCAGTATTTAGTGGGTGCAGTGCACTTCAGGCAGGTGGACCCAGGCCCACCCCCCTACCTGTTCCACTTGTGGTGTTTAATGTTGAGCCCTCCAAAACCCCACAAAATCCACTGCACCCACATGTAGGTGCCCCCCTTCACCCCTTAGGGCTATAGTAATGGTGTAGAGTTGTGGGGAGTGGGGTTTGGCGGGGATTTGGGAGGCTCAGCACACAAGGTAAGGGAGCTATGCACCTGGGAGCTATTTTAATTTTTTTTTAATTTCTAGAAGTGCCCCCTAGGGTGTCCGGTTGGTGTCCTGGCATGTGAGGGGGGCCAGTGCACTACAAATGTTGGCTCCTCCCATGACCAAATGCCTTGCATTTCACCAGGTTTGAGATGGCTGGGCCTGGTTTCCATTATGGCTGAATAACGAAGCCGGCCATCTCCTCTACACCCAGCGATCGATTTAGCCGGCCCAAACCGTATTTTGAAAATATAGTTGGCTCCGCCCCCTTGCGGAGCCGGCCCCGAAGATGGCTGGCCAGCTATTTGGCCGGCGCCATTCGATTATGCCCCTCTAAGGGTTCAAATATCTAATACAAAAATGGTGTTATATACTCCTTATAAAGAGTGTTAACATTGAACCATTCTAATGGAGCAGACTGAGACCAAATTCTATCTACTTGAACCAATAAACCATTACTTATCGTCAAATCCCTCATATAAGAGTTAATACCAAACTAATTTCTGATAGAAAGAGTCTGCTAATTGAGAAGCTGAAGGGTATTTATATTGACCAATATTTGTATAAGCCTTAGTATCAGTAAGTTCTGAAAGAACTTTAAATAAGAACTTTACATCCATCGAGCTCCCTCTAATCAATTTCAAATAGTATTCCTTTCTTTTAATTTTTAAAGCATATTTGTACTCTTTATCAGCAGTCCTCCAAATTTATTTGTTTTGAACTGATAGAGACTTTATCTATATGTCACGAAACCCCTAGCCACCCATTTGGGGTTACCCCGTGGCTACTTAGAGGGTCTTTCCCCAGCACAGCTCAGGTCCACCTGCCGCTCATGCTCTACACTAGCACCCTCCTCCCTCTGACTGGGTCACAACTGCCTCTGGTTGAGGCTTCCGCTCTCAAATTATCCCCAGTGATTTCTAGGTTACTGGGGCCACACTCCGAGTGGTCCCACAGTTCCCAGAAAGCACTCAAAGACCCAACACACAAACTACCAGGATTCTTTATTAGTCCAGAGAAGCAGGACAAACAAATGATTGTGTTTATTCTCAGTGATAATATTGTAGCCAGTGAATAAATGCAGTTAAACACTGGCTGTTTGGCTCATTGAGGCTTTTCCCTCTCATTATGTGTTTTTCATTTATTGTATTTTTGTAGCTCTATTATTAAAATGTGAGAGTATTATGTGTTGACTTTCTGGAAATTTTTATCACCACCAGATCTAGACCTCTATATTGCCTTTTAGGTTGGCCAAACTGGAATTGGCACTTCAGGACCCCCCATTAATCTTCTGAGAGTCACTTGCCAGGGGGTTTGTAGGTGACTCAAGACCTAGGCAACCAAGGACACTTTCCTGATCTATTTTTTCTCTTTTATTACCTACCAAGATTGTCCCAAGCTGTAACTCTACAAATCAGGGAACTGCTTTCTGAACGGATTCCATAACCCTCCCCTGGTCTGGGGCTTCTCCCACCCAGGGCCTCTTATTCATTTTTACCAATGACTTGCAACTAGGCTTGCCCTCTTTTAATAATTCCCAACCTAACTAGTGATTACTTTTTCCCTCCATTTATAAATTCATTGCCCCCAAGGGATCCTTTAAACTCTATTCTGCCATTTAAAATCTATATAGTTAGAATTTTTGCAACATAAATGTAAACTTTTATTTGACACATCATTTTCATTTCTTTAACCTTCAAATCATTTTCCACAAGCAGCGAAAATACTTCATTGTTAAATTATTCAACATAATACTGCATCTCTTATCACAACATATTAAAGTACCACACATTTTCTTTATTTTCTCAACATAATCTATAACATTACTTTATAGGGCCTATTGTCCAGCCATTAATCTCCATTATACATTTCTCTGGATTCATTTTTTTCACATCACACCTTTTCAAAATTCTCTTTTCTTTTCTTTAATCTTTTAACAGGGAACACATAGATTTATATATTTTCTAACTGCACCGGAGTCCTACTCCACAGTTTATAGTTCAGCTATACCATTTGGGGTCTGGTTCCTGCACCATGATACCTCCCTTTAGTGGCTGGGTAATGCTGCAATATTTAGGGGTGTGCTGAGAGTCCATCACCTCCATGTAATGCAACTGAATGGACAACCCCAAAATCCACTTATTGTATTGATTCAGGAGCTGTCCCTACATAACTTGTCCCTCTCAGTTCACTGGTTAAGTCGGATTGGGGGTCATCCTCCGGTAGATGTCATATTTTTTCCAGATTTCTCTCTGAGCATGACTACGAAAGGCATGTATGGATAGGCCAGACCCCTCATGTCCCAAACTAGTTTCTTTAGATGTGGGTCCATACGGATAGATTTTAAGAGGCTTAGCAATTGCTGTTGTTGCACTCTCAATTCAAATGCTGTCTTTTAACTCTTCAGGCACTGGTTTTCCCAACCAGTATCCTTTTAAGGACTCATAGTGTAATCCCATCCAGACTTGCAAGTCCGAAGGGTCTGGAGCAGTCAGTCCACTTCTGAACTGGACATCACCCATTCTGCAGCCAGATTATTGGAAATTTCCAAGTCCAACTCTCCTGTGGCCAGATATAAATAGTCCAACATGGTGGTGGGTACTGGCAACCCCGTCTCCTGGTCTTATAAAATTGTCCAGATCAAGTTGGAGCGATTCATTGACCACCATCGGATTCGCTCCCATGTCTTATTGCAATCTCTAGTGGAAGGTCATTCCTCTCCCCTGGTCCTGGGACAGAGCTCTCGCAGGCCAAGGGGGCCTTGATTTCCTTTATAACAGGACCTGGGCTAGTGCTATCAGATGCAGCACTACCTCCTTTCCGTTTGTAAAACCCGGTTCCACACTTTGGGCAATATAACTTTATTGGTGCAAGTTCACTCCAGTATAGACACCTGGGACAAATGACTTGCCCCACCACTGCACTCTCCTCCACAGTCAGTTCCAAAACTGCCTGCAGTCAGTATGCCATTCTTTCAGATTGTGTTTTGATTTGCCATGCTTACCAAGTCCACACCCTCCTTTTACAGAGCAACCTTGTACACCTGGTCTCCACCTTTTCCAGGATGTGTGAGTGGTATCACCTTCCCTGTCATCCAATGGCTGCAGGCTCTCAGGATCTTTGCAGCATGTTACTTCTGCATCTCACCACCCTCCTCTCTGGTCAACAAGTCACCTCTTCCATGATCACTTAGCAAACTTCTCCCAACCCTTTTCTATCTGTTGTCATGATTGTGGTCGTGACCCCTCTCAGACTCACCTTATTTCCAGCGGTCAGCTTCTGAGCTGGCTTCTGTCTGTTCTTCCTGAGTTATTTCTGTCTCTGTGTGCTGGCTGCTTCCAGCATGGCTCTGATTACTCCACTATACTGCACCTGTGTGTGTTTAGCCTCTCTGTGCTTCAGTATGCTTTCTGCCTGTGTCTTGGTTTGTGTTCCTCTTGCCCTCTGGTGGCCAGAACCGGTGGCTGCCATAGACTTTCCAGACTTTCTTTCTGGCCCGGTCCAGATATTCCAGCCCTCCAGACTTGGTTTGAAGTTTGGCAGCTAGCCTCACCCGTAGCTGCCTCATGGTTCCTGCAGCTGAGTTTAAGCTGCTGATGGGTTTATTACCACCTAGAACCTTCTGAGTTTGCCTTTGCATTGTCCAAGGTCCCTGGTTTGTTGGTGCTTTGTTGCACTTCTGTCTAGTCTGGTTTCTTGTTTAGTTCCTTGTCTGTTTCTAGTTATCTGTGTGTAGTTTAGCTTAGCTTTATTTGCTTACTTCCCTAGTCTTGTTTGTTTAGTTTCTGTTTGTCTGTGTCTCTTGCTTAGTGCCTGCTCTGCAGCTTTCAGTCCTGTCTCTTGTCTGTCAATATTTGTACCCTGTTTTAGTGGCTGCTCTGCAGCTTTCAGTCCTGGCTCTTGTCTGTCAGTATTTGTACCCTGTTTCAGTGGCTGTGTGGCAGCTTTCAGTTCCTGTCCTTTAGCTTGTCCATTTCCTGCTTTGTGTAGTATTGTCTGTCTGTGAGTCCTAGCCCAGTTTCCTGCCTTGCTGCCCATGTATATTCCTTTCCCCTCTGACCCTCAGTCCCTGTTCAGCCTAGTTGGTATCCATTGCCTGCCCTGTCTGGTAAGTCCTGCCGGCCACCTGCACCCAGGGGCTCAACCCCTGGGGAAGGGTGGTCAATTGCAAGTGAAGTCTAGCTGTTTCTGTCAGAGTTCTGCCTTGTCTCTGGTGTGTGGTGGTTTTGCCTGCCACTGCTGCTCCACGGCAGTGGCCCAAGGGCTCACAAACCCAGGTTCTGCCTTGAAAGCCTGACATCTGTCCACTAGCACCAGTATCAAGTTTGTAATCCCAGGCCTACATGACAGGCCTTCTGGAATGTGTAACCCACATGGCAATCAGGGTATTTGTAATCCATAGGCAAAAGTCAATCATTTCCGTGTCCTCCTTCAAGTCTCCCAAATGCTCCACTTGGGCAGCAAAACTGGTGTAACCAGAGTCTTACCCAGGTTAACTCCAGACCAGGCCACACTCTCACGCTGCTTCAGCTCAACAGCTTCTGCTCACGCTCAAGCCATGCGCACCCAACTCTCTTCCTTGCAGTCAAACAAAATTGGGTACTGGTCCAGAATAGTGGTGAGGGTGTTTTGGTAAACACTGACCTAAGTCTGGATTCCTTGATGCTCCTCAGTCTAGGAACCACATGACACTTTAGGAGGTATAATAATAACTTAAACTTTATTTTCAACTTCTGCAAACAGCAACCTCTGCTTCAATTATCCTTTTCAACACAGTCAATAAAAGTAATTGGTCATATAATTCTGGGTATACTTCAGTCATCTATGGGCATTTCTTCCCCTACAAACACCAGGAGTTTGCAAGGAGTAGTTCCTCTCCAAGGTTGCTAATGCCTATCCTGTAGCCAGATGTAACCCCAGGGCTGATTCCTCCTCCTGGTAAATTTTTACCACCACAAGGTCTGGACCTCTATATAGCTATTTTCCATTCATGGGTATCACCGTATGGTTAACACCTGACCATGGGCAGAGCACTTCTTACCCTGAGTCCTATTTATGGGCCAGACTCCCCAAACCGCCTAAAGTTCTGGCTCCTATACCGGCTGCCTCAAATTTGATAGCAACTGTCTCTTTCTGAGTTAACCAAAGTAGAGTTGGCACTTCAGGACCCCCTTAATCTTCTGAGGGTCACTTGGCAAGGGGCTTGCAGGTGACTCAAGACCTGGGCAACCAAGGACACTTTCCTGCTCTAATTCTTTTCTTTTATTACCTACCAAGCTCCTCCAAAGCTGTAACTCTACAAATCAGGACACTCTTTTCTGCATTGATTCTATAACCCTTTCCTGGGCTGTGGCTTCCTCCTACCCAGGGCCTCTTATTCATTTCCCCAGTGATTTGCCACTTGGCTTGCCCTCTTTTAATAATTCCCAACCTAACTACATCCTCTAGCAAAGAGTTCCAGAGCTTAACTATTCATTGAGTGAAAAAAATATTTCCTCCTATTTGTTTTAAAAGTATTTCCATATAACTTTATTGAGTGTCCCCTAGCCTTTGTACTTTTTGAAAGAGTGAAAAATTGATTCCCTTCTACTTGTTTACACAGTAAGTTTTTGGTGGGTTTTGGAGGGCTCATGATGCAATATAAGGGGGTAAGGATGAGAGGTGTAACTAGGACCCCATAGGATGCCCCACTGCTCTGCTGGGAAGTCTGTATAGAAAGTCTATTAAGAATGCTGGCTCCTCCTACATCCCAATGGCTTGATTTTGTGCATTTTTCACTTGGACATGTTTTCCCCGAAAAAGGTTCAAAATGATAGACACACTAAGCACAAAATGTCTAGAAAACATCTAGAAAATGGCTATTTTGAAACAAGAATATAGATGGTTTCAGGTTCAAAACAGTGATGTTCACTACTTGATTTTTGGACGTTTTCAGCAAAATGGCCAAAGTCGGATTTAGATGTCATATTGAAAATGTCCCTCTATGTCTCTTTATAAAATAGCCTTAAACTAGGAATTTATTTGGCCTCGTCACCTAGATGACTTGTTATAAAATTAATTTTTACATGCTTTTTATGTTGGGGTATTCCATCCTTTGGAATATATGAGCACTCAGTTAAAAAAAATATATATGTTCCAGATAATGTATTTGAGCACTGGAAAATTAGCTTCCATCAAAAAAATTTTACTTTCAAAGAAGTTTTAGTATTCTCAATCTCTCTTCTTATTGGAATATTATTTTTATTGGTGTATTCAATTCATTGTGAAAAATTACCCAGGGGTCCTTTTACTAAGGTGCGCTGAAAAATGACCTGCGGTAGTGTAGACGCTTGTTTTGGGCGCTCACGGAATCATTTTTCAGCGCACCTGCAAAAAAATGCCTTTTTTAAATTTTTGTCGAAAATGGACGTGTGACAAAATGAAAATTGCAGCACATCCATTTTGGGTCTCAGACCTTACCGTCAGCCATTGACCTAGTAGTAAAGTCTCACACGGTAACCGGGAGGTAATGACCTATGCGCATCAAATGCCACTTCATGTGCACCCAATACACGCGTCCAAAAATAAAAATTATTTTTTCACTGCGCATATCGGACATGTGCCAAAAATGAAATTACCACAAGAGCCACATCGTAGCCAGGCAGTAACTCCATTTTGGCTTGCGTTGGACGTGCATAGACGCTTACGCAGCTTAGTAAAAGGGCCCCCCCAGTCTCATATTCCAGAACTTCTGTTTTCTCTAAACTAATGGATTTTGAGATAATATTTTAGGTTATGACTTATTGACTCTTATTATTCATAATGTATAACCTTAAAGAATATGTTTATTATACATTATTATCATCCATAACAATCCTGTAATTTTATCTAGCTAGTCAAATGTCTCTGCCAGTTCAAATATCTTAAGGTCTAAAAATCCACCTAGAAATCCCGTCATAACTGTAGATATTGTTGCTTTAGGTTTTTCTGTATAAAATAGGACTACAATTGTTCAGTTGGTATGCTAGCCACAGAGCTATACAATAAAGAATCCCATTTACTAAGAAATTCTATAAATGGTGACCAAAGTTAGGCGCCAAGGGCCAGATTGTATATATGGCGCCTAAAATATCTGCACGGATTTAAGCATATTCTATAAGATTTAGGCGCAGTTTATAGAATTTGCTTAGTTTATACTGTAGCGACTAAATCTATGTGCGACCATTTATGCCAATAAAAAACCTGGTGAAAATCCTTGCGTGTATATTTAGGCGCACTGACCCATATTCTATAATAGCAAACACCCACAGAAGGTGAACTCTCCACAGGAAAACCAATGAAAGGCAAAACACACAGTGGATCCAAAAAAGTCCTCTCACAATGAGTGTCTTCCTGAACAAGGTCTTTATTGACAGTAGCAGAAATGACCCGACACGTGACGTGTTTCGGCCGTGAGGCCTGCGTCAGGGGTCTATAAAATAATATAATATACAAAGACATGCATAAAAATACAATTATAATTAAAAACATGAATAAAAACTTGAACATCCATATACAATTTCTTGTACAAATTTAGACAAATAAAACATCAGAATGAAAGATGCAAAGTATATATAATAAAAAATATATGATAAAAATATAAGAGTATATGACTTTAAAAGAATAAAGAATATTGAATTATGTAAAGATATGAAATTATACCACATAGAGATAATGAGGACAAGGCATGGAATAAAATACACAACATAATAAAGTATAAATATAGAGGACATACCTAGTATTATCTGTAGAAAAAAGTACCTTGTAGATCAGATGAAAAAAAGCACTAAAGCTGCTAACAACGATATCTATAATAAATATGTAAGCGAAGGCATAAATCACTACATACTCTCCATACATACATATACAACAAAATGAAATGATACTGAAAAAAGTGAAACATAGAATATATGGACAGGGATCCCAAAAAATTGTTTTGATGATGGAGAAAAATGAAGAAGACCACACGGGTATGAAAATAAAAATAAAAAAATGAAAATGAAAACAAGGCACGGATGCCAAATGAATCAGCAAATGTCAAAGGTGATGAACCATAAAATGATAAGGATGAGAGAAACAGAAAAAAGAATTGCCTGATATTACTGTGAAAAATAGCATATATTAAAAAAGAAGACCATAAACTACTAAGAAAAATGGACCATAACATAGGGGAACCACCTAACTGAAAAATAATATTACCTTTGCAAAAGTGCATAAGGAACCACATAACATGCTGGCAGAGTACACCTGAAGGCCATGTTTAGACGATACTGTCACCATAAAAAATATAAAATAAGAGTCAGCAAAAGTATATTGGCATGTAAAGATAAATAAAGCTGTGCCCACAGGAATGATGACATAAATATCCTCAGTGTAAATCAAAAAGGGGGCAAAATTACAAATAAAAGGTAAATGCCAATCGAAATGAGAAAAAATAAATAAGAAAAAATAATGGGTGTGGGGCATGCTATAAGCTATTACAGCAGCCAGCATAGCTATCAGCGATACAACGCGATCGAGCCATGAAAACGCCAAAGTTAATACTGAGTACTGAAAAGTACGCTAGTTTATGTAAGGCACCATGCTAAACTCAATAACTGCACTAAATCAGCACTAATTTAAGTGAAGACTTAATGAAAGTTGGAAAGGCAGAGGAGAAATCGATAAAAATGCTTATCATACACAAGAACCCGTTAATACATATGAGAGCATATGAAGACAATATGAAACAATACTATCAACACGGAATATTAAAAAAAATGAGTCTAAAAATGTATATTAACATCTAAAAATATCTAAAACTGTGCCCAAGGGAATATTGACGTAGCTCCCCTAGGTATAAATCAAAAAAGGGGGGGATTATTGCAGATAAAATATATAACAATGAAAATGAATGGAATAGTCGGTGTGGGGCATGCTATAAACTACTAAAACAGACTACATAGCTATCGGCATTGCACAAGATCAGGCCATAAAAGCGCCTAAATGACTGCTGAGTACTGGGAAGCAAATTCGTTTGTGTGAGGCACAATGCAAACCGCTATAACTGCATTGAATTAGCACTGGTTAAATAAAAGCTAACAGGACTAAGGAAAAACCAATGAAAATGCTTACCGTACACAAGAAAACGCTGTGCTGCTTTGTGAAACGAAATGTATGGCAAAACATGAAACCACCTTCAAGGGAAGGATTTGTACCGGAAGTAAAGATGACATCACTTCCCCTGTGATTGGAACGAACCATTACTAAGGAGATATAGCACATGCGAGTGGTGGGGTCGATACTTAATGGTATGATCGATATAAGAGACTCCACTGCTAAAAAGGGGTTAGTGAAGACAATGGGGCGCACATAAAGCTATAGGTGGAATCTAACAACAATAAAACAAGAGATTGGACTATATAAACCATGTGATCCCATATGTAGTTCCAGCTAACTACAGAATACAAATGAAAAATAAAAGGTAAAAAATAAAAATAGCGATTCAATTGTTCGACATGGACAAATAATTTTGTAAAAAAAATTTTTAAACATATATATAGGTCCTCGTATACAATGTATATGCTATAAAAATAAAAATAAAAATGGTAATAATCCTGAATGATGGAACAAAATAATAATAATGGAAATGAAAAAAATGAATATGAAAAACCAAAAAATGTGTAATAGAAGAAAGACAGGCGACTGGGAACACTGAACAAAAATAAAAATAAAAGCAAAAATGAAAATAACAAGGATGATCATAAAAAAGGACTGAAATCCATGTCCATATTGAGTCCATGCGGTGTGGCTGTACCTAATGTATATATAGTTCTCTGTTCTTCCCTTAGCAGTTTCTCATCCATATTACCACCTCTCCAGGACATAGATATTTTTTTGAATACAAAAAATTTTAAATGTTCAATTGTATGATTTTTTTCAACCCAATGAGTCACCAGGGGGGCGCTATGTATCTGCCTTGTGAGGCAACTCCTATGTTCTATAATTCTTGTTTTTATGGCTCTCTTAGTTTTTCCTACATAGAGTAAGTCACAAGGACATATTATGATGTAAATAACTCCAGTAGTATTACAATCTGAAAAATGTCTGAGAGTGTAGTTTTTGTTATTATGTTTACTGTGAAATGAAGTGATAGTAAGTGAGTGTTTGCACACTGAACATCTCCCACATGGTATATGGCCAAAGGAATCTCCTCTTGTGGAATGGGGCTCTGGAAGGGTAGAGGGAACCAAAAACTCTCTAATGTTGCGGTTGCGGGCGTGTGCAATGACTGGAACTTGATTTGTAAAGCAGGTATGTGTCTCCAAAATATGCCAATGCTTTTTAATGATGTTTCTAATGCCTCCTGATAAATGTGAATATTTTAATGTGCAAACCAAATCTGGGCTTAGTTTGTCTGGCTTGGCAATCAGGAGATCATTCCTGTTCTTATTAATGGCCCTCTTTAGACTATTATTAACACATGCACGGGGATATCCTCTGGAGCTGAACCTGTTGGACATATCAACAGATTTAGTTTGAAAATCGTCAAAATCTGTACAAAGCCTACGCAACCTCAAGAACTGTGAATAAGGTAAGTTTTCTTTTAATGATCTATTGTGAAAACTAGTGAAATGTAAATAGTTATTCTTATCTGTAGGTTTCCTATATATAGTAGTTTTGAACCCATATGTAGTTTTTTGTATCAAAATGTCCAAAAAAGGAATCTCACTATGGTGATGGTGCATCTGAAAACGTAGGTTGGGGTCCCTGGTGTTCAACCAAGACATGAACGAGGATAAACTATCTATGTTGCCTTTCCATAGCAGGAAGATATCATCTATATAGCGTTTGTACATTCTGATCTCTTTTTTATATGGGTGTATTCTGAGAAATCTCTCTTCAAACTGGGCAACATATAGATTAGCAATATCAGGGGCCATGGCTGACCCCATAGCTGTGCCTTTAATTTGTTGGAAAAAACTGCCATCAAAACCAAAATAGTTCTTAGTAAGGGCAATAGTAGCCAAGGCAAGAATGAAATGATTAGGAATACGTCGCTCATGGGTCCTTCTCTTAAGTGTATTCTCTATTACTATCAGGGCTTCCAACTGAGGAATATTGGTATAGAGAGCTTCTATGTCCAGGGTCACCATAGTAACATCTTCAAGATCTCCATCAAACATTTCTAAAATGTTGATCATATGGGATGAGTCTCTAACGTATGAGTCAATCTCTGGGACAAAGGGTCGTAAAAAATAGTCTACAAACTGAGAGAGAGGCTCTAAAACTGAACCGTTTCCTGAGATGATAGGACGACCAGGTGGGTTATCTAACCTTTTATGTATCTTAGGAAGAGTATATATGGTGGGGATAGAAGGACACTTAACTGTAAGGTAATTTTTTTCTTTAAGAGTGATATACCCAGCATCGAAAGCAAAAGACACTAATTCTAATATGTCTTTCTGAAGTTGGTCAGTAGGATCTTTTTCCAGTTGGATATAATATTCTAAATCAAAAATCTGTCGGTGTATTTCCATGATATATTCTTGTCTGTTTTGTATAACAATAGCTCCACCCTTATCTGCTGGTTTTATGACAATATCTCGATTCTGAGAAAGTGTTAATAAGGCATTGTGCTCATCTTTTGTAAGGTTGTGATGAGCCTTACGATTCTTCCTTTCAAGGCGTTCTATGTCTGAAAGAACACACTTGTAAAAAGTGAAAACCACAGGATCTGGAGGTCCAGGTGGTATCCATTTGGATTTACCTTTGATCACTGAGAAGTCTTGATAACCCTCTGTATTATTAGAAAAAAAGTTTTTAATCAGTAATTTCCTATAAAACCTAAACATGTCGACCCTTGTCTGGAAAGAATCATATCTTGCCGTAGGGACAAATGAAAGGCCTTTCTTTAAAATGTTTAATTGATGCTCTGAAAGAATGGAATTTGAAAGATTGACTATGGGAGTATCATCATTTTCCTCTCTCATATTCAATATTGTTGGTTGTATCGGTTGTGATAAGGATGGCTGCTGCCTCTGGGTCTTCCTCTTGCCCTTCCTCGATTGTAGCCCCGGCCTCTTAGTGGTGGCCCTCTGTATTGTCGTGATTGTTCTAGAAACGGGGTCCTCGTGGGCCAAATTTGATCTAAAAAAGTAGTAGAGGGACCAGCTGTTGGAACATTGGTGGGGCTGGATAAAGGGGAAGTAAAACATTCATCAGAGTCACTCCTAATGCGTTTATTATTTCTCCTACTGGGTGACTCTATATTTTCTGCTGGTCTCCTAGGTCTTTGATGAATGTCACTAATCATTTGTTTAGAATCATATTCACTTTGAAAACGTGGCCTAGATTTATATTGAATATTTCTAGTATTCCTTTTAGGTTTAGACCAGGGATAAATAGGACCCCTCCTATAGTCTTCAGAATCTCTATGTAGTTTATTGATTTTACTCTTTTTTATTTCATTTCTAAAACTATCCATCCATGTGCTATATCTCCTTAGTAATGGTTCGTTCCAATCACAGGGGAAGTGATGTCATCTTTACTTCCGGTACAAATCCTTCCCTTGAAGGTGGTTTCATGTTTTGCCATACATTTCGTTTCACAAAGCAGCACAGCGTTTTCTTGTGTACGGTAAGCATTTTCATTGGTTTTTCCTTAGTCCTGTTAGCTTTTATTTAACCAGTGCTAATTCAATGCAGTTATAGCGGTTTGCATTGTGCCTCACACAAACGAATTTGCTTCCCAGTACTCAGCAGTCATTTAGGCGCTTTTATGGCCTGATCTTGTGCAATGCCGATAGCTATGTAGTCTGTTTTAGTAGTTTATAGCATGCCCCACACCGACTATTCCATTCATTTTCATTGTTATATATTTTATCTGCAATAATCCCCCCCTTTTTTGATTTATACCTAGGGGAGCTACGTCAATATTCCCTTGGGCACAGTTTTAGATATTTTTAGATGTTAATATACATTTTTAGACTCATTTTTTTAATATTCCGTGTTGATAGTATTGTTTCATATTGTCTTCATATGCTCTCATATGTATTAACGGGTTCTTGTGTATGATAAGCATTTTTATCGATTTCTCCTCTGCCTTTCCAACTTTCATTAAGTCTTCACTTAAATTAGTGCTGATTTAGTGCAGTTATTGAGTTTAGCATGGTGCCTTACATAAACTAGCGTACTTTTCAGTACTCAGTATTAACTTTGGCGTTTTCATGGCTCGATCGCGTTGTATCGCTGATAGCTATGCTGGCTGCTGTAATAGCTTATAGCATGCCCCACACCCATTATTTTTTCTTATTTATTTTTTCTCATTTCGATTGGCATTTACCTTTTATTTGTAATTTTGCCCCTTTTTGATTTACACTGAGGATATTTATGTCATCATTCCTGTGGGCACAGCTTTATTTATCTTTACATGCCAATATACTTTTGCTGACTCTTATTTTATATTTTTTATGGTGACAGTATCGTCTAAACATGGCCTTCAGGTGTACTCTGCCAGCATGTTATGTGGTTCCTTATGCACTTTTGCAAAGGTAATATTATTTTTCAGTTAGGTGGTTCCCCTATGTTATGGTCCATTTTTCTTAGTAGTTTATGGTCTTCTTTTTTAATATATGCTATTTTTCACAGTAATATCAGGCAATTCTTTTTTCTGTTTCTCTCATCCTTATCATTTTATGGTTCATCACCTTTGACATTTGCTGATTCATTTGGCATCCGTGCCTTGTTTTCATTTTCATTTTTTTATTTTTATTTTCATACCCGTGTGGTCTTCTTCATTTTTCTCCATCATCAAAACAATTTTTTGGGATCCCTGTCCATATATTCTATGTTTCACTTTTTTCAGTATCATTTCATTTTGTTGTATATGTATGTATGGAGAGTATGTAGTGATTTATGCCTTCGCTTACATATTTATTATAGATATCGTTGTTAGCAGCTTTAGTGCTTTTTTTCATCTGATCTACAAGGTACTTTTTTCTACAGATAATACTAGGTATGTCCTCTATATTTATACTTTATTATGTTGTGTATTTTATTCCATGCCTTGTCCTCATTATCTCTATGTGGTATAATTTCATATCTTTACATAATTCAATATTCTTTATTCTTTTAAAGTCATATACTCTTATATTTTTATCATATATTTTTTATTATATATACTTTGCATCTTTCATTCTGATGTTTTATTTGTCTAAATTTGTACAAGAAATTGTATATGGATGTTCAAGTTTTTATTCATGTTTTTAATTATAATTGTATTTTTATGCATGTCTTTGTATATTATATTATTTTATAGACCCCTGACGCAGGCCTCACGGCCGAAACACGTCACGTGTCGGGTCATTTCTGCTACTGTCAATAAAGACCTTGTTCAGGAAGACACTCATTGTGAGAGGACTTTTTTGGATCCATATTCTATAATTACACATGAAAGTTTTGGCTTGCCCATGAAATGCCCATAAACATGCCCATTTTAAATTACACGCATGTATTTTGAAATGTGTGCTGTTTAATTTAGGCACAGTTCTTTATAGCATGTGCTTAACGATTTCCGCACATACATTCTGAAAATTGTCAATTAGTGCTTGTTATTGCTTGTTAAGTGTTTTTATCAGCACTCATTAGCTTGTTAAGCCAATTAAGTTACAAGCAGTGTTATAGAATATGCACCTATTTGGGGGGTAATTTTGTGCCCAACTTTTGGCGCTGAAATGGGACTGAAATGGCAGATCAGTGCAGAAATACAGTTACATGACCAGTTATAAGATAGTTCCTAAATGTATCCATATGCATCTGCACAGGGGACATTCCAATGGGAGGGGCATGGGTGGATCAGGGTCATTTTGGAAACTTGTATGCAGTATTATAGAATACCATGGATGCACATCGAACATGCATGCCAGGATTTATATCTGGTTTCAGTTGGTGTAAATCCTCACACCCAAAGTTGGGCAGGGAATTCAGCTCCCAGTACTGTTGTTTAAAAAATGCTCATCCTGGACAGCCCTTTATAGAGTACCTCTGTATTTGGGCACTATTTACTGAATCCAGCCCTTACTGTGTATTGATGCAAAATCTACCATTCCTACAACACTAGGAGCAGAGTGATATGGAATCAAGAATGTATAAAATCTGACTGGATCAGGTGAGTACTCTTGCAACACTCCATTCAATGTCCTGACCACACTTTATTTAGCACAAGGAAAACTCCATTGATTGTATCAGTGTACTCAATAAATACCCTTGGAACAATAAAAATGCTTGCATGTGTGTTTTTCTTTATATATGTAAAAAGGTAAGGGTAGTTCCTTGTATGCAAGTACTAAGTCATAAACAACTTATGAGGGCCTTCACTTATTTGGCAATTTCTTGTCACACTATTAGTAGAGTGGTTTTCCATTTCTTAGAGAGGGAACTCTTGACTCAGGAGGATCAGATTAGGAATTGAATTGGGGGCGCTTATGATCCTGGAGGTAATGATCTTGAGGGGAGTCAAACTAAAGTTATAAAGATCTTGAGGGGGGCATTGAATTGGGGTTAATGATCTTAAGGGGATTGGATCAAGGGGACCTTGAATTGGGTTCTGTACTTCTTACGGTTAGCATTTGGCTAGTGACAAGTGCTTTGAGGGACAGAGTAGTTGCTCTTACACTGTGTCTGCCCTGCACGGTAAACGGAGGGCAGATATTAGGCATTCCCCATACACTTACCACATAGGCTTTACAGTTCAGGTACAGTAAGTGCAAAATCATGCCTCTTTAGTAAAAGGGTTTGTGCAGTTTTATTTCACAATTACCAAAAGGAGGGCCTCTTGTATCAAACCATGCTAATGATTCCCAGCGCAACAATGCCGGAAAAGCCCATTCACTTGTGAGAATTGCTAGCATGGCTTGGTAAAAGAAGCCCTGAATGTGCAATGACTGCAAAACCTTTCATTCAGTTAACACAGAGAAAATGCCTGCCCCGATCCACATTAGCTGTTAATGTGAGAGTTACTGTGCATTAACCGTTCTGGTATTGACTGTTAATGTGCATTAATTGCTGTGTTCACAGTTAATGCAGCTTAGTAGAATAAAATAAAGTTTTAATAGCTTGTTATAATTATAAGGTAGTTTCTAGAAACATTTATTTCGTTGAAAACAAGTACTTTTTCAATGTCTCATTATACTTTATTTTAGATTTCATTTATCACACTGATAAAGTATCATTTTTTTCCCATATGGACATATTTAATCAACATAAATAGTACCATTAAAAAATTATGCTCCTTGCTAGCTCTTTCTGTAAAGTAAAAAAACAAACAAACAAAAAACGGTGATTGCCTTTGATGTTGCTTCCTTTATTAATTACTATCATGCTGTATACAGGAGTGATATTGGCTGGAATTGACTGGGCTAGGTTGCCACTTTATATAATTAATAGAAAAAAAACTTAATTAAGATAATACTACTGCTGCTAAAACAAAAAAAAGCACACCATGAAACTTGCTAGCTTTGATTTAAAAGTGCAGCTTTAATCATACATTTAGGAAATGACAAGATGAGAAAAAACTAACAGTTGCGAAAAAAAGGTATACGATCCAAACATCAAATATATCACAGGTTGAATTACATCTAACACATTCTTTTTGCAGTCCCACAGTGTAACAGATGGCCCACACAATATCATCTTTAAAATTATGTGTGTCTTCTGGCACCAATATTTACACTGTTTCCTTGATATTGCATTCTTAAAAGAAAAAGGAAAAAAGCAGATAGAAGTGTCTTAAAATGGTCATACAATATATAGTACTGATATGGTATACTGTGAAAGTATTATTACATTTAGATAATACCTTCTAGTTTTCCATCTCTGTATTGCACACACATTTAGAGGCTCATTTTCAAAACAGAAAAACGTCAAAAAAAAAAGTCACAAAGCGGCAGATGGACTTTTTAAATAAAATGTACATATTGCTATTTTCAAAACTAATTTTAAGAGGTTTTTCCATGCAGGTTATCTTAGGGCCCTGTTTACTAAGCCCTATAGGCATGCTAGCATTTTTAGAGCGTGCTAAAAATGAACAGACGCTATCGCTAAAGACACCCATAGGAATATATAGATGTCTTTAGTGTTAGTGCACACTAATATTTAGCGTGCACTAAAAAGGCTACCACACCTTAGTAAACAGGGCCCAAAATCTCAATGGGGGGGGGGGGGTTGGAGGCATTTTTTGGTGGGACTAGGGCAGGCTTACGATTTGGACATTTTTCTGCAATAATGGAATACTGTAAAAACTTCCAGGACAAAAAATAGGACATTTTTGGCTAGACCTATTTCAATAACAACTAAGTGTCAAATAGGTTCCCAAGCTGACCAGATGACCACTAGAGAGATAAAGGCATGACCACCCCCTTAATCTCCCAGTGGTCACTGACCATCTCCTATCACCATAAGAGTTGAAAGAAACAGTACTTACCAGGCTCTATGATTGCTGCAGATATGATGGTCATTCCTCTTAGAGCAACAGAAGTTCCATGTAGTAGCCTAGTGGCCAGTGCAGTGGACTGCAGAGCAGGGGACCCAGGCCAGTATCCCACTTTAACTAGTACACTTGTGGTGGAAAGTGTGAGTGCCGCCAAACCACAAAATGCCTACTGAATCCACATAAACACCTGCAGGCATAAGGCCTATTATAGTGGTGTACGTTGGGTATAGTACATTTCTTTGCTATTCCTGGAGTGCACACCATTCGATATATGGGAGTTATGATGTGATGTATACCTGGGACCTTTTAAGTAAAGTTCACTGCAGTGCCCCCCTCCTCCCCTGGCTAGTGCTTTGCTGGGATGTCTGTGTGGCCAATCTAGTGGGACTGCTGGCTCGTTTTCATTTTTACCCTTGAATGTTTTTTTTTTAATGGTCCTAAAAGAAACATGCACTAAGCACAAAAACATTAAAAGTAAGGCAATATTCAAACCTAAAAGATAAACATTTTTCTGGTCACAAAATGACCATGTTTAGCACTGGATGTTTGGATATGTTTTGCAAAACATCCAAAATCGGATTTGGATGCCATATTGAAAATTCCTCTACACATGATTTTTATTGAATCTTATGATATTCATATTCATGTTTCATCCTCTTTGAATGATTTTACTTTCTCACTCCACCCCAAGGATTTTTATGTGCATGTGATTATCCCCTTTCATTATATCGTCCTAGGATGACAACAATATGCATACTTTTCTCCATGCAATAAAGAAGTAAAGTGGGAGACAGACTAGGGTTAGAAATGGAAATGCAAACATTTTAGTTTCAAATCCCAGTGCCTTCTTTCTACTTATTTAACTCAAATTAATTTGCACCTACAAATATTTGTTTTAAATATGTTCTATAGTATCAGATTATAGGTGATTATTCAAAGGGAAACTCCTTGGGGAGCTTCCCTTTGAATATCAATTTGCAGGGGATGGGACGGCTTCCCAATCAGGATAGGCTGAAGAGGCTGGGGCTCTTCAGCTTGGAGAAAAGGCAGCTGAGGGGAGATATGGTAGAGGTCTATAAAATGGACCCTTGGTCTATCCCAGCATGGCGATGCTTATGTACTTATGTAGCCATGATCACAGAATACCCTTAGCTTGCAAACTGTAGTAGTCCTTTCTACAGTTTAAGGTTCTTATTTTTTCAAAATCCATCATAACTTATTAAAAGGGGGTATATATATAGATGCACAAATTATGTCTTTGCATAGTCTTTTATTCAAATAAATTCTTGAATTGTCTTTTCAACATAAGAACATCTGTTCTGTATTTCTCTCACCCTAACCTGATAAAGTCAAAACTTCCCTCCGCAGCAGCAGCAGCCTAAAAAGCAAACACAAGTTAGGAATTGTTAGGAAAGGAATAAAGAATAAAATACAAATTATCATAATGTTTCTGTCTCGCTTCATGGTGTGACTGCACCTTCAGTACTGGGTGCAGTTCTGGTTGCCATATCTCAAAAAATATATAGCAGAATTAGAAAAGATACAATCAAAATATTTAATGGAATGGAATAACAATCAAATCAGGAAATGCTAAGGAGATTGGGGCTCTCAGTTTGGAGAATAGATGGCTAATGTGCATTATGACAATGGTCTAATAAGTTCCGAGTGTCATAGAGTGGATAAACACAAGTCAGTTGTTTACCTTTCAAAAAAAAAAAAAAAACTAGTGAAACACACCATGACGTTTCTAAGTTTATATTTTAAAACAAATTGGAATATACTGTATACTTGATTGACTGTGTTCACCAGTCTTCACACCTATACCCGGTTATGGTTTATATCAATACTGTATGAATGTTTTATGGCTATTTGGATTTTTTAAGCATGATCATATCTATTTCATGGATTTGTTAGACTGTCAGGCTTATTTTCGAAAGAGAAGGGCGCCCATCTTCTGACACAAATCGGGAGATGGGCGTCCTTCTCTCAGGGTCCCCCAAATCGGCATAATTGAAAGCCAATTTTGGGCGTCCTCAACTGCTTCCCATCATGGAGATGACCAAAGTTCAGGGGGCATGTCACCACCGTAGCAAAGGCGGGACTGGGGCGTGATTAAGAGATTGGCGTCCTCGGCCAATAATGGAAAAAAGAAGGGCGTCCCTGACGAGCACTTGTCCAACTTTACTTGGTCAATTTTTTCTTGCGACCAAGCCATGAAAAGGTGCCTGAACTGACCAGATACCACTGGAAGGTATCGGGGATGACCTCCCTTTACTTCCCCAGTGGTCACCAACCCCCTCCCACCCTAAAAAAAACTTTAAAAATATTTTTGTCAGCCTCTTTGCCAGCCTCAAATGTCATAACCAGCTCCATGACAGCAGTATGCAGGTCCCTGAAGCAGTTTTAGTGGGTGCAGTGGACTCCAGGCAGGAGAACCCAGGCCCATCCCCCCTACCTGTTTACACTTGTGGTGGTAAATGTGAGCCCTCCAAAACCCATCCAAAACCCACTGTACCCACATGTAGGTGCTCCCCCTTCACCCCTTAGGGCTATGGTAGTGGTGTACAGTTGTGCGGAGTGGGGTTGGGGGGGTTGGGGGCTCAACACCCAAGGTAAGGGAGCTAGGCACCTGGGAGCAATTTTTGAAGTCCACTGCAGTGCCCCATAGGTGCCTGGTTGGTGTCCTGGCATGTCAGGGGGACCAGTGCACTACGAATTCTGGCTCATCCCATGACCAAAGGGCTTGGATTCGGTCGTTTTTGAGATGCACGTCCTCGGTTTCCATTATGGCCGAAAAACGGGGACGACCATATCTACGGTCGACCATCTCAACATTTAGGTCAACCATCTCTAAGGTCAACCTAAATGTTGATATTTGGGTGTCCCTGACCGTATTATCGAAACGAAAGAAGGACACCCATCTTGTTTTGATAATACGGGTTTCCCCGCCCCTTCGCTGGGCCATCCTGCAAGGACGCCCTCATGAAAACTTGGGTGCCCCATTCAATTATGCCCCTCCACATGACTCCATGTCCATTAATTTGCTCTTTTGTCTTTATATGTTCTGATCATATGTCTGAAGTTATTATTTGAATTTATGTTTTTTTATGAATTTAATTTATTTACATACATTTGTATTCTAGTTGTACCTCTGACACAATCTTTGGGCAAAATATGGCCACATTGGGTTCTTGTTTTAATAAACAGCCTTGTTCTTCAGAGTGCTGGTCTGCTCTGTGTTTTGCACCATTGCTGGGTTGCAGATCACTGCCTCTTTTTGGTTTGCTTTGGAACAGCAGTTTTGGGCTTTTCTGCACTAAAGTGCAACCCTAAAGGAAGAGGGAGGAATACAAAGTGCCGGACCCATGGGGGGGGGGGGGGATGCTGGAGGAACAGGAGGGGGCAACTGGATCTGTGGTGGGAGTTGGTTCTGGAAATGCAGAATGGGGCTGCTAGATCCATGGAGGAGGGGCTGGAGGGAAGGGAGGAAAGTGGAGGGAGAGAAGGGAATGGAAGGGGGGAAATGCTGAGCCAAGGGAAGAGACCTTGACAAGTTAAGATAAGACAGAAGGAAATAGAAACCAGAGCCTGGGACCAATATGATTTGAAAAATAAAATGACCAGACAACAAGAGGTAGAAAAAAATAATTTTATTTTCTGTTTTGTCATTAGAATATGTCAGATTTGAAATGTGTATTCTGCTGGTGTTAGACATGGCAGGTGACCCTACCAGGCTATTCAGCCTTTAGCTTCTAGCAGGCTTAGGGCTCTTTTTATCCAGGGGACAGTTGCCCCAGTTGCACTCTCTTAACACCATCCCTGGCATGTGCCATCTTTATATTTTGAACAGTATAGGAGGAAATGCATTTCTTTCTATTTCATTGGTTTTGTACTACATGCAACGTGTGGCTTCCTAAGATTTTGGTTTAATTTATGTTTATCATTTTTGGTCAGCTATTATGTATTTGGCATTTGTGTGTTGTATATGTGACTGAGGTGTTCTGTTAGCATGAATTTTCTATGTACCATTCTGTAGTAATTTGGCTTATTCTGTTTTCCCGATAGTGGAGAGGATATTTGTGAGGGTGGGGGGGTGGGGGGGTGGAGACAGGGGTTTTGATGATCCTTGTACTGTATTGTTTTTGATTTATAAAACAACAGTTGTAAAGAGCATTGTTTATTTTTATGCTTTAATAAAAAGATTTAAATATCAAATCATAACAGTTTGAGGTTTGTGTGAATGGGGTCAGACAGAGCTCATGAGGATGGGGCAGGGATGAGGATAGCACTCAAGGAGATGGCATGGAGATGAGGACAGCACTCACAGAGATGGGGCAGGGATAGGGACAGAGCTTGCGGGGATGGGCGGGGACAGAGACAGACCTTATAGGGACGGGGGACAAACTTTGTCCCTATGCCATTCTCTACATAATACCAAAGCCCATACTTAATCCCTCTTTACCTGCCATTTGGACTACTACAGTCTACTCCTCATCTGACTTTGATTAATCAATATCCAGTACAGTCTACTCAAATTCACCTGCATGACTTGTGTTCCTCCAATGCTGTTACAACCGTGTAACCTCTTTTTTAGGTCACTACACTGACTTTTCATTCATGTTTGCATATAATTCATTAGTTTCCTAGTCACCTACAATTTAATTTGCTCTGCAGCTTCTCATTACGTCTGCTTTCTTACCTTATTTCTCTGGACATCCTTCATCAGGCATGCCACTGTTTATCTGTGCTTCTTTGATTCTTGTCTCAGTGTTTTTCACCTTTCTGTGTGCAATGCTTAGAATAGCTGATATTTTATGCTTCATCTCTGGCCATTTTCACATTCTACTTAAAGCATACTATTTTATTAAGGAACCAATTAAACGCAGAGTTAAACAATAATGTGCCCCAAAGGAACCCAGCCCCAAGTTGATGGTGAGTCCAGAGTGATAAGACAATATTGCTGTTAATGAGGGTAAGACCTAGTTCTAGGCCAGCCAGATCCATCCCGTGAGTTGAAAGTTGAAACCCTGTTGGCAATGCGGTTATTAAGAAGCCAACTCTGTTTCACAGGTTGTGCTATTAATCAAATTGATCAGACATGTTTGGCAGGTTGATCATAAACTTTGTAGGTGCAATGGATTTGCAAGTGATGAATTAGGCTTTGGATTATACAATACAGACATGACATATGGAGGCCGCTTTTAGAAAGGATGTACAAATTGGAATTGATTCATCCAGGTCAAGACATGTCAAGTTGCACTAGTATTTTAGAACAGGATCTGCCAAAGTAGAGCCCATTCTAAAATATATTAAGGAATAGATGTTTATGTTCCAATTACATGCAGCAGTAGCATTCATTACACTATTTCTGTGGATAATACTCTCATCGTTCCTTGCTCATCAGCTCGTAACCTTGGGGTCATCTTCAACTCCTCCCTCTCCTTCTCTGCACATATTCAGCAGACTGCTAAAACCTGTTGTTTCTTTCTCTATAATATCAGCAAAATTCACCCTTTCCTTTCTGAGCACACTACCAGAACCCTCATCCACACTCTTATAACCTCTCGCTTAGACCACTGCAACTTGCTTCTCACAGGTCTTCCACTTAGCTATCTCTCTCTTCTTCAATCTGTTCAAAATTCTGCTGCACGACTAGTATTCCGCCAGTGTCGTTATGCTCATATTAGCCCTCTCCTCAAGTCACTTCACTGGCTTCCTATCCGTTTCTGCATACAGTTCAAACTCCTCTTATTGACCTATAAGTGCATTCACTCTGCAGCTCCTCAGTACCTCTCCACTCTCATCTCTCCCTACATTCCTCCCCGGGAACTCCGGTCACTGGGTAAATCTCTCTTATCTGCACCCTTCTCCTCCACTGCTAACTCCAGACTCCGTTCCTTTTATATTGCTGCACCATATACCTGGAATGGACTTTCTGAACCGGTACGTCAAGCTCCATCTCTGGCCGTCTTCAAATCTAAGCTAAAAGCCCACCTTTTTGATGCTGCTTTTAACTCCTAACCCTTATTCACTTGCTCAGAACCCTTATTTTATCATCCTCACTTTAATATTCCCTTATCTCTTGTTTGTCCTGTTTGTCTGTCGAGCAGGGACTGTCTCTTCATATTCAAGTGTACAGCGCTGCGTACGTCTAGTAGCACTATAGAAATGATAAGTAGTAGTAGTATTTTAGAACCAATGTCAATAAGGTCAAATCTGGTTACATAAACATAAATGTGCTAGCACATACATGTGCATGTTGTGAAACTGGAATATACATTTGTATGTGCCGACACACCCATGTTTATGTCAGCCATTTTAGAAACATACATGTGCATTTTCCCTGTGTTGTCACACACCCTAGTATACATTTGCCAGGTTTTTTTTTTTTTTTGGGGGGGGAGGGGACATAAACCACTCAGGGATTATTGCGTAATGTCTCCAATAGAGCTCTTCTCAATATGAGCACTTTTCTGAAACCTAGATATCCTGGGTAGCAGGTATGAATCTTGATGTTGATCTTGTGAAATGAGGAACATGTATTTATTTCCCACTCAAAACATGTCCAGACTACACCCTCTTTCCAGATGCATATTTTTGCATTTTAGTATGTCCTGGTTTGTGAATCACAATTTAGATGTGCATGCAATATAAATGAAATGGAGGGGCATTTTTGAAAGGATGTCCAAGTCAGAATAGAAATATCAAAAATAATAAAGGCCAAATTCATAAAAAAACAATAATACAAGCTTTATTCAATTATACAGAAATCTATAACTACAACTAAAGAATCCTTTAAACATAGCATAATCCTGAAAACTAAATAGACAGATCAAATACCTAACTGTTCTAAACTCCAATAAATCAATATTGCAAGGTTACATAAATTTATTAGAACTGAATACACTCAGCAACTCTAGTGAAATATTGTCTTTTACAGAGGGTTCCATGAGGCTTGCGCTTTTTTAAAGAACCAAGGTTACATAAGTATTGCCATACTGGGAAAGACCAAAGGTCCATCAAGCTCAGCATCCTGTTTCCAACAGTGGCCAATCCAGGTCACAAATACCTGGCAAGATCCCAAAAAAGTAGAAAACATTTTATACTGCTTATCCCAGGAATAGTGGATTTTCCTCAGGTCCATTTAATAATGGTCTATGGACTTTTCCTTTAGTAAGCCATCCAAACCTTTTTTAAACTCCGCTAATCTAACCGCCTTTACCACATTCTCTGGCAACGTATTCCAGAGTTTAATTACAAGTTGAGTGAAGAAACATTTTCTCCGATTCGTTTTAAATTGACTACATTGTAGCTTTATCGCATGCCTCCTAGTCCTAGTATTTTTGGAAAGCGTGAACAGACGCTTCACATCTACCCATTCAACTCCACTCATTATTTTATAGACCTCTATCATACCTCCCCTCAGCCGCCCTTTCTCCAAGCTGAAGAGCCCTAGCCGCTTTAGCCTTTCCTCATAGGGAAGTTGTCCTATCCCCTTTATCATTTTCGTCGCCCTTCTCTGAACCTTTTTTAATTCCACTACATCTTTTTTGAAATACGGTGACCAGAATTGAACACAATTTTCAAGGTGCGGTCGCATCATGGAGCGATACAAAGCCATTATAACATCCTCATTTCTGTTTTCCATTCCTTTCCTAATAATACCTAACATTCTATTTGCTTTCTTAGCCACAGCAGCACACTGAGCAGAAGGTTTCAACGTATCATCAACAACGACACCTAGATCCCTTTCTTGGTACGTGACTCCCAACGTGAACCTTGCACAACGTAGCTATAATTTGGGTTCCTCTTTCCCACATGCATCATAATGAGTGGGAAAAATGGCCCCATTGCTACCGCAGGACCTTTTTTCCACAGCTTACTACTACTACTACTACAAATAATTTCTATAGTGCTACCAGTCGTACGCAGTGCTTCACAATTTAACATGAAGAAAAGACAGTCCCTGCTCAAAAGAGCTTACAATCTAAATCAGGACAGACAGATAGACAGGACAAATATAGGATAAGGGTAGGACAGACAGATAGGACACATAGGGAAAGGGACTATTGAAGAGAGGAAGACAAGATAAAGGTTATGAGCAGGTGACAAGTTAGGAGTTAAAAGCAGCATCAAACAGGTAGGCCTTTAGCCCGGATTTGAAAGCGGCCAGGGATGGAGTTGACGTAATGGCTCAGGAAGTCTATTCCAGGCATAAGGTGCAGCAAGATAAAAGGGACGGAGTCTGGAGTTAGCGATGGAGGAGAAGGGTACAGTTAGGAGAGATTTGCCTACTGAATGGAGTTCCTGGGAAGGAGTGTAGGGAGAGATGAGGGTGGAGAGGTAGTGAGGGGCAGCCGAGTGAATGCACTTATAGGTTAATAAGAGGAGCTCGAAATGTATACGTAAATGGATAGGGAGCCGGTGAAGTGACTTCAGAAGAGGGCTGATATGGGCATAGCGACTTTGGCGAAATATTAATCTTAAAGCAGAATTTTGAACAGATTGAAGAGGAGAGAGATGGCTGAGTGGAAGACCGCTGAGAAGCAAGTAGTAGTAGTCCAAGCGAGAGGTGATGAGAGTGTGGATGAGGGTTCTGGTAGCGTGCTCAGAAAGGAGAGGGCGAATTTTTGCGATATTATAGAGGAAGAAACGACAGGTTTTAGCAGTCTGCTGAATATGTGCAGAGAAGGAGAGGGAGGAGTCGAAGATAGTCATAGTTGATCAATTGGAAAATAGCAAAACTAAAGATTTGTTGGCCTTTAGGAAATGCAACAGGATGAACACAAGAGAAAATTAATTATTGCTGGACAATGTGACGCATAAATGTAGTTCTCTGCCAATTTATAATATAATGCTTTGAAGCTGATATAGCTTGAGGAATAAAGGAATTTGTGTAACAGTTTTACATGTAATGAATGTGTAAGCTCTATAGCTGAAGCCTGATACAAGCCAAAACGCCATAAATCTACTTTTTTCTGATTTCAGAAAATCATAAATCATTATAATACACTGTTCTGTCATCACAACTATGATTTATAACTTTTTGTTGGCAGTCATGATTATCTCAACCTTTCTTCAAGCTCTTTCTGTTTCTCAGTTCTTCATATTCAGGATGAAAGGATAATAAGTAAAAATACCCCATAGATCTTATTGGTTTAAAATATAACTGTATCATTGTGCTCAGTTTTAAATTATGTGCAGCACACAGATATGGAGCTACTGAAAATGCTAAGAAGAAAGAGCCTACTTTCTCACTACGACAAGAAGGCATGATGCTCCAGATAGTATGAGAAGTTTCAAATTAATTTGATAACAGGATTCTGTCTTATGGGAAATGTACTATGTAAGCAATATGAAAAAAAGGAAATTAGTATCTAGTTAGCTTAATAGATACATCCTTATGCCCCATCTAATTTAAGAAGGATAGCTGATTAACCTTGCAATTTCCTCAATTATTTTCTTTTGATTTGTGGATTGGATTTTCTCATATATTGTGTAATAGTAAGCGATACTTACATACTTATACTTTTTTTCTTATATTTCCTTATTATTATTTCAATAATTCTTATATTTCCTTATTATTATTTCAATAAGTATAATTTATTTTAAGCAAGTCTGTTAACTGTGATGGTAATTCTAAAATTGAGAAATATAAGTATTATATAGATAGATATCAGTCACTATTCAGCCAGAAGCAGTCAGCATTTTTAAAATATTTGGGCATTGACATTGAATATCATTGCCAGACCACAGTGTGTCAGTCTGCATGCCCTTCACCAGGCTGACAGACCTTATGCAGGTTTATGTCCTGAGCCTCACATACAAGTTCCCCTCTCACCTACAAGACCCCCTCTCACAACCAGCAAAGTTCAGACCCCCTGTTACCCACTCCCACCAAGACAAGACCCCTCCCAGCCCCTCCCACTTTTCCAGACCCCCTTCCCATCCCGTCATATTAGGCCCCCTGAACCTACCTGAATTCCCTGGTGGTCCAGTGGGCTGATGGGAGCAGGAGTGAATCCCACTTGCTTCTGCCTCTAGCAGCTCCAGGGTCAAAATGGCCTTCATGACCTCTAGCCATAGTCTCATGGTACTTGATGGCATTTCTGCCATTGGGTTTAGCCTTCAGGATTTTTCTAACCCTTCTGATATATTATTTGGTAATTGTTTTCTTTACCATAGTTTGTGTGATGCTATCTGCCTATAGAATGCTCAGCTATTTGATGAGTCCCTTGATATTATTATTATTTTACAGACTATATCACATGGATTCATAGCCCTGATCTTTCAATGTTTTTTCTAAATGACTGTTTTTTTCTCAATACTTCCTGCAAGTCAGGATTTGTGTGTGTTTTGTGTGTGTGCATGTTCACAATATAGCCTAAAAGGAATGTTTTCATGTCAAAATAAGTTACATGAAAAAGATTCCATAATGTAATAGACCAAAATGTACTAACCTACGGTTTTATTTTAGAAACATTCTATCAGAAGATACTATATTTTAGCTATTTGTTCTGTATATTTAGCATTGGGGTCATTGTCTAAAACTGTTGCAAAAGGGGGCCTGCACTGGCTGCAGGTAAAAGGAAGGTCTTCTTTTTTAAAGAAATGGCCATGCGGCAAGTAGCGTACTTGCCACGCGGCCATTTCAGTGGAAACGTATAGCGCCAGCCACTGAGGTGGTGGTAAGGGCGCCTGCGCTAACCCAGCAGTATCCAGGCAGCATGCAGCACTGCCTCATTACCACCAGGTACACACCAGCACTACAAAAATAAAAGTATTTTTTGTAGCACCGGAAATGGTGCACGCTGGGGGTGGGAACTACTGCCAGGCTGCTGCGGTAGCCCCGCGCTCCTTCCGTTTTAGCGAGTGGTAAGCCCACGTTGGGCTTACTACCGCTTTGTAAAAGGACCCTGTTGTTTTTATGTTAAATGTAACTTAGAAATAATGGACAAATTTGTTATTCTGGTTGTCATGGTCACTAGGGAGAAGACGTTTAGTAGGGACAGTAGTCTGAGTTTCACAATGGTACACTTTTAGCTCTTCTGTAATGTTTATTTACAATACTTAGGAAAATTATGTATTAACACAAAAGCAAATTTTGCATTCATGTCATTCATGCCTAGACAATGCACACACATTTAATGAAGTATCTGGTTTGAGTGTACAGGTCATCAGGTGTTAACAATGTTGGTTAACCGGCTGTGCATCATACTCTCTGGTAATCAGGTTCACTGTTCTGATACCTTAGGGTGCAATTTCAAAGTGAGTTTCATAGCTTATGATCATTTCATTCTCTGGAGAATTGATCTTCTTTGAAGGAGATAAAGTATAAATGAAATTGCTGCTGGCTCTTTGACTCAAATTGATACTAAAGTAATAGCTTTCTATGACTTTTTTTAAAATCAAATGTGATATAGCACCTGATTAAAGTAGAGCAAAAGAACACAATCATAGGTAATAATAGAAACACAAACATATATTCATTAAATAGAAACAACATCTCATAGCAGTTCAAATAACTTTGTGTATATCTTTTGTAATTCATAAATATGTTCTTTCTCAGAAACCCACACTTATTAAATCCCACTACTATTAAACATTGGCAATGGCAGGATCATATGAAACTGTATATTTTGATTAGAATTGATGTTTAAACAAATGTTTCAGAATGCTTTTACTTGAATTCTATGCACTTTTGAAGCATGTTGCACAGCTATTTATATTGTTGCATGTAAAATAAATTCCACATATGCATTTCAGTTCCATAGCATGCACAAAATCTGGTCACAGTTATAAAGTGTAGGGGATGATAAGAACATAAGAGTAGCCATGCTGGGTCAGAGCAATGGTCCATATAGCCCATATAAGTGCATAAGTACATAAGTAATGCCATACTGGGAAAAGACCAAGGGCCCATCAAGCCCAGCATCCTGTCCCCGACAGCGGCCAATCCAGGTCAAGGGCACCTGGCAAGCTTCCCAAATGTACAAACATTCTATATATGTTATTCCCGAAATTGTGGATTTTTCCCAAGTCCATTTAGTAGCGGTCTATGGACTTGTCCTTTAGGAAACCACCCAAACCCTTTTTTAACTCTGCCAAGCTAACCACCTTCATCACGTTCTCCGGCAACGAATTCCAGATTTTAATTATGCGTTGGGTGAAGAAACATTTCTCCTATTTGTTTTAAATTTACTACACTGTAGTTTCATCGCATGCCCCCTAGTCCTAGTATTTTTGGAAAGCATGAACAGACGCTTCACATCCACCTGTTCCACTCCACTCATTATTTTATATACCTCTATCATGTCTCCCCTCTGCCGCCTCTTCTCCAAGCTGAAAAGCCCTAGCCTCCTTAGTCTTTCTTCATAGGGAAGTCGTCCCATCCCTGCTATCATTTTCGTCGCCCTTTGCTGCACCTTTTCCAATTCCACTATATCTTTCTTGAGATGCGGCGACCAGAATTGGACACAATACTCAAGGTGCGGTCGCACCATGGAACGATACAATGGCATTATAACATCCTCACACCTGCGACGTCAGACTCTGAACTGGATTCAACAGCTTTCAACAGCAGCAAGGCAACGGAGGACTAAGAAGAACTTTAAAGACCTTGGGTCGGCTGGTGGGTGTTGGGGTCCCCCGCCAGCTGAAGAAATATTTTTAAAGGCAGCGGCAGGTGGAAGCGGACCTTGGCTGGTGGGGGTTGGGGTCCCCCACCAGCAGAGGTAAGCAACGGCAGCGGGGGAGGGTTGACGGTGGTAGGGGGGTCCAGGGCGAAATCAGTGGGGGCCAGGCCCCTGTGGCCCCACGCAGATACGCCCCTGATGTAAATTTATCTCATGCATATTCATTGTGGATATCATGAAAAACAGACTGACCTGGTGTGTCCTGAAGTTTGGGTTCAGACCAATATTTTAAACCAAATTTGATATTTTATGGGTAACCAATGAAGTTGAATCAATAAAAGAGAAGCATGACCATACTTCTTTGCTCTGAGTTCTGGAGGGCTTGTAATCGGCAAAGTTCATATTGCAAGATACCAGCAAGAACAACATCACAACAGCCTAATCTTGAGATAATAAATGCATGAATCAAAGTGTGCAAAGATGCAAAGTCCAGAAACCTACGAATAGAGCAAAGGCGATGGAGCCAGAAAAAAAATCCTTCTTAACAACCTGCGCAACTTGACCATCACAGAAGAATAGTGGTCTATTATTATACCTAAGTAGCAAAATGACTGCACAGCAGACATCATAAGATTAAAAAGGATTGGTGTTAATGCTGGCTTCTGATGGAATCCTGTAATCCAGCAAGCTGCCATTTTTTATGCATTTAAAACTCATTTGTGAGAAGACAGCCAGCTGGATAGAGCCTGAAGGGCAGCTTGTAAAGTACCTAATTATGGTGAGTAGGGAGAAGCTGGAAAAATTATAAAAATATCATCTGCATAGAAAAAAAAGTGAGTATTATAGTCTTGTTAGATTGTTGATAGAGGACTCAGACATAGGAGAAAAGTCAGTCGAAGAAGATCTAGGGGAAGCTACACAGAAAGAGTAAACAGTCAGGAAAGAAGTGAACTAGGCCATATTAGTGTCAACCAGATCAATGACAAGGAGAGCAACATTTCCGTTGTCTAAGATAGAGTGTAATTCACTTGTGAGTGCTGAAAACTGTGGGCTCAGTACTATGGTTGGATCTAAATCTTACCTGTCATGGATGCAAAATAGAAAGATTTTCAACATGCACTAAGATTTACTGGAATACTATCTTTTGTTTATTTTTGAAAGGATGAAAAGGTTAGAGTTAGGTTGGCAATGAGCAGGAACCGTAGGGTTAAGTGAAGAATTTTTTAGATTTGGCTTTAACAACTGCTTTTTTTTTTTTTTCGAGCAGAAAGGTACTGTGCCTGTTGAGAGACTAGGGAACTCACTTTTGAAACAGAAAATGTCCAAAAAGTTACACAAAGAGGGGCATAATCGAAAGGGACGTCCAAGTTTTGATGAGGGCACCCTCGCAAAACATCCCGATGCAGGGGTGGGGAAACCCAAATTATCAAAACAAGATGGACATCCATTTTTCGTTTCGATAATATGGTCAGGGACGTCCAAATCTTGAAATTTTGGTCGTCCTTAGAGATGGTTGTCCCTAGACTTGGACGTTTCTGATTTTCAGCGATAATGGAAACCAAGGACACCCATCTCAGAAACGACCAAATGCAAGCCCTTTGGTCATAGGAGGAGCCAGCTTTTCTAATGCACTGGTCCCCCTGACATGCCAAGACACCAACCGGGCACCCTAGGGGGCACTGCAGTGGACTTCAGAAATTGCTCCCAGGTACATAGCTCCCTTACCTCGTGTGCTGAGCCCCCCCCCCCAAACCCCTCCAAAACCCACTACCCATAACTGTACACCACTACCATAGCCCTTATGGGTGAAGGGGGGCACCTAGATGTGGGTACAGTGGGTTTGTGGTGGGTTTTGGAGGGCTTGCTGTTTCCTCCACAAATGTAATAGGTAGGGGGTATAGGCCTGGGTCCGCCTGCCTGAAGTACACTGCACCCAATAAAACTGCTCCAGGGACCTGCATACTGCTGTCATGGACCTGCGTATTTCAAAATTAGATCAGATTCACACCCCTTAGTTCTAAAACTATAAACTCAGTGAATCTCATATGCACACTCGCAACCACTGCGTGTCTGCCGACGGACCCATTTCGCTGCCGCTTTATCAAGCGTCTTCACCTTCTGACCTTTGGAGCTGGAAAACAAAAAACACAATCAGCATTCTGAAAAGTAGAACACATTAGTGCGGTGCAAAAAGCCTTCCTATACCCTAGGAGCTGCGAATACAGTTAAACATGAAGCCGATGGGCAAAATGGTGCCTCCACTATTTAACGCTCTAACAATCCCGAAGGAGCGAAACGTAGCGTCATGATGTCATGAGACGCCGACGCCCGCACTTTCAATGTGAAAAACAAATTCAAAATCAAAATCAGACTAAAAAGTTCAGAAGCAGAATCAACCCAAAAAAGGAATTAATCAATTATCCACCCTTTTTTTGGGATTGATTCCCTTTTTTTGGATTGATCCATTTTGCCCATCGGCTTCGTGTTTAACTGTATTTGCAGCTCCTAGGGTACAGGAAGGTTTTTTGCACTGCACTACTATGTTCTACTTTTCAGAATGCTGATCGTGTTTTTTGTTTTCCAGCTCCAAAGGTCAGAAGGTGAGGACCCTTGATAAAGCGGCAGCAAAATGGGTCCGTCGGCAGACACACAGTGGTTGCAAGTGTGCATATGAGATTCACTGAGTTTATAGTTTATGGACCTGAGTATGACATCTGAGGCTGGCATAGAAGGTGGCACAAAATATTTTAAAGATGTTTTTTGAGGGTGGGAGGGGGTTAGTGACCACTGGGGGAGTAATAGGAGGTCATCCCTGATTCTCTCCGGTGGTCATCTGGTCATTTCAGGCACCTTTTTGTGACTTGTGCGAAAAACATGACCAGGTAAAGTCATCCAAGTGCTCATCAGGGACGTCTTTTTTTTCCATTATGGGTTGAGGACATCCTAGTGCTAAGCACGCCCAAGTCCCACCTTCGCTATGCCTCCAATATGCCCCCTTGAATTTTGACCATCCCTGCGACGGAAAGCAGTTTGGGACATCCAAAATCAGCTTTTGATTATACTGATTTGGACGACCCTATGAGATGGACGTCCATCTTCCGATTTGTGTTGAAAGATGGGCATCCTTCTCTTTCGAAAATGAGCCCGCTAGATATTTTGGTCTAGACCTGTTTCAATCATGACTAACAGGCTTATTTTCAAAAGTGATTGCCTGCGATTTTCCGACATCAATTGGGAGATGGCCGGCGATCTCTCAAAAGCGGCGAAATCGGTATAATCGAAAGCTGCTTTTTTGACACCATCGCCGCTTTCATGTCGCCAAGCCGGCAAAAGTTCAAGGGAGCGTGTCGGTGACGTAGCAAAGGCAGGACATGGGCGGGCATGGCTACCAGATGGACGGCTTTCGCGGATAATGGAAAAAAAAGCAGCGTTAATCAGTATTTCGCCGGGTTTACTTGGTCCTTTTATTTTCACGACCAAGCCTCAAAAAGGTGCCCCAACTCACCATATGACCACTGGAGGGAATGGGGAATGACCTCCCCATACTCCCCCAGTGGTCACCAACCCCTTCCCACACTAAAAAAATAAAAATAAAAACCTTTTTGCCAGCCTGTATGCCAGCCTCAAATGTTATACCCAGGTCCCTGACAGCAGTATGCCAGTCCATGGAGCAGTTTTTAATGGGTGCAGTGCACTTCAGGCAGGCAGACCCAGGTCCACCCCCCCCCCCCAAAACCCACTGTACCCACATGTAGGTGCCCCTCTTCACCCATAAGGGCTATGGTAATGGTGTAGAGTTGTGGGGAGTGGATTTGGGGGGCTCAGCACCCAAGGTAAGGGAGCTATGCACCTGGGAGCTATTTGTGTATTTTTTAAAGTTTTAGAAGTGCCCCCTAGGTTGCCCGGTTGGTGTCCTGGCATGTCAGTGGGACTAGTGCACTACAAATGCTGGCTCCTCCCATGACCAAATGCCTTGGATTTCGCCGGGTTTGAGATGGTCGGCATTTTTTCCATTATCGCTGAAAAACAAAACCGGCAATCTCAAACCCGGCGAACTCTGGCATTTGGCCGGGCCAAACCGTATTATCGAAAGAAAAGATGGCCGGCCATCTTTTTCGATAATACGGTTCCAGCCAGCTGTTGCACCGCCGCCAAAATAGATCACTGGCGTCGTTCGATTATGCCCCTCCACGTCACACAAAGGTGACCAAATGACCACTAGAGGGATTAAGACATGACCCCCCTTACTCCCCCCAGAGGTCACTGACCTCCTCCCATTCCCTAAAGATGTGAAAGAAGCAGGACATAGCAGCCTCTATAACAGCTTTATATGTTATGGCCAGTCCTATTAGAGCTGCAAGCTGTCAAAGGCCATTATTATTATTATTTATTGCATTTGTGCCCCACATTATCCCACCTTTTTGCAGGCTCAATGTGGCTTACAGAGTGTTGTTATGATGCAGTCATTACATGCAGTGGTGTAGAAAGGGGGGGCGGTGGGGCGGTCCGCCCCAGGTGCACGCCGCTGGGGGGTGTTGGCGCCTCGCTGGTTCCTTGCTCTCTCTGCCCCGGAGCAGGTTACTCCCACCACACCCCCTTGAAATACCTACATGGTGTGGATCTTAACAAATAAATGGCTACTTTCTACCTGTATAAATTCTGTTATTTACTCATGGATTTGTTTCTAAAACAATGGTCATAGTTTAATCAGAGTCATGGAGAAAAAAAAGAGAAAATACATAATATGAGCCAAATATAGTATCCAAGTACAATATCATCTAAAATGTATTTTACATCTGTCAGCTTTATTTTGCAGTGTTCAGGAGGACATGCAGGAGGACAGGAAAGAAGAGACAGCTGTGTGCACTGGGGAGTGAGAAGGTGAGAGATGGAAGAGATATGGGGGAAGGATGTGAGAAGTTAGACAGAAAGAGATAAAGAAGAGAGAGAAAGTGGAAAGAAGAGATGGAAAAAAATCAAGAAGTAAGGCAGGGTAGGAAGAAGAAAGGAGGAAGATGAAAGGGAAGGAATAATTGCTGAGAAAGTGGGGAGGAAAGATGTGGGAAGTGCCAGAAGAAGGAAAAAGGAAGAGGGTGGTGTAAAGGAGAGAAGCAAAGAGGGATGGAGGAGGAAGAGATGAGGGAAGTAGTTGAATAGATTTATGAAGAGGTGGGAGGAAGAATGTGTATGGAAAAGTGAGGAGGGAAGAAGAGGAGAAGAGAAAAGTGGAAGAATACAGGGGAATAAAGGAAAACACAAGGAAAAGGTGAAAATAAAGGACATGGAGTGGAGAGAGTAAGCTAATCAATGCCTACTTGAAGGGAGGGTGAGAAAAATCTCCCCCTGCCACCAATCTGTACTTCATCCCTTGTCCCCCTAAATGAAGTAGTCAAACTACACCTTTGCTGTCAGCTATGTAAGTGATTTTTTTTTTAATTATATGGTTCTTTTAGATTTATTTGTGATATGATACTTCTTAATGACTTTTCCTTTGCCTGTTATACATATGTTTATATTTAAGTTGAAATTTTAATGGCCTTAGCATGCTGTAAAGACCCATGTAATGAAGTGCTAAGGCCACTTTTTAGTGCAGCCTAGTAAAAGGAGACTAAAGAGTAATAAAGAAAATATGTATTCAACATAAACTAAGCAAGAGATACAAGATCTAATTCAAAATACTGTTTTCTAATATAATAAGTATGTCTGTACTGCTGTTTTTAAGATAGGTATAGTAAAAATTACCCCTACACTCAGTGTCAGAGTCATCAATTATATACCCTCCATTGCCTCAGGTACAAACGACTGTGAGTCCTCCTGGGACAGAGAAATATCCAGTGTACCTGAATGTAACTCACCTTAAGCTACTACTAAAAAAGGTGTGAGCAAAATCTAAATAAATAAATGTAGCTATGTTTTCAATGTGAAAGAACCTGAAAGCCCCTCAAGGTGTCATGGGAAGAAAGAGGTCTCATATTCTCTTCACTGAGGCTAAATAGATGACAGGGTTATTATTTTATTTTGTTACATTTGTACCCCACGCTTTCCCACTCATGGCAGGCTCAATGTGGCTTACATGGGGCAATGGAGGGTTAAGTGACTTGCCCAGAGTCACAGGGTGCTGCCTGTGCCTGAAGTGGGAATCAAACTCCTTAGGACCAAAGCCCACCACCCTAAGCACTAGGCCACTCCTCCTTGGGATCTAGTCTTACGGTTATTAAGCCAGAATGGGCTTGAGATTCCTTCCCTAGGGAATATAAGCCTTCACAAGATATTAACTAGAAAGTAGAGCCTTGTAACAGAGCTTTTGATAATGGGTTTCACCTATAAGATATTATAGTTGTTTCCTATATAACATTTGAGAGACCTTTTGGTGCATCTGACTCTGATGGAGTTGATGCACACTAATCTAAAATGCATGTTACTACAGGTCGTCATGGTGTCCTTGATTATGTTACAGAGGATTTTCTAAATAAGACTTTTCATGTTGCCTTTTAGCTATACTGAATAAGGTTATTTGTTGGTGGATGCATCTAAATAGGAAGAATATTGATTCTTATTTGGGAGGCATATCTGTCAATTTGTTTTAGGTTGCTTGTTTGATTTTAATCCTTTGGCATTTATATTGCTATTTCAAAGCATTTTTGTACTTGAAATCTTGTTTTCCCTGGGATGAAGGTCACACCATAAATCTCAGAATGCACTGCAACAGAAAGTAAAGCAAATGGCAATGCTGAGCATCACTAAAGTTAAATTTTCATAAATGTAGTAAGCCCTTTGTCTTATAGAAAGCAATTTTCAAAAGCTGTGTACCAGTCAGGCACCAATCTAGCTTAAAAGTATGCACAGGTTTCAAAACACGTTTGCTCAGCTGCATCAGAAGTCATTCCAAGGCGTGTGTGTTAGGTTGAGGAAGGAAATAAATACATGTGGATTGCAGTTACAAATCTGCGTGTGTTATGTTCCATTGATACGGTATGTGAGTGAGCTGAGTCCTATCCATTCTGCATCCAGACTCTACCTATGCATTTGGAACCGACATGATATGTAGCAGTCTTGGTGTAATAATTTTTCCTTCCTGAAGCAGCAGAATTGTGAGCGAAACAAGGCGCTCTTGGTGGAGATTATTATGAAAATGTACTAAGCAAGAGAAGTCTTTACTACACTCTGCTTGAGTTGCTCTCCAGTGGTCGGGATTGGATCACTGTTGTATTGGTGATACACAACAGTAGACTCTTTTGAAGCACTGCATTTTGGTTTTTGTTTACTCTAAGATTTTGACACTGTATAGTGGATTTCCTACCTGTTCCTTGTTTTGATTGGAATAAAGGGTTTTTTTTTTTTTTGAACCACCTGATTTTCTCCTTAAGGTGGAGTTTTTGCAGGTGAGTATTTTTTTTCCTTTTTTTCCATGATTAATAAGAACCAATGATATTACCGTGTTCCCTTGAAAAGTCGTGGATTTGCTTGTACATTTGGTACTTTCCCCTACTGGGAAGTTTGAGGTTCTGTTTGTTAAGTATTAGTGTACTATTTCCATTTTGAAATTAGTGAGACAGAGAGGGAGATTCATTATACTATATTATAAATTCAAACCTTTTTCTATTAGTATTGTTCAATAAGTAGTTTAAACTTCCTCTCATTTTTTTGATATTGTGATTTGTCTACCTGTAAAAGTCATGCTATGTAAGATATGTGCATATTTTGAGAATAGTACTTAGGTAAAATGCTGGCATTTACATGTACACATATTTCCATATAGATCATTATTCTGATGAATTATGTGTATGATTGGCATGGAACTATGAGGACTTACTTTATAGAATTACTCTATGTAGACAAGAACTTAAAAATGCATGTGATCGAATGTATGTGCATTACATTGTAGATATGAGCATACAAATTATTTGCAGCACATTATAGGCATCCAAATGAATTGAATGCACACTCACACATGCATACCTCTAGATCTGATGATTTCCAGCCTGTCCTTAAGGTCATCTCTATATTTATCCCATAACATTTGGAATTCCATGACTATTTGTCTCCATTACTTATGAGAGGACATCGCCACTCATTCTAGATGCTCCTTTCTATCATGCAGCTTGTAATTGTGCTCCAGCACCTTCCAAGTGCTGTGTCTGGGAATGCAGAGGCTCAAACTGTTTAAAAGCAGGTGTGCTCCTACTGGATATATACTTCTGCAATTTTATAATGTATTTTTTTTTTAATGCAAAATATAATTTATATATAAACAATTTATAAAATTATCACCCGTGACTATGGCTACCTTTACGAAATTATCCTTTATGGGTGCGGTTAACTATATTGAAAGAGGGATTCTTCTCTACTTGTCATTTTCTAGGAAAAACATTATAAGCAGATAAACCAGATAGAAATGTCTATAGGTATCTTGTAGGATTCTCAAGTTTCAAAGCCAAAATAGGTATTAACTTTTCCTTTAATGTTCAATGTTTGAAAATTGGTGCTAATTGTTCTGGTTAGAAGTAGCAGAACAGTTTGAAAAATTTCCCCTAAAACACTTAAGTTTTGAATTATTTTGCTACCTTAGAAATCACTGGGCCTGATATTCAGACCATGAGAGGTAGCCGTGGTCAGCGCTGAACCCAGATATTCAATGCTGGGCTGTTTCTGGTGCCAAAATTCAGTGCTGGCTGGTTTAGGACCCCTTTTACAAAGTAAACCCAAAACAGTCTTACCTCTCACTAAACAGAAAGTACCACTAGGCTACTGCAGCAGCCCGGCAGTACTTTCCACCCCCAGCGTGCTGTCATATCTGATGCTATAAAAATATATTTATTTTTGTAGAACTGGTTTGTACCCAGCAGCCATTTCCTGCCAGAAAGAAAGACCTACCCTTTTACCCACTGCGGTAAAAGGGGGCCTCGGCATTCATCAAAAACACGGACCAGTGCAGGCCCCCTTTTGCAGCAGCTTGGTAAAAGGGGCCGTAAGTTCCTACCAGTCAAAGATATACTAGCTAGTCACTTGGCCACATTTGACCACTCAATTGGGGCTGAATATTCCTAGCTAGCTGGTTATATCGCACTATCCACTCTCCAATGACTGGAAATATTCAGAGGGAGATAATTGGCTATCTCCCACTGAATATCGCTAGATAGCCGGCTAAGTGCCATTTAACCAGCCAGAAGCTGTTCCTGGATGGTTAAATGGTTTTAAATATCTTGAGGACTGTTTTTAGATTACAGCCATATTTGTGTATGACTATACTTCTGTAAATTCTGGAGGTATTAAAATTTCTATTCCGCCTACAACTAGGCAGATTACAACTTAACATACACAGTAAAAACAGAGTAGAAAACAGACATACTATCAAACAGATCATTGTTCTAAACGCGGGTGTTCAAACAAAAGTCTTCAATAATTTACCAAATTGGCCAGTCTCAAATAGCCTGGCAAATTATTCCAGATTTGTGGACCTGCTATTGAAAAGGCAGTATTCCCAGTATCAATATAACTTACAACCTGCATTTTAACATTGGTAAGTAACTTCAAGTTTTCAGACCGCAAGGATTGTAAAGGCTGAATCACATCTCTAAGGCATCAAGGAACACAATCAGAGTACAATACTTGGTGTATCAAACGTGCCACCTTGTACAGCACTCAAGAGTAAACTGGCAATCAATCTAATGAGCGAAGAATCGGAAATACATGTTCAAATTGGGACGCACCTGCTAACAGTCGAGCAGAAGCATTCTGTATTACCTGCAATGCCTGCATTTTAGATTTAGGCAAACTCAAATACAAAGCATTGCAGAAATCAATATGAGAAATTGCCAGGCTCTGTACCACTGACCGAAAATCACATTTCAACAGCGTTGGCTTCAACTTGGCTAATAAATGAAGCTGAAAAAACACAGACCTAACCACATGCAACACTTGATGCTGCATAGATAATATATAATCTAAAATCACCCCTAACACATACATACTTTCCTTTACTAGCAACACAGGTATAGTCATATGGATAACCTTGGATAGGGGAGAGATCACTAAAATCAAAAATAATGGAAGAAACAAATGAGTCATGAAACATATACTGCTTTCAAACAGCTGTAGAGGCATGATCATCTGTATTTAAAATAAGTAATCAATTATTTTATTGACAGCTATAATATAAAATTGTACTGTAACAGGGAATAAATTCATTTAAAAAGAAGCAATCAACATTTATTTTACCTCTAAATCCATCGGTCTTGCACTCTCCAGTATGTATCAAATATAAGTGAGAAATACTTTGTGCCACAAAGGTTGAAGTTAAATTGCTTAGCATCTGCTGAATTTTTACATTTTTATGATTTAAAGTGCCACACTGAGTGCAAATTTACTGTACATGGCAAAGTACTATAATGATGCTGTAATCATTACAGCTAGTTAGCATGGGAAGATATGATGTGTTAAGGATACTGAAGGGAGTCACAAAAACATTTTATTATAATATTTGCTTCAAAAGCCCTCAGACATGCCTAATTTATTCAAGCAAACATTATACAGAGCTCCATAAATTTATGTTGACAGTGTGAGAAAATTAATTTGTGTAATTACAGTCTGGTGGACTATTCACTTTTATAAAATGACAACAAAAATGTAGATTACATACTATTTCATATGATACTTTAAAGGTATTTGAAATCAATTCATACAAAGAAAGCCCACAATATTTAGTCCGTTAATTCTTTCATTCATATGAGTTTTCTTCCAGCCGTAGTACAACTGCCAATTTTACAAGGATCAATTCATTAGGATTCATTTTATTTATGAATAAACGTAAATCCTCTGATATGTTTACTGTCTAACATTTTATTTGCAGACAGCAGTCCTTAAAAACTGATTGCTGCTCTATGTGAAAGCAATGAAGGATATTGAAAACTAGCATGAAGCCATTACTGTGATACATTTAATCAAAATACTTACTTCATCTTTTTTTGAGTGATTCCATAATGTGATTTCTTAAAGCAAACAACTATGACCTTGTTGTCTAATTTTCTGGTCTTAAGAGATAATTTTAATTCCTTGAACATTCTTTACTTTAGAATATTGTACTATGCTGGGCTGAAGTACAGAGTAATTAGGTATCGTCACTAACAAAGAAAGCTCTGTTGGGTGTTATGTTTGAGTTCCAATTACTAATTAGCAATTTCATGAGATACCCAACAGCTCCTAAAATATGTGGATATATGACATCATTGTATTAGTCCCAAAAGTGCAATTCCCTTTTATAGAGGTTTGACCCCTATGGGTAGTACTGATGAAACAACCACTAGATGTCAGCAATACCATTTTGAACCCAGGGATGGAAGGAGTAGAAAAAGAGTGTTACTACTCCATCTCTTTGTCACTGGACCAGCAGGCTTTGCCTCCGTTTAAGTACCGCTGCCTTGATTTTCTCTCCTCACATGCTATTCTTGACTCACTACAATCTGGTTTTCGCCCTCTCCACTCAACTGAAACTGCGCTTACTAAAGTCTCCAATGACCTATTACTGGCTAAATCCAGAGGTCAATATTCCATCCTCATTCTTCTTGATCTTTCCGCTGCTTTTGACACTGTCGATCACAGCATACTTCTCGATACCCTGTCCTCACTTGGATTCCAGGGCTCTGTCCTTTCCTGGTTCTCTTCCTACCTCTCCCTCCGCACCTTTAGTGTTCACTCTGGTGGATCCTCTTCTACTTCTATCCCTCTGCCTGTCGGCATACCTCAGGGTTCTGTTCTTGGTCCCCTCCTCTTTTCTATCTACACTTCTTCCCTTGGTTCATTAATCTCATCCCATGGCTTTTCCTACCATCTCTATGCTGATGACTCCCAAATCTACCTTTCTATCCCTGATATCTCACCTTGCATCCAAACCAAAGTTTCAGCGTGCTTGTCTGACATTGCTGTCTGGATGTCTCAACGCCACCTGAAATTAAATATGACCAAAACCGAGCTTCTCATTCCCCCCCCCCCCAAACCCACCTCCCCGCTCCCCCCATTTTCTATTTCTGTTGATGGCTCTCTCATTCTCCCTGTCTCCTCAGCTCGAAACCTTGGGGTCATCTTTGACTCTTCTCTCTCCTTCTGTGCTCATATCCAGCAGATTGCCAAGACCTGTCGTTTCTTTCTTTACAACAGCCGTAAAATCCGCCCCTTTCTTTCCGAGCACTCTACCAAAACCCTCATCCACACCCTTGTCACCTCTCGTTTAGACTACTGCAATCTGCTTCTTGCTGGCCTCCCACTTAGTCACCTCTCCGCTCTCCAGTCGGTTCAAAACTCTGCTGCCCGTCTCATCTTCCGCCAGGGTCGCTTTACTCATACTACCCCTCTCCTCAAGACCCTTCACTGGCTCCCTATCCGTTTTCGCATCCTGTTCAAACTTCTTCTACTAACCTATAAATGTACTCACTCTGCTGCTCCCCAGTATCTCTCCACACTCGTCCTTCCCTACACCCCTTCCCGTGCACTCCGCTCCATGGATAAATCCTTCTTATCTGTTCCCTTCTCCACTACTGCCAACTCCAGACTTCGCGCCTTCTGTCTCGCTGCACCCTACGCCTGGAATAAACTTCCTGAGCCCCTACATCTTGCCCCATCCTTGGCCACCTTTAAATCTAGACTGAAAGCCCACCTCTTTAACATTGCTTTTGACTCGTAACCACTCGCCTCCACCTACCCTCCTCTCTTCCTTCCCGTTCACATTAATTGATTTGATTTGCTTACTTTATTTATTTTTTGTCTATTAGATTGTAAACTCTTTGAGCAGGGACTGTTTTTCTTCTATGTTTGTGCAGCACTGCGTACGCCTTGTAGCGCTATAGAAATGCTAAATAGTAGTAGTAGTAGTAGAAATAGATTGGCATTCCAGTGAGGGGGAGAAAGGGAGGAGGAAGGCTGGTTTGGGGAAAACTGGGATGGATGTTTCCTAGTAGGAAGGGCTTTTCAGGGGGCATTGGAATGCTGATTGGGGCTTTGGGGACATTTGACTGCTCATTGGGGCCTGTGAGGGAAATTGGACTGTTGATTAGAGGTAGTGGGATCAGGAAGGAGAGCTGATGGAGTGGTGATTGGCACAAGCATTGTGTTACATGCCTGGGCTGATACAATGAAGGCCCATGCTATTGGCCTAGGCATGCAATTCAATGTTTGTGAATTAACTGATTGCCCTGCCCCACACATTAATTGTTGTTGTTAATGTGTGGTAAGTGCTATTGGTAGTTATTGCAGCTAGTGCATGGTAATGACCTGTATGCTAGCTGTCATAGCAGGATACTCATCTTATTAGCCTTACCATGATCACATACTATTCCCACATTAAGCAGCTAATTCAGAGGGGGTTTTTGTTTGTTTGTTTGTTTTTACTGTGCTGGCCATTTTAACATGCATTAGCCATTAGCAAGGCTTGTGCTAAGTTTTAATGCATGGTAAAACCCACACTAATGGCATAAATCAACTTATTAAAAGAACCTCTATATGGTGCAGGTAGAAAACAGAACAAATGTTATGCGTGTAGTGCCAACAGCAAGTTGCAAGGTAATAGGAAAGTGTATATGGGAAAGAAGTTGGGGGGGGGGGGGGTTACATTTAGGATTATTTGAGGCAATCACTAGATCAGGGGCCTTGCAGTGAAGAATACTATTCTATAGTCTATTTAGAGCTGTATTTATTAGGTTTACAGGCTGGTATAGCATCATGGCACATAGGAAAGAGAAAAATATCAGATAGGTATTTCATATAAAGTGAAGATATCATTAAGAACAATTGCAAAGAAGTTGGATGTGGCTTGTTCTAATAGTCATAGCAACAGTCAGGCAAAATCATGAGCTGAACAGTTTTTAATGATGAGGAAGCTTCAGGTGACCTAGGGTTTTAGGCAACTAAATGGACATAAAGACTGCAAAATTCACCCCAAGGACTTAATCAAGTGTTATCAGATCAAGATTCCAATGAAGAAACCCAGTAGTAGCAGGGTCATACATAGAAGATTGTTCGATTCTGGACTTTGTTTACATCAACCATCTCAAAAGCTGAAGTGATCTGCCAAAAATATAAAAGGTCAGATCACTTTCTGCCACAAATCCAATCAATGGCCACAATGCATCAACACTGTGTGGTTGTTTTTAAAATATTTTATTCATTGTAAATTGCCTTGATAGATTTCCCAAAGGTGGTATATCAAGGGGTTCATTTAAAAAGTCCTTATAAGGTCATAAGGTGGCAAAAGTTTTTCCTCTCAAAAATGTCCAAGTTGTGATTTCTGATACCCTGATTTTAGATGATTTGCTCTACAATTCATCCAGATTTCAAGAAGGCATGTTGGGGGCGTAGTTTGGGTAAAACCTGGGTAGGACATGAGCAGCACCAAATGATAGATGTTTTTCTTCAGTAATGGAACAAAATGAAAATGTCTAGGGCCAAAATTAAGACTTTTTGTCTAGACCTGCTTCAATCATGACTAAGTGACCAAAAGGTGCCCTAAATGACCTCTAGAGGGATTAAGGCATAACCTCCCACTTACTCCCCCAGTGATCACTGACCCCCTCCCAACCCCCTAAGATGTGACAGTGATAGTACATGTGATAGTCATTCCTATAAGAACAGCAAGCAGATCTCAGGAGTAGCCTAGTGGTCAGTGCCGTGAACTGTAGAGAAGGAGACCCGGGGTCATATCCCACTCTAACTGGTACAATTGTGGTGGACATTTTATTTTCCAAATGATCCCATAAGCAGTGGCGTAGGAGGGGGGGGGGGCGGGAGGCGGTCCGCTCCCGGGTGCATGCCGCAGGGGGGGGGGGGGTTCGGCTCTGTTGGTTCCCTGCTCCCTCTGCTCCGGAACAGGTTACTTCCTGTTCTGGGGCAGAGAGAGCAGGGAACCAGCAGAACCCACGCAGCTCCCAGCTGGTAAGAATGCACTCCGGGGGAGGGGCTGTTTGATGTTTCGGGGGGGGGGGGGTGTCGTGCTGCACCCAGGGGGGGTATCGATGCACCGAGGGGGGGTGCGCAGCGGCGAACCGCCCTGGGTGGCAGCCGCCCTTGTTACGCCACTGCCCATAAGAAAAACACACTGAGCACAAAACATCTAGGAAAAAGGAAATTTTCAAACCAAAAAGATAAATGTTTCTCAGTTTCAAACATGGCTATGTTCACCACTCGATTTTAGGACATTTCTAGCAAAATCGAACATAGACATTTTATCGAAAATACCCCTCAAAATTTGTTAATAAACTTGAAACTTGGCACTTATTCTTACAAGCTCATGTCTCCTGATTGCTCTTCATCTCTCCTCTGAGTAGCTTAAGGGACTGTATCAGCATTGGTTTTCCCACTCTATCCCTTTCCTGTCCTCCTATTTGCTTTGCTTTTTTTTTGTACCTTCCTATCCATAATTGTAGTTCTGTTTCCTGTTTGTTTTTACATTATTTTATTCATTGCACACCACCTTGATGGATTTCCCAAAAGTAGTATATCAAATTTCTTAATAAACTTAAAAGTTGAAACTTCTGCAGAAAGTTGGCAAAGTCAATACCTAAATTAATATAGATGGTCATCAAGAATAAAATCTATCATTGAAAAGATTGACAGTCAACATAAAACATTCAGTAGGCCATCCCAAATTCAGCATATATGATGTTATCACTGTATGTTGTGCCCTGTCTTTGTGCTAAAACAATGGAAAAAAAAGTTGTGATCAAAAATTTCTAGCCATGACTTGTAAGTAGCCTCTTATAAGGGGCTATATCAAATGTTTTCTGAAAATCCAAATATTGTATGTTAGGAGGATAATTTTATAAAAAGTTGCCCATGAGTAAAGGTCAAGTAAGTGACAATTTCAAGCCAATTTAATAAAGATACATGGAGGGGCATTTTCAAAAGAACATCTAAGCTAGAATTGGGATGTCCTGCTCATAATGTCCAAAAACTCTGTCCATCTCACAACTATTTTCAAACAGGAAAAACATTGGGATTTCCTATTAGAAAATATTTGTGCTGAAAACATACAAAATGAACAGCTATTTTCCAAAATGAAATGTCCAAAATAAGAACGCCAAAAAAATCAGGCACAAAAACATCTGTCTGGCATTATTTCTGCAACAATTACCACACAGATGTCCCTGCAGAACAGAGGGGCAGCCTAGCGGTTAGTGCAGTGGACTTTAAACAATGGGACCCAAGTAAAAAGACCACCTTATTTCATTTATGTTATTGTGAGCCCTCCAGAAACAGATAAAAACCTACTGTACCCTAAAGGCACACCACTGCAATAGCCATCATGCTTTGCAGGTGTCTTATAAATTTAGGTACAGTAGGTATTCTATGTTTCAGGAGGGCTGACATATTTGTACAGAAATAAGTTATACCTGGACCCACTGCAGTGATCACTAGGTTACTACTTATACTTGCTTGCTGCTCTATTAGGAATGGCTATAATACCTGAAGCTGTCATACAGCATGGTATCCACAGTCACTTTCACTTCTTAGAGAGGTAGTGGGGAGTCAGCTGCTCAATCAGGGCACCTTTTTGTATCCTGGAGGAGATTGAAACTGGTCTAGATAAAAACATGCTTCTTTTTTGCCTTGGATGTTTTTTTTTTTTCCATTTCATTATCACAGAAAGATGTCCTAATTTTGGACCCTTCCTAGTCTCACCCAAAAGACACCTTTAACATGCTCCCTTGCTATTTGAGCAAACTGAAGTGTAAAACATCCAAAGTTTGCCTTTCAAAAATTGTGATTTGGATGTTTTAGCAGATGGACTCTTTCTTTGACTGTTTTGAGTCATTCATCTGCTTTGAAAATCAGCGCCAGAAGCCTATTCTATAAATATGTACATATCAAATATAGGGCCCTGCTTACTAAGCTGCACTGTAGGCGTGCTAACCTTTTAGCTCCTCATCAGCCTCCTCTTCCTCTGTTGGTCCATATGCAAATGCTGCAGATGGGGTGCACCACTAATTGCTCCTGCTCTTCATCCCCTGCAGGAGGTTCCTGGCTGGTGTCCCCTGAGTGCTCTTCCTTTACTACAGTGCCCTCCTGTAAGCCTTCAGTTTCTACTGATTCATCTTACTCCTCCTGAGTTGGCTTCTCTGCCTGCTGGTTCCAGGCTCTCCATCTATGCAAATGAATATGCTATTATGCTCCGCCCCATCCTTTGCCCCCCCCCCCCAAATGAAACAGTCAAACTATGCCCATGACTGTCCCCAGTTAAGCATAGAACTCTGATTCCACCCTTCCCCTTCTGCTCTGGAGATACAGTTTACAGTTTAGTTTGCTGTTTACAGCTTATTCTTATAGTCCTCAATATCCACCAAGCTCTACATAGATTGCAGACAATTCCTGGAGAAATTCAATTTACAATAAATTCCATGACTCAACATAAGAGATGACCTGAGACCTGGTCTGCCTTATTTCTCTGCTAACAAAGGACTCCTTGCTTTTTGGAAGACCTGGCTGCTGGACAAGATACAGCACATGCACTGGTCAGCAAGAACACAAGGGACAGCAGTGGACTGTACATAAGTACATACATAAGTACATAAGTGTTGCCATACTGGGACAGACCGAAGGTCCATCAAGCCCAGTATCCTGTTTCCAACAGTGGCCAATACAGGTCACAAGTACCTGGCAAGATCTCAAAACAATACAATACATTCTATGCTGCTTATCCCAGAAATAAGCAGTGGATCTTCCCAAGTCCATTTTAATAATGGCGTATGGACTTTTCTTTTAGGAAGTTATCCAAACCTTTATTAAACCCCACTAAGCTAACTGCTTTTACCACATTCTCTGGCAACAAATTCCAGAGTCTAATTACTTGTTATGAAGAAATATTTTCTCTGATTCATTTTAAATTTACTACTCTGCAGCTTCATCACGTGTCCCTAGACCTAGTATTTTTGGAAAGAGTAAACAAACGATTCATGTCTACCTGTTCCACTCTACTCATTATTTTATAGATCTCTATCATATCTCCCCTCAGCCGTCTCTTCTCCAAGCTGAAGAGCCCTAGATGCTTCAGCCTTTCCTCATAGGGAAGTCGTCCCATCCCCTTTATCATTTTTGTTGTCCTTCTCTGTACCTTTTCTAATTCCACTATATTTTTTTTTGAGTTGCGACAACCAGAATTGCACACAGTATACAAGCTATGGTCGCACCTTGAAGTGATACAAAGGCATTATAACATCCTCGTTTTATTTTCCATTCCTTTCCTAATAATACCTAACATTCTATTTGCTTTCTTTGCTGCCACAGCACACTGGGCAGAGGGTTTCAAATAGGATGCTGGGCTCGATGGACCTTTGGTCTGTCCCAGTGTGGCAATACTTATGTTCTTATGACTTTATGTACTTATGAGATGGCCAAGGCAACTGTCTGAGAGACATGTGCAGGGACTGTGGCCAGTGCATGCACATGTCTCTCTGATAGATTCATAGACCAGTTCCTTACTGAGGGACCAGCCTGCCCCTAGGACATGGCAGGACAATATCTGGCATCTTGACTCAGCTTGGAAAGGGCTCCACTTCAAGATGCCCTACAGCCATGAGCTCAACCAGTGTATCTCTGGGGGAAAAAGCAGCATTGTGGGTCACAGTATGGGGCAGACTGCCCACCTACATCATTGTTGTACTCTGCAGGCAATCAAATGTGATGGGATTTAGGTGGGATTTATGCCTGGGTCCCTTTATGTGAAGTCCATTGCACTGACCACTAGGTTGCCCCTTTGCACTGCTGGGATGTCTGTGTGACCAATTTAGGAATACTGCCAGACAGTATGCATTATTTTTTTTTTAATTTTACATGTTTCCCTGGGACCTTTTTTTTTTTGTTTCAAAAATGGTACTTACAGATTAACATGTTGAGCATGAAAACATCTAGCACAAAGTCATAATTGAACCAGAAATTTAGATGTTTTTCTGGTTCAATGATGGCTGTGAACTAGATGATTTTTTGAATCATTTTCAGAAAATGTCTCATTTTGGACTTAGACGTCATATTGAAAATGCCCCTCCACATATTTTCTTTAAAAACTCCTCAAATCAGTTTATAACACATATAGTTATAGGTAGTTCACTGAGCAATAATGAGCAATCTATTGCATCAAAAACTGCCAAAATGCGAAACTGGAGAACAATTAGTTTCTCCTTACTAAAATATTTTCTGATGTTAAAAACAAGCAGCAGCGATTCAGTGCTTTGCATGAGTCTGAACCTGTGTTAAGTGAAATGCAAACAATTTAAAGAAAAAAATGAAATCTGAAAGTTGTTTAGTAACAGAAAATTCAATACGTTTTGCAAGCCAAGAGATGCTGGTTATAAGGTTTGCTCCAATGGATTTTGGTATAGGAGTTAGTACAATATTAATTATATCATCAAGACAATGTCCCTCGAGTAAGGTTGTATTGATGAATCTAGTGAGCCATAACAATGTGTCTGTTGGGATGATTCTTAATAAAAAGGAGACATGTCCAAAAGATAAGATTTATCTGAGAGTTTATTTAAAATGAAAAAAACTGAATTAGACGATACTGAAGTAAATTTATTCCAAGATCTATCTCCTAGAATAACTTCTGTTAACTCATTTTTTAGCAGTTGAGCAGCTAAACATTTTTGAATGTTTGAGGTAAATGATTGCATCATTAACTTTTAGTTGAAAAAATGTGGCTAGGTTTCTGCCTCTTCCCCTCAAGTTCCTGTGTTGGTCAATGGAGGAGAGAGTTGACATGTATTTGTGTCAAACTGTACGGGATTATTCTCTTCAGGTTGCCTAAAGTTCACCACCTAAAGTGTCTATGCTAGGCACAAATTCTGTAACAGCAATAAAGCACTTAATTACTGTTATAAAAAACTTGTGTAAGTCATCTGTTACATGCATAACTTTAGGTGTGAGCACTTACCCTGGCAGGTTAAATGCTAGCGCATAAATGTGGCAGTTACTTGGGTATTTGACAGTATTCTAAAATCTTAGGCACCCTTTTACTAAGCGGCGGTAAGCCCACCGTGGGCTTACCACATGTCAAACAGGAACTACCAACAAGCTACCTACAGCAGCACACACCTTTTCTGGCACTACAAAAATATTTTCTATTTTTCCGTCAATAGTGACGGAACCCACGAGGAAGGGAGCGACACTGGATCTTGTGCTCACAAATGGGGATAGTGTGTCAAATGTCCGAGTTGGTGCCCACCTGGGAAGCAGTGACCATCGAACAGTTTGGTTTGATATAACAGCTGAAGTGGAGGGTGGCCACTCAAAACTCAAAGTCCTGGATTTCAAACATGCTGACTTTAGTAAAATGGGGGAATACCTGAGGAAGGAGCTGATGGGCTAGGAGGACATATGAGAAGTGGAAGGACAGTGGTCCAGGCTGAAAGAAGCTATAACTATTGCCACAAACCTTTATGTAAGGAGAGTAAATAAAAGCAAGAGAAAAAAGAAACCGATATGGTTCTCCAAGCAAGTGGCTGAGAAAATAAAGGCTAAAGAGTTGGCATTCATGAAATACAGAAAAACTCAAGAACAGGAACATGGAGAGGAATAACCGATGAAACAGAAAGAAGCCAAGAGAGAGATATGTATGGTGAAAGCACAAGCAGAAGAACAAATGGCTAGAAATGTAAGGAAGGGTGACAAAAATTTCATCAGGTATACTAATGAAAGGAGGAAGACTAAAAAGGGAATTGTGAGACTGAAAGATGCTGTGAATCACTATCCAGCTTATAATCGAACGAGAAAAACGCCCAAGTTCCGACCTAAATCGGGAGATGGGCGTTTATCTCACAAAAACGAATAAAGCGGTATAATCGAAAGCCGATTTTGGACGTTTTCAACTGCACTCCGTCGCGGATGCGGACAAAGTTGATGGGGGCGTGTCAGAGGTGTGGCGAAGGCGGAACTGGGGCGTGGTTATCTGCCGAACAGAGATGGGCGCATTTCACAGATAATGGGACAAAAGTATGCGTTTTTAGCTAGAATTTAGGGCACTTTTCCTGGACCCTGTTTTTTCACGAATAAGGCCCCAAAAAGTGCCCTAAATGACCAGATGACCACTGGAGGGAATCGGGGATGACCTCCCCTGACTCCCCCAGTGGTCATAAACCCCCTCCCACCACAAAAAATGATGTTTCACAACTTTTTATTTTGACCCTCAAATGTCATACCCACCTCCCTGGCAGCAGTATGCAGGTCCCTGGAGCAGTTGTTAGGGGGTGCAGTGGACTTCAGGCAGGTGGACCCAGGCCCATCCCCCCCTACCTGTTACAATTGTGCTGCTTAATGCTTAGTCGTCCAACCCCCCCCCCCCCCGAACCCACTGTACCCACATGTAGGTGCCCCCCTTCACTCCTTAGGGCTATAGTAATGGTGTAGACTTGTGGGCAGTGGGTTTTGAGGGGGATTTGGGGGGCTCTACACACAAGGGAAGGGTGCTATGCACCTGGGAGCTCTTTTACCTTTTGTTCTGTTTTTGTAAAAGTGCCCCCTAGGGTGCCTGGTTGGTGTCCTGGCATGTTAGGGGGACCAGTGCACTACGACTCCTGGCCCCTCCCACGAACAAATGCCTTGGATTTATTCGTTTTTGAGCTGGGCGATTTCATTGTCCATTATCGCTGAAAAGCAAAAACGCCCAGCTCACAACTTGGCGAATAAAACATGGACGTCTAATTTTTTCGAAAATACGCTTGGGTCCGCCCCTTCACGGACCCGTTCTCGGAGATAAACGCCCATGGAGATAGGCGTTTCTGTTCGATTATGCCCCTCCATGTAGATAATGATAAAGAAAAAGCAAAATTTTTAAACAGATACTTTTGTTCTGTTTTCACAGAAGAAAATCCTGGAGAAGGACCCTGATTGACTGGCAAAAGTATATATGAGAATGGAGTGAATAAAGCACCATTCACAGAAGAGAGTGTGTATGAGCAGCTTGAAAATCTAAAGGTGGACAAAGCCATGGGACCGGATGGGATCCACCCCAGGAAATTGAGGGAGTTCAGAGAGGTTCTGGCGGGTCCTCTTAAAGATTTGTTTAATAAATCTTTGGAGACGGGAGAGGTTCCATGGGATTGGAGAAGAGCGGATGTGGTCCCTCTTCACAAACATGGTGATAGGGAAGAAGCTGGAAACTACAAGCCGTTAAGCCTCACTTAGGTTATTGGAAATATAATGGAAGCTATGCTGAAGGAAAGGATAGTGAATTTCCTGGAAGCCAATAAGTTGCAAGATCCGAGACAACATGGTTTTTACCAAAGGTAAATTGTGCCAAATGAATCTCATTGAATTCTTTGACTGGGTGACCGGAGAATTGAATCATGGAAGTGCTATAGACTTAATCTACTTAGATTTCAGCAAAGCTTTTGACACGGTTCCCCACAGGAGGCTCTTGAATAAACTTGACAGGCTGAAGATAGGACCCGACATGGTGAATTATATTAGGAACTGGTTGACGGACAGATGACAGAGGATGGTGATTAATGGAATTCGCTCGGATGAGGGAAAGGTGAGTAGTGGAGTACCTCAGGGATCGGTGCTGGGGCCAATTCTGTTCAATATATTTGTGAGTGACATTGCTGAAGGATTAGAAGATAAAGTTTGTCTTTTTGCGGATGATACCAAGATTTGTAACAGAGTTGACACCTCGGAGGGAGTGGAAAACATGAAAAAGGATCTGCAGAAGCTAGAAAAATGGTCTAAGGTTTGGCAATTAAAATTCAATGCGAAGAAATGCAAAGTGATGCACTTAGGGAGTAGAAATCCACGGGAGACATATGTGTTAGGCGGTGAGAGTCTGATATGTATAGATGGGGAGAGGGATCTTGGGGTGATAGTATCTGAGGATCTGAAGGCGACGAAACAGTGTGACAAGGCGGTGGCCATAGTCAGAAGATTTCTAGGCTGTATAGAGAGAGGTGTGACCAGCAAAAGAAAGGAGGTGATGATGCCCCTGTACAAGTCATTGGTGAGGCCCCACCTGGAGTATTGTGTTCAGTTTTGGAGGCCATATCTTGCTAAGGATGTAAAAACAATTGAAGCGGTGCAAAGAAAAGCCACAAAAATGGTATGGGATTTGCGTTACAAAACATATGAGGAGAGACTTGCTGATCTGAACATGTATACCCTGGAGGAAAAGAGAAACAGGGGTGATTTGATGCAGACATTCAAATATTTGAAAGGTATTAATCCGCAAACGAATCTTTTCTGGAGGTAGGAAGGTATTAGAACTAGAGGCCATGAAATGAGATTGAAGGGGGTCAGACTCAAGAAAAAAGTCAGTATTTTTTCACAGAGAGAGTGGTGGATACTTAGAATGCCCTCCTGCGGGAGGTGGTGGAGATGAAAACGGTAACGGAATTTAAAAATGCATGGGATAAAGGAATCTTGTTCAGAAGGAATGGATCCTCAGAAGCTTAACGAAGATTGGGTGGCAGCACCGGTAGTGAGAGACGGGACTAGTGCTGGGCAGACCAGGGGTGTAGCCAGACAACAGATTTTGGGTGGGCCTAGGCAAGAAGTGGGTGGGCACCAAGCATTCTCCCCCACCAAAAAAATATCTCAGCTGGCAGTAAAACGCTTCTTTCCAGCTTGACAGTCTGCAGCAGGCATGCACTGAAAACTGAGCATGTGTAGGTGCTGGTGTCATGGAGAGTAGCATTTTTGTTACTATCAGGGAAGTCTTCAGCTGGCAAAGCTTGGGATCCCCACCAGCTACCGCTAAATGTGTGCTACTGTTAGGTGAGCTTGAGTCCTAAGTGGGTGGGCCATGGCCCACCCAGGCCCATCTGTGGCTATGCCACTGGGGCAAATTTTTACGGTCTGTGCCCTGAAAATGAAAGATACAAATCAAGGTCATGTATACACATAAAGTAGCACATATGCGTTTATCTTGTTGGCAGACTGGATGGACCATACAGGTCTTTCTCTGCCGTCATCTACTATGTTACTACGTTACTATGTAGCGCCAATGTTTACCCAGTGATAAGTGGGTAGTGCCACATGCTGCCTGGTTACCGCTGGATTAGGGCAGGAGTCCTTACCAACATCTCAATGGGAGGGTTTGGAGTAGAGTCAAGAGTGTAAAGGAAATTTCAAGATTTGTAACAGAGTTGATATCAAGATTTGTAACAGTGTTGACACCCCAGATTGGAGTGGAAAACATGAAAAAGGATCTGCAGAAGCTAGAAAAATGGTCTAAGGTTTGGCAATTAAAATTCAATGCGAAGAAGCTGCATACGCCTTGTAGCGCTATAGAAATGCTAAATAGTAGTAGTAGTAGTAAGAAATGCAAAGTGATGCACTTAGGGAGTTGAAATCCACGGGAATGTAGGTGTAGGTGTAAGTATACATAATTTTACCTTTGTGGTGTAGCTTTTTGAATTGGGGATATGTGGGTGAGTTGCTCGGGTTGTGGTTTTTCTAGCGGCTTTGGCAGTAACAGAGCTCACTGGCAGCATCAGCACAGTCAGATCAGGTTATCATTTTCTCTTTTGACTTTGGAAGCTGCGGGTTACAAGTTTCATGGTTCAGGTGAGTCTGGTGCAGTGGAACAATTTGTCAGTCGGCACATCTCTGCCCTTAGGAGTTACAGTTCCGGTGTTCTTGTAGGGGAAATTGTGTTCTGAGAGGCAGGAGAAGTTTTCTTGGCACTTAGTGTTCATTAGTGCTTTTTGTGGTGAGACTGGTAGGTGTATGTGGGCCTCAGTTATTATGTGGAGACAATTTGGGTGTGTATAAGTAATTTGTCTTATGGGTGTGGGTGCTTTAAATAGTTACTTTACAAAAAGTTCATTGGATTTATAGGCTTGAATATGGTGACTAGGAGGGTCATAACTTATGATGTTTAGAATAGGGGTTATGGTAGGGAGTTTGAGGGTGGCAAAGCTGTTGGGGGAATAAAAGAAGGATGGGCCTCGGAGAGGAGAAGGTAAGTCTAAGTGAGGTGGTAGTGCTGAAAATACACAGAATTTGCCAACTTGGTCTTAGAGCAGAGCACAGAGATTGAGGGTAGGTGGTTGTGAATTGGTAGTTACACCTGAGCCTTCACAACCTGGGACTTCTAGAGGTGAGTGTCTTGTGTCTTCCTCTCTTATCATGGAGCAGCCTGAGACAGTGGAACCTTTTGGTGAGTGGGTGCATGCTATAGTGAGGGTTTGGGTGCTATGGGTTTGGGTGGGGGGGGTAGTGGGGATATGGCACTGTCTCTGTCTGCATCACACTGATTGGGGGAGGGGCATCTCTCCTTATTGTAACCAGGCACCTCTCTTGTGCAGCCAAGGATAGAACAATCTCCTCCAGCCACAGGCTCCCGGCCCAATGAAGAAATAGATGTCCACCAGTAACTTCAAACTTAAGGACTTTTATTCCATGCAGATTTCTAGTACACAGTTCCAACAGCAGCATAGCACATACCAGGATTCAATACAGGCTTACAGACTCCAGTCTGGGCTCTTTATCCAGTGCACAATAAACAGTAATTCAATTCCCAAGACAAACAGTTATTTCAGTTCATCATCACAGTTCAGTCACCAAGCAGCAGTTTCTACCTTCTATCCTCTTTACCTTCAGGAGAGTTCAATATTTTAGGGACTCCTTCTACCCAAGGGTTTTTCCCTGCATCAGCTTCACAGTGAATTCAATACTTTTGGGACTTCCTCTCACCCAAGGAATCTCAGCCTGCTTCAGTACTTTAGGGACCTCTCTGCCCAAGGGTTTTCAGCCTGCAACTGCTTCTCTCCTTCAGCTCCTCTCTCCTGAACTGAACTCTGAGACTCCTTCCCAAGGTTGCCAGATGGGAAAAATGTTCCCCACCCAAAATCAGCCCTAAACCAGCCCAAAACCAGCCCAACGTCAAACCCCGCCTCCCACGTCACCAGCCCCGCCCCCACGTCACCAGCCACGCCCCCTGATGTCACCCCTGATGTTGTTAACCCCGCCCCTGGCATCGACCACGCCTCTCAAAAGCTTCTATAGGACCTCATCGGACCAATAGAAGCCCCGGGAAAGCTTTTATTGGACCAAATTGGACCAATAGAAGCCCCGGAAAAAAGCACACAGCGGCCACAGGAGAAGAGCCCAAACCCGCACCCCGCAGCCGCCAAAATTTTGCCGCAGCTGCTCAAAGAAAACCCGCCCAGTGTTGCGGGAAGACTGCAACTCTGGCAACAATGCTCCTTCCCTCCTGCCTAATCAATCCCTGGCTTCTGCCTTCACAACCAATCATTCTCCACTCATTAGCTTCTCTACACACCCATACCAGCTGAGTTAAGCATTAGACTAATGAAGAGCTCCTGCACACAGGGTTTCCTATCTCTCTTTCCTCCTAGTGGCAGTTCCATTTTTGTTTTCATATTTCTATTTCTAATTTGTGATCTCTATTTGATGAGCCTGTGACTGAGGTGTGGTATGTTGTTTGCATGTAGTTTGTGTAGATATCTATAGAAATCCCACTTGTTCTGTTTGACCAGTAGTAGGTGTATTGGTGTTCTATGTCTCAGTGTAATATTTGTAGGGTTGTCTATCCATAGGTAGGGTTGTTGCTATTTGAATCTTAGGAATTAGTGCTACTACTGTATGTCAGGTTTGCTATATGTATGGTGAGTTAGATTTTTTTTTTTTGCGCTTTTGCATTTCATACTGTGCCTGGTAGAGGAGAGATTTATGTTGCTATTGTTCAGATGACATAAGAATCAGAATATTTTTTGTTTGGTGACTTTCAAGGAGAAATGCCCTGCCTGTAGTTGGGAAGATGTTGGATTTTTGTGGATACAGTGCATGTAACTCATAAGAACTGCTATACTGCGTCAGACCTTTGGACATTTAAGCATTCTTCTGCCCCAACCCAGCTACTATGCCCTGCAATGGGAAAAGGAATCAAGTGCCTTCAGTAAAAATAGACACTTGCTTCCTATTTCCCATTGCAGGGTAGTACACCTTCATGCCATCTGACTGCCAAAAATTTCTGAGGAGAACATTATGGAATCAAATGTGTAAATGTTGAGAACAACACTGGCTAGTCCAAGGATTGGTTGAGGTGGTGGTGCTGAAAATGCACAGCATTTGCCAGTTTGGTCTTAGAGCAGAGCACAGAGATTGAGGGTAGGTTGTTGTGACTTCGTAGTTACACCTGAGCCTTCACAACCTAGGACTTCTAGAGGTGAGTATCTTGTGTTTTCCCCTCCTATCATGGAGCAGCCTGAGACAGTGGAACCTGCTGGCGAGTGGGTGCATGCTATAGTGAGGGTTTTGGTGCTATGGTTTTGGGGGGGAGGGGTTTTGGGGGTTAGTGGGGATATGGCACTGTCTCTGACTGCATCACACTGGTTGGGGGAGGGACATTTCTCCTTACACAAGAATTTGCATGATAAATGTTTTTGAAACATTTTCGTCATGTTGATAAGGTTGAAAATTTGTACTACTGTGGGTGATATTCGTTAATAACATTTAAAAAAAATATATATATAAAATTTCCATGTTTATGTATATACCAGGTTCCTTTTAATCCACAAATGATGTATTGTGTATGAAGGGGTAAGTTCACTTCCAGTCCCAGCCTCACCTACTTCCGGCCATGGCCTCACCCACTTCCGGTACTAGCCCCACCCCATTCCACCCCCAGTTCCACTTCCTTTTTGTCAACAAATTAAGTCCTGGCTTATAATATGTTTTTGTACTGGTTATCAAATTATTGATAAATGTGTAGTACATGAAAGGCTAGATTCAAATTGGAGTATAACTGAGTTTTCCAGAAATCTTGCATGTTCTATTTAATTAATAGTGCATTCATGAAAACACACTATCATATCCAGATAATTGTACTTCAGGATTTTTCTAAATCAGTAGAGAAAACCAGCAGAGTATGTGAATAAGTTTCCATTTCATTAACTAGCAAATGTTTCTGCGTGCATAGGTTTGAAATACTGTTAGAGCTGAACTGTTGTTAACTCTGAAAGTCCGAGGCTATGTTTAAAATAATGAGACCTGACAGTTTTAAAGGTAAGAAAATCACATTTTCCTGATTGGAGCTAACATGATAAAATTATAGCATGAACTTCAAATGCTAGTTAATTTGATCAGGATCAGTTTCCTCGAAGCTCTAATAAAAATGCAAATAACTGCTCTGATTACTTTCCCTTCTTAACATAGCACAAATCTATGCCTGCCAGTAAGTTTAAAGCAAAAATATATGGATGTAAAAAAATAAGGATATGTTTTCATTTGAAATGTGAAGGTAAATTTCTATGAAATCTGTTGTTTGGTTTCATGTCATTGTGAAAACAACATAATCAATACCCCCCCCCCCCCCCCAAAAAAAAAAAAAAAAAAAAAGAGAAAAAAAAGAAAAAAGTAATTTGATTTTTATTTCATTAAAAAAGGAGGAGATGCAACCAGCAACTAGGACCTTCCCCTGACCCCAGCTGAAAAAAAAAAAGAATTGCTCCCTGCCCCATTTAAACCTGCAGATGAAGAAATAGGGGAGGGGGGAGTCTGGGGTATTTCATAGAGCCAGAGACAGTGGGGGATTTGGAGATCCTTTACTAAACCTGTGGTAAAAAGTGGCCTTAGTGTGCTCTTACATGGGGTTTTTATGCACACTAAGGGCATACTTACCGCAGCAGTAAAAATGGCCTGTACTTTCTGTATTAATAGTCATGCACTAATGTTATTTATTTATTTATTCATTCATTCATTATAATTTCCCACAATTATTCTAAAACAAGTTTTGGTTCAATGTGGATTAGTTAAATTAGTAGAAATTACAAAGCTGTATAGAACATCAGTAACACGTATAATTAACCATAATATTTATTGAAAAGGTAGGGTTTTAATTCTTTTCTGAACTGAAGATAGTTTATAGTGCTTCTTGTGTCCTTGGGAATTGAATTCCACAATGTAGAACCCAGATAACTAAATCCAGCCGTACAGAGGGATTTGTAAATGATGTTTCTGCTGCTGAGTAAGTGAAGTAATACGTGTCCTCTGGTTCCTGAGCTTCCATTTCTTGGTGATAGTTCAATCAAATCTAGCATGTAATCAGGAGACATTCCAAATAATATTTTGAAAATTAGAGTGTTACTTTTAAAAAATAATCTGGCCTTAATTGTGAGCCAATGTAGCAATACAAGCAATGGGGTTACTCTTTCGTATTTCAACTTTTTGAATATCAGTTTTGCTGCCGTGTTTTGAAAGGTCTGCATTGATTTTAGTATGTTTTCTATATATGCTGCATTGCAGTAATCTAATTGTACAATATCAACAATTGTACTATAATACAAATTGATTGTCTGGGAAAATAATCTCTAATACTTCTCAGTTTCCATAGAGTTTTGAAACTCTTTGATATGACTGCTGAAACTTGATTTTCAAGAGACAGATATCTGTCTATCAAAAATAATACTTAATATTTTTAGTTATGTTTCAATTGGGTACGTTTGTTGATCAATTGTGAAATTTTGGTAAGAAGTGGGATTATACAAGCTGGAAAGAACCAGGAATTTGGTTGTATCTCTGATTAGTTTAAGTTTGAAAACTGTGGCCCAATTTTTCATAAGGTCCAGACCTTTTTTAACCTTATCCAGTATCTCTGTGATATTGTTATTAAAAGGTACATAAATAGTGACATCATCAGCATACATAACTGGATTAAATCCCATTTTTCCAACTTTTTCCTGAGTGGAGCCATCATAATATTAAATATAATTTAGGTGATATTGGAGAAAGGGAAAGGGAATGTGACTAGATATACTGCCTTTCTATGATTTTTGCAACTACATTCAAAGCAGTTTGCATATTACATTCAGGTACTTATTTTTTTATACCTGGGGCAATTGAGGTTTAGGTGACTTGCCCAGAGTCACAGAGAGCTGCAGTGAGAACCAAACCCAGTCCCCTAGGATCAAAGTCCACTGCAACAACCACTAGGATACTCCTCACTGTGACACCCCACATTCAGAGATCCAAGATGCTGAAAACTGATTAGACATTTTTACAAGATAGGATCTAGTCTTAAAAATAAATAAACAAACCAGGCTATCACTGCACCACTAATGTTGCCATTAACACGTGGAGGGGCATTTTCGAAAGAAACGTCCAAGCTGCGATTTGGACGTCTTTGCAAAACGTCCAAATCCAGGGGTGGGGAAACCTGTATTTTCGAAAAAGATGGACGTCCATCTTTCATTTCGAAAATATCATCAGAGACTTCCAAATCCTTAAATTTGGATGTCCCTAGATTTGGACGTCCTAGGATCTGGATGTTTCTGACTTTCAGCGATTTTCGAAACTAAAGACGTCTGTGTCAAAAACGTCCAAATGCAAGCCATTTGGATGTGGGAGAAGCCAGCATTTGTAGTGCACTGGTCCCCCTGACATGCCAGGACACCAGTCGGGCACCCTAGGGGGCACTGCAGTGGACTTCATAAAATGTTCCCAAGTACACAGCTCCCTTACCTTGTGTGCTGAGCCCCCAACCCCCCCCCCCCCCACCAAAACTCACTACCCACAATTGTACATCACTACCATAGCACTTACGGGTAAAGGGGGGCACCTATATATATATATATATATATATATATATATATATATATATATATATGGGTACAGTGGGTTTGTGGTGGGTTTTGGAGAGCTCACTGTTTCCTCCACAAATGTAACAGGTAGGGGGGTATGGGCCTGGGCCGCCTGTCTGAAGTGCACTGCAGTACCCACTAAAACTGCTCCTGGGACCTTCATGCACTAACACAGACCTGAGTATGACACCTGAGGCTGGCACAAAATATTTTTAAAGATGTTTTTTTAGGGTGGGAGGGGATTACTGACCACTTGGGGAGTAACAGGAGGTCATCCCTGATTCTATCCGGTGGTCATCTGGTCATTTTGGGCACCTTTTTGTGCCTTGTTTGTAAAAAAAAAACAAGTCAGGGTGAAAACATCCATGTGTTTGTCAGGGAAGTCCTTGTTTTTTTCGATTATGGGTCAAGGACGTCCAAGTGTTAGGCATGCCCAAGTCCCGCCTTTGCTACGCCTCCAACACATCCCCTTGAAATTTGTATATCCTTGTGACGGACTGCAGTTGGAGACGTCCAAAATCGGGTTTCAATTATACCGAGTTGGACGTCTCTGGGAGAAGGACGTCCATCTTCCGATTTATGTCGAAAGATGGATGTCCTTCTCTTTCAAAAATGAGCCCGATAGTCATTTAAAAAAATTAGCTTGTGCACACTTACCACCACTACTTACCAAAAGCAGTAAGGTCTCATGTACTAGTCTTGCACAGTAATACTCAATAATTACTGTGGATTCTTTTGGATTCGTATTAGAGAAATTATAATTATAAATCCACAACCTTAAACACCCCAGATCACACCCTCCCTATCTCTGATAGCCTCAAAATACTAGGCGTTACAATTGATCACAATCTTACACTTGAGAGCCAAGTAAACTCCACTATAAAGAAAACGTTTCTTTCAATGTGGAAACTTAAACGTATAAAACCTTTCTTCCCAACGGAAATATTCCGCAACCTGATACAATCAATGGTAATGAGCCACACAGATTACTGCAATGGAATATATGCGGGATGTAAAGAACAACTCACAAAGAAACTCCAGACAGCCCAAAACACAGCAGCCAGGCTGATACTCGGTAAAACACTTTGAAAGTGCCAAACCCCTCCGAGAAAAACTGCACTGGCTCCCAACCAAGGAATGTATCACCTTCAAAATCTGCACCTTGGTCCACAAGATTATCTACGGTGAAGTCCCAGGATATATGGTCGACCTGATAGATCTCCCAACCAGAAACAGAATCAGAGCATCACGTACCTACTTGAATCTCCACTACCCAAGCTGCAAAGGACTCAGATACAAATTAACCTATGCATCCAACTTCTCCTACATAGGCACACAATTGTGGAATGCACAGCCAAAGACTGTGAAAACAATCTACGACCATCTAAACTTCAGGAGATCATTAAAGACCTACCTATTCAGAAAGGCATTCCCCACTAACCTAACTTAGATGCCTCAACTCTGCAACACAGCAAAACCATAGATTGTATTGGACACATCTTCCTTCTTATCTTTGATCCCTATGTATCTGAATATACTAACCTTACCCGACCCTAATATCAAATTGTATTTGTTTCCTTACCAGACTTGGCGATCGCCTTTACGGTATTATGTAAGCCACATTGAGCCTGCAAATAGGTGGGAACATGTGGGATACAATTGTAACAAATAAATAAATAATATAGCTGTGCTGATTAATGCAGGAACACCCACTCTCTGCCCCAGACATGTTCCTCCCTTAGCATGCGGCTAACTTGTGCACATTTGGCATTTACTGCAGGATGCCCGAGCATGTCCCGCGGGATACTATTTTAAACTGCATTAGGCACATATTAGTGCTTAACACAGCTTAGTAAAAAGGCCCTTTTTTAGGCTTCAATGTGTTTCAGGAAAGGTGAGAAGGCCTGGGGACTGGTTGCATCTGCTGCTGTTGCTGTGTTAATCATTTTGCTGGCCAACCTGGGGTCTGCACCTTTTGCTGAATAGCAGATTCTGCAGTACAGCAAAATAGTGCCTGCCTCAGGTTGGCTGGGCAATTTTGAAAAATAGCAGCTGTGCAATAAGGAGGTTGTGGATTGCTCCTTCTCTTTTTAACCCCAGAGATGCAGTAAGAAGTGGGTTGAAGCATTCAAAAGAACTGGCATCAAGTCGGGGGGGGGGGGGGGGAAGGGGGATTGTTTAACACATTGGCAATAGGGGAGCTCTGATAGAACAGCTCTTTTTTCAGTGATTTGTGTTGGTTTGTGGCTATTTCCTCTACTACTAGGTACTATAAAAAACATTCATGTTCATTTATGTTACAACCATCAGTCAGAGAGATATTTTCATCTTTGTCAGAGGGATAGGTATTGCTCTTTTTAGAGGCTTGAAGTCTCCAGCAGCCTCCCTAGCAGTGGCAAAAATGATCCCTTGCTCTTTTCTTCTTTAGCCATGAGAGACAGCAGTGAGGTTGTGAGTCAAATCTTTTTCTACATTTTTTTTTCAAGTAAGAAGTAGCCTAATGCTTAGCACAGCCAACTGTGAGCCTGAGGAACGGGATTCAATTTCCATTGTAGCTTCCTGTGACCCTGTGAAAGTCACCCAATCCTCCACTGCCCCAGGTACAAAAGCTTCAATTGTGAGCCTACTAGGGACAGAGTGAGTACCTGCATATAATGTGTACATCACTGCATATGACTATTAGCACTATAGAAATGATCAGTAGTAGCATAAACATATAAAAATAAATATCAAAATTAATTTTCAAGGTCAAAAAATGCTTTGTCTCCTTAGGGTCCCTTTTACTAAACCAAGTTAAGTGCTAATATGAACTTAGGACTAGATTCATATAGCACACCTAAATATTCAGCACCAACATTACATTTGCCTAAGTGAATTCTATAAAGTACCCCTTAATTTAGGCATACTTTATAGAATAAACATGAATTTCAATGCTGTTTATAGAATACGCTTCACGCCTGTACGTGTGACTAAATTTAGTAACTGGCAGTTACATCAAGTAAAACCTGGTATAAACGCCAACGCCTAAATTAGGCACAGTCCAGGTGTATTCTAGAACAATGAACACAGATTTTAGAAACACCCATGACCAGTCCATTCAATGCCTTGGCCATGCCCCCTTTTAAACTATGTGACTTAGAATTTATGCACAGCACGTTATAGACAACTGTAAGACATTCTAACGAATGCCGATTAGTGCCAATAATGGCTTGTTAAGCAATTAGTGCTGATTGGTTTGTTAACCACTAAGGTAATGAGCATTGCTATGGAATAAGCTTTGATTTCTATGCAGAAATCTCAGCGCGATATATAGAATCTGGAGGTTAATGCAGAAAAATGCTTATCACAAAATGCATTAAAGCACTGTCATTTTTGTTATCTTTTGGGAGGTGGCGTGTCAAGGGTGGGGAATGAGTGTGGAAGAATTACCTACGTATTCACATTAGCACAAGCTAACTGGATAACACAGATTCAACCTAAATAGAAGGTGGTAAGTGCTCCCATGTTAATATTTTTGCAGGTCTCACATGCTAATGAAAGTGATTAGTGTGAGATCTGAAAAAGAAAAAAAGCCCTGCTTTTGGCCGGTATTAGAAATGAACATAGTGTGCAGGAAAGTCCAGTGATAATATGCACTATGCATATTTCTTAATGCTTCTTAGTAAAAAGAGACCTGTAGGATAATTTTATGAAGTGGGTACTAACATTTTGGCACCGCATATATGTGTAAATGACCAAACTTCCTTGAGGAAGATCAATTCAAGTGCTTAATGAAAGCACTTTTACTCTCCCAGCTTGATTATTGTAATCTAGTATATTTGGGGTGTACTAAGGATCTTTTCAAGAAGCTGCAAACTGTGCAAAACACGGCTGTACATTTAATCTTTGGGCTATCTAAATATGACAGCATTTCTTCCTTTTATTGCAAGTTGCATTGGCTACCCATCCAGGCTAGAGTCTATTTTAAATTGGCATGTTTTCTTTTCAAAATTTTACATGGTCTTGTCCCTAGCTACCTTTACTCTCATTTTTGTTGTGCAATTTCTTCAAAAGCTACAAGAACAAAGGGGTCATTTTACTAAACCGTGTAGGTGCCCACATGCGTCCAACGTGTGCCAGTTTGGAACTACCACCCGGCTACCGTGTGTCCCGGGCGGTAATTCCATTTTTTATGCATGTCCGATACGCGTGTCAGAAAATAGTTTTTATTTTCTAATGCACAGCGGTAACTGGGCAGTAATCAGCTGTGTATGCGTACTGACGATTACCGCCTGGTTAACGTGTGAGACCTTACCGCTAAGTCAATGGGTGGTGGTAAGGTGTCAGACCCAAAATGGACGCGTGCCAATTTTTATTTTTCTGTACATCCATTTTTGGCCCCCCAAAAAGGAATTTTTTACAGGCTCGTTGAAAAATGAATGCGCACATCCAAAACACTCCCCTACATCTGCACAGGCAATTTTTTAGTGCACCTTAGTAAAAGAACCCCAAAGAATGCTAATTTCTTTTTTTTCCCTTTGTCAAAAGAAAAAAAAGACTAAAGGTATTTGAAAAGTCCTTAGCTTTCCAAACTGCTAATTACTTGAAGGATTTTATGGGAATCTTTTTACCCTCTCAGTCTTATTTACCGTAGGGAAGAAAGGTTAAGACCTTACTTTTTCAGAAGTGTGTTCTACAGAATGAATTGTAATTTTGTGTGTAGTTTTACTTTTTCCAAGATGATTGTTCTGGCTCTTGTTAAACTGTGACCCGCTTAGAACTGTGAGGTAGGAGCGGGATAAAAGACAAATATAATGTAATGTATGGTGTACATATGCATGCTAATGCCAATAATCTGGCTATGCACTATTCTATAACTACACACATATCTTCAATAATGCATTGTTGCAGCTGGGCTTACATATAGGTGGAGTCTGGGTAGATCATGGGTAGGACACAAATGTAACATTCATAACATATAATACTACTAGTGGAACCATGCCTGTTTCCTCAACAATGAAACGGGCCCTAGGAAGCTGTCATGTAAGTTTTTTTTTCTCTCTCTCCTCTCCCTTCCCCTCCTCTCCATGTCCAGCGATTCTCCTCTTCCCTGCCCTCCCATCCATGTCTCGCGATTCTCTCCTCTACTGTCCTCTCATCCCATCCATGTCCATCAATTCTCCTCTGCCCTGCCCTCCCCTTCCCTTCCTCCCTCCCTCCCCTCGATGTCCCGCGATTCTCTCCTCCCCTCGATTTGTACCTGAACGTTCTCTGGCTGGCTGGCGCTGGCTTTCGTTCTATTCGTAACATCTCCTGATGTCAGCCAGCCTTCAGCATTCCATTCCTTCTCACTGTTCCACCCTCTGATGTCATTATGTCTTGACACGAGGACGGGACAGTGAGGGGGAATAGAACGCTGGAGGCTGGCTGACGTCAGGAGATGTTACGAACTGAGGCAGCCAGAAATTGAACGTTGGGGGTGCAAATTATTATATAGGATATGGGACCCTTTTACTAAGCTGCAGTAAGCACTAACATGTGCTTACTGCAGCTTAAAATGCCTTACTGCAGGGCATGCTAAGGCGTCCTTCGGTAGTTTTGGGTTCAGCATATGGTACCCATGTGCTAAAAAATAGCATTTATTTTTTTAGCACTGGAGCAGGTCTAGGGCCTGAGAGTGGGCATTTTCTGTGTTAATCAGTTAGCAAGCTATATTGCCGCATACTAACCAATTAGAACATGGTTAGCGTATGAGCCTTTACTGTCCTAAAAATAGGTGGCAGTAGAGGCTCACACACTAATGGTACACATGCTAATGGGAAAACTAGCGTGTGACTATTAATGCTGGAAATAGAAAAATTAGCCCTTTTTATCCCTCTGTGCCTTAGTGCATTCTTACGCAGGTCATTCCCATGCGCTAAGGACATTTTTTCCACAGGGGTATTTTCAGCATTAATAGCCATGTGCTATCTTTTCCACTTTCTACCGCAGCTTAGTAAAAGGACCCCTAAGTTATATGCATATAGTGGCATACCAAAGGCGGGGCGGTGTGGGCGGTCCACCCAGGTTTAAGCATAAAGGGGGTGCTCCGCTCCCGCCCCATCCTGTTTTTTATTCATGCTGCTGGTGCCGCAATCCCCAGTCTCCACCTGCCTACCCTCAGCTCAATCGACAGCCCCCTTCTCTCTGCCACCCGGCCCCCTGCAATGCATTTTTAAAACATCTGAATCGGCAGCACAGTGCCAGCTTGCAGCACCTTGCATCTGCTTGTGAAAGAAGCAGATTGGCTCGGGCCTTCCCTCACTGTGTCCCGCCCTCGCGGAAATAGGAGGTTGCATCAGAGGAGGGTGGGAAACAGTGAAGGCCCGACTGTGATCTGCTTCTTTCACAGGTGGACGCAAGGCACTGCATGATGGCGTTGCGCTGCCAATTCAGATGTTTTAAAATGCTTTGCAGGGGGCCGCATGGCAGAGAGAAGGGGACTGTTGAGGGAGCTGAGGGTAGACAGGTGAGGACTGTGTCGGGGGGGGGGGGGGCTCAGATGGGAGAAGGGAGCTGGAATGGGGCCATGCCTGGGACAGGTGGGACAATGGGTCTGGGGCTAGAAAGGGGGAGATGAGAGAATGGCCCTAGCGCTGAAAAGGGGGGGGGCATAATACAAGGCGGGTGGATGAAGGGGACTGGAACTGGGGGCTGAAAAGGAGGGCAGGTGGGATAAAGGGGCTAGTTCTGGAACTGGAGGCTGAAAAAGGGCAGGGACTAAAACTGGGGGCTGAAAAGGGGACAGGGAGAAAGTGGCTGGGGCTAAAACTAAGCTGAAATTGGAGACTGGTGGGATAATGGGGCTGGAACTGGGGGCTGAAAAGGGGGGGGCTGGTGGGAAAAGTGGGCTGGGGCTGGAACTAGAGGCAGGTGGTATAATGGGGCTGGAACTGGGGGCTAAAAAGAGGCAACAGAGAAGAAGAGAGGGCAGACCCTGGATGGATGGATGGATGGATGGATGGATGGATGGATGGATGGATGGATGGATGGATGGGAGAGGGAGGGCAAACGGTGGAGGGAAGGGGCAGAGAGAAAGGGCAGACAGTGGATGGAAGGGAGAGAGAGAGCAGACGGAGCAGATGGTGGATGGAATAGGCAGAGATAGAGGGTAGACGCTAGATGGAAGGGAGAGAGAGAGGGCAGATAGTGGTTGGAAGGGGCAGAGGGAGAGAGAGAGAGAGCAGATAGTGGATGGAGGGGACAGGAGAGAGAGAGGACAGACACTGGATGGCAGGGTCATTGACAGAGAGAATGCAGACACTGGATGGCAGTAAGAGAGAGAAGGCAGATTCTGGATGAACGGGAGAGAATGAAGAGAAGATGAGGAAAGCAGAAACCAGAGACAACAAACTGTAAATACATTTTTTTTCTTTTTTGCTTTAGGATAAAGTAGTATTGTAGCTGTGTTAATAAATGTTTATAAATAGAACATGGAAATAAGGTAATCTTTTTATTGGTCTAATTTTAATACATTTGACTAATTTTTGGAGAACAAAAACCCCTCCTCAGGTCAGGATAGGATACTGTAACAACAGTATACTGTAATGACCTGAGGAAGGAGGTTTTGGCCTCTGAAAGCTAAATGTATTAGTCCAATAAAATTGTATTATTTTCTTTTCACTATTTGTTTTATTTCTATTAATTTGTAAAGTGGTGAAATTTACATCTGCTGTCTTTATATTTTGCACAGTACTAGGGGACATTTTCTTTTTCTGTGATGTTGCACTATATGCGGAATCTGGCTTCTTGGGGGTTCAATTTAATTTTTGTCTAAATAGAAAGTTTATGGTTACTTATTCTATAGTGGATTAGGGTGTATCTGTGTCTGTGAAAAAGACATGGCTTTCAGTTGGCATTAACTGTGCAGGATCGATGATCTTCGTTTTACAATAGGTGACTTAGTTCTAGTGCTCACTGCAGTGTTTAAGATGCCTCTTTTCCTAGCTACAACCTTGTGTGACTCATAGAAATTACTGCTTATGGTATGGTAGAATTGCTTTATAGGTCCTGAGTGTTTTGCATTCTCGGTATGCCTAGTACTGGATTTTGGAGGGGGTGTTAAAAAATGACCAGCCCCGGGTGTCAAATACCCTAGGTATGCCACTGTATGCATATCACCAGAATTTAGGTGTAAGCATTTATACCAGCTCGGTGGCTGGTCAAATGCTGATATCTAAGTGCATACATATGTATTTATTCATATATGCTAGTATTTAGTAAACGAGAGTAGGTGCCAGCATCCCTATTATTGCAAAATTGATAGAGGCCATTGTATCAAGCCAATTAAATGAGTATCTTGTTACAGTCAGTTGTCTACACTTATCTCAACATGGCTTTAGATCTGTTCATAGTTCTGAAACCTTGCTTTTGACCTTGGTGCAAAATGTTAAAACCCATGTCAAGGAAAACAGGCAATTCTGTTGCAATTTGATTTGACAGCAGCCTTTACTACTGAAGGGCATGGTTTATTAATGGTTAAGATGAGTGAACTCAGTGTATCAAGGGCAGTGTTGTAAGAGATAGGAGGTGAAAATGAATAATGAGCTGTCATCATATGGAAATCTATCAGTGGAGTACCTCAGGGTTCCCCACTTCCCCTATCTTATTTAACATTTATATGAGTTCAGTTGGAAAGGAACTAATGAGTTTAGGTTCATTAATATACTCCTGTGTCGATGATCTTTTATTACTCATTCCAGTACAGACTGATTTGACCCAAACTGTGAATGTAGTTACTGATTGTATGACAAAGGCAGCAGATTGGTGTGCTTTTCGTTTTTTTTTTTTAATCGAACAATGAGAAAATTAAATTGTTATGGCTTAGCAACACTAATGCAGCTTAAATACCACAGGACATGCTCAGGCCTCTTGTGGTAAACGCCAAATCTGTATGCAGTAACTGCATGCTAAAAATATATTTTTTGGGGGGGAGGGGCATGTCTGTGTGCAGAAAGTGAGCAAAACAACAAAAACAACTGCCGGTTTAGCGAGCAGTAAGCCTTCGTTGGGCTTACTACCGCTTAGTAAAAGACCCTCTCATATTCCTAAATTGGCTGATTGCCTAAATGTATGCTCCAAATTACAGTCAACTGTTAAATTTAGGTGCATTAAAAATGTATAGCAGCAGTGGCATATTTAATATGGGGAAAAAAAGTTTGAAGCATAGCACTGATTTTTCAATACTAGGCTCATAAATTAGACTCATAAATCCAGGAAAAAATGACACTCCTAAATTTATACCAAATTATGTATTAGGAGAACTCAATATATAGTAAGCAAACCCAGTATAGGAGGAAATGAATTCTACAAAAGGAGGAAAAAGCCTTAAGAAGCTCCTTTCCATACACAACTGTGTTAAGGGAGCTGGGACTGCTTCATCATAGGCAAAAAAAAAAAAAAAACCTCCTGAATTGTAATACACAGCCTACTTAAGCTAGTTTCCACAGTTTAAATGAACGAACGACAATTTTCATTTTGACGCACATCCATTTTCGGTAAAAATTTTTAAAAGTCCTTTTTTACAGGTGTGCTGAAAAATGATTCTGGGTGCACCCAAAACATGCATCTACACTACCACAGGCCATTTTTCAGTGCTCCTTAGAAAAAGGACCCCTTAAAGTCTCCATTGCCTTGGGATGACTGGGAACAGTGCTAGCAATCCACCCTACTCATCTTCTGCCATGGAAACCATCACACATGTGGCAGCCCTCATAAATTATTCACAGTTTGACATTTGTATGCAGGGGGACCTACAACACATTTATGTTTACACAAACCTTTGGTGATAATTGAGTACTTATACAATGTTTGGAAAATCAAGGAAGACCAACAGTAGTGGGTCTTCCTTGATTTTCCAAACATTTCTCTGCTTGCTTTCCTTTTCTACACTATTTTATTGTTTATTGTAAAATGCTCTGATATTCCGTGAAAGGTTATATATAAAGTGTTGTATTTAAAGGAAACTAAAATACCATTTGGAAATGCCACTGGATCCTAAGAGGTCTGATGTTTGGCCAGCAGCTGTTTGGGTTTCTTGATGCAAGGTGTGAACTTTGAATGTTCTGACAGATGGCTTAAGTCAAACAGGATATGTTTATTTGGCTAGAGGTAAGCATGCTTTCAGCTGTAATCTACCTGGTTGAAAATCAGTCTAAGAAAGGAAGATTCAACATTGCTGGTTATATTATTGTCTCTATCTCATACAGAAATTAGCACTGTAAGAGTAGGAGAACAAGTTGTAGATAAACATAATAAATCAGGACAAATAGAGAATTGTGGTCAGTGGAGCCCTCTTTGGAGAAGGTAAAGGTATTAGGGTCCCTTTTACCAAGCTGTTGTAAAAGGGGCCTTACAGTGGTGTTAGCGCGTGGATTTGCCATGCACCGAGGCCCCCCGTTACCACAGTGGGTGAAAGGCTTTAATTTTAAAAAAAAGGAAATGACTGTGTGGTAAGTTAAACACTTGCCATGTTGCCATTTCCTGTGAGATCCTTTACTGCCACCTATTTAGGAAGCAGTAAGGGCTCCTGTACTAACCCGGTGGTAAAACTAAAAAAAATATGTCTAAAGTGTTGGAAATGGCATGCGGGGTGGGGGGAACTCCTGCTGAGCTACTGCAGTAGCCTGGTCATAGTGCTTAATTAGTGCATGGCAGACCCGTGGTAGGCTTGCTGCGCCTTTGTAAAAGGGCCCCTTAGTGAGGTATTGCAAGAGAGTGACCATTTTGATGAGTGGGGGAGTGGGTGGAGCATAGTTGGAGATTAAAGGAGGACGTTAAAGCGAGTAACATGGAAATATAAGAGTTGGAAGGATCATTAGCAGGAATATTAAAGTCACCAAGGATGAGAGAGGGGGAGGAAGGATCATGGAAGAAGGCAAGCCAGGCGTCAAAGTCACTGAGATAGGATGAAAGGGACTTATCAGGGGGACGATAAATGACCGCTATTCGAAGAGGCAGAGGAGAGAAAAGAAAAGGCGGATAGAGTGGACTTCAAAGGAGGAAAAACAGTGAGATTGAGGTGGAAGAAGGGGTTGAAATCTGGAGGAGGGAGAGAGAAGTAGTCCAACACTGCCCCCACGGCCAGCAGAGCGAGGAGTATGTGAAAATAGATAACCGCCATGGCACAGGGCTGCGACTGAAGCAGAGTCATCAGGGCAGAGCCAGGTTTCTGTTATGGCGAGCAGATGGAGGTGACGCGAGATAAAGAGGTCCTGGATATAGGCGAGTTTGTTACAGATAGAGCGGGCATTCCATAGGGCGCAAGAGAAGGGCAGAGAAGAGGAGGGGAGTAGAGAAATAGAGATGAGGTTAGAGAGGTCGCGGTGAGATCTGTAGAGTTGGGATAATAGTTGGTGAGGGGGGCCAGGATTGGGATTGATGTCACCGGCTGAGAGTAAGAGAAGGAGTAAAAGAGAGCGGAGGAGAGTAGGAGAGGTGTGGCCACGAAGGCGTCAAAGGCGAGAGGTATTTAGGTGGAATGGGGAAGGCAAAATGGAGGGAAGAACGAGGTGGAGATTAAAAGCCAAGAGGGAGGAAGAGGGTAGGAGAGAAGGTGAGGTGATGAAGTCGATGGATGGGCAGTGAGTTCCTGTAGCGGAGAGAGGTAGGGGGTGAGGGAAAAGATTAGGAAGGGACAGGGCTAGGAAGAGAATGTGAATAGGGGCCATAAATGACTGAGGTACTTTAGCAACTGGGAAGAAGATTAGATGTAAAGAGAAAAATGCCCTGCGCGCCGTTAGGTGGGCGGCACCTAGAGCGGAGGCCCTGAGTGGATCGGAGTGGACCTGGGTGTCACCCCGGAGAAGGGTGTAAGGATATGCAGATGAGCTGCAAGTCCTCCACAGCACCTGAAAGGCAGCTGGTGGTAGAGCTGGGCACCTCTCAGCTGAGGAAAGGCTTAGCAGGGGTTAGGCCGAAGCCAGCATTCCTCCCCCTGAGGGTCGCCTAATCCTAGCCAAAAAGCACCTGGAAACTCTGTGCACTTGGAGCGAAGGCCCTGGGAAGATCGGGGTGGAACTGGAGTCACCCCGGATACAGCTGTGAGGAAATGCAGAAGGGCTGCAAGTCCTCCACAGCACATGGTGGGAGCGCTGGGCACCTAGAGCGGAGGCCCTGAGTGGGCCTCCGCTCTAACAGTTTGCCCTAACAGTTGTCAGGTGTCACCCCAGAGAAGGCTGTAAGGATATGCAGATGAGCTGCAAGTCCTCCACAGCACCTGAAAGGCAGCTGGTGGTAGAGCTGGGCACCTCTCAGCTGAGGAAAGGCTTACCAGGGGTTAGGCCGAAGCCAGCATTCCTCCCCCTGAGGGTCGCCTGACCCTAGTACTAACCTCACAACATAACAAAAACACCTACTCCAAAATAACCACACCATACTGTTCTCTTCCCGTCGCGCAAAACCTAAAAATTCTTGAAGTGACTATCGACTGAAACCTCACACTTGATACTCATGTGAAGAATACAACGAAGAGAATGTTTCAATCAATGTGGAAACTCAAAAGAGTAAAATCTTTCTTCCCGAGACATATCTTCCGCACCCTGGTACAGTCAATGGTAATAAGTCACCTGGATTACTATAATGCACTATACGCCGGCTGCAAAGAACAAAATATTTAAAAAATCCAAACAGCCCAGAATACAGCCGCCAGACTCATATTTGGAAAAAATAAATATGAAAGTGCTAAACCCTTAAGAGAGAAACTCCATTGGTTCCCATTCAAAGAACGTGTTGAGTTCAAGATCTGCACGATAGTACATAAAATTATACACACAGACGCCCCAATCTACATGCTAAACCTTGTGGACCTGCCTCCCAGAAACGCTGTAAGATCATCCCACAAATATCTCAATCTGCACTTCCCCAGCTGCAAAGGACTGAAATACAAACTGACACACACCACCACCTTCTCTTACTTGAGCATGCAGCTGTGGAATGATCTACCTACAGACCTGAAAGCTATTGACGAATTAACTAATTTCCGCAAATCTCTGAAAACTCATCTCTTCCAAAAGGCCTACAAGGAAAATACATAGCCTACAAACTACTTCAACAAATCACACAATTACCACAGCTCACCTCTAACTTACCTAACACTTCCCGTCTATCCTCCCCTACCCAATCTTTAAACAGCAAGAATTGTACTTCTCATCATGAAACGACTATGCTTATCTTTTCTTACCAACATTCAAACTATACCTGTTAACACAAAATGATTATGTCATAACCACACTCTGTAAGCCACTTTGAGCCTACAAATAGGTGGGGAAAGGTGGGATACAAATGCAATAAATAAATAAATAAATAATACTAATCTCTTTAACTAGGAGGAGAAGTCCCAGCTTGACAGCAATTGTAATTTCTTCAATGACTTTGTTGGACTCCGTTCTTAAAAATCTCCCATGAAGAAGTAACTCTTATTTTTCTACTGTTTTTTTTTCAATTGTGTCTTTATATATATATATATATTTTTTTTTTTTCTTTCCTAAATCACCGCTTATTTCCGTAATGGATATGCTGGGAAAAAAAAATATATATATATATATGCCAGTTCTGGTTTTCCTTCCCATCAGGGGCTGTAGCCTACACATTAATTAGGCAGCTTCCAATAAAAACATAAGCAGGCCACTGTGTTCCACAACTTTGGTCCTGCAATATAGAAAATGTACACCCTATATTCTGCAAGTTTTACAAGATGGAAAGAAGGGACATCAATAAACTCTTTCACTACAGACCTTAATAGCCTAGTAGGCTGATACTTGTGTAGGCTATCACTAGAGATATGTTGTTGTAAATAACTTTAAACATCAATGATAAGATCATAAAGTGGATTCTCCCTTCGATAGGGAGACAGTGAAGCTTGGTCAACACCAGATGTATATGTTCAAATTTAGAAGTGCCCTCAATAAAAGAGGCAGAAGCATTTTGTGTTACCTGCAATTATCTTAGCAACCATTTAGGCAGACTGATCAGTAGCGAATTACAAAAGTCAAAATAAGGAAAAACGAAGCTCTGGACTTCTGTTCTAAAATGATAGGAATTCAAGTAGTCCTTTAAGTGACAAAATATTCTCATTTTTTTGGGAAATCCACTTGAATAATATTTTTCACATGAGATTTCATACATAAGGAAGAATCTAAAATCATACCCAAGTATCAAATTTCATGTACAAAAGAGGAGGGAGGAAATATGGTAGTGAAGGAGAGAAATCCTGGAGACCACGGTGGGAGAAGGGGGTGAGAGAGATGCTGGATACCATGGGGGGGTGTCTATGGAATGATAAGAGGAGATGCTGGGTGTGGGGGTGTGGGCAGAGCTTGGACACCCCCAAACAAAAACGCATACTACTGATATAATAATATTATTATAGTAATACTATAATATAGTATACTTAATATCACTACTATACTTTAAAAAAATTACAAAAGGTATTCAACGTATCAAAAATGTCTGACAGAAAATAATCTCTGTTTTATGCTTTAATTTTTAAGAGAATAAACCTATCTGTGAGTTGAGTAAGGAATTGCCTATCGGGCTCATTTTCGAAAGAAAAGAGATAGACGTCCAAAATGTTTTTGAACGTTTATCTCACACAAACGTCCAAATCAGTATTATTGAAACCTCTTTTTAGATGTCTTTCTCTGAAGTCCGTCAGAAGGACATCCAAATCTCAAGGGGGAATGCCAGGGGCATGTTCTAGGTGGAACTTGGGTGTTCTAAGACTTGGAAGTCTTTCAGCCATAATGGAACAAAGCAAAAACGTCCAGGAATAAAACTTAGACGTTTTAAGCTAGACCTCTTATTATGAATAAGGCACCGGAGATGGGAAGGCGGTAGAATGAGAGGACATGAAATAAGATTGAAGGGGGGCAGACTCAAAAAAGATGTCAGGAAGTATTTTTTCACGGAGAGGGTGGTGGATGCTTGGAATGCCCTCCCACGGGAGGTGGTGGAGATGAAAACGGTAACGGAATTCAAACATGCGTGGGATATGCATAAAGGAATACTGTGCAGTAGGAATGGATCCTCAGAAGCTTAGCCAAAATTGGGTGGTGGAGCAGGTGGGGGAAGAGAGGTTGGTGGTTGGGAGGCAAGGATAGTGGAGGGCCGACTTATACGGTCTGTGCCAGAGCCGGTGATGGGAGGCGGGACTGGTGGTTGGGAGGCGGGAAATACTGCTGGGCAGACTTGTACGGTCTGTGCCCTGAAAAAGGCAGGTACACATTAAGGTAAGGCACAAAAAGGTGCCCCAAATGATCAGATGACCTCTGGAGGGAATCAGGGGTGACCTCCCCTTATTCCCCCAGTGGTCACTAACCCCCTCCCACCCCCCCAAAAAGTGATGAAAAACATTACTTGCCTGCCTCTGTGCCACCCTCAGATGTTATACTCAGGTCGATCAGAATAGCAAGCAGGGTCCTGGAGTAATCTAGTAGTGGGTGCAGTGCACTGCAGACAGGTGGACCCAGCCCCTACCTCTCCCTACCTGTTACTATTGTGGAGGAAACTGCGAGCCCTCCCAAATTCACCAGAAACCCACTGTACCCACGTATATGTGCCCCCTTCACCCATAAGGGCTATAGTATACATTTGGGGGTAGTGGTTTTTTGGGGGGGGAGGTTGGGGGCTCAGCAGACAAAGTAAGGGAGCAATAGTCAGATATGTACCTGGGAGCATTTTATGAAGTCCACTGCAGTGCCCCCTAGGGTGCCCTTTTGCTGTCCACGTCCCAATGGCTTGATTTTGGACGCTTTACACTTGGACAGTTTCTTTTTTTCAAAAATAGCCGAAAAATAAAGACGTCCAAATCACAGGACATCCACAATATTTTCAAAAGCAAAAGATAGATGTCCATCTTTTTCGAAAATGACTTTCTTTCCTGTTTGGAATTTGGATGTCTTTGTAAAATGTCCAAATTCTGATTTAGACGTTTCTTATGAAAATGCCCCTCCACATGCCATAATTAAGAAATTGATCATAACCTGAGACTAATATTCAGTATTCAGGGGATAAGTATGATTTAGGGAGCAGTTATCAATGAGGGCTACCATTAAGATGTGTTATTTTACTGTTCACCCCAGTAACTAGGATTTACACTTAAAATGGGACCAGTACTAAAATAACATGATTTTGTGGTAAAATAACATGTTTTAACGGTAGCCCAAGTTGATAACTATCAAGCTTATTTTCGAAGGAGATCGCCGGCCATCTTCCGACACAAATCGGGAGATAGCCGGCCATCTCCTGAGCCCGGCCAAATCCGTATAATCGAAAGCCGATTGTGGCCAGCGCCAACTGCTTTCCATCATGGAGCCGGCCAAACTTCAAGGGGGCGTGCCGGTAGGGTAGCGAAGGCGGGATGGGGGTGTGGTCATGAGAAGGCCGGCTTCACCCGATAATGGAAAAAAGAAAGCCGGCAATGACGAGCATTTCGCCGGCTTCACTTAGTCCCTTATTTTTCAGGACCAAGCTTCAAAAAGGTGCCCCAACTGACCAAATGACCACTGGAGGGAATCGGGGATGACCTCCCCTTACTCCCCCAGTTGTCACCAACCCCCTCCCACCAAAAAAAAAAAAAAAAAAAAAAAAAAAAGTCATACCCAGCTCCATGACAGCAGTATGCAGGTCCCTGGAACAGTATTTAATAGGTGCAGTGCACTTCAGGCAGGTGGATCCAGGCCCACCCCCCCCCCCCCTACCTGTTACTCTTGTGGTGCTAAATGTTAAGCCCTCCAAAACCCCATAAAACCCACTGTACCCACATGTAGGTGCCCCCCTTCCTCCCTAAGGGCTATGGTAGTGGTGTACAGTTGTGGGGAGTGGGTTTTGGGGAAGATTTGGGGGGCTCAGCACCCAAGGTAAGGGAGCTATGCACCTGGGAGCTATTTTTGAAGTCCACTGCAGTGCCCCCTAGGGTGCCCGGTTGGTGTCCTGGCATGTCAGGGGGACCAGTGCACTACGAATGCTGGCTCCTCCCATGACCAAAATGCCTTGGATTTTGCTGGGTTTGAGATCGCTGGCATTAGTTTCCATTATCGGCGAAAACCAATGTTGGTCATCTCAAACCTGGCCATCTCTGACATTTGGCCGGCCCTAACCGTATTATCGAAATAAAAGATGGCCGGACATCTTTTTCGATAATACGGTTCAAGACTGCTCTTTGCGGCGCCGGCCATATAGATGGCCACCCATATAGATGGCCGGCACCATTCGATTATGCCCCTCCACACCGCCTAGAGTTGTGCAATTACTTCTGGGAAATAATATAAGAAATTTTATGTGGTATACATTTAACTAGTGTTTCAGAGAATAAGGCATATATACATGATAGTTTATTGAAGATTGCACATGTGACTGAACTTTATTTCTTTTCTTGAGAATAGGTAGCAGATACCAAAACAGAATCCAGAAAAGAACAGAAAAATAAGCAATCCAAGTGGCTGAAGAAACGACTTTCCGTTGCATCTTAGCTTTAGAAATTTAAGGTTGCAATGATAAGACAAATACTTACTGATTTCCCTTTAGGTGTCTGCCCAGAAACATGTTTTTCTCTCTTTAGACTTAAAGAACATTTACTTAAGGCTTTTGGTATTTATACTGACAGCAGGGCTCTACTTCCTGACAAGTTGTCTTATTGGTTGCTATTAACTGGAAAAATCAAAACACAAACACAGAGAAACATTTTGCGAAAAATAATTCCTGGTTAAGTTTCTACACAGTTTGTTTATTACAAGAATGAAAAGCATTTATCTGCTTTTAGCATCTTGGTGCCTTTTCTCTTAACCCCTTGTTTACTAAGCCACACTAGTGGCTGCTGCATATCAATGCCAACACAGCCCATTCAAAGCGGGGGGGGGGGGGGGGGCATTGGCAAGTTCTCTTACAGCAGGAGCAGAAGTGGATATTCAGATTACGCTCCCTTAAACCCGATGGTCTCAATTCCCGCTTATTGTGGTGCCACTTTGTGTTGGATTGGTTGTCTGTTTGACAGCATCTGACGTCACTACAGCTTTATTATGGAGGCCATGTCAGATTGTCAGATATCGAGTGGAGCACTGAGAAGGGAATCTGTGACTGTTCCAAGTACTGTGATTGCGTGCATTTTGGATATGTGTGCGGTGGGGTATGTACTGGTAGTCACTGCATTTTTTTTGTTTTGCCTGCAGAAATAGCCCTGTCACCAAGACCCTGAAGCAGCAGCACAAAATGCTGGCCATCATCGGCTTGGGACAAAGGGATGAAGAGAATACGGCACAGCACATCATCCTGTAGTGCTGACAACTGAAAGTACCGACATTAAAAGATAAGTGTCTGTACGAGATTATGTTACTACTACTTTAATATTTGGGGTGCTCATATGCTTGCTGTCCCTCTGTTGAATACGTGGATAAGCATTTTTGCACCAAGCGATTACATTAAGTGGGAGCAATTGCATTTGAAAAATTATAGTAAAAAATAGAACAAAAATGAAGAATAGTTTTTGAAGAGTCTGTAACTGACCACAAGTGGAAGGTTTTTCGGCCAGTGATGAAGAGAAAATCTTATCGATCTGGTCAGATCTGGTAGATTTGGACTACATGTGAGCTCTTTGAGGCCTTTTTCCTTCTAAAGTTGATCCGCAGACAGTGGGATTAGTACTGTCATTGTTATAACCTGTTTAGGACATTTTCAGTTTGTGGAATTTTTTGTTTACTGAGATCACATTAAAATCAGTTTTTTGTGTGGTGAGTTCCTGGGGAAATGCCCCTTTTCTGCTTTGCATCCATTCTTAGAGGATAAGCTATGGGGTTGGGGGGGGGGGGGGGTTCTATGGATGCAAAACACATGCTTAAATTTAACAGCTTGATAGTTCAGTGTGAAGTGTTAGGGATTGGTATATTTTATATTAGATTTCTTAGACTACATATTTAAACGGCTACTTCAAAAGTATTTACATGTTTTATTAATACAGGTTTAAAAGGTGTTTATATTTGTTATAAAGGAAGTTGAAGGATATATACCATTGTAATAATTATTTTGCAGACTACTGTGATGTGTGTTGAGAGGCTGACCAGACTTAAGTCTACTATAATGGCAAAGTTTAAGTTATGGGATAAAGTGACTATATTTAAAAAATATCAGTTTTTCCAATGTTTCTATAAGTGTGTGTGTGTGTGTGTGTGTGGGGGGGGGGGGTTATATTGCTGCAGGACAGCTGTTGAGCAGAGGGTTTACTTCAAAATCTATCAAGTGCACTGTAGGGCATTATATAGGAGTACTCTACCTCAATTAGAAGTTGGAACTATGAAATAGAATTTGTGGGTGTCTCCCAATTATATGGTAAAGTTTTCAACCTGGAAATCAGGAATAACCACTTATATAAATTGGAACCTCAAAGCTCCTCGAAGGGAAAATACAGAAATATTAAACAAATCCCTTCCAACTCAGGAGTCAATTCCTATCACTGGTTCCACCAAGGAGGAAAAGAGAAAAAAAACATCAAATGTAGAAAATTCATAGTAAGAGAAAAATGAGTGAATTGAAAAAACTGTTTTCCTCCTTAACTATTACCTATTGAGAGACACCAACCACCAAACTATAACAAACTGAGCCCAGCCCAATTAAATATCGCTAACTAGACGGAAAGCCCGTATTGCAAAGAATACAGCCCTTACTTTGACCTCTGAACCATCTAAAAAGCTGGTCAGTACTTAGCTGCTAGTGATGGAAAAGTCCGAGGCTGCCCCGCTGTAAACCGCTGCTGTACAAAAGGGGAAGAAACAACAATCCGTCTTCAGTTTAGATACTGGTGATAATAATGACCCTTCTTCTTTAGCTTGAATATTGGTAATGCTGGTAACAATAACCCTTCTACAAGTGTGCCGTGTTTCGCCCTCACTTAGGCTGCTTCAGGAAGGGCCTGAATATACGTCCAATTGCCCAAAGAAACAGCGACCAGAAGAACCGAGTCCAAGTATTAATCACAAAGATGGCACCTTATATAGGAGTACACCATGCATTGCTTACACCTAAATGCCTAGTGCCCCATGTTAAGTCTGGGCCCTCCCAAAATCTCAGGTCTGGCTATGCCATTGGTTCATGTGGGGGTCTCCGGAGGGAAGCCACACAATTTGTGGCTTGTTGCAATGCTGTCACAGATCAAAATGAACGTTTCCTGGCCAGGGAAGACTAACAAAATGTCTGGCTGTGGCCTAACCAGGAGTTTTGCACATGTACAGTTTTTTACACTTGCACAGAAGCTTCCCAAGATCAGCACTTTGAAGCCAGGGCCTAAATTTTGAGGCCTGCCCGGCTGGAGCTCCAAGATGTTCTCAGTTTTGAACCGCTACCACAGGGGGTCTGTTGGGACCTGAACCAGAGATACAGGACATGTGAAGACCCTTAGGAGAGCAAGGTAAGGGGTCTGGTGTCCCAAATAAAATTTTAGAGATTTTTTTTTTTAATTTATGTTTTTTGGGCTGATGGTGCTGGGACAAGAGGGTTTAAATTTTTTTGGGTGGGGAAATTTAAGAAGATATGGGTTTTGGAGAACCTCTTCACTTGGGTCGGGGGTGAAGTTTAAAAAAAATCATGTAAATGGTTAAATGGTAGGTGGGTAGTGTGGACTGTATTTGGAAGGTTTGGATGGGGGGGTGGAATTTATTCAGCTAAAAATATTTCTTGGGTTATATTTTAATTTCTTAGGGGCATCTGAAAGATTTGAATAATTTTAAACAACTTTATTAGAGAAAATTGTTGATGTTAATTACTAATGCCTATCCACCTTATAATTGAAAAAGAAAAACGCCTAGATTTCGACCCAAATCGGGAGATAGACGTTTATCTCACAAAAACGAATAAATCGGTATAATGGAAAGCCGATTTTGGACGTTTTCAACTGCACTCCATCGCGGAAGCGTACAAAGTTGACGGGGGTGTGTTGGAGGCGTGGCGAAGGTGGAACTGGGGCGTGGTTACCGGCCGAGGAGAGATGGGCGCCTTTTGCCGATAATGGAAAAAAAGTATGCGTTTGTAGCTAGAATTTAAGGCACTTTTCCTGGACCCTGTTTTTTCCACGAATAAGGCCCCAAAAAGTGCCCTAAATGACCAGATTACCCCCAGAGGGAATCGGGGATGATCTCCCCTGACTCCCCCAGTGGTCACTAACCCCCTCCCACCACAAAAAATGATGTTTCACAACTTTTTATTTTCACCCTCAAATGTCATACCCACCTCTCTGGCAGCAGTATGCAGGTCCCTGGAGCAGTTGTTAGGGGGTGCAGTGGACTTCAGGCAGGTGGACCCAGGCCCATCCCCCCTACCTGTTACAATTGTGCTGCTTAATGCTTAGTCGTCCAACCCCCCCAAACCCACTGTACCCACATGTAGGTGCCCCCCCTTCACCCCTTAGGGCTATAGTAATGGTGTAGACTTGTGGGCAGTGGGTTTTGAGGTGGATTTGGGGGGCTCAACACACAAGGGAAGGGTGCTATGCACCTGGGAGCTCTTTTACCTTTTTTTTTGTTTCTGTAAAAGTGCCCCCTAGGGTGCCCGGTTGGTGTCCTGGCATGTGAGGGGGACCAGTGCACTATGAATCCTGGCCCCTCCCACGAACAAATGCCTTGGATTTATTCGTTTTTGAGCTGGGCGCTTTCATTTTCCATTATCACTGAAAAACAAAAACGCCCAGCTCACAAATTGTTGAATAAAACATGGACGGTTCGGTCCGCCCCTTCACGGACCCGTTCTCGGAGATAAACGCCCATGGAGATAGACGTTTTCGTTCAATTATGCACCTCTATGTTTACTAAGGTGCGCTATGGCTGTGTTTGAGTTTTTAATGCGCATAAATGGAAATGTATAGGCACGTTAGCGTTTAACATGCCTCAAATTTAAAGGCGTGTTAGATATGCTAACGCACCCTAGTAAACATACCCCTAAATGTATTTGAAAAATGTAAACACATGGTGTGAAATGTGTAGGGATTTGGCCAGTGAAATGTTTTTTATTGAAATTTATGAAAGTTTTTATGGTAAAATACCTTCAGCAGTAATTTTCCCAATATTTCCTATGGAAATGTTAATTTCAAAATGGAGAGTGGGTCAGTTCAAAAAGTGTTCCATGTTTTAGAGAGAGAAAAACTGAAGGCTCCAAATACAGTAAGCTAATTGGCTGGGCCAGGTCAGATGACCCAGCAGAGACAGTGTTTCCTAGGTAACAGATTATCTGAATGTTATCAGAAGAGTTGTGGTGGCTGAGGAATGAAGCCTCAGGTTTTGGCTACAGGGGCATCATTTCCCCTGTAAATGCTATGTTACAGTTCAGGACAGTAGTTGAACCTTTGTTGATACCATTCATTTGCAATATTTTCTAGTAGAGAAAGTTGATTTCCTTATAGATGGTAAATAAGTCATCTAGGTGAGGGGAATGTGGGGGGTCTTTTACTAAGTGGCAGTAATCCCAATGCAGGCTTACCGCTCACTAAACCGAAAGTACTGCCGGGCTACCACAGCAGCACGATGGTAGTTCTCACCCCCAGTGTGCACCATTTCCGGCGCTACAAAAATATTTTGATTTTAGTAGCGCCAATGTTTACCCAATGGTAAGCGCTGCGTAACCCTGGTAGCGCTTTAGAAATGTTAAATAGTAGTAGTAGTAGCAGTAATTGGGTAGTGTTGCCCGCTTACTGCCAGGTTAGTGTGAGAGTCCTTACCGCCACCTCAATGGATGGTGGTAAGTGCTCCCTCTGAAATGGCCGTGCTGCAAGTGCTGGACTTGCCACATCGCAATTTTTTTAAACAGCCTTTTACCTGCTGCGGTGAAAGGGTGCATCAGTGTGGGTCACAGCCCCCCCCCCCCCCCCACCTTTTGCAGCAGCTTAGTAAAAGGACCCCTAAAGTAAGGAAGGAAGTTATTTCCTTGACTTTCTTGGAATGAGTTGCCTGTTTAAAGGAATAAGTAAATGATTCCTAAATTGGAAGTTTAAACAAGGCAATAGATATCTGAGGTCTAGATGCTCAAAATTCTGGCAATGTTTCATATAGCACCAAATATATTGCCATAATAGTGCCGAAGAACATAAGAATAGCCATATTGGATCAGACCAATGGTCCATCTAGCCCAGTATCCTGTTTTCCAAACAGTGGCCAAGCCAGGTCACAAGTACCTGGCAGAAACTCAAATCATGGCAACACTCCACACTACAAATCCCAGGGCAAGCAGTTGCTTCTCATATCTGTCTCAATAGAAGACTATAGACTTTTCCTCCAGGAATTTGTCCAAACCTTTTTTAAACCCAGATACACTAACCGCTTTTACCACATCCTCCGGCAAAGAGCTCCAGAGCTTAACTATTTGTTGAGTGAAAAAAATATTTCTTCTTATTTGTTTTAAAAGTGTTTCCATGTAACCTCCTTGAGTGTCCCCTAGTCTTTGTACTTTTGGAATGAGTAAAAAATCAATTTACTTCTACTCGTTCTACACCACTCAGGATTTTGTAGACCTCAATCATATCTCCCCTCATCCATCTCTTTTCCAAGTTGAAGAACCCTAACTTCTTTAGCCTTTCCTCATACAAGAGAAGTTCCATCCCCTTTATCATTTTGGTTGCTTTTCTTTGAACCTTTTCTAATTCTGCTATATCTGTTTTGAGATACGGTGACCAAAACTGAATGCAATACTCAAGGTGCAGTCGCACCATGGAGCGATGCAAATGCATTATAGCATTTTTGGCTTTATTCACCATCCCTTTCCTAATAATTCCTATCATCCTGTTTGCTTTATTGGCCAATGCTCGACACTAATAATATGCAAATGATATGTACACTATTAACGTCGAGCATTAAGAATTCGGGAAATTACAGACCGGTAAGTCTGACGTCGGTGCCAGGTAAAATAATGGAAACTATTATAGAGAATAAAATTATGGAACACATGAATTAACATGGTTTAATGGGGCAAAGTCAGCATAGGTTCAGGCAAGGGAAGTCTTGACTCACCACTATGCTTCATTTCTTTGAAGGCGTGAATAAACGTGGATAAAGGTGAGCCAGTTGATGTAGTGTATCTATATTTTTAGAAAGATTTTGACAAAGTTCCTTATGAAAGACTCCTGAGAAAATTAAAGCGTCATGGGATAGAAGGCAATGTTCTGGTGCGGATTAGGAATTGGTTATTGGACAGAAAACAGAGGATAGGGTTAAATGGTCATTTCTCTCAATGGATGAGGGTGAATAGAGAAGTGCTACAGGGATCAGAACTGAGACCAGTTCTGTTTAACATATTTATAAATGATATGGAAATCGGAACGAGTGAGGTGATTAAACTTGCAGATGACACAAAACTATTCATGGTTGTTAAAACACATGTGGACTGTGAAATTGGAAGACTGGACATCCAAATGGCAGATCAAATTTAATGTGGACAAATGCAAAGTGAGGCACATTGGAAAGAGTAATCCAAATCATAGTTACCTGATACTAGGGTCCACCTTGGGGGTCAGCACCGAAGAAAAAGATCTAGTTATATTTGTAGATAATACCCTAAAATCTTCTGATCAGTGTGCAGCTGTGGCCAGAAAAGCAAACAGGATACTAGGAGTGGTGTAAAACGAGTAGAAATGAATAATTTTTTACCCTTTTCAGAAAGTGTAAAGACTAGGGGACACTCAAGGAAGTTATAGGGAAATGTTTTCAAAGCAAATAGGAGGAAATATTTTTTTACTCAATGAATAGTTAAGCTCTGTAACTCTTTGCCAGATGATGTAATAAGAGTGATTAGTGTATCTGGGTTTAAAAAAGATTTGGACAAATTCCTGGAGGAAAAGTCCATACTCTGCTACTGAGACAGACATGAGAAGAAACTGCTTGCCCTGGGATTATTAGCATGGAATATTGCCACTATTTGGGTGGCACAAAATGCCAAGCCACCCCTTGGGGTAACCCGTGGCCACTTAGAGGGTCTATCCCCAGCACAGCTCAGGTCTGCCTGCACAGACATAGTGCATAAGTACATATGTAATGGTATCAGTTTAAATTATCAGGATTATTGATTATGCTGAATCAGATATACCAATATAAAAATGCAGCTTTTAAAAGATGTATTGAAACTGCATTTCAATACCTTCTTTCCCCTTTTCCCTGGGAATTTCTGGTAGCAGGGCTAGTCAATTACAAACACTTAGAGACAAAAGCTGGCTGGGAGGGTCATCAAGACATCTCCGAAAACCAAAGACCCAAGATACAGAAAGTCTGGAGAACCCATTGAAGACAAAGACTTCAGAGGAAAAGCATAAACAAAACATTTGCCTGTCATCAAAGGTATACCTGCCCCCTCCCATCAGCTATCAGACAAATGGACGCCAGGACATCTGCAGAAAGGAAAGACTTATAATGTGATCATGTGAACAGACTACAATAGCCATAATGCCTTGCAAGTTATCCAGTGCAAACCAGGAAGCAGGTGCTGGGACTCTGTGATCATATCCTCCTGCAAGCTTGCAAGAGTATAAAAGATAGAATCTGTTGCAGACACAAGCAGATTCTCTCTTCAGCTGCAACTCAGATCCATCTCTGCAGAAGCCCTGCTCCCTGCTCCTGATCATGTGCTCATCACTCTGCTGAATAATAGAACTTTTCCAAAAGACTTTCTCTCTCTCAGCTTCACCAATCCTACAACAAAGACTGTTCTGTAAGTTATAACTTTTGATCTAGATTTGCTACTTTTCTTAAGCACAGATTATCTGTAAAGATCTCTTAAAAGAACTATCTCTCGCTTATATGATTGTATTAATCATATTGTAACTTAATAAACCTTTTGAATCTAAATATATAGTGTTCTTGTTCTTTAAACCTGGTAATGCAGGTTAATGCAATCCAATAAATACACTTAATTCCTTTTAAATCATTCTTAACTTATAGGTAAGTGGTGGAGAAACATTAGTGAGTGCTCTAGCTATCCCCAAGTATAAATTAATTCCTTGTAACACATAAGTATTGCCATACTGGGAAAGACCAAAGGTCCATCGAGCCCAGCATCCTGTTTCCAACAGTGGCTAATCCAGGTCACAAATACCCGGCACAATCCCAAAAATGTACAAAACATTTTATACTGCTTATCCCAGAAATAGTGGGTTTTCCACAAGTCCATTTAATAACGGTCTATGGACTTTTCCTTTAGGAAGCCGTCCAAACCTTTTTTAAACTCCGCTAAGCTAACCGCCTTTACCACATTCTCTGGCAACAAATTCCAGAGTTTACACATTGAGTGAAGAAATATTTTCTCCAATTCGTTTTAAATTTACTACATTGTAGCATCATCGCATGCCCCCTAGTCCTATTATTTTTGGAAAGCGTGAATAGACGCTTCACATCTACCCGTTCAACTCCACTCATTATTTTATAGACCTCTATCATATCTCCCCTCAGCCTCCTTTTCTCCAAGCTGAAGAGCCCCAGCCACTTTAGCCTTTCCTCATAGGGAAGTCGTCCCATCCCCTTTATCATTTTTGTCGCCCTTCTCTGCACCTTTTCTAATTCCACGATATCTTTTTTGAGATGCAGCAACCAGAATTGAACACAATATTCGAGGTGCGGTTGCACCATGGAGTGATACAAAGGCATTATAACATCTGTCACTTATGCTCTACACTAGCACTCTCCTCCCGTCGACTGGGTCACAACCACTTCTGGGTGAGTCTCCTACTCTCAAATTATCCACAGTGATTTCTAGGTTACTAGGGTCACACTCCCAGTGGTCCCACACATCCCAGAAAGCACTCACACAAACCACCAGGATTCTTTATCAGTTCAGACAAGCAGAATGAACAATCAATTGTGTTTATTCTCACTCTGGAACAATGAACAAAATATGTTTAATTAGCATACAACAGTTATGCGGAAATATGGATCAATTATAACACTTACTAAACATCTATATACTGTCTAAACAGTACCTGGGAAGGTCAGGACATATAACTGTTCACAGAGCCTCAGCAAAGAGATCTGTCTCTCTTTCCTTCCTGGCTAGGACTGAAGCAACAGTCAGCACTACTGTGTAATTTTTCAAAACTCCAGGCTAATCAGAGCACAGAACAAAGTTTTAAATAAAAACTGGTTACATCACTAAAGACACTTCCTATTATCTGTGTGCCAAATAAAGACAAATCAGTCCTCTGTAACAGCTTTAAGCATAAACATGCACCATCTGATGCCAAACAGAAGAAATAAACTTCAAACTTAATGCAAGAAAATATCCAATACATTTTATATGCTTAAAACACACTATTTCTTCACATTGGGATTCTGCCAGGTACTTGTGACCTGCTTGTCCACTGTTGGAAACAGGGTACTGGGCTAGATGGACCATTGGTCTGACCCAGAATGGTTATTTTTATGCTTGTATGTAAGAAGTAAAGGGGGAGGATGGTGCCTAGCATTTGTGCTCCTCTGTTCCTGCAAAAGCATAGTCACATGATATCCCAGGGGAGAAAGAAGTCCATTAGTTCCCATCCTCCCTATTGCTATTCATGTTCTTATGTAAGAAAGAAAAGGGGAGGATGGTTCCTGACATATGTGCTCCTCTGTTCCTCCAAAAGCATAGTCACATGATGTCCTAGGGGGAGAAAGATGTCCATTAATTCCCACACCCCCTGCCTGGCCCATTGCAAGAAGTTCCCTTTATCTGGACTATTTCTTTTGAAGATTAAACTACCATGAACTTGAGCACCTTACAGAAAAATGACTATCTGAGATATTAAAAACCAAAATGGCGCAAAGAGGTCTTTCAAAAATGGAGATGGTTGGGATTGGCATAAAAAGTCCAGCCTGAGCAAGACACTTCCACACTGCCGCCATTACAGGCACCACTACTCATCTCTGAAGCCTCTTTCCAAGCCCAACTGGAGCCCAAATCCTCTCTTCAAACCCTAATGCCAGCTCCAAGCTGGCATTAGGTTTTGTGCGGTAAGGACACCCTTCTTTAGGGCGCTGTTCTTTGAGCATTAAAGGGGAATATACCTAATTTAAATCTTTTTGACTGAATTTGCATCCTATTTGCGCAGATCTGGGACGAGCTCTTTATTTGCCAATGGTAGGGGCCTCTAAACATTGTGCACCAGCAAATGTGGGTGCTAGTCCAGCACTAATAGACTCTAGCCCCCACATTTGGTTCTGATCATCAGGCCCTGAAAGCTCAAAACAGCATTTTAACACTTGAAACAAACAAACAAACAAAACAAGTAAACTGACACTTCAAGTGCTAGCTGCATGACTTCAATTTCCCTGAAGATATGTTTAAGAATGGCAGTTGTTACTTTGCTTTGACACTGCTGTTCACACTTCTTAATCTGTTAAAACCAAAGCCACTGAACAAATAAAATTACAAGTGATTATATAAGTGAATACTATCACCTAGAAATTGTGAATAACTTCTAGGTACATACAAGCAAACATCTACAAAAAAATTGTTAAAATATGCTTGATTTCTTCCAAGTGTTAAACACTCTGAAACTACATATGTAGATCAAGAATTATTTTATAGTTATTACAAAGAGTCTAATAATTATGTATGACATAGAAGTAATTTTAAAAATGTTGTATTCTGTTTGCACCTGTAAAAAGCACATATAATATTATGACACTCAAGGTATGTCACCAGAGACTAGTGGGGATGGAATTGGGTGGTTATGGACTCACAAATCCGGACTCACAAATCCCTCAGAATCTGAAATGGAAGCCTCAGCACTAAGGGTCCCTTTTACTAAGCTGCGTAAGCGCCTATGCGCACCCAACATGCGCCAAAATGGAGTTACCACCCAGCTACCACATGGCTCTTGCTGTAATTTCACTTTTGGTGTGCTTCCGATATGCCTGTCTGAAAAATAATTTTTATTTCCTGCACGCATCCACTATGCGCGCAGGTCATTACCACCCGGTTACCACGTGAGACTTTACCACTAGTCAATTTTAATTTGGCCGCATGTCCATTTTCAACAAAAATTTTAAAAAGGCATTTTTTGTAGGTGTGCTGAAAAATAATTGTGTGCGCGCCCAAAACACACGTCTATAGTACCACAGGCCATTTTTCAGTGCACCTTAGTAAGAGGACCCCTAAGTATAGAGGGGGGGGGGGCATAACGAACGTGCAGCAAACAAGATCTTACCTGAAAGAATGACAAAAGTTGGGGGGGGGGGGTCTGGTAAAATACAGATTCTATAGACTCCGCAGATCCCACAGATCTTTTGACTACTATCTTAATGGCAGTGTTTTGGCTCCCTCGGGAAATGAGTCTCACCGCACACGGTTTCGGCAAAGTCCAATCTTAGTCTCTGCTGTTTTAGACACTGTGATTCATAGAGACAAATTGTGATGTCACAGGGGCGGGACCCAGCCGACATTAATAAAGCAAGCTGGCTCGTTGCCTAATGCCTGTAGTGTATTGCTCGGTTGTAAATTCTACCTCTTTTTTTTCTCCAAGTTCAGACATTTGCTTTTTTTAAATTTTATAAAACAAAGCAAGCTAGTAATACTGCAAACAAGCTCAGTGCTTGCTGTGTTTTTACCAGTTGTAAATTTTCTTTTTTTTTCTCATGTACAGAGAACAGAACCATTTTATAAAAAATCAAAGCCAGGGCATCAAAAATGCCCTCATAAAAGTGTAATATTTCTGTATACTAGAAGACACATTAGAGCAGTTACTTCTCATACTTACTTTATTGTGAGTTGCGAGTTTATAGCAACTTGTTCGCATAAATCTTAATTAATGCCAGTTAGTGCTGATAATTGCTTAACATCCAATTAACAGCACTGATTAGCTAGTTAACCAGTTAAGTTATGTGCATTGTTATGGAATATGCTTCAATTTCCATGCAGAAATTAGGGTGCAATATATATAGAATTTTGGGGTTTATGCATGTTTTATTATTTGTTTTATGTATTATGATTGACTTATATTTGTATGTGCATGATTTTAATTAAATTACAGAGAAGGGCGACAAAATTGATAAAGGGGGTGGGATGACTTCCCTATGAGACAATGCTAAAGTGGCTAGGGCTCTTCAGCTTGGAAAAAAGATGACTGAGGAGAGATATGATAGAGGCCTACAAAATAATGAGTGGAGTGGAACAGGTGAATCGCTTGTTTACTCTCTCCAAAAATACTAGGACCAGGGGACACGCAATGAAGCTACAAAGTAGTAAATTTAAAACGAATCAGAGAAAATATTTCTTCACTCAATGTGTAATTAAACTCTGGAATTCATTGTCAGAGAATGTAGTAAAAGTGGTTAGCTTAGAAGGGATTAAAAAATGTTTGGATGGCTTCTGTAAAGAAAAGTCCATAGACCATTATTAAAAGGGACTTAGGGATAATCCGCTGCTTATTTATAGAATATCTGCTAGCAATGGCACTCTTCTACTGTAACTTGGTATGTATACCTCACAAAACTCAGTAGAACTCATAAACATAAACAATCAGCATAGTAAGTAGGGAAGTCTCCTAGGTCGCTGGGGTGCGATTGCAATTTCTTGTCTGCCCCTGTTTTGCGACTATTATAATCATCTACTTACCCTACCACCCTCCTTAGTTATTACTTTATCTATTTTGTTTTTTGTTTTTTATATTTATATTTTCTCTACGAATACCAGAGGTATGTCTATGCTTGATCTTGCATACCCAACAGGAACTTAGTAATAAAACAGTCTAACAATCTGACAAGGCTGTAATTGGACTTATGAAAAAAATCTCAACTAAGCTGAGCTTTTTTTCATAGCCTTGTCAGATTGTTAGACTGTTTGATTACTAAGTTCCTGTTGGGTATGCAAGATCAAGCATAGACATACCTCTGGTATTCGTAGAGAAAATATAAATGATTAACCTAATGATTAAAAAAATATGATTACTGCTGCTTTAAAGAATTTGAAATTCAAATCTTACACCAAATTCTGGTGTAATTAAGACTGATAATTTTTTAAGTCTAACATTACACCTCTGCTCATTAATTTATCATACAAATTGTCAGGGAGTCACATTTTATATTTCTATAAAACGTGCTTAGCCTAAAACTAACAATTGTGTGGAAGAATATAAAAGCAATCACATTTTAATGAAGAAGTCTAAATCTTTACCTCCAAAATAGTGCCAAAAAGCAAAAGTTTTTGCTATAAGGCTTACTTTGCAACACCTGACTTCTTAGGTGGGAACAGCTGCTGTAAAATTTGCAGATCATATCACAGCAAGTGGCTCCATTTTTGCAGGGATGGGAAGCACATTCATCAATGTCTATTGAGCAGTTTTTGTCTGACAGAAAAGAAAATGAAACATTAAAACTATAAATCATGTTGTGTTCAGAAAAGCAAAAAATAAAACTGCTCTGTAGTTGATGTGACAAGTACATAATTTAAATGTTTCAGGTTGGGAAGTTTTACTTTATTTTGCTTGAAAGCTCTAAAGCTTATGTAGCGCCCCCTTCAGAGTGTTCCTGGATCTAGGGCCTGACCTAGCTGAAGCCTCCATTGGTCCCTTATTAACTTGACGCTTGGTGCCTTCACCTGGATATGAAAGTGTTAGCAGGGGGATTACCCTCTTCTCCCCACAGGAAAAATCCAAAAAGACTATTGTGAACAAGGCTGGCTAATACATTATACAGGTTTTATTGAACTATTCACACAGGGGTAGGGGGGGAATTCTATACATGGCACCTTAAAAAATTAATGCTGAAAAGCCACATGGTTAACATGGCTCTATAAACTATGCCTAAAGTTAAGCATCGTTTATTGAATGTGCTCACACACTGTTCTTGCGACTAAAATTTAGGTGCACCCATTTAGAACACCTAAAACCAGGCCTAAATACCTGTGCCTAAATTAGGTGCAGATCAGGTGTATTCTATAATAATGTACATAGTTTTTTGAAATGCCCATGGTCTGCCCCTGGCCACTCCCCCTTTTCAACTGCACGCATTATAATTTACTCGCACTACGTTATAGAATACACCTAGAAAGTTGAGTGCGTTAATTCCATTTAAAGCCAAGTAGTACCGCTAACTGCTTGTTAAGTACCAATTATCAGCACTGATTGGCTTGTTAATCAATTAAGTTTGGGCACAATTTGGCCATGTTGCTAAATTAGCACGCACAACTTAAGGCACCATATATAGAATTTAGGGGGTAGGCATTATATTACAGTACACTAAATTTCCAGATCACCTAACACATAAGTTCTAAGCAGTTTACAATGAAATAAAAGAACAATGAACCGAGACAAACCTCAGGAATTAATTATACTATCTGATTAGATAGAAAAACAAATTAGCTAACAATTTTTTAAAAAAGAACAATTCAAATATTTCCAAAAATTATCATAGCTATTCAGATTTCTCCTAAAATCTTTAAACTTCACATGTGCTACTAAATAGCTAGGACTGTCTCTAGTTAAATTTTTAAACGAGCTTGCAAATTTAAATAGAATCCTAGCTTCTATCAGCCACTGGTGCAATTGTAAACAGAACTGAATAATATGATCATATTTGCACAAAGAAAAAAATAATCTAACAGCCATATTTTGTATGGATTGCAATCTTCACAGCTGACACTTTTGTACATAGGCTTCTACATACACCGTCTTATGCACCTAAGAAATGAGGATTTCTTATCACATTAACTCAGTTACCATAAACAAACACCAACAGTCTTGTTACTTAGGGGGTCTTTTACTAAAGCTTAGCTCAGGTTATCTGCATCAGGGCCCATAGGAATAAAATGGTTTCCACCGCAGATAACTCAAGCTAGATCCCCTTAACCTATTAAAATAGTATATCAAGTACTTTCTAATTTGTGCACTCACAAATCACAGATTTTAGAACCAGTAACTTATAGTCTCTCATACCCTTTTAAACTCCTTCAGTTTTTTATTGCCAACGTAGTAGCGGTAAGCCCTTCCCAGTTTCTTATTTAAGTCTATGTGTAGGTCCCTTCACACTGGTCCACCCTCACCCAGTCCCCAAGATCTTACCCTCCACCAGAGTCATCTTGGGCTGGTGGCTGCTGGATTTCCAGGCTGACTATTCCTGGCCCTGTGTCACGTTTTCCAAGCAGGAATTAGGATCGTGAGCCCTTGGGCCACTGCCGAGGAGCGGCAGTGGCAGGCAAAACCACCCCACACAGGGATAAGGCAGAACTCTGAAAGGGCCAGCTAGACTTCACCTGCGCTTGACCACCGTTCCTCAGGAGTTGAGCCCCTGGGTGCAGGTGGCCGGCAGGACTTGCCGGACAGGGCCGGAACTGGATACCAGCAGGATACACTCAGGGACTAGAGCACACAGGGAAGCTAGGCAGAATACCAGACTAGGACACTCAGACAGACAAGGGACAGAACTGAAAGCTGCAAGCAGCCACTGAAACAGGGAACAAACACTGATAGTAACATAGTAACATAGTAGATGACGGCAGAAAAAGACCTTCACGGTCCATCCATTCTGCCCAACAAGATAAACTCATATGTGCTAGTTTTTTGTGTATACCTTACCTTGATTTGTACCTGTCTTTTTCAGGGCACAGACCGTATAAGTCCGCCCAGTACTATCCCCGCCTCCCAACCATCAGCCCCGCCTCCCACCACCGGCTCTGGCACAGACCGTATAAGTCTGCCCAGCACTAGCCCCACCTCCCAACTGTCTCTGCCACCCATTCAAGGCTAAGCTCCTGAGGATCCCTTCCTTCTGAACAGGATTCCTTTATGTTTATCCCACGCATGTTTGAATTCCGTTACCGTTTTCCTCTCCACCACCTCCCGCGGGAGGGCATTCCAAGCATCCACCACCCTCTCTGTGAAAAAATACTTCCTGACATTTTTCTTAAGTCTGCCCCCCTTCAATCTCATTTCATGCCCTCTCATTCCAATGCCTGCCCATCTCTGGAAAAGGTTCGTTTGCGGATTAATACCTTTCAAATATTTGAATGTCTGTATCATATCACCCCTGTTTCTCCTTTCCTCCAGGGTATACATGTCCAGGTCAGCAAGTCTCTCCTCATACGTCTTCTAATGTAAATCCCATACCATCCTCGTAGCTTTTCTTTGCATCGCTTCAATTCTTTTTACATCCTTAGCAAGATACGGCCTCCAAAATTGAACACAATACTCCAGGTGGGGCCTCACCAACGACTTGTACAGGGGCATCAACACCTCTTTTCTTCTGCTGGTTACGCCTCTCCCTATACAGCCTAGCAACCGTCTAGCTACGGCCACCGCCTTGTCACACTGTTTCGTCGCCTTCAGATCCTCAGATACTATCACCCCAAGATCCCTCTCCCCGTCCATACCTAGCAGACTCTCCCCGCCTAACACATACGCCTCCCGTGGATTTCTACTCCCTAAGTGCATCACTTTGCATTTCTTCGCATTGGATTTTAATTGCCAAACCTTAGACCATTCTTCTAGCTTTTTCAGATCCTTTTTCATGTTTTCCACTCCCTCCAGGGTGTCCACTGTGTTACAAATCTTAGTATCATCCGCAAATAGGCAAACTTTACCTTCTAACCCTTCGGCAATGTCACTCACAAATATATTGAACAGAATTGGCCCCAGCACCGATCCCTGAGGCACTCCACTACTCACCTTTCCCTCCTCTGAGTGAACTCCATTCACCACCACCCTATGACGCCTGTCCGTCAACCAGTTCCTAATCCAGAGACAGAACTGAAAGCTGCCAGGCAGCCACTGAACAAGAAACACAGACAACCTAGAACTAGACAAAGACATACCAACAAGAAACAAGACTGGGAAACAAGCAATAAAGTACAAGAAGCTACACAAAGACTAAACTAGAATCAGGCACGAATACAGACTATAAACTGGACTAGGCAGAAGGGCAGCAAGCACCAACAAACCAGGGCCTTAGGTGATGCAAAGGCCAAGCAGAGAGTTTCCAAATGGCTAATAAGCCTAGCAGCAGCTGAGATTCAGCTGCAGCAATCACCCGACAGCTACGGGTGCTGAGCAGGCTCAAACAAGACAAGCAAGGCTGGCAGGCCGGAAGAATCGGACTGGACTGGGCTGAAGTCTGGAATGGGAAACACCACATAGACAATCCAATGCAGCCACCAGGTCTGGACACCAGAGGGCAAGAGGAACCCAAACCAAAACACAAGCAGAAGGCATACAGAAGCACAGAGAGGCTTAACACACACAGGTGCAGTATAGTGGAGAAATCAGAGCCATGCTGGAAGCAGCCAGCACACAGAGACAGGGACAGAGCAAACTTAGAAAGACCAGACAGAAGCCAGTTTAGAAGTTGACTGCCAGAAATAAGGTAAGTCTGAGGGGGGGGGGGGGGGGGTCACAACCACAGACGTAACACCCTGCTGCAGCCTCCTGGAAGCTTCCTATGGGCTCCAAGGACCGGCTGTTCTCCCAAGAGCTATCATCATCCACTGGGCTCATAGTGCTGGCCATAACCCAGGAGCATTCTCTTTTATTGGACCCTTAGTGCTGCTTATACCCCAAAGGCCTTCTCACTCACTGGGCCCCTAGTGCCAATCATACCCTGGAGGACATGTCTCTTGCTGATTCTCTCTTTAAGAGAAGCCTCTTGTGTTTCTCACTGCTGGGGTTGAAGCTTACCAGCCCTTAACAGGGATTTTCAACACCAGAAACAGGGTTTCCCACAAGAGGGCTACCTTTTCTCTTTTCAGCCCTAGTCACTGATAGTGACCTTACAGGTCACTTTCTTCTGCCCTGAGCTGTTCCCAAAGGCTCCCAATGTCTTGAGTACTGCTCCCAAGGACTATTGCTTGTGTTGTCTCCAGGAAAACCATTAGGAATACTCACAAGGTTTTGAGATAAAAATAGGACTGTACAGATGGAGTTATAATATGGTTTCCCTGCTGGTTTCAAAAAGTTCAGTAAAGTTGAGTTGTATTAAAAACAAATCCATGGAGTTACCATGTAGTTCTTTGGAGCGGGAGCAAGGAGGCTTGCTCCCCTGGACTTGCTGAATATCTATGGGAAGCCCAACTGTATAACCCATTGCTCCAGATCTCTATTCTGCCCTTTGCCCACTCCGAGATCAAAAGGTGGTGTCTGTGACTGTATGAATTAGAGAGACTGATTGGTGAATCTGAAGGCAGGAAGATTTGGTTTCTGGCCTGAGTTGGAACTTGGGGTTGGCCTGAACCCTGAGGGAATGAACTATTGTCGGAGGTGGCGAGACACAGGTTATACAGTTCACACACCTTTCTTGTGGAACACACTCTGTCTCCTTATGAGAGCTAAACTCCTTTAAAGACAATTCAGGACAGCACTCAAAAACCACATCTTCTCACTCACTTTTGCCTTGGCATGTGCAGGTTGGGTAGTAGCATTAAGTCTATTCAGTCTGCATATTCTTTGTCTTCCTGGGCCATTGTTCTCTAGACTATTCTGTTTATGCTCCTTTTGCTTTCCATCATTTGATGGAGTCCCAGTTCATTTTCAAAATTTTGAATGTAAACCACTCTGATATTCATTCTGAAGGGCGGTACAACAAATTCAAATAAACATAATCATAAGCCTCATGATTGGTTCTTTGGAAAAGGTAGAAATATAAGACCACTGCCTGATCAGACTTTTGTGAATCTACATGAGTACAACAGGAGATGGTAACCTCATGATCTGCAGTTGGAGAGAATTTCTATAGCGCTACTAGACTTACGCAGCGCTGTACACTTGAACATGAAGAGACAGTCCCTGCTCGACAGAGCTTACAGTCTAATTAGGATGGACAAACAGGACAAACAAGAGTTAAGGGAATATTAAGGTGAGGATGATAAAATAAGGGTTCTGAACAAGTGAATAAGGGTTAGGAGTTAAAAGCAGCATCAAAGAGGTGGGCTTTTAGCTTAGATTTGAAGACGGCCAGAGATGGAGCTTGACGTACCGGCTCAGGAAGTCAATTAATTATCCGTATGATTATTGGAACACATATGAGTGATAGGTAGCTCATTTAAATTTTTTTTTAGTGGCAAACAGCATTAAACAGAATGACATGGGCTAAAGCACTGTTTTGTATTAACCCTAGAATGTAATGCTTAGAAGCACTTCTATTAGCATGAATGTGCTTTATAAACTAGGTCCTTAATTTGAAAATTTTAAGAAGTAGTTCCCGTTGCCAATGTTCAGCCTTGGCTATTGATTACTCATATAAATACCCATTAAAAAATCAATCATTTTACATGATACTACATTTAGTCAATAGGACGTCTATGCCACATTTTGCATTTCATTATTTTGATTGGCTTTGCTTTATCTTTTGTTCGTTTCATTCATTTTCTTTTCATTTTGTTTCAGGATTTTGCTCACTATTTTCAAATAATGTACATCTGCTTTGTTCAGTACTTCAACCACTGGTGGTATAAAGCACAGCTGTGTTGTTTTAATATTAATTTTATCTCTATCACTTCCCCCATACCATAGGGACCTGGCTTTGTAAAAGAGATCAGAGATTTCTACAATAGCTCTGTGGTTTTAAAGATTATACTATCAGGTTGTAGGAGACGTTCAGAGAAATGAGAGGGTGAGCTGGTCAAATAAATCTAACGAAAGATTGCAACCCTAATCAACCAACGTAATTGTATCCCTAAGTAATGATTCCATATATGATCATTCAGATACATTCCATTTTCATGTACTAAAGACCTCATTTTACTGCCCAAACTCATTTTAGCATAGCAATATCAACAAAGTGCAAATTGGATTCACCTTTTTTTGTTCTCAAAAATAAGAAACAAACTGAAAATATGAAAATAATCTTGGCATGATAAAAAATTGTAGCAGTAAAAATAAATGCAAAACATGTTGCCTTTCTAAGCTTATTTTACTCTTTGTTCAGAGAATGAACATATTTTCCCTTGATAATTATAATTGTTACATTTTACCTTGTAATTAAACTAATCATGCTTAATATTCACAGATGACAAACTGTCAGAAAATTATGCCATCAGATTCCCTGTAAACAAGACACTTTATTAATTTCTAACTGATTTGGATAGTGCTATTGTTAAACAGTAATTGATTTTCTTTATAATTTTATGCAACTCAATAGCTGCTTTGTGCAGTGCTTCACCCAAAGATGATTCTTTAATTTCATTTATGGAATCTAAACAGGCTTATTATATTGCAGCACTTCTGCAATTTCTTTTTATTTCATATAGCTGTTATTTCTTTACTATATTTAACTAATACTGAGAATAATAACATGGAATTTATTTCAATGTTTGCAATAAAGTCCTGGTCAGGTGTTTTTAACACTGGCTTAATCTTACCTGCAAAGATTTTTCTACAATGTATACTGCTCATACTTACATTTTTTAAATCACAAGGGATGTCTGGATGGGTGTTTGAAAATGAGGAATCAGAACTTGATTCACAATCCCTCACTAGTTATAACTGATAACCTAATTTAACAGACACAGATTCCAATTATGTATAGCTCAGTTTTCTGGAGAATTTATCCAGGCAATTAAATTGCTACCTAAGTAAATTCCATGTGCTGGAAATTCCTGAGCTGCAAAATGTATATATGATAAAACATCATGTTTACTTTTCATTGTGTGAAAAAATGGGCAAGAACAGAAGCTGGGTTAAGGTGAGAGTGGTTAATTAATTAATCAATTTATTTACTTATAAATGTTTACACCAACTCTCTTAACATAGTTCATTTGAGATGGTTCACAAACAAAAAATGATATCAGTAGAAAATTGTATAACAACCTAATCAACAAGAACATGCATACCCATTAAACAAATAACAAAATAATGCCCCTTTCAAAAACTTAAGCAATTAAATACAATTAAGCCCCAGGAAACAAACAAACAAAAAAAATACTTTCGCCATTCCTAAAATGAAAAAGAGAATAATCTGTCTCAAATCTGGGAGGAGCTTATTCCAATTAGTTAGACTATCTATGCCAACTACACCCTTGTCTATGTTTCCTTCTTTAAATACAAGAACCTCTAACAAATTACCCTGGATAAACTTCAAATTTCTATTAGGAATATAATTCCTAAACCTATTGCATAAATGTAAAGACTCCCCTAAATTGCTTTATATATCAAAAGTAAAAACTTATTTAACAACGCTGTTTAGGAGGAGAGTTATCAAGGTATGGTAAAATGCACTGCAGGTTGCAGGCCCCTAACGTAAATGAATAATGCTGCTTTCAAAACACCTTACAAGTAGGCTTGTTCCAGCAGCCCAGGATCATCAGGCCTTAAAGCCATGGCCCAATGCTCCTGGGACACATCTTAAAGGGGCCATCGGAACTTTCTCCCCCCCCCCCCCCCATCAAGACCATCATTCCTGTGGGCCTACTGGCACATTGCTTGAGATACTGTGGGTCCCCAGGCAAGTGCAATCCCAAATTGTTCCATCTCTTGATGGTGCCAACAGCCAATGTGGCCCAATGACCTTGGTGGTAGTCTGGAGTACTATGGCTAGGGGTTATGTTTCTTTATGTGGAAAAGCAGTAGTATCAAGAGACCACTGCTAGGGGCAACATATTGACTGATAGTGCCAAGTCCACCCAGAATATATTGGAATTAGAAAAGGTGCAGAAAAGGGTGACAAAAATGATAAAGGGGGTGGGACAACTTCCCTATGAGGAAAGGCTAAAGTGGCTAGGGCTCTTTAGCTTGGAGAAAAGATGGCTGAGGGGAGATATGATAGAGGTCTATAAAATAATGAGTGGAGTGGAACGGGTAGATCTGAAGCATCTGTTTACTCTTTCCAAAAATACTAGGGCTAGGGGGCATGCAATGAAGCTACAAAGTAATACATTTAAAACAAATCAGAGAAAATGTGTCTTCACTCACTGTGTAATTAAGCTCTGGAATTCGTTGCCAGAGAATGTGGTAAAGGCAGTTAGCTTAGCAGGGTTTTAAAAAGGTTTGACCGGCTTCCTAAAGTCCATAGACCATTATTAAAATGGACTTGGGGAAAATACACTGCTTATTTCTGGGATAAGCAGTATAAAATGTTTTGTACCTTTTTGGGATCTTGCCAGGTATTTGTGACCTGGATTGGCCACTGTTGAAAACAGGATTCTGGGCTTGATGAACCTTTGGTCTGTCCCAGTATGGCAGTATTTATGTACTTATGTACTTATGTTAGATCTAAAAAAACCTTAACCTTAGGTTACTGAACCTTAGTGACTGAATTACATTTCAAACTGGTAGTTTTAGTAGAATTTATCAAACCATTAGATTCAATCTAGCCTTGCCATTGAGCAAACAGTATTGCTCTTTAAAGAGTAGAGTAGCTGTCATCACAACTTCCCTATGAAAAAAACTAAGGAGGCTAGGGCTTTTCAGCTTGGAGAAGAGATGACTGAGGGGAGACATGATAGAGGTATATAAAATATTGAGTGAAGTGGAACAGGTGGATGTGAAGCATCTATTCAGGCTTTCCAAAAATACTAGGACTAGGGGGCATGCGATGAAACTACAGTGTAGTAAATTTAAAACAAATCGGATAAAAGTTTTCTTCACCCATCGTGTAATTAAACTCTGGAATTCATTGCCGGAGAACGTGGTGAAGGCGGTTAGCTTAACAGAGTTTAAAAAGGGGTTAGACGGTTTCCTAAAGGACACGTTCATAAACCACTATTAAATGGACTTGGGAAAAATCCACAATTCCAGGAATAACATGTATAGAATGTTTGTATGTTTGAGAAGCTCGCCAGGTGCCCTTGGCCTGGATTGGCCGCCGTCATGGACAGGCTGCTGGGCTCGATGGACCTTTGGTCTTTCCCAGTGTGGCATTACTTTTGTACTTGTATATAAAAACATCCACTCCAAACTTTCTTATCAGTGTGCCTAAGGAGCTCGTTTTTAAAGTAGATAGTTGTCTCTAAAAGGCCAAAAACATGTCTATCTGCCAAAAACATCTAAATTGCAATTTTTAAAAAAGACAGAATTTGGAATTTTTCCACCGAGTTTGCCAATTAGCAAAGGACCATGTTATGGATGTGTTTTGGGGTGACTAGGGTGTGCCTAAAATTAGGACATCTTTCAACGATAATTGAACAGGAGGACCCATCTCCAAGTCAAAAAACAAAGGATGTTTGTATTTAACAAAATGGTGCCCCGGTTGATACTGTGCCCCTCCCACCCCCTTAAGAATTGAAACTGAAAAGGGATGCCAGGCTGTGTAACAGTGGAGGTAATTTGAGCATACCTAACAGAGCAGCAAGCAGCTCCCAGAAGTAGCCTAGTGGTCAGTGAACAAGAAGATCATGGTCCAAATCTCATTCTATCTAGAATATTTGTGATGGAAATTAAGAGCCCTCCAAATCAACTAAATAATCTACTGTATATAAATATATAGGAGACACCTTCAGTGTCGAAGGTGATTGTAATGGTGTACATTTAGGGACAGTAGGGGTTTTCTTTTCTGTTCCTGGAAGACTCACAATACAAAACAAAGGTGCTACGATGAGAATTGCACCTGGGTACCATTGTTTAAAGTCAACTATACTGATGACTAGGCTGCCTCTCTGATTTTCAGGAACATCTGTGTGGCCATTTCTCTTAAAATGATGCCAGACAGACATTCTTGTGGCTAGTTTTTTGGCGTTTTGTTCAGAATTAAGGGGTCCCGAGCCCCCCCCCAAGAAGGCTTAAATGACCTTAATCTGACTCCATCTCTGAATAGCCCTAGAACTGGGGCAATCAGGGGGTTGTGAAGTTCTAAGAGGAGTTGCCACTGAAAGAGACGTTAGATCTAAGAGACCCGCATTAGTCCGCCTCTCAGCACTGGCAAGGAACAGATACCAGCCTTATGACAAACTGGATTTAGGTTACAAGTTATATAATGCAGCGAGTGATAGCCTGATACAGCAGAAGCATTTATACTTACAGCCTTTCATCATTAAGTTAAGCCCACAAATCATCATTTCGAATAAGGATTTTATTTGTACATCAGACTTTAATCAGGTACATTCAGCAGACAGATTCTGGATACAACCGGACAGAGCCCTGCCGTCTGACAGAAGCGTTGGGGAAAATTCCAAAGCTATGGCAATTTGTCCCCTCTTTTATACACAAACCTCTCCATAGAAGTCTATGGTGAGATACCTAGCTCTCAATTTCTGAGATGATACTTTCCCACACAATCTTATCAGCATGTTTTGGGAAGCGTTGAGATAACAGTTCCACATCTGTCTGTGTCGCAATACTTTTAAGAACTCTGTATAACCTCTGTAGCCTTCTATACAAAACTAATAGACTCCATTTTGTTCATCTGATTTAAAGTGACAGTTGTACCAGTTTGTGTCAGGACTCATTGTTCAGACCTGTTTTTTACAGATTCTGAAATATTAAATCATGTACTTGTTATTTGGCCTAGTCAGTACTTCTTCAGTTATTTTAGCTGTTAAAGGTATGTAAATTGACCCATCACTATTCCAGTGGATGGATCCCAAGCGGGGACACATATTAACTTACAGAAAAAGCAAGTCCTTGCTCAGCCAGTCATAGATTTTTAAACCTAGCTGGTATTTTTACAGCCTGAGTCCTAAAATCTGGCCTTCCACCCTTCCGGTGGATCCAGTGAGGGTCTCTTGCTGTAGTATAATTATACAGTTTATAAGTTGTACATGTCAGTTTGGAAAATGGCTCTTTTTTTTAGACAAGGTACCTCATGAAAGGCTACAGAGGAAATTGGAGGGTCATGGGATAGGAGGAAATGTCCTATTGTGGATTAAAAACTGGTTGAAGGATAGGAAACAGAGAGTGGGGTTAAATGGGCAGCATTCACAATGGAGAAAGGTAGTTAGTGGGGTTCCTCAGGGGTCTGTGCTAGGACCACTGCTTTTTAACAGTGATCATAACATGATCAGATTTGATATAAGCTCTGGAGTAAGTAAACATATGAAATCCAATACGGTAGCATTTAACTTTCAAAAAGGAGACTATGATAAAATGAGAAGAACGGTGAAAAAAAATAGAGGAGCAACTGCGAAGGTCAAAACTTTACATCAGTCGTGGATGTTGTTCAAAAATACCATCCTGGAAGCCCAGGCCAAATATATTTTGCGTATTAAAAAAGGAGGAACGAAGACCAAACAACAGCTGGCATGGTTAAAAAGTGAGGTGAAGGAAGCTATTAGAGCTAAGAAAATCCTTCAGAACATGGAAGGAGGATCTGACTGAAAATAATAGGAAACTACATAAAGAATGGCAAATCAAATGCAAAGTACTGATAAGGAAGGCAAAGAGAGACTTTGAAAAGAAGATTGCATTGGAGGCAAAAACATATAGTAAAAACAATTTTGGTATATTTAAAAGCAAGAAGGCGGCAAAAGAATCGATTGGAACACTAGATGACAGAGGGGTAAAAGGGGCACTCAAGGAAGACAAGGCCATAGCAGAGAGATTAAATGAATTATTTGCTTTGGTATTCACTGAGGAAGATGTGAGAGAGATACCGGTGCCAGAAATGGTATTCAGTGCTGACGAGTCAGAGAAACTGAATCAAATCTCTGTAAACCTGGAAGATGTAATGGGGCAGTCTGACAGGACCGGATGGTATACATCCTAGATTATTGACAGAATTGAAAAATGAACTTGCAGAACTATTGTTAGTAACATGCAATTTATTTTTAAAATCAAGCATGGTACTGGAAGATTGGAGAGTGGCCAATGTAAAGCCAATTTTTAAAAAAGGTTCCAGAGGTGATCTGGGAAATTACAAACCAATGAGCCTGATGTTGATGTCGGGCAAAATGGAAGACACTATTATAAAGAACAAAATTACAGAGCATACACATAAGCATGGATTAATGAGATAAAGCCAACACGGATTTAGTGAAGAGAAATCTTGCAACACCAGTCTACTACATTTCTTTGAAATGGTGAACGAATATGTGGATAAAGGTGAGCCAGTCAATATTGTGAATCTGGATTTTCAAAAGGAATTTGACAAAGTACCTCATGAAAGACTCCAGAAGAAATTGGAAAGTCATGAGATAGGAGGTGGTGTTTTATTATGGATTAAACACTGGTTAAAAGATAGAAAACATAGTAACATAGTAACATAGTAGATGACGGCAGAAAAAGACCTGCACCGTCCATCCAGCTGCTGAGAGTTAAGACAAGACACCGAATAGTCAAATGGTGTGAAAGTCCCCCCTTTGAAGAAGCGTTGCGAAACAGGCACCTGTTGGGTCATATAGGCACACCTGTGAAATCATGCACCAGTTTGTTAAGTGCTTCACACGTTGATACAGTATAAAAGAAAACACTAGGCTGTAGATTTAGGTGGGTGGAGGACAGAGTCAATGATTATATCTTGACACATACATATAGATTCACCACGGGAGTGATGTGAATAGCAGTAGTGTCTAATGATATGAGACTCCACCTCCTTTAAGCTATCAAAGTATTGTGAGATATCTTCTTTTTTACATTTTGATATTGATTTAGTTATTTGAAGGAGGTTACATTAGCCAAAATTATTTTTGGCAAGTATTTCTGGGATAAGCAGCATAAAATGTATTGTACTGTTTTGGGATCTTGCAAGGTACGTGTAACATGAATTGGCCACTTTTAGAAAGATACTGGGCTTGATGGACCTTCGGTCTGTCCCAGTATGGCAACATATATATTTATGTGCACATTATGAACAGGTACTTTCTCTGTCCCAAGAGGGCTCACAATCTAAGTTTTCATACCTGAGGCAATGGAGAGTTAAGTGGTTTGCCCAAGCTGTGGTGGGCATAAAACCCAGGATACCAGAATCAAAGCTCCCTGCATTAACCATCAGGGCAATCCTCCACTCCAGTCAACATTGGGGTAATTGAAATGTATAGATATAGTAGCACTCATTATTAAAAAGTATTGGAAGATAAATAAAATATATTCTTGTTTAGCAACAAAAAACATTTCTGATATCTTTTATGCTAGGAATCAAAATTGGAACGATATGCTGTGTAAATCAAATATTTGGACTGTATTTCCAAAATCCATTTCTGGTCATAGAAAATGTGTCCATTATTCTATTTGTGCTGGGAAATTAGAAGCTGTACAATGTTGTAACACTAAGGAGTCCTTTCACTATGCTGCCTTAGGCTAGACACGTGGAGGGGCATAATCAAACGGGGTGCCCAAGTTTTCCTGAGGGCGTCCTCGCAGGACATCCTGGCGAAGGGGCAGGGAAACCCGTATTATCGAAATAAGATGGGTGGCCATCTTTCATTTCGATAATACGGTTAGGGACACCGAAATCTCAACATTTAGGTCGACCATAGAGATGGTCGTCCCTAGAGATGGTCATCCCTGGTTTTCAGCGATAATGGAACCCGAGGACTCCCATCTCAGAAACAACCAAATCCAAGCCCTTTGGTCATGGGAGGAGCCAGCATTCATAGTACACTGGTCCCCCTGACATGCCAGAACACCAATCGGGCACCCTAGGGGGCACTGCAGTGGACCTCAGAAAAAGCTCCCAGGTGCATAGCTCCCTTACCTTGTGTGCTGAGCCCCCAAAACCCACTCCCCACACTGTACACCTCTACCATAGCCCTTAGGGATGAAGGGGGGCACCTAGATGTGGGTACAGTGGGTTTCTGGTGGGTATTGGAGGGCTCACATTTACCACCACAAGTTTAACAGGTAAGGGGGGATGGGCCTGGGTCCACCTGCCTGAAGTGCATGCAGTACCCACTAAAGCTGGGTATGATATTTGAGGCTGGCATAGAGGATGGAAAAAATATTTTAACATTTTTTTAGGGTGGGAGGGGGTTAGTGACCTCTGGGGGAGTAGGGGGGTCATCCCCAATTCCCTCCGGTGGCCATCTGGTCATTTAGGGCACATTTTTGTGGCTTGGTCGTAAAAACAAAGGACCAAGTAAAGTTGGCCAAGTGTTCGTCATGGACTCCCTTCTTTTTTCCATTATCGGCCGAGGATGCCCATGTGTTAAGCACGCCCCAGTCCCGCCTTCGCTATGCTTCCAGCACACCCCCTACGGAAAGCAGTTGAGGGCGCCCAAAATCAACTTTCGATTATGCAGATTTGGGCAAACCTGGGAGAGGACAGCCATCTCCCAATTTGTGTCGAAAGATGGGTGCCCTTCTCTTTCGAAAATGAGCCCAAAAGTGCTCCTAACACAGCATTAATGGCTTAACACAGAATATGCTAAAGCATCCTACATTAGTTTAGCTGTCTGTGTGTGCTATGCATGGTATTATTTTTCTTTAAAATCTTTTGGGAGTGGACATGACATGGGTGGGGAATGGGCAGAGAGAAAGTATAGAAGTGGTAACCAGTTAGTGTGTGGACATTAGAGTGTGATAACTGGTTACTGCAAGGTTATCACAAAAGCACTTACCGCCTCCTACATAGGAGTTAGTAAGTGCTCTCGAGGAAATTCTTTTTAGTGGCCACATGCTTATGGTAACATTAGCACATAGCCATTAATGAAATAAATAGAATATAGGCCACTTTATGGCCATGGTAAAAATGGCCTTAGGATGCAGGAAAGACACATTTAAGGGTGCAGTAGGGTCATATTTTACCGCAGCTTAGTAAAAGGACCCCTAAATCTGGTAGGGTGTTCTGCTTTAAACATTGAGCAAACTGTCTTTCCAGCAATTCTATCTACTTAATTTTATACCCATGTTGTTTGGGCTATTTGGGTAATACTTCAAGAGCTTTCAAGACCAGAATTGTACAGCACAGACATTGTATTGCAAAGGGAAAGAAGAATAACTTTTTGTGAGGAATTGCATGGAGAAAAAAAAAAAACATGCTTTTGATGATTTGCAATACACTGTAATTGATGTAGAAGAGAAGGTGCAAGAGATAGGGATTTGCAGCATCTCTTACAACTATATTAGCGGTGATGGATATTCACGTTGTGTATTACAGAGCCTGAAGGTCAAAATACACATATTGGGCCAGATTCTATATTTCACACTGACAAAATTGGCATGGATGGAAAATGCACCAACGTGTATTCTATAAACCACACCTAAAGTTAGACATGGTTTATATGCATAGTACTGTCCACATGTCTAACATTTATATGCAGCCATTTACACCAATGAAAAGCTTTTATAAATGCCCACGCCTAACTTTAGGCATAGAACGGGTATTTTATAACGTTGTGTGTAAATTTTAGGAATGCCAACGACTCACTCATGCTCCTCCCATGGCCATGCCCACTTTTGAGATCCGCACAGTAGAATTTATGTGCACTAATTTATAGAATACACTTTGCGAGTAGGGCACATAAATTCTAATTAGTGACAATTAATGTCGCTAATCGCTTGTTAACAACCAATTATCAATGCTGATTGGTTTGTTAATAAATTGAGTTGTGCACACAAATCAGAATACACCCAGATTTGCATGTGCAACTCTAATTGTACTATATAGAATTTGCAGGATTGAGTGTGATGCGTGTGATACTGACTAATACTATTACACTGCTTATTTCCCACATGTGCCTTGATTAGTTCAATACAGCTAATAGACTACAAAGACCCAGATATACCCTTGCAGATAATCAACAAATGTTCTAATATTCTCAGGAAGATCATTCCACATTTTTGTGGCTTGACAAGAAAAAATGGATATAAAAATCCATTGATGCCTAACTCTTTTCCCAACTGGGAAATATAATAGCATCTGATTCCTTGACTGCAACATACCTTGAGATGATAGAAAGGACACAAACTTTGTCATTGTACAAACTTCAAAAATTATACATGCCTGCTTTGGTAGCCAATGAGCTCTAACATACAAATGTGCTATCCTATCATACTTTCCAGCTGAATACAGCAATCTCAGTGCTGTACTTTGCAAGGTCTATAGCCTCTTCAATAACAGATCTGCACATTCTGCATGCAACGTCTTGCAATAGTCCAGCTGGCTAATAATTAAAGCCTGTACAACCATTTTAAATTGATCAATTTCGAAACAATTCCTTACTCTTCTAAGGTGTATCATGCCTAAAAAAAAAAGTATTTTTTGATAAGGTAACAAACTGCTTTTCAAATGATGAGTGGAATGTAACACTATACATAAAACCTCCCAGAAAAAAAAAAAACATTACTGATGATTCACTTTTGATGTTGTTATTTAGATTTTGCTCACATCTGTTTTTAGTAACGTGGAGGGGCATAATTGAACGGGGCCGGCCATCTCTAATGACAGCCCTGTCAAGCGGTGTACCTGACTGTATTATCAAAACCAGATGGCCAGCCATCTTTCGTTTCGATAATACGGTTGGGGCAGGCCAAATCTCAACATTTGAGCCGCACTTAGAGATCAGCGGTGTTAGAGATGGCCGCCATCGGTTTTTGCTGATAATGGAAACTAATGGCGGCCATCTCAAACCCAGCCAAATCCAAGTCATTTAGTCATGGGAGGAGCCAGCATTTGTAGTGCACTGGTCCCCCTCAAATGCCAGGACACCAACCGGGCACCTAGGGGGCACTGCAGTGGACTTCACAAATTGATCCAAGGTGCATTGCTCCCTTACCTTGGGTGCTAAGCCCCCCAACCACCTCCCCAAAACCCATTACCCACAACTGTACAACACTACCATAGCCCTTAAAGGGTAACGTTGGGCACCTACATGTGGGTACAGTGGGTTTTGGGTGGGTTTAGGAGGGCTTCCATTTACCACCACAAGTGTAGCAGGTAGGGGGGATGGGCCTGGGTCCGCCTGCCTGAAGTGCACTGCAGTACCCACTAAAAACTGCTCCAGAGACCTGCATAGTGCTGTCATGGAGCTGGGTATGACATTTGAGGCTGGCAATAAAATGTGTTTTAATTTTTTTTTGGGTGGGAGGGGGTTGGTGACCACTGGGGGAGTAAGGGGAGGTGATCCACGATTCCCTCCGGTGGTCATCTGGTCAGTTTGGGCACCTTTTCGAGGCTTGGTCATGAACAAAAAGGGACCAAGTAAAGTCGGCGAAATGCTCGTCAGGGCCGGCCTTCTTTTTTTCATTATTGGCCGAGGCTGGCCATCTCTGTGACGGTCTCAGGATTCAAAATGGCCGCATTGAACTGAAACTCATTTTTGGATAATTGTGGGATATAATCATGAATGAATAAATACATACATAAATACATTCTATGCCTTGGGCTCTGTGAAGAAACAGGCCCAATGAAACATGAAACCCAGAATGTTGCCCAGTTCTTAACAAACCTATATCTCTCATCCTTACACCGTCTCAACCATGCAAATATAGAAAAAGTAATTCACACAGGTACAAATAAGAACCACACCCAGAAACAACACAGGGCTGTGCCAGGAAGCACAGCTAACAGAAAGGTAGTTCATTCAGGTTCAGAAGCAAGGCTGCGCCACACAGCCACCTCAGATTCAAACAGAGAAAAGTAATTCAAACAGGTACAAACAAGAACCGCACCCAGAAACAACACAGGGCTGTGCCAAGAAGCATAGGCAACAGAAAAGTAATCAATTCAGGTATAAACAAGAACCACATATACACAGAAACAGTACAGGGCTGATCTATGTAAAGAACCCTCTTACTGGAAATTCAAAGTGCTTTAAAACCTCTCTCCCAACTAGCATTTGGATGTTTTTGCCCTGCCCCCTGATTTTGTGCCATTTTTGGCTGTGATTCAGTGAACGTTTCAGTTGATTTTACATTTGTTCTCTCTCTCTCGTCTTCTTTCTTCTTTCATCTTTTCTTTAATTATTGGAATTCCTTTTCTTTTTCTTACCTAGATTGTAAACTGCTTTGAGCATCCCTTTGCAAGGTATCAAGAACTCTGAAAACAATAACGAATAAGGGTAACTAAACCTTCACCCCCTAGAACACCAACAAACCTCCATTCAGTCCCCTCTCCCTTCCTCCCCTCCTCCCCCAGATCATCAACAGACCCCAAGGATCCATCTGCCTCCCTCCCACCCCATGGAACATGAACATACTCCCTATCACCCTTGTGCTTACCTGCCCAATCCTTGGTGGTCTAGTAGAAAATGGGCAGGAGCAATGCCCACTCACTCTTGTCCTTCACTGCTGCCCCTTAAAAATGGCTGCTATGACCTCTAGTGGCAGCCTTGCAGTCAGGTTTTCAGGATATCCACAATGAATATGCATGAAATAAATGTGCATGTACTACTTACATTGTTTGCAAAACTAGCTCATGCATATTCATTGTGGGTACCCTGAAAACTTGATTGACTGGGTGTATCCTGAGGAGTGTACTGAAAACCATTGCTTTTAGCAATAGGGTATGGTTTTGTTCAGAGAGAGAAAGAGAGAGAGAAGTTATTCATGAAACTTCATTTACTGCTTACTGCCCTTCGAAAAGGTCATCTACTACTAAGATATAAATTAACTGCCTATAATGAAATACAATAGGAATGCTTCTGTTGTATGAGTAACCATATTTTTGGAAGAAGAAGGTGCACATAACCTACAAAAAATTATATTCAACTTGAATATACATTTTAATACATTGATATTGCAAGTCCATTAGGGTTACTTTTATTAAAAATGTTTCACATCATTCTTAGAGTGAGAACTTATGGAAGCAATATTAAGAAGTTCTGACAACATACAAATGTAAATGAAATAGTTCATAATAATGTGTATATCATTTTGGAAACTATTAATATGTTATAAATCAGATAAGGAAGATAAGAAATGGCATACTCTTTTGGAATTCATGTGTCAAAAAAGTATGATCAATACATTTCTTGTTCCCACTATTTGATTATGATAGTGGGATTACTTTATAGAATACATTTGCAGATATGTTTAAGGATCAACTTTATATTGAGGTGGATTTGTGACTGTAACTTTATATGGTGTCGCATTATAGTGGCTGCACTAACCCTGGGGACAAATGAGTTCTTTGTAGATTGTACTGACTTTAATTCGAGCACCATAAGAACAATCCAGCAATGTCGCCACTGGGGGGGGGGGTGCCGCGCGCCTGTCGGCTCTTTGTTTCCATGCTCCCTCTGCCCCGGAACAGAAAGTAACCTGTTCCGGGGCAGAGGGAGCATAAAAACAAAGAGCCGACAGGCGCGTGGCACTCCCCCCAGCGGCGTGCACCCAGGGCGAACCGCCCCCACCGCCCCCCCTTGGTACGCCACTGACTAGTAGTACTGTGAGACTACCACTAAGGTCAGTAATAATATTTTGACCCTTATACCATGTACATTAGTACATATGTAATGCCACACTGGGAAAAGACCAAGGGTCCATCGAGCCCAGCATCTTGTCCACAACAGCGACCAATCCAGGCAAAGGACACCTGGCAAGCTTCCCAAACATACAAACATTCTATACATATTATTCCTGGAATTGTGGATTTTTCCCAAGTCCATTTAGTAGCGGTTTATGGACTTGTCCTTTAGGAAACTGTCTAACCCCTTTTTAAACTCTGTCAAGCTAACCGCCTTCACCACGTTCTCCGGCAACGAATTCCAGAGTTTAATTATGCCTTGGGTGAAGAAACATTTTCTCTGATTTGTTTTAAATTTACTACATTGTAGATTCATCGCATGCCCCCTATTCCTAGTATTATTGAAAAGCGTGAACAGATGTTTCACATCCACCTGTTCCACTCCACTCATTATTTTATATACCTCTATCATGTCTCCCCTCAGCCGTCTCTTCTCCAAGCTAAAAAGCCCTAGCCTCCTTAGCCTTTCTTCATAGGGAAGTCGTCCCATCCCCGCTATCATTTTAGTAGCCCTTCGCTGCACCTTTTCCAATTCTGCTATATCTTTCTTGAGATGCGGTGACCAGAATTGAACACAATACTCAAGGTGCGGTCATACCATGGAGCGATATAATGGCATTATAACATCCTCACACCTGTTTTCCTTACCTTTCCTAATAATACCCAACATTCTATTTGCTTTCCTAGCCACAGCAGCACACTGAGCAGAAGGTTTCAGTTATTATCGACGACGACACCCAGATCCCTTTCTTGGTCCATAACTCCTAACGTGGAACCTTGCATGACGTAGCTATAATTCGGGTTCTTTTTTCCCAAAAGCATCACCTTGCACTTGCTCACATTAAACGTCATCTGCCATTTAGCTGCCCAGTCTCCCAGTCTCGTAAGGTCCTTCTGTAATTTTTCACAATCCTGTTGCGAGTTAACGACTTTGAATAACTTTGTGTCATCAGCAAATTTTATTACCCCGCTAGTTACTTCCATCTCTAAATCATTTATAAATATATTAAAAAGCAGCGGTCCTAGCACAGACCCCTGAGGAACCCCCACTAACTACCCATTGTGAATACTGCCCATTTAACCCCACTCTCTGTTTCCTATCCTTCAACCAGTTTTTAATCCACAATAGGACATCTCCTCCTATCCCATGACCCTCCAATTTCCTCTGTAGCCTTTCATGAGGTACTTTGTCAAACGTCTTTTGAAAATCCAGATACACAATATCAACCGGCTCCCCTTTCTCCAAAGAATTGAAGTAGAACTAGAGAGAGGGGAATCACTTCTGTTCCTTGCCTCTAGTCCACCAGAGTTTACCTTCTAGTAAGCCCTGCAGGTAGTGGGGGGGGGGGGGGAGCTAGGGGGTGCAGGGGTTCCTTTGGGACATGTGGGTGAGGCTTGGTTTCAAGGAGGGGCTTGTCAGCAGTCATATCTGGGGGATCGGGGGGGGAGAGCTGAAAAGGAGATTTAGGAGATTTGCATTAGGAGTCTGATAAGGGAATCAGGGAAGATTGGAATAGAAACAGAGGAGATGATGGGGGATCAGAATGGGGCATCAGATGGAGGCATGTATTCAGGGGATACTGGAGCAGTTGATTTGGGGAGGGTGATCTTGGGGAGGAGGGGGACTATGAACCTGTGAAGATGCCTTAGGTAGTTATTTTGACAGCACCAGACCACATTGCATATATGGGCTAATAGCGAGGAGGGTCTGCAGTATTAACCTAGGCATGTAACACAGTATCCATGCTCTGTCTGATCCCCAACCCCCTATCTGCTTCCCTTCTCTGCACCATTTATTGTGATTTTACAAAATATATTATTTTGAAATAGCATATCTTATATGATAGGAGAACTTCTGAAGGACAAATGTATATACACAGTGCTACTTGAACAGAAAGGGGTTTAAATAAATTGGGGGACATTATTTTTGAATAGGAAACATCATTGTGCAGTGCTGTTTGTTTCACTTATATTGGAAAGCATGCTATAGCAAATCTTCCCATCAGGGATGAGAACTAAAAATCTATATAGATGTATATGTATATATCCATTCCTTGAGTTACAGAAGTAATTTCACTTCAATTTCTGACACTTTATACTACTGGAAATGTATTCTAATGCACGGTCATGCTACAAAATGACTATCATTAGTGCTGTCACAGGCCCTGGCTGTAAAAAGTCCATGACTAATGCTAAGCTATCAGCACCATCGGTGCAAAGCATATTCTCATAATTTCTCAAACTGACCATAGAAGCAATTTCTACTGATCCTTTAGTCATAAAACTTTACAATTATCTGGAGTTCATTAATAATGTATAGCTGCTCTCATTTGCAATCAGAGTTTAATCAGACCTAGGCCTCACAGGTAGGGCAACAAGCAAGTCACAGAATTAGCAGTTGAAATACTAAGATTTATTCTCACTGCTCAAATGATATAAGTTAGTCAAGCATAGTTAATGATCAAATGGGCCTTTCTTAGCTTAATTTTCAAGTTATATCTAGAACCTATTTAGTTTAATATCTGAAATCACATAATGTCTGAAACTAAAATTATTAATAGGCTTATTTAGCATTGACCTTCTTTATAATCATTTGCAAAGTAACCATATTTAAACTTGAAAATTACTTCTGTGAAAGTCAAATGATACTGCCTAGGAAATTACATTTATATTAATTTCCGTGGTGTTCTGCTAAAATTTAATTTCACATGTTGATTCTTTATATATCATAAGCAAAACATAATTGTTTCAACTGAAAAAAAAAAGATATTGAAATAGTTTTTGTATGTTTGGATCAGATTATACACCATCTTGGGTCAATTTCTTCAAAAAGGCAGTAATTAAATCCAAATGATTTATTAGTTCTTGCCTAAAGATTAATGATCTATCCATATGTAGTCTAATGGTTAGTGTAGTAGCCTGAGAATCAGGGGAACTGAGCTCAAGTCCCACTGCAGTTCCTTGTAATTCTGGGTGAGTTACCTAATCCTCCCACATACAAAATAAGTACCTCTATATAATATGTAAACTACTTTGATTGTAAATTCAGAAAGGCAGTATATCAAATCTCACCCCATTTCCTTTAATTGAAAAGGTTTGAGTAACTTATATTTTCTCTTTTTATGTTGACTCTGTCCCCCTCTCTTCATGCTGAGGACAAATTCTGGGCTATCTTAAGGGACTCTCTCTCTCTTCCCTACTTTTTGATACACATCCATTTGAGCAACTTACTCAGATCTTTGACTTCATTGGCTATTTGTAAGTCAATTATGTTCAGATGATTGTACTGATAGGTAAAGATCCAGATTTTATGTTGGGTCAACTGAAAGGGCACCTGACTGCAATAGTACATTTGATAAAGGGTAAGTTTGTTATCAATAACAATAACAAAAAATAATCTATATAGATTGGTAATATTGGATGTTCAATCCTTGTGTCCACTTTTGCAAGAGAATGTTATCAATATGACCACTGTTAAACAGATTGGGGGATCTGGGGATTATGTTGGATCTCAGTTCAACATTGAAATCTGTTGTCTGAGGACCTAATAGTAAACTGAAACAAATCAGACATGTGAGTCCATTTTTAGATCAACAGGCCTTCAAATCATCTCTTGATGATGTCACACTAACTTCTATAAAGCTCTATGGGGCCTTTTTACTAAAGGGTGTTAGAATCTGGGTTTAGCACATCTCAACTTGGGACTTTATCATGCACTAAGCCCAGATTCAACATGGCAGTATTTAGGGCTTTATTAATTTTATTTTGCCAATGTTAGTGCATGCAGTGGGCATATGTAACTTATAGTATTCTGTAAGTTGCACATGTAAGTAACAGTTCCACCATTCTCCTCCCATGCTCTGCCCATGTGAATGCCCCCCTTGAATTTACACACTATCGGCTAATTCTATAAAACATTGACATCATGTAGGCATGAAAACTAGCACATAAGCGTTGGGAGCTTAGTAGCATTTTATAAAGGTGCTCCATAGAAATGCATAGGTAACATGGTGTGCAGAGAGTGGGAATAAGCAGGGCAGGACCAGCAAGCAGACCCACAAAGCCTATTCAGTGAACAGCACACTAGTGTGTGATATGTTATGGGTGTACCCATATGTATGCCACCTACTTATAGCAACTAAAGGAAACCAGAAACATCTCTTAAGATTCCCGAATGTTGTTGACAACATTTTGTTCTATACCTGTGATTTCTGTACCTACACATTACCCCGACCTCTCCAAACTTTTCATTCCCCATCACTACCCACTGTCTCCAATTGCCTCTTCCTCTTCTATATCTTCCACATAGCTTCAAACCGTTGCCCTCTCCCTTTTCTTGTACCCCACAACACCCCTCTATGTAACTGCCTATGTGTGTGGGTATCTGTGTATCCTTCCTACTGTGACTGTATATCCTTGTGTGCCACTGACCCTGCTTGTATCATTGCCATTCCTTTTTCTCACTGTCACACTGTATATTTGAGATTGTCTCTGTGAGGGAGTAAGTGGTATAGCGGCAGGTGTCCCTAGGAATGCTTCCTCACTCAGGGTACAGGTTAGCCACCTTAAGTTAGGTGGTGCTAAACCTGCCATGTTAGAGGCTGAGTCAGAGAGGCAGGGCTCAGTCCAGGAGGTGGTTAAATGCCCTAGAGTAGAGTGGATCAGAGAGACACTGATACAGCAATCTCAAGGAAAGAGAGAAAAGTCATTTGACCCCCAGGGGGAGGAATGCTGGCTTCAGCCTAGCCCCTGGTAAGCCTTTCCTTGACTGAGAGGTGCCCAACTTTCCCACTGGCTGCTCTTTAATCTTTAGTATTGTTCTATATTTTTTTCAGATTTTTCAGATAGAGGTCTGACTGTTCTTGATGCTACATTCTTACCAGGAGCTTTACATTAACAAACTGACTATCTGACACAGCTGTAATTCTATGTAAGAAAAAGCTTCACTTAGCTTGATCTTAGCAGTGCGGAACTTTCCCCGACAGGTGCCTGTTTCGCACAACTCGGCTTTCTCAAGGGGTTGTTGTCACACAGATCCTAGAATCAAACAAAAGCAGAGTGTCAGTGTTAATGTTCTTAAAAGCTGCTAAAGTGCGTGGGAACATCCATGCTTCTGACTTACAGTGAGACAGCCTGTCCTCATTCTAGCTCAACTTAATCAAGGGCAAGCCAGTTTTTAAAGGGCTTGGTGAATGTTTCCTGTTTCCGGTTGCATGTGGTTAAGTGTTTCACATGAAACAGCCCCAGTCGATATATGTGTTTAATCCACTGGGTTCCAAGGTGTTTAAGTAATGTATCTAAAACGTTTCACTTTGCAGAAGTTTCTTGTCTCTGTTGCCACCATGGGAGGTAGATACTATGTGATCAATAGACATATATCTCAGGGATCTTGCCAGGTATTTGTAACCTGGATTAACCACTGTTGGAAAAAGGATATTGGGCTTGATGGACCTTGTTCAGTCTGTCCCTGTATGGCAGCAGTTATGTTCTTATGTCACCTCCTCTGATGAAACAAGAACATTGGAACCAGTATCATCTAGGATTTCAAATAAGATTGCTATTGTTCTTCAAAATATGTTCATCCGGAACATTGTCTTTTCTTTGTCATTTACTTTCGTCATATGATCCTCTTTGTACACTTCGTTCTTCCAAGCAGGAACTTCTTGTCATTCTCTCTTTCTTCTGCCTTTTTAGTGGTAGCCCCATCGTTGTGGAATGTCTTGTTATTGGAGTTCATTAAAGAACAGCCACTGGCTCAATTTAAGACAGCAATGAAAATGTACCTCTTTCTTAAACGTTATCCTGTTAGATTTGCCTATGTTATGCTTGACTGATTGGAGTATGGGTGTGTGTGTGTGTGGGGGGGGGGGTGTAGACATTGTACTTTCCTTTATTTTAATTGTAGTTATTTTCTGGCTTTTATATTTGTGATGTGAACCGCTTAGATGGTCTTTTCTGATTTCAAATGGAAATAAGCTCCATGAACCAATTAGGCACAGATTTTCAGCAGGGGAAGTAGCTTAATAATTCCTGCAGCAAGCTTTGATCCTAGCAACCTGGGTTCAATTTCCACTGCAGCTCCTTCTTGGGAAGTCACCTAACCCTCCATTGTCCCAGGAAAAAAAATTAGATTGTGAGCCCTCTAGGGACAAAGAACGTAACTGTATATAATGCGTACAGTGCTGTGTATGTCTAGTGGTGCTATAGAAATGATTAGTAGTAGTAGTACCAGTTCTGCCTGCAGTTGTCAATGTTTAAAAAGGTGCTGATTGCCATGGGCTGAATATCTATCTCTGTCTATTGTACATAAAGCATCTCTATACACTGTGTATGTGTGTGTGTGCAGACACACAATCACATACATATTCAAATTCTCTTTTGGATGTTTGATTTTAAAGGGAAAGAATTACTCTGATTGATATTCTTCCACTACATTTGAATAGCTAATTGATTTTAGTGTAAGAGATGTCATTTCTTAGCATGCAGATCAGGGATGAATAAACACGATCAAAGAAAATAATATTGTACTGAAAATAAATTATCTACTCAAGGAAAAAAAAAGCAAGTTAAGATAAATTCAAATTGCTTTGCATTTAAATTGCTCTTGCCTGTAGGTCAATTTCTCTAAAAAAAAAATGAAAGATGTAAAAACAAATTTCATAATATCAAGTGAGAATTATGAAGCTGGAAAGTGCAGTATTTGTATTTGTTTAAAAATTAGTTTGATTTATATTTTAGAAAAATAGAACACACTTATTATAAAGTTTTCCATACATGAGAAATTTTACAACTCAAATATTGCATTTAACTTTACTTTGAAGAGTTATTTATGAAATTCTTTTGCAGCACAACAACAAGAACAAAACTATTAAACATGGAGAGGGCAATGTTCAAAATCATTTTGCCCACTTAAATTGGCTGTCTTGATATTGTCCTCACCCAAGGGGTATTTGCTATAGTGGAGTAAGGTTTTGCATTTACCATGCTTTAATTGATAAATATGCCTGTGCAGCAATTCCTAAAATTCTGCATGAATTGTTGGGCTCTTCCCAGCATTTTCCCATATAGTTAAGTAGAGAGGTGTGGTAGCCATGTTAGTCCACTCTTAAGGTTATCAATAGAAATCAAACAAAATAAAACATGGAAAAGAAAATAAGATGATACCTTTTTTATTGGACATAACTTAATACATTTCTTGATTAGCTTTTGAAGGTTGCCCTTCTTTGTCAGATCGGAAATAAGCAAATGTGGTAGCAGATAGTATATATAAGTGAGACATCCAAGCATTACTTTGACAGTCTGACAGGGTGGGAGGGTGGGGGTCGGTAGGAGGTATGCATGGGGACATCAAAGCATTTCATTGATATTCTAACAGGATGGGTGTGGGTAAGTAAGAGGAGGGTGATAAACAGAGAAATACAATTTGATGGTTTATAATGTGCTAGAAAACCCAGATCCTTGTTAAGTCCTGTCTGTTGGGTGTCAAAATATTCAATCATTCTGACTTCAAAGGTCTTACGTTCCTGTATTGTTTTAAAGTTACCTTTCAGGATTCTAACTATGAAATCACTGGTGCAGTGTCCTGGTCTTGTAAAATGCTGGCCCACCGGGGTGGGAACCTGACTGGCACAGTCCATGTTTCAGCGGCGCTGTTTCAAGGCACCCACTGTTAATTCTTTAAACCTTTAACTGTGAAGAGTGTCCCTGAAAACAACAAAAACATTTTTTAAACTTTAAAGACATAACAGTTACATTCAAACAAATTTAATACTCAAATATAACCTAAAGAATAAAGCCTACCTCACATGCAGAACTTCTCACTGAAAATCAGATGCCTAAAGAAACCAGAAGAATGGCGACTCCTTTTAAACCTGGAGAGGTCACTAACCCAGAAGCTACAGAAAGGACCTTTACTGCAAATCTCACCAGTTTTGTAGCTCCTGCAATGAAAGTAACAAATAACTCAATGTGGATTCCTCTGGGTCCCACAGATGCTCATATTCAGGTTTTTGAAAATTTGGTGATGCGTGATATACAGTAACTTGAGGCAGTGGCGTAGCCAGACCTGACATTTTGGGTGGGCCCAGGGCTAATATGTGTGGGCACTGTGTATATAGGTATGAGTAGTGTTTCTTGGGATACTACAAAATAATGCCTTAGAATACACTTGACAATGAATTTCTAAGTAATCTGCCCAACAGCTGCCCTGCATCAATATAAACCATATACATACTTAATGGAAAAATAAATATTTTTAAATATAGCTACATTAAGTCTACTATAATGGCAAACATCTCAACACACATGACAGGCTTCTGCAATATAATTACAGCAATATATACTTCAAACTTTGCAAACTTTAACACCAGTTCCAATAACAATACCTTTACAAAGGCAGCAGTGAATATACACAACAGCACTACACATCCCATTGGAAAAGTCAGACAAGTCACTTATAGATCCCCACACAAACCACATACCAGCATACTCAGTCAAATGAAGAACACAGACCAACCCTCATCAATTACATAATAAAGGACCAAAAATTAGAAATTGTCCTCTAACCTGACATCAGCCCTTCCCTAAACCCCCTCCTATCCATCCCTATAGCCCGTCATCAGCTTTTCCTTTCCCTAACCCCCCCCCCAACCATAGCCCAGCATCAGCTTTTCTCTTCCCTACCCCCCCAACCGTAGCCCAACATCAGCTTTTCCCTCCCCCCTCCATCCATCCCCGTAGACTGCCATCAGCCCTTCCTGAACAGATTTGAAGAAGCATGCTCTAGGCATGGTTTGGGCAAAAGTTAAAACTACACGTGTTTCCTATTTTGCAATGGAACTAACCATATAGTTCAAAATATTTCCCTGTCTGCATTTACACCTCCTCCGAGTCACCCTTTGGTATGAAGGTGTGATAGAGGGAGGAATTATTCTGTGTTAAAAATTACCTAAAAAGCCCCCAAAACATTTTGGAGCTTGGTTTCTTGCTTGGCTCTTCTTGGGCGTGCAGTTTTGTTTACCCATCATGACCAGTTTATAAAGAAATGCTGATCACAGTGACTATTCTTTTCCAGCTTACTGCCCTGTGTAAAATTGGGCTTCATAGCTACCAGATATAAAATAGTTTAAGTTCTTTGTTGTCCCTGGCTTGGTTTCTGGCTCTGGGTCTTTTGTTCCTCATTCTCTAGTATTGCTTTTATCTTTCTAGTGTCTTCTTTTCTGTTTTAGTTCTCTCTCTCTCTCTCTCTCTCTCTCTCTTTCCTTGAGAGTGGCTACTTTAATACTTTCTCTTCTTTTTCCTTCTCTCTGCTCACTTCTCCTGCTTCTTTCCTTTTTCTACTTGTCTCTTCTTTCTGCCTGCCTTTCCATATTCCTCCTCTATTCTCCGTTTTTTTCTTCCTGCCCTTCCACATTATTTTCCTGGATTCCACCCCCACCCAAAAGCTCACCAGCACCACCAGCCAACATTACACTGACTTCAGTACACCTTAAAAGTTTTTTTTTTTTACTCTTTCTTTACCTTTGCAGCTGGGCTTCAGTGGTGGGCAGGTGGTGCAGAGAGCTCAGCACTCGCTGTGCTGTGTGCTGTGCTCCACTCCATGGTGTGGGGCTGCAGGGGAGTGCTGAATAGGCCGGGGGGGGGGGGGCAACAGCGACACAGATGGCAGCCTGAGCCGGCACAGAACATTTCCCGTTCAGCTCAACTGCGGCGCTGTGATGCGCACGCACTGGGGGCAGGGAACAAAGAGCAAGGCAAAGCAGCACAGAACCGGATGGGGAGTGAGGAAGGCACTGAACTATGACGTGCAGGCTGCAGCGCAACCGCTACAATGACGGACCTGCCTACAACTTCCGTATCAGGACTCGGGAGGAGGAGGACTGGAGAGCTGCCGGCTGTCTGGATGGGCCTGATCCGAGATTGGGTGGGCCTGGGCCCACCCAGGCCCACCCATAGCTACGCCCCTGACTTGAGGAGATTCCAGTTATATGTAGCTTCCGATTCCACTATAGTAATCCACAGAGCAGACAAAGGCATTGCTATAGTTGTACAAGATACAGAAGCATATATTCAAGAAGCTCGTTGCCAATTGTCTAATATGAGATATTATCAGGAATTAGAAGAAAATCTGACCACGGCATTATGTACTATTGACGGCTCTGGAAAGTAATACTATTACTGAGGCTGTGTCAGACCTGTGAGTTCTTGTACCAAGTAGAGCGCTGCTGAGCCTGGTACTCAGACCAGGTTCTGCTTGGTGGCTGGACAACCCCGGGTTTCACCTGCGCTGACCGCCATTCTCCAGAGGTTGAGCCCCTAGGTTCGGGCGGCCTGCAGGGCTTATGAGATGGAGCAGGAAGCGGAGTGATGAATGTGACGGTCAGACAGGCAGCAGACAAGAGAGTAATCCAGGTACAGGCAAGGTCAGTAGGCAGGCAGCAGACACAAGAGTAATCCAGGTACAGGCAGAGTAAGCAACGAAGAAGAAAGTAGAGGAGAAGCACACTACTGAGCAAGTAACACCTACCAAAGTAGAAGCCAAAGCAAGGAGTCTAGGGAGATCTCAGCTGATAAAGTGCTGGCTTCTGACATCAGAAGGGAGAAGGGGCACAGCCATAGGACAAGAGCAGGGGAAGGAGGAACTGGAAGACCAATAGGAGAGAAGCAATGAAAGCCAGTCAGGGGAAGAGCAGACCCAGGTAGGTGGAAGCAAAGTAATCAAGGAGCCTGCAGCCAGAGAGGAACTATACACACATGGCTCAGGGCTATGCCAGTCAAGTGTGCATGTCGACGGGACCCTGCACAGCCCGAGAACGCCGCTGGTGATCTATTTCATACTGAAAATTCACAAGGATTTACAAGCACTTCCGGGATGTCCCATCGTGTTGGGCATTGGCTCACTTTTAGAGCCATTGTCCGACTTTTTTGACCACATCTTGAAATCAGAAGTATCTAAAAGTAGATCTTATATAAAAGAAATAATAAAGATTATCAAGTTTTTACAAGCTAGTTCTCCCATTCCCCATGGGGCTCTCTTGGCTTCTTTGGACATTTCAGACCTGTATATGAATTACCCCAAGGGGAGACCATTAGGATGATCCAACATTATTTGTTGATTTTCACCTTATTGCAACCCCAAATTGAGTTTCTGATTTCTACTGCATGGATTGCACTTCAGAAGAATTATTTTCAAATTGGAAACAAATATTATATACAAACAACAGGCACAGTGATGGGGGTCACCATGGCCCCCACACTTTTGTGCCTGTATGTTACCAGCTTTGAGAAGGATACACTTTATCAAGCAGTTCTTTGTTGGAAAAGATATATAGATGATGTGTTCTTAGTCTGGAATGGCACAGAGGTCACTTTCAACTCTTTTATTGAATGGTTAAATGGGCTGAATCCACATTTACAGTTTACTGCTGCAGTGAGTTCCAGATCATTGTCTTTCTTGGACATTTTAATAACTTTGCAAGAGGGGAGATTTGTTACCATACTTTTTAAGAAGCACACTGACAGGAGCACACTTTTATATTACTCGAGTTATCACCCTAGACACTTGCGTAACAATTTGCCTATGGGACAGTTTCAATGCAACATTCCATATTAAACATATTATCAAACAGGATTGGAAACGGTATTTCATATAGAAATAGGCTTATTACAAGTATGCAGCACTTAGAACAGAAAGTTATTACAGAGCTGCTTCTAGTGTGTCTGTGTCTGTCCCTCTGATTCTCTGTGTGTGTTGTGTTCTTTTTGTGTCTGTGGGGGTGTGTCTATACTTATATACTTCTAGTGTCATAATTTGGTTTGATAGATATCTTATCTCCTGATTAGCAAGAAGGTGTGAATTCCTTTGAAGGCCCAGTTCTTGAAGACAGCTTGTCTGTTTTTTTGTTGTTGTTGCTACTGAGCAAGCTAATGCCATCAGTTCGGAAGACATCACCAGGAATCAGACCAGGGGCCAGAGCTGCCTGCAACATCTCTCAGAGATCTTTGACTAACTTACTGGGTAGGCCCTGAAGCCTCAGTTAGGTTAACTTCCAGAATTAGGCTCTGAACAACACAATGCCATGCTGACAGTGGGCATTCCCCCCAAACATAATACAGTGGTTTTGCAACTATCCAACTATCATGTGTTGATTTTTACAAATAATGGGGGTCTTTAGCATTTTTAGCATGCACTAAGTTTTAGCACTCGCTAAATGCTAGAGACACCCATATATTCTGCACGGGTGTCTAGAGTTTAGCACATGTTTATTTTTAGTGCACGCTAAAAATGCTAGCACGCCTTTGTTAAAGGACCCCAATATGCAATAACTGCTAACATTTACTACATTATAGTAAAAGCATCCCTTAGTTTAATCCAAACACTAATATTCATCAGAATATTTGACTTTTCAGCTAAAACAGACTGAAATTTTACATAAAGGCCATCATTGTTCTTCTTAATAGAAAGAGAGAGAGGGAGAGAGAGAGAGCGAGAGAGACCTCTGAATAATCTGTTAATCCTATCATTTAATGTCAGGCTTATATAAATTCTGTCCACATCCAGGCAAAATGCCGAACAGCCATACATAAGAGGCATTGCCTTTCACTTAAGTTTCTCTCACTTCTAAAATAAATATCCCAGCATGCATCATAAATAGAACTAACTATTGTTGTCTCTTAATTATAAATTTAAACAGCAGGAAGTTTGAATGTGTTTAAGTTCTTTGGCTTACTCATGCCTTGAGATAGCTACTTCATAGCGAAACTCTGGCCAAAGTCGGTGTGTTGGACCGATCATCTACACGTTGTTTTCTACCTGCATTTGGAAGTTGAATTACGTTAAGAAACCTTTTCACTTCTTGTTTTTGAATCCACAGTCAGTTCTGTGAAGTTTTAGCATTTTGCATCAAAGAATTTAAGGGGTTTTTTGCCAATGATGAGAAGGAACCCATTTACTTTTCCTAACCTTTGTTATTGAAAACAATTATTCGAGTTGGAGGTTGGATCGGTTTCAGAGGCTTTTTCTCTTCTCTTACTTTTAAAACTTAATGCACTTCACAGAACTTTAGTTTTCTTAAAGTACTATTTTGCCATCATTTCAGAGAGATTATTGTGTCATACTATATGTAGTACTCTCTTTTCCTTGTCAGGTTATACATTTAGATCCATAGTGCACACCAAGGACCTTTTACCAAGCTGAGGGAAAAAGGGCCCTGTGCTGGTGGTGGGGGCAGTTTCTCCCGTACGTCAGGGCCCTTTTTACTGCAGTGGGTAAAAAAGTCTCCAACACATATGGCCATGAGGTAACCACATGGCCATGCGATGGGGAGCCCTTACTACCACCAATTGAGATGGCGATAAGGGCTCCTGTACTAACTCAGTGATAACTAAGCAGCGTGCGGTGATGCCTCCAAGTTACCACCACACATGCAATTTGAAATGGTTTTCTTTTTCCCCCAGAAATGGCGTGTGCTCAGGGCAGGACTATCGCCGCTGGCCACGTTGGGTCTGCGATAGTCCTGCTCTGTAAAAGGTCCTCTCAGTTTGGAAGAGTTGTTGTGAGAATAGTTTAAGTAGGCTGGAAAAGTATGACTGTATTTCCATTTTTAACAATGATAATGCATGCATATTTTGAAAAAAAACCAAACCAAAACTTCAATGTTGACATTCATGTCTGCTTTGAGGCAGTTGTAAGGATAAGTTAGCAGCTCATTTAGACATGGGGTTTGTACCTGTGATTAAGGTGGTAATTTTGCTTACCTTTCAAGTGCTAAAATCATGTCAGGATTTCACTAAAAATGTTTTCTTTTTCCATTCATCTTCTTAATTGACACTTACTAAATGCCCAGTTTAATGAAATCCGCCACTTAAACATGTAAATGCTGGCACATACACAGGCAATTCCTATGTTCTTATATTCTTAAGTTGCCAAATCACTATTTGCATGTACAAGTGCCTTTATTTATATGTGTAGAACCCCTAAGATATACCACTCTTTTTCGGAATGTGTTTCTTTATAAAATAATTGCATGTGTTTTTCCTACAGCCTTATAACTACTTTACCAAAGGCCCTATGGTCAGTGAGCACACAAAAGAACTAGCACCCCCATAAAAATACAGAACAAAACAGCACGGCGAGGTTGACTCAATGGAAAGATTGGAAACTGGAGTACCAGTCAATCAAACTTTATTGTAGCATCCATGCTAAGTGAACCTTTTGTAAATAACTTGCAATTTGTAAAACATCAAAGCCCCATTTTCTATCTAGATGTTGTATACAAAATTTGGCTTACTGTTAGCCTACTTATAATTTATGTTTTCTTCAAAAAATGTGCTCAGATTTAAAACGTTCTTTCAAAAATAGCACAACCAAACAATGAAGTGCTTGCACTCTTTGATCTTCTAGGGGAAGTCTATAAAGTAATGACTAAGCGATGCGTATTGAACATATTTTACTTGTATGTGGCAGACAGCAATGTAGGTTACACCACCTTGCACCTTTACGATATCAACCATATGGCTCTTATTCTTGATGAGAACAGACTTTATCCAAAATGAACAGTATTAATCCAGTGAATGGACAATATTTTTGTAATGACTGATGCAATTGATTGACATTCCGCTTTATTGAACAGACACCAAGAACATGGAGAAGAGGGGCTTGACAGAGTTGTCATAACTTTAGAGAATGATACTGGATCTTTATATTATGCATGGTTATTACCAGCAGTTTGGATGGTAAAACTTATTTTGATAGCTGTGGCATATAAGGGAAATGCATGAATGTTCATATATTTGAGTTTCTATAAGAAATCAGAAAGACCCTTAAAAGTAAGATTAATATTTAAATAAAATATGCTTCAATTTCTGAAAATCATATCATGTAGGCATATATCATGTTCCTCATGCCTTTCAGAGCTGGGAACAGAAACTCTTAATGCAAGCATATATTGACAGAGGTCTAAATGATGTGTCCTGTATATAGCTAGTAGCATTATATAAATATTAAGTAGTAGTAGCATTTCTTACAGGAATCTAACAAAATATGTGGCATGTTCTCATGGCATTTGGTTCCACTCTTAAGGCTTGCTGTGCATTCTATTGTTTTTACAGGAGTGGATCTCTTTTATAGCACTGTGTTATTTCACACACTTCCAGAGCCGTTTCGGTGGATTGGCCTCTGAGATTGACCCCTGATGCAAGCGTATGTGACACCAACACACAGCCCGTGTTGGGTCATCATTATAGTATACTTGTCCCACTCTTGAAAGCCCTTTGTGACTTTTTTTTTTATTTGTTTGTGCTGTGTACTTTGACCCTATCTGCTGTACATTCAAATATAGAGCAAAGCAATGGTCATAGTTGTTGGATATCCTTATACATAAAGGCCCATTTTAGATAGTATGTAGAAGTAGGAATTAAGATATCCAGGTTAAGATATATATGATTCCAGCAGTAGTTTAAAAAATAATTTGCTGATATAGAACCTTTTCTAAAATATCTACAAGAGTGTATTTGCGGAAAAGTGCAGTGGGAGCAGCTGTTTTACAAAGGTGCATGTTGAAATGATGATGAATGGAGGAAATGCAGCCACTTACACATGTAAGTGGGTATTTAAAAAATTGCTCATGTAAGTGGTTCCATTTACACATGTATGCCTGTCATTTTGCTAAACTATACATATACATGCAACTAATTAGCATCAGAGGCCACAGTCCTTATTTTTCATTAGAAGGGGGAGATAGGCAATGGGGGAATAAGGAAGAGAATTTTCTAATCCCTTTGGTAAAAGTCTGATCCAAAAATTCACTTGATACAACCGTATTCATGGAATGGAGAAGCTGTAATTCTCGATATTGAAATATTGTGTCATACATGTGCATTCCCTTTATGAAATAGGGAAGACATATTTAGATTTTTTCCACTCAATCCATGCTGCAAAACCTTCCCTTGATATTTATATTTGACTAGTAAAAAAGGCCCGTTTCCGAAACCAATGAAACAGGCGCTAGCATGTGGTTTTGTGTGTGTGTGTGTATGTGTCACAGAGTTATTTTTTGTGTGTGTGTGTGTGTGTGTGTGTGAGTGTGTGAGGGTGCGGTGTGTGTGCAGGTTGTTGATGTGTGTCTTTTTTTGTTTTGTTTTGTTTTTTGCTTGGGGGTTGGGGGATGTGCTGTGCTGTGCTGTGCTGGCAAAGTGGGTTGGATTGGTGTGTGGCTTTGAGGGTGTGTTTCTGTTGTATTGTGTTTGTGTGGTTTTGTCTGTCAAGGAGGTTTGTGGAGGGCGATCTTTCTGTTGGTGAAATGTAAATGTAGTTGTAAGGGGGTCAGCCTTTGTTGAGTGTTGTTTTTTTTTTTCCATGTTTTTTTTTTTGTGTTGTGCTGAGGCAGCAGTGTTGTTTTAGATGGGCGGAAGGTAGAGGAGCACGTTCTTTGTCTGTCGGTATTTTTTGGCCGTTTCAGGGCTGCTGTAGGGGAATGCTGGAAGAGAAATGTGCTGTTGGAAGCAGCGCCATCTTTTTCCATTGGGCTGGGGTTCTGGGCATCCTGGAGGTGGGTGACGGCTTGCCTGAGGACGGGGATGGTTGTTTTAAGTTGGCGGAAGGGAGAAGAGCACGGTCTCGGGCCGTCGGGGGGTGATCCGGTATGTTTGGTCCATTTCAGGCCGGCTGCAGGGGAATGCTGGAACATTTATGCGCTGCAGGAATCAGCGCCATCTTTTTCCGGGTGCTCGGGGAATCCCCGAGGTGGGAGACAGCTTGCCTGAGGCTGGGGATGGTTGGGCACGTCCTTGGCCGCTTCGGCAAAAGGGGAAGAGGAAGGGGGTGGGGAGTTACCTGCAGCCGCCTGAGAAACCATGTATTCTTTGTTTGTTTTGTATTATTAGTTTGCATTTCTGTTGAAGAAAGAGTGGATGCCTTTCAAATGATGGAGGTGGTGCGTCGGTGTGCAGTTGTTTCGTTAGTTTGGCAGCCAGTCTCCAGCGATTCCTAGGCAGGGAAGGAGTACTCCTCCCCCTTCCTTGGTCGCTGTTTGCTGCTGGCTGGGTCGCGGGTAATCCTTCCAGCTGGGCCGCAGCTTGTCCTGTTCGCCCACGTCCCAGATGGTGACGGGCACGTTGTTTTCCGGCTCCTCTGACTCCATGTCAAGCGATCCCAAATATAGTCTGTGCTATAGGCCCTCTGGCACTCTTCAGTACTGTCATTAGGCATTTAAAAATTTCTCCCCCCCCCCCTCCCCCAGTCTATTTTTGCACATACCCACAGCAGGAATATTCTTCTCTCGTTCCAGCGGTGGTTCTGTGCTCTCCGTGCTGCACACATAATGAGCCATTCTGCTGGGGAATGCTCCTCCCTTATTGTCACGTAGTTTCCTCTGATTGGTCCATCTTACGTTGCCTAGTGTTGCCTGGGAACGGTGTTGTGATGGTCCTTTATGTTTCAGAATGTTGAGGGTGTTTTTTCTGATTGGTCCGTCATGCGAGGGCAGAGAGACATGGTCAGTGTTGTGGCTTCACCACCATGAATCCATGAACCCTTCAGTGAGTGACTGAGTGACTTCAGAATGTTGTCTTCAGAACGTTGAGGGTGAATTTTATTATAGTAGATGAGGATTTGCAAGCTTAATACTGGCACTCTGAAACCAGGTTTTTCCCAAGTATATACAATATTCATTTGTACATGTCTATTTCCAACAAGAACAGATATATATATACAAGCAGAAGTGAATCAAGTTTTTTAGTCTTTGAAAAAGTACAAAGACTAGGGGACACTCAATTAAGTTACATGGAAATACGTTTTAAACAAACAGGAAGAAATATATTTTTGTTCAATGAATAGTTAAGCTCTAGAACTTGTTGCCAGAGGATGTGGTAACAGTGGTTAGAATATCTGGGTTTAAAAAAGGGTTTGTACATATTCCTGGAGGAAAAGTCCATAGTCTGACATTGAGACAGACATGGAACAGCCACTGCTTGCCCTGGGATATGTTAGCATGGAATGTTGCTACTATTTGGGTTTCTGCCAAGTACTTGTGACCTAGATTGGTCACTATTGAAAACATGATACTGGGCTAGATGGACCATTTGTCTGACCCAGTATGGCTATTATTATGTTCTTATATACTTCAAGCCTGCTTTCACCTGCAGAATGATAAGTTTGCACACTACACCAGATTTCGCTGTAGCATTTCCCACAAAGAATGCTTTATTCAATATTAATATAAGGTTATATATTTAAACTAAACAAAAAATGTGCAGGGAGGAGGGAGCCATGGAATTAAGCAGCTATCTGAAGCAGTTGTTTTCTAATAGCAGGGCTTTTAATAGTTATGATTTTTGAGCAATGAAACCTGATGTTAGACTTTGCATGAAATTTGTTGAGTTCATCCAAAAGCTTATGTAATTGATGCAATTCACAAAAGGAATGTAATAATAGGAGTTGTAAAAAATCTGACTGCATTATTCAACACCAGACCAATTATGTTTTAGTTAAACCTAATTTACTGTAGCTTCACTGAGTTATTCATGCATTGGGCTGATAAAAAAAAAAACCTCAACTTGCAAAAAATCCAGTTCTAAATATCAGAGATTTTAAAAAGTGTCAGGATCATAAATATTTAATATGTTGCATTTACTTTTTGTTGAACACCTTAAAATGTTATATTTTAAGTTGATGAAGTTATTTTGTTGATTTTTCCTGTTAACCCTATGGTTTTTTTGAAATGATGTAAGTTAAGCGAATTTAAACAATTTTGCCAAGGTTAGAAAGGGTAAAATAGGGTAGGGGTAAGTTTCAAAGGTGAAGTCAGCCTGTGTGTGTTTACTGGAGGAGCAAGCTAGTCCCTGGAGTCACCTAGTGGTTGGTGCAATGCACTGTAGAGAAGGGGACCCAGGGCCATAATCCATTCTAACTGTTACATTCACCAAAAACCTACTATGCCCACATATAGATGACATCTGCAGACATAAGAGCTTGTGATATCCTGAGCGAGGGTTGAGGGTGGGCCTGCAACATAACACAGCCAAAGATATATAAATAAAAAACAAGTGTTTATTAATGAAATCATGAGGTCTATTATGCCACAGGGCCAGGAACGATAAAAGCCCGACACGAATCGTAATACAACAAATTATGTTTAGTTATTTATGTCAATATATTTGTTTATTTATAGACCCCTGATGCAGGCCGGTGTGGCTGAAACACGATTCGTGTCAGGCTTTTATTGATTTTAATAAAGACATTGTTTGGGAAGACATTACATAAGAGAGGACTCTTTTTTGGATCCACTGTGTGTACCTGATGTTCTTCATTTCTCCTGTGGAGAGATCACCTTCTGTGGTTGTTTCACTTTACAGGGCCAGGAACACAAGATGAAATGCCTCCTTAGTTCAGTAAATACAGTTTTAAACAGGTCTCTGGCTGGCAGTCCCAAAACACTGTCTGTGGCTGGTGGGGCTGACACACTCCAAACACATCCAGCAAGTCCTTCTTGGTTCTTCTCTGAGTTCCAGGTCTGGCTCCAGCCAGACCTCATAGCAACACTTGCTAGTCTCAAATCGGGAAACAAAAGTGGCATACCTCAGCCAGGTCATGATCATTAGACATAAGCAGTAACAGCATATGATGGGGCTTCTGTTCTTCCTTCTCTAGGCCTCCTTAACCTCAGTCTGGGCCTGCCTTTTATACTTCCTGGTTCTGACTCCATCCCTCCCAGCTCACTTCTTCCCAGGGCGGGTCCAGTGATCTTAAGGTGCAATGTTCTATGAACCCGCTCACAGTGCTATTGTAGTGGTGTACAGTTGGGCACAGTAGGTTTTTGGTGGGGTTTGAAGGGCTTACTAATCAATATAAGGGAGCACTGGTGAGATATGTACCTGGGAGCTGTTATGCGAAGTTCACTTCCGTGTCCCCTAGCAGACCTGTGAAGTATCCCGCTTTTGGTGGGAGACTCCCATTTTAGTGGGTCATCTCCAGTACTCCCACCAAAGCGGTAAAGTCTCCTGCTGAGACACACTGCTGGGCCAGGGGATCATCTTTGAACATTTTTCTCACACTGCCACCACAACTGCTGCTTCTTCCAATAAGCAGCATCAGTGGGGAAGTAGATGTCAGCAGAATGGGAAGTTGATGTCAGCGGGGCAGAGGACCAGCAGAGCAGACAGCACATGCCTGAAGGCTGCTGCAGCCCTGTGCTTGGTTTTTGTAGTTGTTTTTCTGTGGCTCTTCTGCTCATTAGGAGAAATAGCAGTGGCCAGAAAACAGATACAAGGGGAAAGAGGGAAAGGGTGTGGAGAGGGAGGCAGAAGGTGCTGAACTGGAGACAGCAGGTGTGAGAAATGATAAAAGAGTGGGACACTGGATGAAACAGTAGTACAGAGAGAGATGAGTGGAAATGTAATGGTATCAGTTTATTACTGAAATATGTAGCATATTTGGTGGATTATATATATACACCAATATATTTGTGCAGCTCTTAAAAATACAATGCAGCAGAACTGGCTTTCATTCCAAAAGCCCTCTCCCCTCTCCCTTTGGGGAATATTTACAAGACAAAAGTACTGCTGCAGTGGCAGGGACCTCATCTTGCCTTTTCTCATTCCTCAAACAAAAGACTTAAGACTGCTTTAAAGTTTTAAATTGACTCTATTCCTCTGTCCTCCCACCTAACAAAAGATGGACTAAGGTGGGCACCTGAATAAAACAAAGGAAGCATAAACAGGACATTTGCTTGTCAAAGGTATACCTGCCCCTCCCATCAGCTTCCAGACATGTGCAGAAAGGAATGTGTATCTGCCCCAGAGACTGAACAGGACATCAAAAGACATTTGCCAGCAAAATCCAGACCGTGATGTCATAAGACATGAGACCAACTCAGGGGTCGTGTGCAGACATGAGACTACATTAACCATAATGCCTTGCAAAATATCCAAGACATGCACACACCATGCTTCTCTGCTAACATTATAAAAGGCCTGGAAACAGCCCAGCTCTCTCTCTTGGGACCTGCCGCTCTTGGGACCTGCCGCTCTTGGAACCTGCCCCTCTGGAAACCTGCCTCTCTTGGAAACTGCTGCTCTCTTTGGGGTCCGCTCCGCTGAAGCCTTGTTCCTAAAACATGTGCTTACCTAATGCTGTTCATACTGTGTAACAAGGACTTGTGAGTAACAACTTTTGATCTACCTGCTACTTTGTTCTATTTTAAGCACAGATTACCTGTAAAAGATCTTGAAACCTACCTCTCGTGTGCAAGTGTATATTAAATCAATCTTTTTGAATCTAAAAATACGGTCTCTTTGTGTTCTGAATATATATATATTTAATTTATTTAATTTATTGCAATTATCACCTTTGGTGATTGGTGGAGAAATTAATATCCTAAAACTTATAAATACAGCGCTTGCTCTTAAATTATAAACAGTAGCGAGTTGCTCTCGAGCTAATTTTCCCCAAAATAACTCATTTCTTCCAACATATTAATTTGTGGCGAATGTGGGCAGAAAGTCTAACATATTAATTGCTGGAGAAGTGAATAGAATTTCTTGTAACATATTAATTGGTGCAGAACGTGGGCAGGTATTCTGTGCAATTAGAATGAAATAGCAGTGTTCTTAAAATATATTTTTGTATTTTGCTGCTTTATAGAGAACTGAGTATCAGGTTTCATTAATTAAATTTCCGATTGATAAATTGATAAGGTTTTCAGGGCACTACTTGAGATGTTGCGCGTAATGGACATTTGGTCCCTGCCAGCGTGCCAATACTTAAGTACTTACGCAATTATGTACCTTATGTACTGTATAACAAAAATTTTAGGCATGCTCTGGCATAAAATAAAAACTAATTTTGCGGATAATTCTGAGGAAGACATACACACAGAGAAGCACACTATTCTAGGTGTACATAACCCCACTGTGCTTAAGCGATGCATAGAATCCTCGGGCCCCAATCCATGGACCCCTAGCGTAGTGGAGGACATTAGTAGCATCTCTGATATGGAGAGCAAATTCGAAAAATATTGCAATTTATATTCAATTAAGGAAGGGAGCAAGAGAATTTCTGCATGCACTTGGTTAATGTGGGCCATGTGTGAGAAAGCCTTAAAAGAGCATGCAGAATTGAACGATAAATTACTAGCTAAAGAGAAAGAATGCAAGCAGGTAGGCACAGAAAAGGATTTCTTGCTCACAATGAATAGGTGCTTAAATTATCAATTGGACTCTTCTAGGCAGCAGATAGAACATCAGCAAGCTCAGGAAAATCAAATGAAAAACCAAATCTTAGCTTTAGAAATGCAAGCAAATCAGGTCCCAGGCCTAAAACAACTAACCAGAGAGCTAATACTGCAGACGTCCCCTATAGGTGAGAATAACACGGAAAAAATACAGGATTCTCATGTGCAGATATCAGCTATCTCAGGCCTTCCATGTGCCCCTCCAAATACAGCCACAGCCATGCCTGTTTCAGCCGTGTTAAAAGTATCTGAGGCTAGACAGCTACCGGGTGGACTCATCCAGACAATCAGTTCCCAGCCCCTCTCACAGACAGATATAGAAGTGATAGCCAGACAGATAGGCAAGATAGACCCGGACAAGTTCCCCCATGCTTGTGTGGCATTATGGAAATTAGAACAGGAAGGGAGGATTGATACAGAGGAATTGATTAAAGTGATCCGTCTCTGTATCAAACCTGAATTTGCAGAACAGATGGAGGGAGCTATTCAATTGGCAAGACAAAGGGGTTTCTCTTTGCTAAATTTGGCAATCGCTGCGAGTGTGTCCTTTGGCATGAGAACGTTCAAGATCTTAAATACATATGTCCAGCAGGGCAAAAATGAGGGTATTGAAGATTATGTAAGGAGGGCAATTATTTTACTAATTATGACAGGGGAAGTGGAAGGAAGAGATTCCAGAAGGCAGATCCCAGGAGATCTACTAGATGTAAAAGTAGATGATGAGAGGTTGAGAGAAATTTGTCAAGGCATGCATCCTACTATTGCAAGAGCTCTTTGTTCTTGGGCCCCAGGTGAGCCTGCCTCTGCTAGGAATTTGTGCCTGAAAGCCAGAAATGCACTAAGGTATCAACCCTATGCCTCGTACCCAGTGGCAGCAGCTGGACCCGCTCTATACCCTGATTTAGCTCCATACCAAGAGCAGGCCACCCAGACCCCCTCACAGCATCCAAATTCCCAGTGCATAGGAACACAGCCTGTCCTGTATTCTGATTTAAGTGAAAGTAAGCCCTCACAGCATCCAGCTCCCCAACCCAAGAATGCACCACCTGGGCTGCATTCTGATCTAAGCTCCCATAGAAGTATACCTCTAATAAAGAAATCAGCTCCTAAGTATGTAGATACTGAAACCCACAAGCAAGCATGTGACATTTTGAAATCTCATGGTGAGAATATTTCATATTGGGAGAACAAACCCACCAGTGTCCTTACGGCAAGAGCATTACAGATAGCCTCCCAGAACTTTTACAACAAGAGAAATTTGCCACCAGATAAGCAGAAACCTAAAACTGCAGGTCCTACTGTGCCAGACACTGACATATTCTCAGGCCTCCCTGAAATGTATTTCAATGAAACATGAGGAGACGCATCCAGCCTGGACTGGACTTCTCCACAGCATGACCCACCCTGCAGATGGCAGTGGGATCCAGGTGGTTGATTTTTAGAATAGGTTGGACAGGAATATAGAAAACGTTTTTTGCAATGGCCCTTTGTAACACTGATAAGAATTTAAAATATAGCTTCTATTGTTCATTATTTAAAGATGTAGCTTCTATTGTTCTTTTAATTTTAAATGTAGCTTTTATTGTTCTCTTGATTTAAAATGTAGCTTCTATTGTTCTTTTAATTAAAAATATAGCTTCTATTGTTCTTTTGAACATTTAAGATTTAGTAATGTCTCTTTGCAATAAGTCAGATTTAAAATGTCTCTCTGTGATAGCTTCTGTTGTAATTTGTTTTTGATATAATATTGTTTAAGGATTTAGAAATGTCTTTTTTCTGATGAGTGACTCCCACTGGAGTTGAAACTAAAATACTGGGTAAGAAGTTTTAAAAATGCCTCCTTATAATAGGTAACTCCCGCTGGAGCTGAAACTTAATATTGTGCTTTAATGTGAATTAACAAGATATGCTTATTTTTATAGAAAAGAAACTAAAGCTTAAGAAAGTAAAGCCTGTCTGCACTGCACGCTGCTGCTTGCATACAATGATATAAGGTTATGGGAAGGAACTGTGAACAAGAGAGGGATCCCCCCCCACCAGAACCGGAGAGCCATGTGACCTGCTAAATTAATGTATAATGTGTTTTTCTGTCTTTTTCAGAGTTCGAGTGTAAATCTAAGATTAAATCTAAGATTTAATGGGGCTAGTAACTAATATATATATGGCTATCTCAGATATATTTCTAAATAAATAGATCCGATCCTGTTCTACTTATATTTTAAAAATAAACGGATCTATGCTGTTCTACTTGAGATAAAAACCATATATAATTTTGCTAATTGTTGCTTAGTTCTAAATAAATGAAACTGCGGTGGTAATCCAAATGGATGCCGCAGGTGCTGCTTTTTGGTGCTTTATTAATTTTAAATAGATCTGATTCTGTTCTATTTTTATGGTGCTAGGAAAAATAAACAGATCTATGTTGTTCTACTTATGAGATAGTGAATGAAAATGCTTTGGCAAATCCAAGATGGATGCCGCGTACGTTGCTTTTGTGTTCTTGTGCTTTATTTGCAGGTTAAGCTCAATCCTGGATCTGGAATGGTCGATCGGAGACCTAAAGGCCTAATAGAGTTCTTTGTTTGTTTGTCATGTGGTCTCCATGTTTATATGTTTGTTTTATGTTATGGGGTACACAGAGAACTATAAACAGACATTCATAGACCCTCCCTACTAACAGTCCTTCCATTAGTTCACATTGTACCATGTCCTTGCCCAAGAAAAAAAAAAAAGAGACCATTTTCACTGGCAGGCAAGCTACAGAAAAGATTATTATACAAGCTACAGACATATATTAAGTTCTACCAATTGCTATCTAAGGTTATATATTCACAGGTGTATATTTGAAAATATGAGCAAAGGTTTCTCTTTACATGATCTATTAGGTACAATCAGTACAGGGAATGTTTCTGACCTTTTTAGTGTACACAGCCAGTACGTGGAAAATGCTCTCTCTGGAATGAAATATTGGCTGTGTGCAAAGCAAAATTAACATATCTTTTCTAAATTCTTTACAACATTAAACACATGAGTATTGTCTATTAATCTGCTACATTAAACACTGCTAAAGCCGATAAATATGGTAACCTTTTACCACACTCATTACCCATAAAAGGTTTCTCTCTGAAGAATAAAAAGTTTCTCTCTGAAAGGTAGTCCGTGGCACTATACCATGACTCTGTTTTTGTTTATGATTAAGTAAATATTATTGCATAGGAATGATAGGAATAATTGTTTTGTGTGTAAATTATTATAATTGCATACATATGTCTTTCTTGTTTCTAATGAAACAGTAGCCTCTGAAATAGAAAATATAGGGAAACATTCATAGAATATTTTTCCTTGGAATGTCAAACGCTGAAAATATAACTGAATAGATTGTTCCACCCCATTGCGGTGGTAAATTGGTCAATTGTGCACTCTCATGCTATTGATTTTGGCTAGCATACTGGGTAAGATATCCTGTGGCACAAACTTGGGAGCAGCCTATGCCCCTGAGCAGGTGACACAAAAGGAGATGGTCTCTGGAAATAGAGCAAAATGACGCTTGTGTGGCTGAAGTCATATAAAGTGTACTTGCAATCCTATTTTAAACCAGAGCAAAGCCATACTCTGCCACCTGACTGAATGGAAGCCTAATGAAACTGACCACAGAAAACTTAACCCTAGCTACCTAAATGTAAGTCGTGAGCAAACAAAAGTAATAATGATGAGTCTTTTAGCTTATAACAGTCATATCCCAGCTAAGGACATATTCCAAGATTCATAGTGATGTGACATAGTAGATGACGGCAGGAAAAATACCTGCACGGTCCAGTCTGTTCAATGTCCATTATTAAAAGATTCACCTCTCCCAATACACATGCCCATGTAAACAGTTCAGTACCTTTGCTATTGTTGTTTTGAAATTATGCTACTGTACGAGGTTGTTAGAGTTGTTTTTTTTTAATTTTAGCTTTTATAGTTCATTTTATGGCTCCTCATTCCAATATATTAAAAATTTATTTTCACTCGGAGCCAAGAGAGGGAATGTAATGGTATCAGTTTATTACTGAAATATGTAGCATATTTGGTGGATTATATATATACACCAATATATTTGTGCAGCTCTTAAAAATACAATGCAGCAGAACTGGCTTTCATTCCAAAAGCCCTCTCCCCTCTCCCTTTGGGGAATATTTACAAGACAAAAGTACTGCTGCAGTGGCAGGGACCTCATCTTGCCTTTTCTCATTCCTCAAACAAAAGACTTAAGACTGCTTTAAAGTTTTAAATTGACTCTATTCCTCTGTCCTCCCACCTAACAAAAGATGGACTAAGGTGGGCACCTGAATAAAACAAAGGAAGCATAAACAGGACATTTGCTTGTCAAAGGTATACCTGCCCCTCCCATCAGCTTCCAGACATGTGCAGAAAGGAATGTGTATCTGCCCCAGAGACTGAACAGGACATCAAAAGACATTTGCCAGCAAAATCCAGACCGTGATGTCATAAGACATGAGACCAACTCAGGGGTCGTGTGCAGACATGAGACTACATTAACCATAATGCCTTGCAAAATATCCAAGACATGCACACACCATGCTTCTCTGCTAACATTATAAAAGGCCTGGAAACAGCCCAGCTCTCTCTCTTGGGACCTGCCGCTCTTGGGACCTGCCGCTCTTGGAACCTGCCCCTCTGGAAACCTGCCTCTCTTGGAAACTGCTGCTCTCTTTGGGGTCCGCTCCGCTGAAGCCTTGTTCCTAAAACATGTGCTTACCTAATGCTGTTCATACTGTGTAACAAGGACTTGTGAGTAACAACTTTTGATCTACCTGCTACTTTGTTCTATTTTAAGCACAGATTACCTGTAAAAGATCTTGAAACCTACCTCTCGTGTGCAAGTGTATATTAAATCAATCTTTTTGAATCTAAAAATACGGTCTCTTTGTGTTCTGAATATATATATATTTAATTTATTTAATTTATTGCAATTATCACCTTTGGTGATTGGTGGAGAAATTAATATCCTAAAACTTATAAATACAGCGCTTGCTCTTAAATTATAAACAGTAGCGAGTTGCTCTCGAGCTAATTTTCCCCAAAATAACTCATTTCTTCCAACATATTAATTTGTGGCGAATGTGGGCAGAAAGTCTAACATATTAATTGCTGGAGAAGTGAATAGAATTTCTTGTAACAGAAAGATGTGGAGAGAAAGAAGGAACATGGAAAAGGGCAAGAGAAAGAGAAGTTGCTGAGGAGAAGGATGGGGAAAAAGGAGCTGGAGAGATGGAGAGAGAAAGATTGGAGATGCTGAATGAAAGGAGTGATAGAAAGAGGGAAGATGCTGGAAGGATGGGGCAGAAAGAGGGAAGACACTGGATGGAAGGGTAGGGGGAGAAAGAGGAGTGACACTTGTAGGATGGGGAGAGATGCTGAATGGAAAAGCGTACAGAGAGAGACACTGGATGGAAAGATTAGGAGAGAAGGTAGACTCTGGATGGAAGAATATGGAGAGAGGGGAGACACTGGATTGAAGAAAGCAGAGTGAAAGGTGGAGACACTGGAAGGATGGGGGAAGAGAAAGGGACAAGTTGAATGGAAAATGGTAGACAGAGAGAGAGAGAGACTGGCTAGAATGAAGGTGAGAGAGAGACATACACACTGGATGGAAGGATTGGCAGAGAGGGTAGATGAGTGGAAGGATAGGGAGAGAAAGAGGAGATACTGGATGGAAGGATGCAGAGAAAAAGAGGTGGAGACACTGGAAGGATGGGGAGAAAAAGAGTGGAGATGCTGGATGGAAGGGTAGGAAGAGAAAGAGGAGAGCTGCTGGATGGAAAGGGGGAGAGGACAGAGTTAGTGTAAGACTGGAGAATAAGAGGAAGGGGGCATGGGGAGAACAAGGGTAAGGAAAAGATTAAAAGACGTAGGTAGATGAAGTAGAAAGATGGAAAGATTGGATAGTAAGAATGAATTAAATTTGGACAGAGAGAGGCAAAAAAATAAACTGAAGAAAATAAAGAAAAAGGAGGGCAAAAATGACAAATGGCTAGGAAACTCTTGCAAGAGAGTTAAAAGAAGATAAAGGAAAGTAGAATGAAGATACTGGGACCAACACAATTAGAAAAGTAAATAGCTGTGTTAATAAAGGTTAATAAATGCAAATAAAACACAAAATAGAAAATAAGGTGATATCTTTATATTGGAATGATTTTAATAAATTTTTGTTAGGCCTTCAGAGACCAACCCTTCCTTCCACAGGTCAGGAGAGGATACCATAACAGCAGTATACTGTCCTGACCTGACCTGAGGCAGGACGTTTTGGCCTCTGAAAGCTAATTGGAAAAGGTATTAGGCTGGTATAATAAAAACTTTTTTTTCAAAATAGACCAAAAAGATAAATACACTGAGCACAAAACATCTAGCAAGTGGCAATTTAAAATAAATAAATAAGGATGACGGGCAAGATGGTGTCTTGACCAGGTGTGTGTGTCTGAGCTCCTGACTCTCCACGAAACCGGCTGAAGAAGTAACGCCTTTCCCCGGATCTTCTATCTGGTAAAGGGTAGGGAAAACCATAGCACAATCCTCCCCTAACCCTGGAAGGAGTCCCGGTCTCTGGCAGACGACCTTGGAGACGTTCGGTGTTCAGACGCTGGAATCACAGACTTCTGCTTCGATTGGATCTGAGTTAATGCAACCGGATCACAGCACAGAGGCGGCTTTGCTAAGCCTGCCTTCGATCATAGCTCCCCCGCGACCTGGAAACAGTTTGGAGCCGGCAGGGGAGCAGCGCTGTAAATCGCCTGAAGTGGAGTTGATTTTTCAGGCAGCTGGAGGAGGTCCTGCCGCCACCTCGACCCCAGAAGTGGTGACAACAGGGAATATGGGGGCAATTAAGGCCATATCTTCCTCTAAGCTGGGAGCTACTTTCAAAGGAAGCAGAGGAAATAGAAAACCAGCTGTGGTAACTTTGGATGCCCTGTGGGACGCTATTTAGGGATTGAACTCTTCTCTTCTCCAGGTAACTAATTCATTTAAGAAAGAAGTTTCTGATTTGAAACAGTCTCAACTATCTCTCTCTGGGAGAATTCAAGAACAAGAGGGGAAAACTGAATTACTAGAAGGAGAACTTAAAAAAATACAAAGCTTTGCAGGGTTAGTGACTAAAGAGAGGGATATTCTGGCTAGAAAGCTGGAATATGTAGATAACTAAGGGAGGAGAAACAATTTAAGATTTCTTAATTTTCCACAATCACCTTTAATTCCTGCTATTGACATGCTGAAAAAGTATTTTGGAGAGATATTGGGAGCTCCGATGGAAGTATTTCCACCCATTGTTAGAGCTCAATATATACAGTGGTGGAAATAAGTATTTGATCCCTTGCTGATTTTGTAAGTTTGCCCACTGACAAAGACATGAGCAGCACATAATTGAAGGGTAGGTTATTGGTAACAGTGAGAGATAGCACATCACAAATTAAATCCGGAAAATCACATTGTGGAAAGTATATGAATTTATTTGCATTCTGCAGAGGGAAATAAGTATTTGATCCCCCACCAACCAGTAAGAGATCTGGCCCCTACAGACCAGGTAGATGCTCCAAATCAACTCGTTACCTGCATGACAGACAGCTGTCGGCAATGGTCACCTGTATGAAAGACACCTGTCCACAGACTCAGTGAATCAGTCAGACTCTAACCTCTACAAAATGGCCAAGAGCAAGGAGCTGTCTAAGGATGTCAGGGACAAGATCATACACCTGCACAAGGCTGGAATGGGCTACAAAACCATCAGTAAGACGCTGGGCGAGAAGGAGACAACTGTTGGTGCCATAGTAAGAAAATGGAAGAAGTACAAAATGACTGTCAATCGACAAAGATCTGGGGCTCCACGCAAAATCTCACCTCGTGGGGTATCCTTGATCATGAGGAAGGTTAGAAATCAGCCTACAACTACAAGGGGGGAACTTGTCAATGATCTCAAGGCAGCTGGGACCACTGTCACCACGAAAACCATTGGTAACACATTACGACATAACGGATTGCAATCCTGCAGTGCCCGCAAGGTCCCCCTGCTCCGGAAGGCACATGTGACGGCCCATCTGAAGTTTGCCAGTGAACACCTGGATGATGCCGAGAGTGATTGGGAGAAGGTGCTGTGGTCAGATGAGACAAAAATTGAGCTCTTTGGCATGAACTCAACTCGCCGTGTTTGGAGGAAGAGAAATGCTGCCTATGACCCAAAGAACACCGTCCCCACTGTCAAGCATGGAGGTGGAAATGTTATGTTTTGGGGGTGTTTCTCTGCTAAGGGCACAGGACTACTTCACCGCATCAATGGGAGAATGGATGGGCCCATGTACCGTACAATTCTGAGTGACAACCTCCTTCCCTCCGCCAGGGCCTTAAAAATGGGTCGTGGCTGGGTCTTCCAGCACGACAATGACCCAAAACATACAGCCAAGGCAACAAAGGAGTGGCTCAGGAAGAAGCACATTAGGGTCATGGAGTGGCCTAGCCAGTCACCAGACCTTAATCCCATTGAAAACTTATGGAGGGAGCTGAAGCTGCGAGTTGCCAAGCGACAGCCCAGAACTCTTAATGATTTAGAGATGATCTGCAAAGAGGAGTGGACCAAAATTCCTCCTGACATGTGTGCAAACCTCATCATCAACTACAGAAGACGTCTGACCGCTGTGCTTGCCAACAAGGGTTTTGCCACCAAGTATTAGGTCTTGTTTGCCAGAGGGATTAAATACTTATTTCCCTCTGCAGAATGCAAATAAATTCATATACTTTCCACAATGTGATTTTCCGGATTTAATTTGTGATGTGCTATCTCTCACTGTTACCAATAACCTACCCTTCAATTATGGGCTGCTCATGTCTTTGTCAGTGGGCAAACTAACAAAATCAGCAAGGGATCAAATACTTATTTCCACCACTGTATCTGGAATTAGATCTCCAACTTTGGAACCTCAATCTGAATTAAATTTAACTGAATTTCTGGAAAGCTCTTTAGAGGTGGTAGCAGAACAAATAACTCTCCTGGTAACATTTGCACTTGAACCAGACAGAAATAATATCTTTCGATTATATTTCAGATATATGAATGCAAAGTTCTTTGGTGCCAAGGTTCAAATATTTCCTGATTTAAATAAAGATACACAAAAGAGAAAACAGGAATTCATGGGATTAAAACCAAGAATCCTCGCCTTAGGTGGAACATTTGTATTAAAATATCCATGTAGATGTTTAGCATCTTTAAATTTGATAAATGATGTATTCTTTGACCAGAAGAAAATGCAAGAATTTATAATGTCTAAGGAAGAGGAAAGAGGTTCTACCCTCAATGTTCAAACAGGTTAATGCTATGCTGACAGAATTGATTGTGAATGTTTTTATTTCCCTGCTCAAGTGAATTGGTTTAAAAGTTCTTGATTTATTTCCTTGCATCTTGCTCCAAATTATGGACTAAGTTAGAAGTGAATTTTCCTAACCTCCTTATGGGGATAAGTATTTAATTGTATTTTAAGTTCTAGCTATTTCATTTATGTTAAATTGATGTAATATTGAAAAAATTATAAATAAACTGATAAACAAAAATAAATAAATATAGATGTCTTGCTGTCTTAAAAATGGCTATATTTGCTATTCAGGTTCTAGACATTTTGAATAAAGTGTCCAAAGTTTGACTTTGGACGTAACTTTGTAAGTCTAAGTGCTTTAAAAAATATGCCTCATAGTATTGTACCTTATTATTATTTATCTTGAGTTAAAATTAGAAAGCATGAGCTAAATCCAAGAAAATGAAATAAATATAAATTACCAACCTCCCTTTTACAAAGCCGTACTAGCGGCTCCTTCGCAGCAATGTCGACACCTGTGTCGGCATTACCGCACTGGCAGCTGCTAGCATGGCTTTGTAAAAGGGGGGCAAATTAGCAACGATAAAGACCTGAACTAAATCGATAGATTTCGTTTGTTTTTAAAATGTGTCATTGTATATAATGGTATAATAATAATGGGATAATGCACTATTAATTTCTTATCTCAAATTCACTAATTTGTTCTACATTTTTATGCACCCAATTTTAATGCATTGAATATTTGGACTACACCAAACTCCACCATTAGCATCTCATAATCGAATCTAATCTAATGTAGGATTTATTTACTGCACAAATTCCAACTAGTTGTCCAAGGCAGCTTACAAATATAGAAGCACAAGTGATGCATATGGAGAATTACATCAAAGAATGCCTTGAAAAATACAATTAAGAACATAATAAAAATTACTTCAAAAATTATCTAAGGAAAAATTCTTAATCCAGTTCTTAACACAGTAATGGATATTGAAACCCCATTTCATAGACCCCTTATCCCTCCATGAGCAGTTTTTCTTCAGTCCCTTTCTACCTGCAGCCCCCTCTGTACCATTATATACATTTGCAAAACAAATGGATGGTCATTGGATTATAACTATTACAGATTCTCCTGAACATTGGAAGAAAAGCAAATTGTAAGATTAATTGACCATCTGTTTCCCAGGAGCAGTCAGCTTTCTAAAAAGTAATCCTGGGTTGGGATGCTTGCATAATTCATACTGATCTGCTAATTGTTTCTTAGTACAAGATGAGCTTTCCTTGACCTCCTTCATCTTAACCATCCAGTCTACAAAGGTTAAATCTAAAATTCAACCAACTGGTTTCAATCTAAAGATTGTTATGTCTTTTAAATTGTCAGTTCAAATTTCCAGAAGAAATACATATAACATGAGGTCCAGCCACAGTCATTTCATCTCTAATAATATACACTCCTTTAGTTTTAGTCAGGTGTGAGATCCTAGTGATCTATAATTACTTTTACTTTCATTCTTAGTGGACCAGGGGTTCTTAACCCAGTCCACGGGACACATCTTGCCAGTCAGGTTTTCAGGATATCCACAATCAATATGCATGAGATAAAATGAGAGACCCGACATGAAATGGACAGCGTTTGACAGAGAGACTGCGTCCTAGCATTTTCTTTTGATTTGAGTGATCCGTGTGCGGAGATTTGGCTGTAATCCAACTGTTCTAGGAATATGTATTGTTTTACAAATTCCTAGACCCCTGATGCAGGCCAGTAGGGCTGAAACTCAACTTGTGTCGGGTCTCTCATTTTACTTATTTGAATAAAGACTTAATTGTGGACACCATCTGAGAGTGGGATTTTGCTCTACTATCCTTTGCTTGTCATTTGATATTCAGTGGAGTGGTTACCTTCTGCTGGTGTTGACTCCAAATTAGGCACCACATAAAAAAAATTGGCATTAATAATAAGAATAATTAAGAATGAAGCTTAAGCACAGATCTCTAAATTGCTTCTTGATAATATGTTTCCTGTTTAGATAGGTGGGAAGCTTCCTGTTTAGACTTGCTGGGCCTAGATTTTGAGGCATAATGTGATTGCTTTTGGTAATAGCCTTTTCTTTCTATTTTGTTTTCCTTTTTAATGTTATTCTCTGTAGATTTCTTTAAAATCTCCGGTAATGGGGCTACCAGAAGAATGGGTTCAATGTATAATATTGATTGTTTTTAATTAAGTATTTTTCTTACCACTTTCCCCCTATTAAAGGGGGTGGGTTTTCTTTTTCCTATGAACATTTCCTCTATCTGGACAAGATATAATTGCTTGTGTATAAAAAGAATATATAAAAAAAAATAAGCACAGATGTCAAGCCTAACTATGGGTGCCAGACTTATGCCTGCTTAAACCTGGTATAAATGCTGGCACCCAAGTTAGATGCACTGATCTAGTATTCTGTAACCATGTGTATACATTTTTGGAATGCCCCTGACATGCCCTTGTTCCTCCCATGGCCACGCCCCCTTTTGAGATATAGGCTATGAGAGTTAGACATAGTGCCTTATGGAACAGTACACAGCCAGATACATATGGAAATCCCAATTGGTGCCAATTAACATCAGTAATTGATGGCAACCAATTATTGTCATTAATTGGCTTGTTAAGCAGTTAGGTTGCATACCCATCTCAGGATTGCACCCAAACTTTGGGTGATCTTTGCAGAACCTGAGGGATAGACTTCATGAATACTAGACTAGTCAATAATACATTCCCTCGTACCTATACTTTTTATGCCTAGATATCCAAGGGATAACCAAGACTTGGCTAGATAAAAGAGAAGACTGCCAAATTATCCAATTCCATGAGTGAGACTTTGATCAATCCTGCTTTTGAACATCTACCCCAAAAGCAGAGTGGTATTTGCAGCCCCTCATTCTTCCTATTGAAATTGCTTGTCACTATAATGAAACACTTTTTCCACCGAACATCAGCCTAGATCAATGAGATATGGTTGACAGTTCAAGACACAGAATTCCTCGTTGATATACATATGATTCAGAATGCTTGTTAGTCCAGTAGGGGTAGTTATTATTTACACAGCTCCTTGTAACACACACTTTTTTTTGTCTGTAAAACTTCTTGAGCTGAATACTAAGGCTTCCCCGAGTCTCCCTAAACTAGTGATAATAAGGACTTCAAATTGCATATAGATTAAAGCATAGAATTAGGAAACAGGAGTTCATGAGCTCAGTACCTCATTATTTACATCATTTATATATGTAAACACAATCTACAAGTTTCGCACTGTTTTTGTTTTGTTTTGTTACTTATGCAATGAAAAGGTGTGAGCTAAAGCCAAATAAAATCTAACTTGATAGATTTTATTTGGCTTTAGCTCACACCTTTTCATTGGATTTAGCTAAAGGCAAATTACAATCAGGTATAGCTATGTCCCTGTCCTATTCTTAACAATCGTTGAAGCAAAAAGAACAGTTTTTCTCCATGTTTTATGGATAGCAAACTTTTGTGACATAGCCTCTAAATCTACCCAGAACTACAATATTCTGCTAATACAACGCAGATAGTTACAGATCCAGAGATTGTCTTAGATATAGGATAGTTTCCCTTGAGCATACAATATCAATCTCTGCAGTGCAGTTCTGTACATGTTCAATGATTGTCTTTGCTGAATTTTTACATTGTCAATAAATGAGGGCGTGCCACACCAGTCTAACACCAGCAAAAGATCATCTTCCTTAAGATACTTCTGGGCGCACAAAATGGGGTGACTGCAGACACATGGCAAGATGAAAATTAACAACAGTATTTGTTTACAAATATAATTTAATAACTACCCCCCCCCCCCCAGTTTTCAAAGCCGCACAAGTGGCTGCCAGTGGGCTAATACCGACACAACCTACTCACTTTGAATGGGTTGTGTCGGCATTGCCGCACAGCTTTGTAAACATGGGGGTAAAAGAAAAAAGCAATATGGAAATTAAACAGTACACTTCTCTACAAACATGTAAAAGCCTGAACACCACCCCAAAAATTATACTACTGATATTTTTGCAGGGATGTTCTTTATTTTACAAAGTAGGATTTTAATATTCCTAATGTCTGCAGCTCCATAGATTTATCCTAAGAATTGCCATCTTCTTGACCCCATATGCAGCTTTTTTAGGAAAATAGATCATATTTGAAAGAAAAAAAAGATAGATTTAAAAAAGCCTCTTATCATTGAGATATGAAGATCCGGGACTGTTTAACTGGTAGTTTACACCTATAAGTGCATTCACTCTGCAGCTCCTCAGTACTTCTCCACTCTCATCTCTCCCTACATTCCATCCCAGGAACTCTGTTCACTGGGTAAATCTCTCTTATCTGCACCCTTCTCCTCCACTGCTAACTCCAGACGCCATTCCTTTTATCTTGCTGCACCATATGCCTGGAATAGACTTCCTGAGCCGGTACGTCAAGTTCCATCTCTGGCCATCTTCAAATCTATGCTAAAAGCCCACCTTTTTGATGCTACTTTTAACTCTTAACCCTTATTCACTTGTTCAGAACCCTTATGTTATCATCCTCACTTTAATATTCCCTTATCTCTTGTTTGTCCTGTTTGTCTGTTCTAATTTCTTCATGTTCAAGTGTACAGCACTGTGTACGTCTATTAGCGCTTTAGAAATGTTAAGTAGTAGTAGTAGTTTGCACATGCATGTTGCTTTAATTTAGACAAGCTCATTATAGAAAATTATTGTACTTCCTTATCAATATCACCAGTTTAAACAACAAACAAACAAAAAATAAAACAGGAATGTTAAAATCACTAGGACATACACAAGAGATGCTAGGAAATACCAGCTTTGTTCCATGAACTCAGCCTATCATAGCATATACTTACAAAGAACAACTGGTCACCTTTCAAGGATCTCCTAATCAATCAACATCCTGTTAAATGTCATCTGATAGCTCAGTGGCAGAGCAGTAAGCTGTCATTTGGGATAGTCAGGTTAAATTCCTCAGTCTGGCTTCAATTCATCAAACTGTTCTTAGGTAAGAATGCTTCTGATTCAATTTTTGCAGTATAGGGAGGAAGGATTCCTCATAATCCCAGGAAAATACCACATATAAAGCCAGAATGGAAGTGTACCAGGGTCAGTGTATAGACCCTGAATTAAGATTATAGCTATGATGGCTTCACAAGAAAGGAAGTGGTTAAGAATAGGATATCCTCATGCACACTTCTGAATGAAGCTGTCCATGAGATTGTACTACTAAAGTCTGATTTTCTGTTCTGCCATTATTTTTTCTCATCTAACTATATAATTTTGTTTCATGGAATGGAAGTGAATAATTTTCAGAAGATTGTACATGACAAGCTAGCTAAATTAAAAGTAAACAAAGTGATGGAGCCAGATGGGATAAATCCAGGGTTATTGAAGTAACTTACGGAAGTTCTGGTAGCTCTGCTGTCTGGCCTTTTTCAATGCTTCTCTAGAGCCAGGAATGGTCCCAGAGCACTGGAGAAAGGTGGACATTTTCCCTTCCACAAATGTAGAAGTAATGAGGAGGTTGGTAACTACAGATCTGTGGTGAGTAAATTAATGGAAATACTGTTAAAATAGAGGTTTTTGCAGTTTATAAAATCTATTTGATTGCAGCAACTGAGGCAGCATGGTTCTGCTAGATGCCCCTGTATAAGTCGTTGGTGAGGCCCCACTTAGAGTATTGTGTTCAGTTTTGGAGGCCATACCTTGCGAAGGATGTAAAAAGAATTGAAGCGGTGCAAAGAAAAGCTACGAGAATGGTAAGGGATTTGTGTTACAAGACGTATGAGGAGAGACTTGATGACCTGAACATGTATACTCTGGAAGAAAGGAGAAAAAGGGGTGATATGATACAGATGTTCAAATATTTGAAAAGTATTAATCCGCAAACGAACCTTTTCCGGAGATGTGAAGGAGGTAGAACGAGAGGACATGAAATGAGATTGAAGGGGGGCAGACTCAAGAAAAATGACAGGAAGTATTTCTTCACGGAGAGAGTAGTGGATGCTTGGAATGCCCTCCCGCGGGAGGTGGTGGAAATGAAAACGGCAACAGAATTCAAGCACACGTGGGATAAACATAAAGGAATCCTGTTCAGATGGAATGGATCCTAAGGAGCTTAACCGAGATTGGGTGGCAGAGCCGGTGGCGGGAGGCGGGGATAGTGCTGGGCAGATTTATACGGTCTGTGCCAGAACCGGTGGTGGGAAGCGGGGCTGGTGGTTGGGAGGCGGGGATAGTACTGGGCAGACTTACACGGTCTGTGCCCTAAAAAGGACAGGTACAAATCAAGGTAAGGTATGCACAAAAAGTAGCACATATGAGTTTATCTTGTTGGGCAGACTGGATGGACCATGCAGGTCTTTTTCTGCCGTCATCTACTATGTTACTATCAAATATATCTGATTAATTGATTGGATGACCAGACAGTTTGATCAAGGGAGAGTACTAAAAGAGGTAAACTTAGATTTCATCAAAGCCTTTGACAGGGTTCCCCTTAGATAACTTATAAATAAACTGAATGCCCTTAGTATGGCCACTAAAGTGACTGACTGAGTTAAAAACTAGTTGAATGGGAGGTGATGAAGGGTCGTGGTAAATAGCATTCAGTCTGAGGGCAAAGGTGTTATCAGTGGTGTGGCACAGGAATTGGTCCTTTGTCCAGTTTTTAAAAATGTTTTGTAAGTGATGTTATGGAATGGGTCACAGATAAGGTTTGCCTCTTTGCAGATGATATCATATCTTCATTAGAAATATAGAAGCAGAGAAAAATGAAGGCAGATAAAGACCACATGGCCTATCTTTGCCACCAAAATTCTTTTATTCTATGTAAACTGCTTAGATATTATTATATAATATGCGGTATCTATATAATTTGTACTTCCAACGTTCTCTGGCTGGCTGGCTGGGTTCGTAACATCCTGACGCCAGCAAGCCTCCAGAGTTCTCTTCCCTCTCACTGTCCTGCCCTTGCGTAAAGATGTAATGACATCAGAGGGCGGAACATTGAGAGGGAAAGGAATGCTGGAGGCGAGCTGACGTCAGGATGTTCCGAACGAAAGCAACTGAAGGCAAGTAGGCAATGGAACGCTGCGCTGGAGGGGAGGACAGAATCACAGGACATAGAGGGAAGGGAAGGGGAGGGCAGGGCAGAGGAGAGTCGATGAACATGGATGAGATAGGCCTTCGGCAGGGCCTTTGTACGATGGACGTCCTTTGGCAGTTCTATGAGAAAACACGTCCTTGTTACTGTACTTTGCACTATGAATGTTCCTTATATTTCCTGTATCTGGATGTCCGCAACTACATGCACTGTACTTGCGGAACAACCAGATACATTAGACAAGTCCAAAGTATAGTAATAAGGACGTCTTTCTCGTAGACCACCGAAGGACGTTCATATGACAAATGTACAGTGAATGTCATTTGTCTTGGGGACGTCCTTTGGTGGTTCTGAAAGATGGGTATCCTTTTTTACTATATTTTGGGCGTCCCTGATTTGGACATTTCGCACTGAGATAATGAAATGTCTAAGGGCGTCCATACTTTTTTTCAATTATACCTGCCTGATTTTTGGACAACTTTGTAAGGATGTACTCATTCTGACTTGGACGACCTTTTGAAAATGCCCCTCCAATTGGTTTATATGTAAAAGTATCCTAAAATCATGGTTAATTGAGTTTATAATAGCACAGACCATCTGATTTTGAAAAATTATATTTTCCACTCATCTTCTATACAAAAATAGCAGTAATTTATCCAAAATGTTAAAAATGAATGGCTCAGTATTAAAAAGTACTTATCTGAGTATTATAACCTGTTAATGATTATATCTGCTGGTCAAGGCCAATCAGCGATTTAAAACATCATTATCTAGGTAATGCCACTAAAAATTATTATTGACTACCCTAGTTCTACCTGGATAGTACCAGGGTGGTCCAGTGGCAGAGTGTGGGAGTGATCTGGTTAGCAGCAATACCCAGTTTGTTAATCAAATCATTATCCAAATAAAGTTGGGACAGCAAAAGGCAGTCCTAACATTATACAGTTAACTATCTGGAGAGCAGGGTGAATATTACTACTACATTGATAGCACTAACACAGACCAATCCTTCCAGTTACTCAGCCCCAGCTACTATCCCCCTCATTCTATAACAGGTTACTTAAATGTAGGTGCCTTTTGCATACTTACATTTACAGAATACTAGCTTATGTGTAAAGGTGTACAGTTATATAAGTAAATGGTAGAAAAAGAATAGGATGGGATTTGATACAACATCTTTCTGTGGTTACAATGAAAGCAGTTTACATTTTATATACAGATACTTATTTTGTATTTGGAGCAATGGAGGGTTAAGGGCCCCCTTTTACTAAGCTGTGTGGTAAAAGGTGCCCTGTGCTAGCGACAGCGCAAGTTTTTGCCACACGCAGAATCCCCTTTTACTGCAGCATGTAAAAAGGTAGAAAACATAAATGGCCATGTGGTAAGTTCGCACTTGCTATGTGGCCATTTCAAGGGGGGGGGGAACTTACCATCACCCTTCTCAGGTGACAGTAAGGACACCCATACTAACCCAGCAGTAACCTGGCAGTGTGCAATGCTGCCCGATTACCGCCGGGTAACCCCCTATGGAAATATTTTATCAATATTTCTGCTAGCATTAGCAATGGTGCATGATGACAGTCAAACTACCTCTGGCACCTGTGTTGAGCTAATGGTAGTTCCGGGCTGCTGTAAGGCAAGCCCATTGCTATGCAGCAACCCTATAGTAAAAGGGCCTCTAAGTGACTTGTCCAGAGTCTTAAGGAGCTGCAGTGGGAAATGAATTCAGTTCCCCTTGCTCTCAGACCACTGTATTAACCATTAGGATATTCTTCCACTTTATTCTGTAATTATGTACTAAAATACTATAGTGTATAATTATCAGAGGGGTATTCAGAATTGTGGAGCATAGAGGGAGAATAGTTGGGGCTGACCTTTATTTGCCACAGGCTGACTTATGCTAGTCTTCTATAATAGCAATTACATGCATAACTACCATTATAGAACAAGTGCACTACCCACTTAATTTTGGCCCCTAAATAATGGCACCCTGTTATAGAATTGTCTCCTATCTAGATACTGACACTGATTAGAGGGGTCCTTTTACTAAGGTGCTCTGAAAAATGGCCTGCACTGTTGTAGGTTCGTGTATTGGATGCGCTTAAATCCATTTTTCAGCGCGCCTGCAAAAAAGGCCTTTTTTGAGATGAAAATGGATGTGCAGCAATATAAAAATTGGTCTACATCCATTTTGCGCCTGAGACCTTACCGCCACCCATTGACTTAGCGGTAAGGTCTCACGCATTAACTGGGTGGTAGTCATCAGAATACATACACGGTCAATTATCGCCCGGTTAGCGCCACACAGTGGAAAATAAAAAAAATATTTTTCTGCTGCACGTATCAGACGCGCACAAAAAATGGAATTACTGCCCAGGCTCATGGTACCAGGGCAGTAGTTCCAAACTGACATGCGTTGGATGCATGTAGGTGCCTATGCGCTTTAGTAAAAGGACCCCTAGTTATTTCATCAGCCTTCAACACATTCTGCAATCACTACTACATCTGCAGTATAGCATAAACCAGTCTGTGCACATGCTGCAATTTTGTAAGTGACCACTGTAAAAGAAGCAAAGTCCAGGTCCTTTCACAGTGCCAGCAGGGATGATACCCCTTTTCTGATCTATAACACCATCCTCAGAAGTTCCTATCAATAACATTCTAACACTTCTGTTAGTTGATTTCATAGGCTTTAGCTTTTAACAAAGCACTAGCAATAGATAAACCACACACCACCACTACCACCGATAACCAAGGCAAATGCAGCCACATAAATTTGCCAGGCATATATGACAATGCCATGATCCTCACTATGTTATAGCTGTCACAGCTAACCTACATGTTAGCAAAAGAACATTTTCAAGTGCAGCCCGAGTCTCTGTCATATTACATAGGAACATAGCAAATGCAGATAAAGACCTGAATGGTCCATCCAGTCTGCCCAACAGTCTCACTCATTATCAATTCATGATTAAACCAACAACCAATGTGATATAAAATACTTGATCAGGGAGACCATGTGATGCATTTAGGGGAACAGACATGTGTTCTGCCTTTCCAGGAAACTCACGGCTCACTACCCTTAATACTGACTGAAGTAAGCACTTGCCAGAGCCTAAGCGCCCTAATAATTGCAGGCAACGTATGGACAAATCTCTAGTAATATCGGGGGGGGGGGGGGTGAGCAGTTCTCAGCAAGTGCTGTGCAAAGAGAAGAACAACTCCTGAGTGGCAGAGGGAAAGATGGCTGACATGTTATTGGCTACAGACCCCACTTTCATGGAGCAACAATTAGCTTACTTACCACTGCTGTGGAACAAGCTATGGAGCTTCACTTTGGCCAGCTGTCAGGGCAAGTAGCGAAATTGGAGTTGCGTTTAGCTATCATGAGTAATAGCATTGGGGAACTGGAGACCAGGGTCTCTTCTTTGGAAGACTTGATGGCACGCTCTGAGATGACTCTTGTGGGACTGGAAGAACAGATGCAAGAGCAAAGAGAAATACTTGATGATCTTGAGAACTGATCCCAGAGGGGTAATCTGCATATTGTAGGGCGATAGATAGATAGATAGATAGATAGATAGATAGATAGATAGATAGATAGATAGATAGATAGATAGATAGATAGATAGATAGGTTATTTATTTATTTATTTATTTTTATGTGAGGGTGGAAAGTGGGCATTTCTCCATTAATCAGTTAGCAGATCTTCATTACCATGTGCTAACTGGATTAGGGCAAGAACCTTTACCACCTCCAAAGTAGATATTGGTAAGTGTTCATATGCTTGCCTTTGCTACACGCTAAAGGAAAAATTAGCATGTGGCCATTAATTGACAAAATGGAAATATGGCCATTTTACAGCTGCAGTAAAAATGTCCTTAGCATGTGAGAAAGACCCATATAAAGGCAGAATAAGGCAACTTTTTACGGTAGCTTGGTAAAGGAACCCCTGATTATCATTAGTAAACTTTATCACCTCACTTACTATTCTTGTTTCCGGGTCATTTATAAATATGTTAATAAACAGTTATCCCCAGACAGAACTCCTGGAAACCCCACTATTTACCCTTTCCTATGAGAATATTAACCATATCTCCCTACTCTTTATTTGCTATCTTTTAACCACGTCTTCATCCACAATAGGGAAATGATCAAGCAACTGTCTTATATACGGTATCTTCAATAAAATATTTTGGATAATATACTGATCTGCTTGCTCATTTTCCACGTTTGATTTCACAGATCGTTTGCCTTGCTGTTTTCTGGGACCTTCATCCACAATAGGACACTACCTCCTATACCTTGACTTTTTAATTTCCTCAGGATTCTTTCATGAGGTACTTTGTAATGAAAAATTTTTGGATGAATCAGTGTAATTCAATAAAGTGGAGGGTTTTTTTTTCAGACCAGTGATTAGAAAGCTTCGACGTTTATTGCATCTGATTAAATTAGTTGAGAGTAGTTTTCCACTGAAGTTATTTTTTACCTCCACTTTATTAATTTTAATTTTAACTCTTTTAAATATAAAACATGTTCATATGAACTAGGATATTGTTAGCTATATTTTCTGACATTCATGTTTTATGATAGCTTATTTTTAATTTTTGTTTTTGTTATCTGTAATATTTGGTGAGAGAGCAGCTACACAACATTGCCAAAACAGGATTGGGATTATTTGAAGGATCATGTCAGAGGCAGTTAGTGCATAAATATTATGACACACTAACTGTTTAGCCCACAGATAATACAGGTAGATGACAATAAGCACTCCTCCAGTAATTTTTAAAAATGGCAGTTTGCTAATGAACAGAATTGAAAAAGCTATTTCTATGGCTGCAGTAAAAAATGGCCTTAGCATGCAGGAAAGACTTGCATAATGGTGCACTAAGGCCAATTTTTACCACAGTTTTGTAAAAGGACCCTTAAAGTTGTTGCTGGAGGTTTATCAATGAGATTTTTATGTTTGAAAAAGCTTGGCAGTCCGAATACTGAAAAATAGATGCTCTATCTTAATGGATAAACTCACTTCTGGTGGCAATTAAATGTTAACTCCAACTATGCAGTACAAGTCATTTTGCGAAAACATTGGAATTTACCCAAAGTTTACTTGTGCACTGCCATTGCCATTGGTCTTTTCATAGAATGCTATATTTTGCATATATCACTGTTCTTATGATAAGGGAATTGGGGAGGGGTTCATGTACAGTACCACTATGGACTTGGGGAGGGGTAAGATGGTTCATCGGTACCGCAGGCTATTCTTTTGGGGACAGTGATATTGTTGATATGTCAGTACATTACTGTCTGACTGAGATGGGGTATGTATTGTTAATATGATCAGTTCAATTCTAAGTGATTTACTCATTGTATAGGTTCTTAAATAAAGCTGTGCTGATTTTAAGCCAGAATTAGTGTATTGAGAGTGTGTAATGTATAGATAGGACATACAGATGCCTGTATTATCTATAAATGGTGCTTGGCCATTTATAGACTAGCACTTAGCATGTTGTTTTTTTCAGCACTGATTTTTTTGTGCTATTAATGTTACTTGGCACTGGAATATTTTCATGTTTTTCAGATTTATTTATTCTCTCTTTTTTTTCAAGCATTTAACTTGCCTTTCCAAATAAATCCTGGAGATGAGATACAACAAGCAATTGAAATACAATGAAAAGGGACAAAAGCAATTATCTCCTAATTGATTATTAAGAAAATAAGTATTGTCTCCTTATTAAGGGAGATAAATTATGAAAAGTACGCATTGTAATGCCAGATAGTAAAACAAAATTTCAATCTACTAGAGGAATTGGAAGGTTAAAGGTGTAAGTGACATTTTCTGTATTTGCACAGGGAAATCTACTTAGTTAGTGAAGACATGAATTTGGCAGCAAACAACACATTTTCTGCTTAATTATTCTTGCTCTTATTTTTTTCAGCATCTTGAATTTGTATCTGACAGTTCTGTATAGTAGTGTTATCATTACTATGTGCCTGGAATTTTCATTGATACTAATAATGCCACCTATTATTTTTCTCACTCATACTGATGGTTCCAAACAACAGAAAATAGGACAGCATGAGTTTCTGTAATGGTGAGTTTTGCTTCCCCCCCCCCCCCCCCCCCCATAATTTCTATGCAATTTAATGATGCTTGTATAAAATTGTAACATGATTGGTAGGTGAATCCACTTAAACATTTCATGCCATAAACTTTAGTCATTTCCTCTTCACAGTTCAATGTACACACATAGCAACATAGTGACGGCAGATAAAGACATAAATGGTCCACCCAGTCTGCCCAAAAGTCACATTCTTTCTCAATTCAAGATTAAATCAACAATGAACGTGGTATATACTTGGTCATAGTCTTTCCTTGTTATTTTCTGGGACATAGACCATAGAAGTCCGCCCAGCTCTGTCCTTATGTTCCAACTACTGTAGTTGCTGTTAAAACCCACTCCAGCCTATCTGAATCCATCTTGTCATTTGTGGGACACAGACTGTAAAAGTATGCCTTTCACTGTTTTCATGTTCCAAATTACTGGAGTTTCTATCGAAGCTCTCTCCAGCCCATACCAAACCAGATTGCTATATGCAGGACTCAGACCATTCAAGTCAGCCCAGCACAGGCCTTAGTTGATAGAGCCAGAGTTGCCATCTAAGCACCACTTGACATCCAAACACATATGAAACCCTTTAAGGATTTTTTTTAATTTTTTATACCATTCATTTTCTAATTAGAGATCCTCTGTGTTCATCCCATGCCATTTTGAATTCCTCCATAGGTTGTTTTCTCCACCATCTCCCTCAGGAGGGCATTCCAAGCATCAATCACCCTCTCAGTGAAAAATAATTTTCTAACATTACTCCTAAGTCTACCACCCTCCAATCTCAATTCATGTCCTCTAGTTTTACAGTTTTCTCTTCTGTTGAAAATGTGTTTCTACATTAATACCTTTAAAGTATTTCAATGTCTGTATCATATCTCCCTTGTCCCTCCTCTCCCCTAAGGTATATATATTCAGGTCTTTCAGTTTCTTCTCATATGCCTTTTGGTGCAAGCTCCATATCATTTTTGTCACTTTCATCTGGACCACTTCAAGTCTTCTTACATCTTTAGCAAGGTATGACCCAGGGCCGTGCCAACACAATAAGCGAGGTAAGCATGCGCCGCACCATGCTTACCTCGCCCTCTTCTCCCCAGATCCTTTTCCTTTTTTTTTTTTGTTTAAATTTACCTCTGTCCGGCGGCAGCGTAGTGTTAGTGAGAAGGAGGTGGCGCTCCCCCGCCCCGACGTGTCAGTCTTCCCTTCACTCAGTTCCGCCTTCTTCTGTCATCAGAAATGATGTCAGAAGAAGGCGGGACACTGAGCGAAGGGAAGACTGACACGTCGGGGCGGGGGAGCGCCAGCTCCTTCTCACTAACGCTATGCTGCCGCCGGACAGAGGTAAATTTAAACAAAAAAAAAAGGAAAAGGATCAGGGGAGAAGAGGGCGGGTAGTGTAGCGATCGTTTTCGGGGGGGGGGCAGAGCGGGTAGTGTAGCGATTGTTTTCGGGGGTGGGGCAGGGCCAACTGCAGGAGGGCACCGGAGACCCTATTCACGGCCCTGGTATGACCTCCAAAACTGAACGCAATACTCCTGGTGGGGCCTCACCAATGACTTATACAGGAGCATCAATACCTCCTTTCTTCTTCTGGTTACACCTCTCTCTATAAAGCCTAGCATCCTTCTGGCTATGGCCACCGCCTTGCCACACTGTTTCATCACCTTCAGTTCCTCAGATACTATTACCCGAAGGTCCTTCTCCCTGTCTGTGCATATCAGTATCTATACGCTTAACACATATATCTTCCTTGGATTTCTACTCCCTGACTGCATCACTCTACACTTCTTTGCATTGAATTTTAATTGCCAAATATTAGACCATTCTTAATGTTTGCAGATCCTTTTTCATGTTTTAAACTCCCTCCGGGGTGTCCACTCTGCTTCAAATCATGGTATCATCCACAGAAAGGCAAGCCTTTACCTTCTAACCCTTCGGCAATGTCGCTCACAAATTTATTGAACAGAATTGGCCCCAGCACTGATCCTTTAGGCACTCCACTACTCATCTTTCCTTTTTCTGAGTGAATTCCATTACCCATCACCATCTGGCGTCTGTCTGCCAACCTGTTCCTAATCAAGTCACCACTTTGGGTCCTACCTTCAGCCTGTCAAATTTATTCAAGAGCCTCCTATGAGGAGCCATTGTTATTCGGGGTGTGAGCCCTTGAGCCCAGGCCGAGGCCTAGTATAGGATTCTGGCCAAGGCCTAGGGTAGACCGAACAGGCCCTACACACAACCCCATCCACCAAGTCCCCCCCACACACAACAGCCAATGGGCACCATCAGAAAATGGGAGATAGAGCATTCAGGCGGACCTCACGGCCGATCGGGAACCCAGTCACACTCTGGGAAGGGAGAAAGAACAACAAGGATTCCCCACAGAACTAGAGCACAAACAGTGCACACAATGCAGGGTAGAGACACAAGGGAAGGGGTGGGAGGCAGAAGCCTCTAAAGGTATACAAGGCTGTGCCACAGGGCGATCAAGAATACAGGAAGCCCCAGAAGGGAACACTCTAGACTTGTCCCGCACAGCACTCCAGGGAAAAAGGGAACCAACTATGGGAATACACTCTAGGCTGAACCATTCAGCACACAGGGAAAGGGGAAGTCACTCAAGGAATACTCTAAGGTGTGCCACAAGGCACCCAAGGAAAAAAGGGAAAACACTCACAGGATTACACTAGGCTATGCCACATAGCAGTCAAGGGAACTAGGCTGCACCTACATCATACAAAGATACAGAAAGCCCCACAAAGGAACACACTAGGCTGACTATACAGCACACAATGGGAAAGGGAGAACTACCTATAAGAATACACAAAGCTGACCCCACAATAGCCAAGGGAAAGGGGAACTGCTAAAGGAATAAACAGGGCAGAGCCACTCAGCAGACAAGGTAAAGGGGAGTGTAAGCAAACCGAGGAAGCTGTCTTGACACACACAGACCAGAAAAGGAACACTGCTCCCAGGAAATAGGAGGCAGAGTCAGCAAACAAAGAGCACTAAAACAAACAGGAGCAAAATACAGGGACAAGGGGAACTGCCAAATGGAGGCAAGACCACAGGGAGCAGAGCCAAAGCTCAGCACAACAAAGGGAACACAGAGGGAGAGAAAGCAAAACAAACAAAGGAATGATACAAGGCAAAAGCTTACCACAGATAGCACAAAATTAGAAAAGCAGAAAGCAGACCAGGTGTGGAGAAGTGGGGCAATCAAGGTCCTGCTGGGGAAGCCCAGCACACACACACACAGAGAAAAAAGAAGCACCGAGGAGAAAAGCTAAACTCCAACGGAAATACAAGCGCCCAAGCACAGGCTGGCTTCAGCTGAGCAAACAAAGCAATCAACGCTAAAGCAATGATTGCAGGGAAAGGCAGGCTTAAATGGATCAGGCTTCTGACGTTTGCTGGCTCAGCCTCTGACAAGCCAATCAGGAGTGAGTCCCAAACATTCCCCTGCCTATCCAGCAGAATCATAACAACCATTTCAAAGGTTTTGCTGAGATCTACGTAGATTACATCTAGCGCACATCCTCAATCCAATTCTCTGGTCACCCAGTCAAAGAATTCAATCAGATTCATTTGGCACAATTTACCTTTGGTAAAACCATGTTGTCTCGGATCTTTAATTTCCAGGAAATTCACTATACTTTCCTTCAACATCACTTCCATTACTTTTCCAATAACCAAAGTGAGGCTAATAGGCCTGTAGTTTCCAGCTTCTTCCCTGTCACCACTTTTGTGAAGAGGGACCACATCTGCTGTTCTCAAATCCCATGGATCTCTTCCTTGTCCAAGGATTTATTAAGCAAATCTTTAAAAGGACCGGCCAGAACCCTCTGTAAGCTCCCTCAATATCCTGGGATGGATCCCGTCCAGTCCTGTTGCTTTGTCCACCTTTACATTTTCAAGTTGTTCATAAACACTTCCTTCCATGAATAGTGCTATATCCACTCCATTCTCATATGTATCTTTGCTGGTCAATTGTGGTCCTTCTCCAGGATTTCCTTCTATGAACACAGAAGTATTTGCTTAGCTCGTTTGCTTCTCCTCATCATTATCCACATAGCGGTTCACAGCATCTTTCAGTTTCACAATTCCATTTTTAGTCTTCCTCTTTTCACTTATTTACCTGATAAAATTCTTATTTCCCCTCCTTACATTTCTACCCATTTGTTCTTCCGCTTGTACTTTCACAGACGTATATCTCTCTTGGCTTCTTTAAGTTTCATCTGGTATTCCTCTCTGTGTTCTTGAGTTTTTCTGTATTTCATGAATGCCCACTCTAGCCTTTATTTTTCTCAGCTACTTTCTTGGAGAACCGAATCAGTTTCCTTTTTCTCTTGCTTTTATTTGCTCTTTTTACATAAAGGTTTGTAGCTATATTTATAGCTCCTTTCAGCCTGGACCATTGCCTATCTGCTTCTCGAATGTCCCCCCATTTTACTAAAGTCAGCATGTTTGAAATCCAGCACTTTTAGTTTTGAGTGGCTGCCCTCCACTTTAGGTGTTATATCAAACCAAACTGATTATCAATGCTGCCGAGGTGGGCACCCACTTGAACATTAGACACACTTTCCCCATTTGTGAGACACTTTTTATGCAACTTGAAATACAAGAACTCAATAAGCACAATCTAGATAATTGTACCACCAGCAAAACTGATACTATATATTCAGCCTAATTTCTGCTGTTTCTGAATTCCTAAGGTATGTTTTAAATTTATTTTCCATATTTCTAGATGCACTATTAATTAGGCAGGCTACAATAAAACCATACATAACATAGCCACTCACACACCTGCACCTCCCTATTTCTCATGCATACCAAGAATGAATGAGCCTAAAACATTAATTGGCAAAAAAGCAGTCACAGCTTTATTAAATATTAATAACAAGTCAACTATTTCAAATTCAACATTCCATTTCACTGTAGTAAAGACATAGCAGCTCATAAGAACTTGCCATTTTGTAGTTAGTAACAAACTAACTGTAAACATTTGAAGAATTATATTTACACTCAATGGCAGAATTTACAGTAGCACCAGACCCTGTATTTGTTCCTCCAAGGTCCATGATAGTGCTGCACAAGAACCATTCCCTCATCACAAACTATCCTAATCAATTCTGCAAATTACAGTTGGCTACAGAACCCTGCTGTGACAAATGTCCTAACCACCCCCCTTGCACCCCAAAACAAAACTCCCTAATGAAACCTTTCCCCATACCCATGGGCTATCAAATAACAATGAGTGGTGGAGTTGGTGGGTTGGTGCTCTCCACATGCCCAGGCTCTCAACCAAAAGTGCCTCCAACCAAAACTATTTCTGCCTCTGAAGTTCCAGCTTGTCTCTGATTGGAGCATACCCACACTCTTTCTCCAATCAGCTTCTCCCCCACACCATCACTAACCTACCTTTGTGACCCAAGTCCCATTCACCCAAAAACCCTCTAAATTAACCCATCCTGTCTCATAATGTCTTACTCTACCCCATACCCACATTACCCATACAATTATCAAATATGGAGGTGGCATGGCTTATCAATGTTATAGTGCCCCTCTCCAAGCCAGGGGCACTCACATAGCTTAAATGGCAATACTCAGGAAAAGGTTGAGTTGCCAATGTGGTCTACATTTAAATTAGGTTATTTTATTAACTTGCGCAATTGTAGCACAGATCTCATTTTATGTACTAAAACCTACATAAGTACATAAGTAATGCCATACTGGGAAAAGACCAAGGGTCCATCGAGCCCAGCATCCTGTCCCCGACAGCGCCCAATCCAGGTCAAGGGCACCTGGCAAGCTACCCAAACATACAAACATTTTATACAAGTTATTCCCGAAATTGTGGATTTTTCCCAAATCCATTTAATAGCGGTCTATGAACTTGTCCTTTAGGAAACCTTCCAACCCCTTTTTAAACTCTGCCAAGCTAAACACCTTCACAACGAATTCCAGAGTTTAATTATGCGTTGGGTGAAGAAACATTTTCTCCTATTTGTTTTAAATTTACTACACTGTAGTTTCATCACATGCCGCCTAGTCCTAGTATTTTTGGAAAGCGTGAACAGATGCTTCACATCCACCTGTTCCACTCCACTCATTATTTTATATACCTCTATCATGTCTCCCCTCAGCCATCTCTTCTCCAAGCTGAAAAGCCCTAGCCTCCTTAGTCTTTCCTCATAGGGAAGTCGTCCCATCCCCACTATCATTTTTGTCGCCCTTCGCTGGAGCGATACAACGGCATTATAACATCCTCACATCTGTTTTTCATACCTTTCCTAATAATACCCAACATTCTATTCACTTTCCTAGCCGCAGCAGCACACTAAGCAGAAGGTTTCAGTGTATTATCAATGATGACACCCAGATCCCTTTCTTGGTCCGTAACTCCTAACGTGGAACCTTGCATGACGTAGCTATAATTCAGGTTCTTTTTCCCCACATGCATCACCTTGCACTTGTTCACATTAAACATCATCTGTCATTTAGCCACCCAGTCTCCCAGTCTTGTAAGGTCCTTCTGTAATTTTTCACAATCCTGTCGCGAGTTAACGACTTTGAATAACTTTGTGTCATCTGCAAATTTAATTACCTCACTAGTTACTCCCATCTCTAGGTCATTTATAAATATATTAAAAAGCAACGGTCCTAGCACTGACCCCTGAGGAACCCCACTAACTACCCTTCTCCATTGTGAATACTGCCCATTTAACCCCAGTCTCTGTTTCCTATCCTTCAACCAGTTTTTAATCCACAATAGGACATTTCCTCCAATCCCATGACCCTCCAATTTTCTCTATTTGCTAATAGTCTGTGGTTCATGGTGAAATAACCTCTCTTAATGATAACCCACGTTGATATGTCTACCTCTCAACATTCATAAACAACCTGCTAATATTCCATACTTCACAAATTCTGTTGCTTCAATCTCAGGACAAAAATGCTGGAGAAAACATATATGTCTTCAACTGTATTTTAAACCTAGATAGTTCTGTAAATAGGTTCATACTCCTTGGTAACTTCTTCCACAATAAGTGATCAACAAAGGAAAATAGTGTTTGCTTAATGCGATCTCATTAGAAAAAAAAGGCTCACCACAAGTTTTTGGGTCCCTTCAGATCTCAATATCTGAGCTAGCTGAAAGCTCTCCAGCACCTGCATTATATATAATGAAACCAGACATACCACCATTTATAAACCAGAATCAAAAGTCTGAACCTAATCCTATAATAAACAAGAAGCCAATGTAGTTCTTTGAAGGCAGGAGTTGTATGTTCCAAATTAATAAAATCCACCACTAATCTTGTTGCTGAATTTTGAACAATTTGTAATACTTTACATTATACTTATGTTAAACCCAGTTACAGGATATTACCAAGCTTCCCGGTTATACCAGTTGTTATGAATCAGTATAATTAAATATTCAAAACTTCCCCCAAAACAATGTTCTGGCACAATTTCAAAATCTCCCTAATTCTATAAAGGGCACCTTAAGTTGTGTGCGCTAATTTGGCCACATGGCCAAATTGTGCAAACAGCTTAATTGATTAACAAGCCTGTCAGCACTGATAATTGGTACTTCACAACCAATTAGCAACACTAATTGGCTTTAATTAGAATTTCCATGCACAACTTTCTAGGCATATTCTACAATGTAGTGCATGTAAATTCTAATGCATGCAGCTGAAAAAGGGGCATGGAATGGGCAGGTTGCAGGTATTTAAAAAAAAACTATGTGCACTATTATGGAATACTTCTAATCCGCGCCTAAGTTAGGCGCAGGTATTAAGGTCTGGTTTTAAGTGGCCTAAATGAGTGCACCCAAATTTTAGTCGCAAGAACAGCACATGAGCATATTCTATAAACTATGTCTAACTTTAGGCGTAGTTTATAAAATCACGCTAAGAGCATGTTTTTTCAGCACCAATTTTTAAGGCACCATTTATAGAATTTGACCAAATATCTTTTTATTTTAATTTTTGTTTCATGGTATATTGAGTCTCCAATTTTGTGTTTCATGCCTACACCAGTTCATAAAAATATATAGAACTAATTAGCTAATTAAGCCTATTACTCGAGTACATATACTCATCAGATAGAATGAGTGACAGGAGAGAAAGAAAGAGTGTGTGTGTTTATCTTCTAATGAAATCTGCCTGCCTATGGCAATGTTCTATGAGCTTCTCTGATCAAGGATCACATCTCTTTACATCTTGACTCTAAAGCAAATATTGTTTTCTATTACTGTAGAAGTTTCCTTGAGGGAATAAAAGAAACAATTTTGTTTGTAGGAGAAGCTATATACTAATCCAAGGCAAGAAAACAATTTTCTGATACTAGCACAGTAGTACCACTTATTTGCAATGAAAAGGAAAAGTAACATTGGATTTTCAATGTACTGGTAGAAAAGAGAACACACAATACGAAATGTTCCAACTGGAATATCATATAGTATAAAATTCCTTTTAGTTAGGCAGCACTAATTCTAACTTCCAATTTATGCTTTTTTAAACTGCATTTGATTACAATTGTTTACAGACGTTTAGTTGGTGAGTACAAGTTAATCTTCCTTGAACTGAAGCTAATTAGCTAAATGGAAAATTGAAACTAAGAAAATCATTAATTAAAGAATAACAATTTATAAATCAACATATTGAATTGCTCAGTTCAGTGTGTATGTGTGGGGTGGGTGAGAATTTCATAGAGACAAGCTAAACAACAAGAACAACAAAAGATCAATTTCTCTTTGTTGTTTATTTTATTCTTTTATTAAAGACCAAATAAGGGCAACACTGGACACACAAGGGGACACTTATAACATAATGCCTAGGATAAGAAGGAAGACAGGTGCCTATTTCACACCCATCCCATAAAGACAAATAGACACCTGTGTTTCTTTATAGGATTACTAGCATAACAGGTCAAATACTTGGATGCATTTAGGCAGGACCATTTACACTAGCTGGTATAAATGCACATACGTTGAGGATAGCCAATTTTACATATGTATAAGCAAAGTCTGCCTATACACATGCTTACCAGAAAAGTACATGCTATGAAAACATTCCTCATTTTCTGCTAGTCAGTATTCTATGAGAAGTCATTTATGTGTGTTCCTGTTGCCTAAAACTAGCCATCTTCTTATGAAATTATTATGATAGTGGGTGATATATCTATCCCTTAAACTAGTGGTCTTCATTGATTTCTAAGTTGGGGTCACTTTGGGTTCAAAAGAGATGAAAGAGAGCTGACCAATATCTTCCCATGTGGGGGCAGCAGTACTGACTAGTGTGTGCCAATGACATCCATCCCAATCAATCTGTGTCTTTCAGATGCCCCCATGTTTAGGCGTATGCCACCAGTCTCTCTGTCAAATCCTATCCTCCTCCTTCCCCTTCTTTCCCTTCCAATTGGTCCAGCATTTTCCACATTCCCTCCAAACAATACCAACATTTTTCTCTCCATCCCCTGTTTCCCCATTGGACACTCACCCAACCCTAATTAGACTTCTCAAGTCCCCATTCCCCTCTGCCAGGAGCAATTCCCAGTACCATTCAGCCAACTCGAAAAGGATGTCTAGATGCCCCACTTACCTCTAGAGGTAGAAGCAATTCCCAATACTATTAGGGTGAGTCTGCCAAATAAGGAGGTGCTCAAAGCATTACTTTATTTAGCAAACTGACCTGAAGCAGTACATTGGAATGGACCTCTAGGGGTCAGGTGCCATCATTTTGAAAGACAGCAGTGCCTGAAGCAGGTGTGAGGTTGGAGGTCAGAGGAGTTTTGGAGGGTAAGGAGATGATTGGGAGAATGTCCAGGAAGGTGGGCTTAGAAGTCTTGCCTCTTTGACATTGCTTTTGACTCATAACCACTCGCCTCCACCTACCCTCCTCTCCTCCTTCCTGTACACATTAATTGATTTGATTTGCTTACTTTATTTCTTGTCTGTTAGATTGTAAGCTCTTTGAGCAGGGACTGTCTTTCTTCTATGTTTGTGCAGCGCTGTGTACGCCTTGTAGCACTATAGAAATGCTAAATAGTAGTAGTAGTAGTAGTAGTAGTAAATCCACCAGCTAATCTACAAAAAAAATAAATGACAGTGGTCATCTTAAATATCTTCAGAGGCTTTCACTGACTTACGGGCCTTGCATTGCCTTAAACTAAAAACATGGGAGACCAGAAATCTGACATTATCCCCTGGATTCTATATGGGTCACCCAAAGTTGGGGACTCAAATATGAGTGCCAGTTGCAGATCTGCTTGCAACTTAATTTACTAGTTAGGCACTAAAAATCAATAGTTGGTGTTAATTGATAGCAATTTGGAGTTATGTGCACATCTACCCTATACCCTATTCTATAACATATGTGCCTAAATTTCATAGTGCACAACTCCAAAGGGGGTGTGGCCATGGGAGGGGCGTGGGTGGGTCAGGTTTATTCACAGATGTTAGTATTCTATAATGTGCCTGTCATTTGTGTGCCTTACTGCCTTAAATTGGGCATTAGCATTTGGCAGGTGTAAATGCTTGTGCTGAAAGTTAGTCAGTGAAATGCATGCTAAGCTAGTATTCTGTAAAAGTTGTTCCATGCAGATTCCCTGCTATATGACAGATTAAGAGAGGAGGATGGATGACACTTTTTGAGAATGTCAAAGTCACTGGGCGATGGCTGCCTGGTCTTGGGATGCTCCCATCTGGCTGGTGGGTCATTTTTGCTCACACCTTGGAACCTTATCCACCTGGGAAATATTTGCCTCTTCATTCCAGCATCTGCTAGATGGAAAACATCAAGGAATATCTAACTTGGGTACTGTACAGCCCTGGTGACTGTTCACTGGACAAGCAAAAACTGGATCTGTGCTTCATACCTGCAGTGTAGCAAATGTCATTCCTAAGGCCTCAAAACCTGGCATGTGACCTATTTTGAAACTGTGCTCTGAGTGTCAACAATACTGTGGGAATGGAGAGAAGTGAATAGTGTCAGGGTGAATCACTGTTGAGGTCTCAGTATTGTACCTTCCCAATATATGCCCTTTTACTATGTCCTTTGAGTATTCACAGTGTGCCATAAATATAGAGGCTGATATTAAACTGGTGGGAGGCAGCCCACCTAAGTGCCACGATCGGCACTGACCCAGGATATTCAATACCAGGTCATTTCTGGTGACCGGCATTGAAATCTGGGGTTTTCTTTCGATCAGATCAAACTTAACCAACCGTGTCAATATTCAGTGCTGGTCATTTAAGTTTATAACAGCCAAAGATAGGACTGCAATTTAGGCTGTCCAATTTGACTGCTAAACCTTGCCAGTCACACTGAATATTTTCTGGTTATCTTTTTGGCGCTAACCGACAATACTCAGCAGAGATAACCAGTTATCTTGAGCTGAATATTGGCAGTTCGGCACCGAAACACTATTTAACCAGTCAGTGACCATGCCTTGTTGATTAAATAGCACCAATTATCGGGGTGATGGAGGTGGTCAGTGGCTCCAGAAGGATGCACACCTTGACATTCAACTGCACCTGGAAAAAAAAACTTGTTGGATAGTTAATCAGATTGCATGCTTTTAACTAGTTCACAATGAGCACATTTTAAACATTTAAAAAATGAGTATAGGATGTAGGCTGGCTACTTCTACTGTACTACCACAACTTATCATTTCTATAGCGCTACTACACATACACAGCGCTGTACACTGGATATGAAGAGACAGTACCTGCTCGACAGAGCATACAATCTAATTAAAGCCATGGTTTGAAATGTTTTGTAGGGAGGAATTGTGAGTTTTGTAGGGGATTCAATTATGTAGAAGTAGTGTGATGCTGTGGTTGTCTTCCAGTTGCACAAAGAGGCAGGTAAGCAACATCTACCTTCATGGCTTGTATGCCAAATCACATAAAGAAACAAATCAATGATTCTATTATGTTAAGGGCCAAAGAAGGCATTCAGCATCAGAAGCATAGCTAGACCTCAATTTCTTGGTGGGCATGGGGGTTTACTGGGTGGACATAGTCTACACATTTCCTATCTGTCTGCTACTCTGCCCCCCCCCCCCCCCCCATTGAAACTTTGTCTGCATAGGATATGTTTGGAAAGACTGCATGAATAAGTTGCTGCAATTATAAGATAAGTGTACATTCTTAAAGGCAATTATTTTTTTTAAGTTTATATAAAGAAAGAAAAAGCTGCCTCTATTGACACACCAGGAAAAGTGGTTAAAGACGTTATTATATACATTTAAAGCTGCATGTGTTTGAAGTATTTGAAAAGTATAATAGAAGTGTTTTGAAGTCAGTGATTGAAAAGAGGAGCAAAAACATGTTAAAGCTACCCATTTTTTTCTGAGGTTTCTTCCTACCCTTTAGTAATTAAGTTTTTTGCTGAATACTCTTACATTAAATACTACTGTCCTTAATGAAATTTCTATGACACCGCATTCCACATTTCTTAAAGTTACATACAAATATGGAAGTATATGTGGATATCTGCATGACAGTGCTGCCAATAAGAGTGCACTTTCTACCAGGTGACCAAACCTGTTTTAAAATACTGGTATATATTTTGGTGGGATCTTATAGGTCCCCATCTTAGAAAATAATTCTCTACATAGGCACCTCCTCTTACATGCCCCAGTCTTGCTCAGTAAGAGTCTATTCTATAATGGCATCTGAGCATCCATAACCTGACATCAACACACCTAAAATGTATTTGGGCAGATGTATACCAGCCATATACATGGTGTAACTGCAGGCATCTAAATGTAGCAAGAGCATGTAACTTACTTTATTCTATAAGCTGTGCACATGTCAGTGCTACCTATTCTCCTCTCATGCTCCACCCATTTGAAAGTCCCCTTTCCAACGTAACATACAAACATAAGAATAGCCTTACTGAATCAGACCAGAATCCTGTTTCCAACTGCGGTCAATCAAGGTCACAAGTACCTGGCTGAAACCCAATTAGTAGCTACATTCCATGTTACCAATCCCAGGGCAAGCAGTGGCTTCCTCCATGTCTATCTCAATAACAGATTATGGACTTTTCCTTGAGGAATTTGTCCAAACCATTTTTAAAACCAGATACACTAACCACTGTAACCACATCCTATGGCAACGAGTTCCAGAGCTTCACTATTCATTGAGTGAAAAAAGGTATTTCCTCCTATTCATTTTAAAAGTATTTTCATGTAATTTCATTGTGTCCCCTAGTCTTTGTACTTTTTGAAAGAGTAAAACATCAATTCACTTTTACCTGTTCTACACAATGAAAGTAAAATGTGTTTTGTGTCAAGTAACACATTTCTTGGCAGTACTTATTGTTTCCTAATATTAGTGTTAGACATTCTTAGAAAGGTTTATGGGTTTTACTGTTGTTTTCTATTCCATTTATGTTGTACTCCTAAATAAACCATTATATTCTATATACTCTTGATGGTCCATATTTCTTATCAGGAAATAAGTAGGTAATCTTTTTAAATTCTTTTTTAGCATTGGGACCCATGATCAAGTGTGTTCATCTTCTTGATTTGGTGCTGTTATATACACACACACCTAATCATATGGATCTGTGTCATCTGTATCACCTGTTATTGATGGCCACTCCTCTACTCCACCTTGGTCATGCCCACACACCATCCATTTAGGTGGATGAGCACTAATATTTAATATGTGGTGATGCCTGTGCTATATGCATAATGCTGTTTAGTAAACATATCCCATAGACAGAATTACCCAAGAGATTGTACATGTGTAAATTATATTGGGCCTGATTTTCAGACCATGGGAGGCAGCCCAGATAATTGCTACAATTGACTCTGACCCAGATATTCAATGCTGGGCCATTTCCAGAATATCCAGGATTTTTTTGTCTGGCTCAAACTTAATCAGCTAAGTGAATATTCAGCACTGGCCGGTTAAGTTTATAGCACCCAAAGATAGGACAGCTATTTAGACAGTCAAATTTGCCTGCTAAACGTAGCTGGCTAGTACTTGAGTATTCGCAGATAGCCGGCTATATCGCATGACATAGCTGGTTAGTCACTATCCTCCAGATTCTATATAGCACGCCTAGAGATCTACACCAAAATTGTTGTGGATTCTATAACAATGTGTGTAACTTAATTGGCTCATTGATAATGTCTCTTAACAAGCAATAATGAGCACTAATTGGTACTGATTAGAATTTATGTGCACAACTTCCTAATTGTATTCTGTAATGAAGTGCATCAAACTTTTAACATGTGCAGGCAAAAAGTGGTGTGGTTATGGGTGGGGAAATGGGTGTTTTGTGGGCATTCCGAAATTTACTCATATAGTTATATAATATGGCCCAGTGCGCGTAAATATACACACCGATATTTACACCACATTTTCGTTGGTTTAAATGGATGTGCGTAGTTTTCGGCACTGAGATATCAACTACGCATATTCTATAATTGCTATATGCTATATGCTAACTGTGTATATTCAGCAGAGATAACCAGCTATTTCCCACTGACTGTTAGCAATTAGCTGGTTAAATGCTATTAACCAACCTTTCAAGGCTGGTTAAATAGCACTGAATATTGTCCAGAATCTCTAGAGAAGCTTTCAAGATAATTTTCATTTTCATTCATGTACAATGTTGTATAAAAAATATATATTTTGTTCTCTGACTCTTATATGTTATTTTAATCAGAATACCTCTGATGATTGCATATGCTGAAACACGGCCATGTTAAGGTTTTTAAAATACATTTTAATATATGTAATAAAATATCTTATGTTTTGTTTATGTTTATTTGCTATTTCATATATAGCGTTTACAGCAGAATGTCAAAGCAGTGTACAAAAAAAATAAAAATTAATTAGTAAGAAAAGAACTACAATGTGCTAAAAGGAGAGAGGTAAGTCATACAAGAGCTGAACACATACCTAAGAAAAATAAAAACAATTGATCTGTGCAATGTGCCAGTAGCAGGATCTCATTATCAGGGGATTCAATTTAAAGGGACATTGAAGGCAAGTCTGAACAGATGGACTTTGAGAAGGGATTTATACTTTGGAAATGAAAACAAGGACCTAAGTTCATGGGGAAGTTCATTCCAGAGTTTAGATGCAAAGAAAAAGAAGGCCGAAGAGCGAGTAGATTCATAATGTGCAAGCTTTGGTGAGAGAAGAACCAACCTGTGATCGTCAGAAGACCAAAGGGAATGGGAAGGTGTGTAGGAGATATCAAGGGCCATAAGATGGGAAGGAATACTGGAATTTATAACTCCCATCCCTACAGCTTTTTTTTTAAGAGGTAACTTTGTGAGATATCTGATTGTGTGTTTTTACACTGATCTCATGTCCCTAGGGGTGACATCCCAATTCAATTAACTTTACTTTGCTATCTTCATTATCTAGTTTATTAGCTCACCTTGGCGCTTTTAAAATGTCTAAGACAGATGCAAACCATCACTACAGTGAAGTCTTTTACTCCTCTAGATCATCTCAGTCCCCAAGAAAGCCCAAACATTTTTTTTATTTATGCCAGTTCTTGCTTTGACAATCCTTGTGTGACATAACCAGTGCTTTTTCTTATCACAGATAAATACTGCCTTAGAAAACACCAGCTATTGACAGCTGCCTAGGGGCCCTTTTACTAAGCCGCGTAAGCGCCTATGCGCGCCCATTGTACGTAAATTCTGATTTACTTCTTAGCTACCGTGTTGCCTGGGTGGTAATTTCATTTTTTACACACGTCCACTACGCGTGGCAGAAAATATTTTTATTTTCTAATATGTGGGCAGTCATTGGCATTTGAATGTGTGTTGACCATTACCGCCCAGTTAATGTGTGAGACCTTACCGCTAAGCCAATGGCTGGTGGTAAGGTCTCAGACCCAAAATGGACGTGCGCCAATTTAAATTTTGACACACGTTCATTTTCGGCCAAAAAAAGGCATTTTTTACAGGTGCACTGAAAATTATTCTGCATGTGGCCTAAACCCATACCTACACTACCGAAGGCCATTTTCAGCGCATGTTAGTAAAAGGACCCCATAATATTTCCCAAATTTCATGATTTCTAGCCTGGTCAATTATATTCAAGTGGACTATGCCATCAATTTTATTTTTCCTCCTTTCTACTTAGTTAATATTAAAGTTGTTCTTATCTTTTATAGCTGATCCACATAACATGTTTCTGTCTTGCTCCAATTCTGCTCCCAAATCTAGTATTTTCATAACGGATTCTCGCCCCCCCCCCCCCCCCCCCACACACACACAGAAGGCATATTCTTCCTCTCTGGGATCGTTTCCATTCTGGGATCTTTGACACTAAGGGCCCCGTTTACTAAGCCACGCTGTAGGCGTGCTAGCATTTTTAGCGTGTGCTAAAAATGAATGTGCGCTAATGCTAGAGACACACCAAATTTAACCACCTCACTCGTCGTTCCGATTTCCCTATCATTTAAAAATAAATAGCTCCGGTCCAAGTACTGATTCCTGCAGCACTCCACTGTTCACCCTCCTCCAGTGAAGGAAATTACCATTTAACCCTGCGCTCTATTTTCTGTCCAATAATCAATTCCTAATCCACACCAGAACCTTCCCTCCTATCCCATGACTCTTTAATTTTCTCAGGAGTCTCTCGTGAGGAACTTTATCAAAAGCTTTCTGAAAATCTAGGTACACTACATCAACCAGCTCACCTTTATCCAATGTTTATTCATGCCTTCAAGGAAATGAAGCAAATTGGTGAGGCAAGACTTCTCTTGGTTGAATCCATGCTTACTCTGTACCATTAAACCATGTTTGTCTATATGTTCTGTAATTTTATTCTTTATAATAGTTTCCACTATTTTGCCCGACACTGACATCAAGCTTACCGGTCTGTAATTTCCCTGATCACCCCTAGAACCCTTTTAAAAAAATTGGTGTTATATTGGTCACCCTCCAATCTTCAGGTACTATTGATGATTTCAACAACAGGTTACATATTACTAACAGCAGATCAGCAATTTAAGAATTGATTTCTTTGAGTACCCTTGGATGTATGCCATTCTGACCAGGTAATTTTAGTACTCTTCAATTTGTCAGTTTGGCTCAGTACATATTCCGGGTTCACCAAGATTTCTTTCAGTTCTTCCACATCATCACCCTTGAAAACCATTTCTGGTGCAAGTAGATCTCTTACAACATCTTCTGTAAAGACAGAAGCAAAGAATTCACTCAGTTTCTCCGCTATGACCTTGTCCTCCCTGAGCACCCCTTTTACTCCTTTGTGATCTAACAGTCCCACGGATTCCCTCATGTCTTTCTGTTTCTGATGTACCTGAAAAAGTTGTTATTGTGAGTTCTAGCCTCTGTGGAAAGTTTCTCTTCATATTCCCTTTTAGCCTTCTTTATTAATGTGTTGTATCTGACTTGCCAGTGCTTATGTTGCTTCTTATTTTCATCATTTGGGTTATTTTTCCATTCTTTGAAGGACAATGTTTTGGCTGTAATAGCCTCTTTTACTTCACCTTTTAACCATGCTGGCTGTTTTTCTATAAATAATTAATTCAAGCCAATTACAAGAAAATGCATAGTCAGTATGGAAGGTAAATTGTTTTCTATTTCTAAAGAAAAGCATGTGTGGACTGGTAAGATAAGAAGTTGTCAATGTTATTAAATTTCAACATAATCCATCCTGCCATCTGCTGCTAGCTTGCAAATTGGAACATTTTGCTCTATATTTCAAGGGATATTTTTCCAGGTCACCATGTAAAATGAGTTTATCTTGTTGGGCAGAATGAATGGACCGTTCAGGTCTTTATCTGCCGTCATTTACTATGCTACTATGTTAGAACACAAAGTAAGAAAACAAAACAGACTACATACCAAATATGCCAGGCCAGTGATACATGGATGAAACTGATGAAAGATCCCATATCACCAATGCCCTTTGGATTTGGTCTAATTAATTTCCTCAGTTATGTAGGGTGGCTTGAATAGATTCAGTGGCAGAATTAAAAAAAAAAAAATAGCACTTCACAGAAGCTGTTTGCTGTTGTATGGCTTTATTTGACTGGTAATAAACATGTCAGTATTTGTAGTAAAGGGACGTGGTAACAAAATGAAAAATACGTATGTAAAATATAGAAAAAAATAAAATATATCTGAAATTATTTATACTTTGCTTATGTTCTTTTTAATATACAATTGAAATGAGTTATCACCACTCAAGGCTTAGGGGCCCTTTTACTAAGCCACGTAGGTGCCTACGTGTGCCCAAACGTGCCGCCAAAATGGAGTTACCGCTCAGTTACCGCATGGCCCTTGCAGTAATTTCATTTTGGGCGTGCGTCCAATACGCGCATTTGAAAAATATTTTTTATTTTTGGGTGCACGTAATTGACGCGTGCCAAGTTGCATTTGGCTCGTGTAGGTCATTACCGCCTGGTTACTGCATGAGTCTTTACCGCTAGGTCAATGGCTGGCAGTAAGGTCTCAGACCCAAACTGGATGCGCAACAATTTTCATTTTGCCGCACATCCATTTTCGGCCAAAAAAAGGCCTTTTTTCATAGGTGTGCTAAAAAATGGATCAGTGCATGCCCAAAACCTGTCCCTACACTACTGCAAGCCATTTTTCAGCGCGCCTTTGTAAAAGGACTCCTTAGAAAATTTTACATTCACTGTCCTCAAGTTCATATTTCATTCCCTTACCTGTTTGTAGTCTCTGTTTGTCTCTTTGTCCTGTGTACTGCTGCAGGATGTTTGTGAAGACTGCTTGGAGAGTGAGTGGCTAGAGGGTGTGGCAGGAGTGCTTGCACTGTGGCTCTGCTGTGTGTGACCACATTGTTTGTTGGTGGTGGAAGAGTGAATGTCAGCTTCTGTTTATTGCTGCTGTGTTTCACCAAGTTGGTGAGAAGAGGTGAGCACTGGTGGCACTGCGTTGCACCTGTAGTGTGGGAAAATGGAGGCACTAAATGCACAGGTAGGGTCAAATGGTTAGCATCTAAGAGAAGGATTAGGGGTATAGAGGAGAATCAAAGAGGACATATAGAAAGGGGAACCAGTGAGGAGTACCTTGTGAGTGAGAGTGGGGACTTTAAATATAGAACAAAAATGAATAAGGAACCAGTGAAATTTAACAAATAGAGGTCAAACATGTTCAGATCTACACGCTCAATAAAGTAAATAGAATATCAGGAAGTATTCAGAAAAGGATGAAAACTAAAACACAAAATAGTGTATTGTTTCTGTATTAATATTGTAAGATGTCCTGGCAGACCTATCCCATAAGTGATACGAGTTGCTTGGAGAAATATTTGTTTCATTTTCATGTCATTTTGGACTTTTTTTCTGACTTGTGAGACTTATTATTGTAATAATAATAAAAAAAGCATGTTTGAGAACATTCTAATGCTTATTTGTAGGTTAGCACAATAAATTGATATTGCACTTACTACATTTTTAAAGGTGTGCTAAAAATTGCTTGCTAAAGATGTATATCCTTAATGCATTGCTATGTTTTTGTTCAGTCATGTGATTTCATTCTCAAGGGCTTATGGGTATAGGTGTTATCATTTTCTGCATGACCTTAGTCTTCAGGATCTCATTTTGCAGTAGTCTGAGCCTTCTCAATGGCATGTAACCAGCTACCACATGATCCGATGCAAGTAATGAATAGTATGATATTGGTAGTCACTCAGGAAATAGCATAGAACTGTGGTTTCAAACCTGTCCTGGGGGACCACTACCCAGTTACATTTTTAGGATATCCGTAATGAATATGCATGAGAGAGGTTTGCATGCCTGTCACCTCTATTATATGCAAATCTCTCTCGTGCATATTCATTAGGGATATCCTGAAAACCCAACTGGCTGGTGGCCCCCCATGACTGGTTTGAGAACCAGTGGAATAGAAAACGGGCATACCATAGTAACATAGTAACATAGTAGATGACGGCAGAAAAAGACCTGCACGGTCCATCCAGTCTGCCCAACAAGATAACTCATATTTGCTGCTTTTTGTGTATACCCTACTTTGATTTGTACCTGTGCTCTTCAGGGCACAGACCATATAAGTCTGCCCCGCACTATCCCCGCCTCCCAACCACCGGCCCCATCTCCCAATCACCGACACAGGCACAGACCGTATAAGTCTGCCCAGCACTATCCTCACCTCCCCACCACCAGCCCTGCCTCCCAACCACCGGCTCTGGCACAGACCATACAAGTCTGTCCAGAACTATCCCCGCCTCCCAACCACTAGCCCAGCCTCCCGATCTTGACTAAGCTCCTGAGGATCCATTCCTTTGGCACAGGATTCCTTTATGCTTATCCGCATTATGTACTGTGATCTTTGTGAACAGCTATTAATATAATATTCTTTCATTTTCACTGCGGACATCAGCGTCTTCTTTGGACCCTTTAATATATGTAGTAAGTTGTATCTGCTTAGCAGTTTATTGTTAACATGCAGAAGAAGACCCTATTATAAATGATACAGTTTATTGCATAGACCTCTAAAAGGTGAAAATATTAACTGACCTTACATGATAGCTCATAAAACCCAAGCATATTGATAATTTCCAGCACAATTTTAAACTAAGGCATTGCATCTATGTATAATAGAACTCTAAAGCAAACCCAATTAATTTTTAATCACAGTCCTTACATTGTGTCACTTGATTTATAGGTAGCAGTATATCCAAAGCTACCTTTTAAATTGAACCTTGTCACTTCTGTATAATTTGTCAATAAATTTACAATTTTGCATTGCAATTCTGTCTTATCAGGTTTACCTTTCATATTAGGTTAGCATCATCATTATTGAAGTTAGTGACTTGTGTTGAAATGGCATGGTGACCCAACCTCACACATAAAATGTACTCACAGCATTCTCCATCAGGATAGGAGTTTTATAAAACAGCACTGAGGGGCCCTTTTACAAAGCATCAGTAAGTCCAGTTCGGGCTTACCACATGCTAAACTGGAACTACCGCTAGCCCAACGCGGCCGCTGGTGGTAGTTCCGGCTCAAGCGTGCACCATTTCCGGCACGCCAGGAAAATATTTTTTTACTAGTGTGCTGCTAACCCAGCAGAAATCAGGCATCACTGCATGCTGCCCGGTTACCATCGGGTTACCGCGGGAGCCCTTACCACCAACTCAATGGGTGGCAGTAAGTACTCCCTGCTGTGTGGCCATGCGGTAAGAGTATTCCTCTTACCGCAAGGCCATTTTTTTGGGGGGGAGGGGCTTTTACCCACTGTGGTTAAAAGGGCCCTGGTGTGTTGAAAAAAAAAATAGCCCCCGCCGCTATTCCAGTACCTTTTTTCCTGCAGCTTAGTAAAAGAACCCCTCAATTCTTTCTGTTAACTGTGCCAGTGTTTAAAGTGCTTGCCCCAGAGACAGAAACCCCAATGATATGGTGTGACATGATATGAAATGCTGCTTGTAGTCTGCCAGCTCCAAGAACTTAGGTTCAAAGTGGATAACCAAGGATAAAAAAAGACACTAATTAAAGATATGATTTCTGAAACAAATAAGTCTTCATATGTTTTCAAAAAGATAGATAGGTGGACATAGACGAACAAGGGGTATCTTATAAGATAAGGATTTTATTCTGTCTTTATTAATCAAAAGTTGTATTACCCACAGAGGATTTGGATCCAGTTGCCACCCTTATCAGGGCAGGCACAAGGCTTCCGAAGCATCTAGATGCCCCCAAACTAATCCCATTTACCTGATCTGGTGAGCCAGTCAGCAGTGATCTTCACTCACTGCTGCCATCTTGAAAAATGATGACACCTCACCCCTAGTGGTTCATCGAAATGCACCCCTAGGGCCAATTTGCCAAATAATGCAATGCTTCCATTATTGGGGGTGCCTTGAGATGGGATCAATCCCTGTTCATGCACTGACAACAAAGGAGACATTTTACACATTATGTAGTGAACTGCTGCATATTACTATCACTCTACACTTGTTAATGCCACTGTAATTTGCATATCATTAGTTTTCTGCATTGGGTGCAAATTATTTTTTAGCACGTGTTAGATACTGTGTATTGAAGATTAGTACCCTGATCTAACATATCACTTGCTTTATTGAGACCTCTGATTCTACTTCCCGTCTTGGTGGAAGGAAGAGCCAGGGAGAGCTTTTTATGACAAAGCAGGATGTGGTTGCCTGAATCAGCACGTTGTTTTACCTGCTCCTTCCTCCCTACCTACTTGACCTCTGCAAGACAACTTTGATCTTATGATACAGGGAGATCATTTCTAGCTATATTAATTTGAAGGAAATGTAGGGGCCCTTTTATCAAACTGTGGTAAAAAGTGGACTTAGCGCATGGTTATGCGGGTCATTTTCACATTCTAAGGACATTTTTATCACATAGGTCAGCGTTTCCCAAACTGTGCGCCACGGCACTCCAGTGAGCAACGGTGAACTCACATCACAAGGGTACCACAGGACATTCGGGAGTTCACATTCCGAGTGCCTCTTTCCACCGCCCACCCGCTCGCTCGCTTCAGGCTGCCGATAGTGATGTAAGATCTGCCTTTGGCCTGCCTCCGAAGCCTTCTTAGTACAGCATCCCGCCTATGCAGGAACAGTAAGTCACTGTACAAAGAAGGCTTTCGGGGCAGGCTGAAGGCAGCGCTTACACATTGCTTCCGATGCAGGTAGCCTGGAAGTTTGGAGGCCTGCTCCCGCCCCGGGACCCTGGCTGCTCACTACTCAGCTGTCAAGGAGAGAGGACAGGGCTGCAGGACATTATGTTTCCTCCCTCCTGTGCTCAGGTCTAGGCTCTTCTTCATCCTCCTTTCCCCAGGAACAAGGTAAAAAAAGGATTATAATGGATTGCCAGCTATTTTGTAGGTGGTAAGGACTCACGCGCTAATTGCATGCTAATCAGTTAGTTTGCAGTAATATAGCACACTAATTGATTAGCGCACAACACACCTATTCTCTGGCCCTGAACTGCCCCAGCACTAAAAAATAAAATATATTTTTTTAGCATGTGGGAACCATGTGCTGATGCCAAAATGATCTCAGGATGCCTGAACATGTGCCATGGTATAGCATTTTTAGCTGCAGTAAACACATGTTAGTGTTTACCACAGCTTAGTAAAAGGGCCCCACATACTTTTTCACAGTGCATTTTATTACTTTAGCATGATCTAATTCTACATCATTTTATCTAATAAAAATATCTTTGAATAGCTCACATAATTTAAACTGCTATCATACAAAACCAAGATACACATAAATCACATACACACCTGTTTACTGAGCCGCGTTAGTGTTCTGACACAGCCCATTCCAAGTGGATGGGCTAAGTCGGCATTAGTGCATGGCAGTCATTAGCACAGATTAGTAAACAAGGGGCATAGTTTCTGTATTCAGAGGAAATAGAACCATGGTTTATTTTTCCTAGAAAACATAGAAAATAGATTACAGAGAGAGTAGTATACTTAGAGGGGCATAATCGAACGAAAACGCCTATCTCAATGGACGTTTATCTCCGATAACGGGTACGTGAAGGGGTGGGACAAACCGTATTTTCAAAAAAAAAAATGGACATTCATATTTTTTCCCGAAAATACGGGTTGTGCGGGGCAAATGCCTTGGATGTGTTCGTTTTTGAGCTGGGCGCTTTTGTTTTTCAGCGATAATGAAAACTGAAAGCGCCCAGCTCAAAAACGAATACATCCAAGGCATTTGTTCGTGGGAGGGGCCAGGAGTCGTAGTGCACTGGTCCCCCTCACATGCCAGGACACCAACTGGGCACCTTAGGGGGCACTTTTACAAATCAAAGAAAAACCGTAAACGAACTCCCAAGGGCATAGCAGCTTTCCCTTGTGTACTGAGCCCCCCAAATCTCCCCCAAAACCCACTGCCCACAAGTCTACACCATTACCATAGCCCTATGGGGTGAAGGGGGGCACCTACATGTGAGTACAGTGGGTTTTGTGGGGGTTTGGAGGGCTCAGTATTACGCATCACAAGTGTAACAGGTAGGGGGGATGGGCCTGGGTCCACCTGCCTGAAGTCCACTGCACCCACTAACAACTGCTCCAGTGACCGGCATACTGCTGTGATGGAGCTGGGTATCACATTTGAGGCACACATACAGGCTGGAAAAAAAGTTTTTACACTTCTTTTTTTTTGGTGGGAGGGGGTTAGTGCCCACTGGGGGAGTCAGGGGAGGTGATCCCCAATTCCCTGCAGTGGTCATCTGGTCATTTAGGGCACTTTTTTGGGACTTACTTGTGAAAAAAAAGGGTCCAGCAAAAGTGCCCTAAATTCTCGTTTAAAACGCCTTTCTTTTTTCGATTATCGGCCGAGGACGCCCATCTCTCCTTGGCCGATAACCACGCCCCAGTCCCACCTTCACCACGCCTCCGACACGCCCCTGTCAACTTTGTCCGCATCCGCCAGGGAGTGCAGTTGAAAACGTCTAAAATCGGCATTCGATTATACCGATTTATTCGTTTTTGTGAGATAAACGTCTATCTCCCGATTTGGGTCGAAATATAGGTGTTTTTCTCTATCGATTATAAGCAGGTTAGGAGCCCTTTTACAAAAGGTGGCAGCGATAGCGCCAGCTTGGCATGCGTTGATTCTGCCATACTGCCTGGATCTCAGCTGAGCCCTTCAGTAGTTCTATCTCCCACCGTGTTCTAATTCCAATGCTAGAAAATATTTAAACATTTTCTTGCACCAGGGGCATGCCTGGCAGTAATTGGGCAGCACCATGTGCTGCCCAGTTACCACTGGGCTACTGCTGGAGCCCCTACCACTTCCTAAATAGGCACTACAGGAAATGACCACGTAACAAGTGTTTAACTTACTGCATGGCCATTTCATTATTTTAAAAAAAGCGCCTTTTACCGGTGCCAGTATAAGAGGGCTTCAGTGTAGATATATAGTTTGTTTAGAAGCAAACAGATATAACAATATAACAAGCTGAAACATTAAGAGTGGGAATAAAATAGGAATTGTAAATATGAGTGACCAGAAATATTTGTTTAATCTTAGATAACTCCAGAACTATTCTTCTGTCTTGCTCCTTTAACTTATTATAATGTTTTATTTATTAGCTTTCACACAATTTTCAGTTCTGGTTTCAGTACTTTTTAAGCATCCTTACCACCATGGCTGATAATTTATGCTTTGAAAATTTGATATCTCAATATTAAAATGATAATTTTATAACAATTTTAATTATAGTGGAATACTTTTGTTTGAGTAAAGTAAAAGACAAGTTTGGGTTTGAGGTATGCTGTGGCCTTCTCTAAACTGGTATTTGTGGTCAATAGTTTCCACATGTAGCATAGTTCATAGATTTGTTCTTTGCACACAGATACGTAAAAGGCATTTTTTTTCTTTTTTGTTGCTGAATAACTCAGAAAAATTAGTCAATCGATGGGAAGCTGTGGTGTTTGTCATGAATATGTCTGTATACTGAGGCAAACAGATACATTTGAACAGTGATGATTTCCAAAGCAATTTTGAACCATCTAAGGAGTTTTACTTATCTGTAATTATAAATTACAACAAATCTCTTCTTGCGTATTTATCAACCCAGCAGTGAAATGTAGAAAACAGTTGGCTGCCCCAAGGTAACTGAGGAGCCCTTTTACTAAGGTGCTTTGAAAAATGGTCTACGCTGGTTGTAGGCATGTGTATTGGATGCGGGCAGGTCCATTTTTCAGAGCACCTGCAAAAAAGGCCTTATTTTGCCGAAAATGGACGTGCGGCAAAATAAAAATCAATGCGCGTCCATTTTGGGCCTGAGACCTTACCACCATCCATTGACTTAGCGGTAAGGTCTCATGTGTTAACCAGGCGGTAATCATCAGCATGCGTACACTGACAATTACCACCCAGTTAGCGCCACATGGTAGAAAATAGAAATTATTTTCTGTCGCACATTTTGGACGCACATAGAAATTAGTATTACCACCCAGGGAACGCGGTAGCCAGGTGGTAGTTCTAATTTGACATGCATTGTACGCACATAGGCATCTACGCATCTTAGTAAAAGACCCCTGAATGATTTCTCCTTAATATCTCCTTTTTACATATGAATCTGGCACTGGATTGTTTCATGCTGTGTTCCTGAGTCTTAATCATGCTGGTGAAACTTCTATTTATTCATAAGGTGTCCGCATTTACAATTGCCTGTTTGGATACAGTTGAGAGTTGTCACTGATCAAGATCAAAATAATGACAAACAGGATGTCATCCAAATAAAGGATGATATGACTGAAAATACAGCAATGGTTATAAATGTGTAGAATGATACAGTTCCTGACTTTACACCCCTAAAAAAAAAAAGACTCTCCTAACCTGAAGTCCAAAAAAAGAGAAATTGTCATGTTGAACAATCAGCAACCAGAATTCTAGGTCTTCTTGGCCATAAGAGTACTATTTCTGAACTCCTTATGGAGCCCTTTTACCAAACTGCTGTAAAAGGTGGCCTCAATGTACCCTTCTTGGGTCTTTCCCACTTGCTGTAGTCATTTTTACCACAGCAATAAAATCCTATTTTCTATAGTAATGGCCATGCACTAATTTTCAACAAATGACGATTAGTATTTGAGCCCCTACCACCACCTATTTTTCAGGTGGTAAGGGCTCACCACTAACTCCGTGCTAACCAGTTAATGGAAACAAACACAAAGAAAATACAACTATGCAATAAGACAGGCCAAAAGGTCCTATTACAAAACCAAAATAGGACCAGATTACAAAGACATGAAGAAACTCTACCAACTCGTAAATAAACTACTAGACACCACCTCAGTTACCAAAACCAACATAGACATCCCATCTGCAGACAAACTTGCTAATTACTTCAATGAAAAAATAGTAAATCTACGCAATACACTTCATCAGGACAACACTTACATCAAATACTTCATCAATGGCCTGGACCCAACTTTTGGAGAATACCCAGTGGACCGAACTTGGTCAAACATTGCTCTCCTCACCGCCAAGACAGTCGCCCATGCGATTCATAGGTTCTCCAATACCCACTGCAAACTAGATGTCTGCCCCAGCTACCTACTTAAATCCGCCCCCGACCACTTCATAGCAGACCTCACATCCCACTTAAACTACCAACTCCAACACAGTCTCTTCCCTAAGGAATATGGCAATATCCTACTCACCCCAATACCAAAAGATACCAAGAAGAAAACAAGCGAACTCACCAATTATCACCCAGTTGCATCTATCCCACTAACAGTCAAACTGATGGAAAGCATGGTAACCAAACAACTTTCTGACTATATAAACAATTTCTCAATATTACATGAATCACAATCAGGATTTCGTTCCCTCCATAGCACTGAAACTGTGCTAATCACTCTCCTGGCCAAATTCAAGCAGGAAATGGCCACAGGTAAAAGCATACTCCTCCTCCAAATCGACATGTCGAGCGCATTCAACATGGTAAACCACAATATACAACTAAGACTCCTAGACTACTTTGGGATTGGTGGAAACATACTTAACTGGATCAAGGGCTTCCTATCCACCAGAACATACCAAGTAAAATCAAATTCAAACATATCACCGCCTTGGAAAACAGACTGCGGAGTACCTCAAGGATCACCACTATCACCAATACTTTTCAACATAATGATGACCCCACTAGCCAAGTCCTTATCCAACCAAGGCCTCAACCCATTCATCTACACAGGCAATGTCATAATATACATCCCCTTTAGACATGATCTGACAGAAATCACCAATGAAATCAAGCTCAGTTTGAACACCGTGGCCTCATGGGCAAATGCATTCCAACTGAAACACAACACTGAAAAAACACGTGGAGGGGCATAATCGAACGCAAACGCCTATCTCCATGAGCGTTTATCTCCGAGAACGGGTCCATGAAGGGGCGGGCCGAACCGTATTTTTGAAAAAAATGGACGTTTTTGAACTGGGCATTTGTTTTTTTTATCGATAATGGAAACTAAAAATGCCCAGCTCAAAAACGTCCTAATCTGAGCCATTTGGTCGTGGGAGGGGCCAGGATTGGCAGTACACTGGCCCCCCTGATATGCCAGGACACCAACTGGGCACCCTTGGTCAGTGCGGTGGACTTCAGAAAAAGCTCCCACATGCATAGCTCCCTTACCACGGGTGCTGAGCTCCCAACCCCCCTCCCCCAAAACCCACTACCCACAAATGTACAACACTACCATAGCTCTTAGGGGTGAAGGGGGCACCTACATGTGGGTACAGTGGGTTTTGGAGGCCTCCCATTTACCAGCACAAGTGTTGCAGGTGGGGGGGGGGATGGGCCTGGGTCCACCTGGCTGAAGTGCACTGCGGTACCCACTAAAAGTGCTCCAGGGACCTGCATACACGCAGGCCTCTAGGACTTGTTGCTGCTGTATAACATTGGCACACCAGTTGACACCTGAAGAGTAATCTCTCCGAAAGCATCCTTTATTGGAATAAGCATGTTTACTCACAGTTAACTGCAGAGGTTGTGCCCCACTGGCAATGAGTCTCCCTGGTACTGAGATTAGCAGTAGGTCAGAGCTGGCAGAATGCTGTACAATGCCCTCTTTCAGCCACATTCAAGCTAAGAACTAAGTTGTCTAATGTGGCTAACACAAGAAAGGAAACTAAAACTGGCTTACAAAAATGGCCACTACCGCATGGACTACAACAGGAAACACAACAGGGCACACTCTGACCCAGTAGGCAGGGGGAAAAGCACCATGGGAGAAGAGCCTACCAACTACCAACATTGTGAGACTGTAACACAAGCTAATGAAATCACGGAGTCCAATACCCTACACCCACCACAATGCAATGCTGATGTGACCCTGTAGTGCACCTGAGAGCCACATCTGACCCAGGGAAAGGCTGTGAGAGGATCGAACACATTCTGCTGTCATGGAGGTGGGTACGGCATTTGAGGCTGGCATACAGGCTGGGAAAAAGTTTTTAAAGTGGGGTTTTTTTTTGGTGGGAGGGGGTTAGTGACCACTGGGGGAGTCTGGGGACATCATCCCCGATTCCCTCCAGTGGTCATCTGGGCAGTTGGGGCACTTTTTTGGGACTTATTTGTGAAAAAAAGGGTCCAAAAAAAGTGACCCAAAATTGCGGTAAAAACGCCTTTTTTTCGATTATCAGCTACAGACGCCTATCTCTCCTCGGCTGATAATCACACCCCAGTCCCGCCTCTGACATGCCTCCGACATGTCCCCGTCAACTTTATTTGTTTCCGCGACAGAGTGCAGTTGGAAATGCCCAAAATCGGCTTTCGATTATACCGATTTGGGCGCCTTTGCGAGAAAAACGCCCATCTCCCGATTTGGGTCGAAATATAGGCATTTTTCTCTTTCGATTATAAGCTGGATAGTCTCATCCTCTCATCTCAACACAATATGCCCAAACCCACAACTATAAACACCTCAGACTACACCCTCCCTATCTCAGACAGCCTGAAAATACTCGGCGTTACAATCGACCGTAACCTTATGCTCCAGTCCAGAGTCAAGTGAACTCCACAATTAAGAAAATGTTCCATTCAATGTGAAACCTTAAGTGTGTGAAACCATTCTTCCCAAGGGAAACACTTTGCAACCTAATACAAACAATGGTACTAAGCCATGAAGACTACTGTAATGGAATTTATGCGGGATGTAAAGAACAACTCACAAAGAAACTCCAGACTGCTCAAAACACAGCAGCCAGGCTGATATTTGGTAAAACACAATTTGAAAGTGCCAAACCCCTCTGAGAAAAACTGCATTGGCTCCCAATCAAAGAACATATTGCCTTCAAAATCTGCACCCTGGTCCACAAAATTATCTACGGCGAAGCCCCAGGATACATGACAGACCTCATAGACCTACCAACCAGAAACACAATCAGATCATCACGAACATACTTAAAGCTCCATTACCCGAGCTGCAAAGGACTCAAATACAAATCAACTTATGCATCCAGCTTCTCCTATATAAACACACAACTATGGAACGCACTGCCAAAAGCAGTGAAAACAACCTACGACCATCTAAACTTCAGAAAATCATTAAAAACCTGTTTAAAAAGGCATATCCCACCAACCCAACATAAATGCCAGAACTCTACAACACAGTAAAACCACAGCTCATAATGGACACCCATAACCCTTCCTCGCTTCTATCCCCACTGTGCCGAAACTCATGAACCTTATTCAACCACATCACCTTGTATTTGTTTCTCTACCAGACTTGGCGAACGCCTTCATGGTATTATGTAAGCCACATTGAGCCTGCAATAGTGGGAAAATGTGGGATACAAATGTAACAAATAAAATAAAAATTAATGCACTTTAATTTAGATGTGCTAACCATTTAGCACAAAACATGCCTACTCTCCACCCCCAGCAAAAACAATGTTTATTTTTTTTAGCACATTTGAAGCATATGCAAAATTACCATGGGGTACCTGAATGTACCCAATGGTAAGCACTTTTTTTTACTGCAGTAAGCATGTGCTAGTACTTATCACAGCTTAGTAAAAGGGTCCCTATGTCAAGTGTATTGGATGGATCATTGCGCAGATGGGGAAAAAAAAATCTTTTGTTAATCCATCCTCTAGATAGAGCAAATTATGTATCAATTAATAGCTACCTAGTTCCTTCTTAGGTATTATTGTGAAAGAAAAGAGGCTCAACTATATGAGAAATAAGATCAACTATGAAGAAAAGTCCTCCAATATGTATGAAGTTGAGATTCTTACATAGCTTAAAGCAAAAAACAGAAGAACATCCATGTTGAGTCAGACCAAGGTCCATTCAGTCTCAGACAGAGGCCAAACCAGGCCACAGATTCCCAGCAGATCCCAAAAAGTGCATGATTAATAATATAAAATGACTTTTCTTCCAGGGACTTGTCCAATACTCTTATTGAATCTCACTATGTTGACCACCTTAACTACTTCTGTCAGTAGATTCTACAGCTTAATTATACACTGCATGAATTATTTGGGAATTTGTCTCATCTTGATTTAGTCGATTGGGAATTAATGTCAAACATTTTCTACAACTATGGCATTCAAGACCAGGTACTGAGTTGATTACAGGGTTTCTTTGAGCATAACTCTTATATGGTCAAAAAAGATGGTATCTTGTCACCAAGGTGAAAGGCTTTTTGTGGTGCCCCACAAGGGTCACCCCTTTCACCATTGTTATTTAATATACTTATAATATCGATTGATGAAGTTCTTGACTGTCAAGGTTTCACACATTTAATTTATGCAGACGACATCATGATCTTTTTGCCTTTGTTTCTGTCTTGGGCAGAGACTTTGAAACATATCCAAGAGTATATGAGCATAAAAGAAAATTGGATTTTAGTTCATCAACTTAAAATCAGTAAGGGGGAAAAAAAGATTTTATGGTTAGGACCTAGTAATGATCCAAGATACATTACTCATTTTAATATAGAGTATAATACTTTTTCATTGGATTGGCATTCGAAAATTATGGGGGTTGAATTGGACAGGTAAATGTTATGCTGAAATCTGTTTATTATATTCTCAGGAAGTTGATTTTACAGTAGATTCATTTAGGGGCCCTTTTACAGAGCAGTGGTAAGCATGCTAATATTGAACTACCACCATTTGAATGCTATTTTCCAGCACAGTGCTAACCCAACAATAATTGTACAGTGCCGCATGATACCCAGTTACCACTGGGTTAGTGCAGGAGCCCTTAACACCATGTCAATGGGTGCTGTTAAATGCTCCCCCCCCCCCCCCCCCCCACATGGCCATGCCATTTTTTGGCCTTTTTTACCTGTGGCACTAAAAAGGGCCGCAGCTTTCTGAAAAAATGGCTCCCTCCTCTAGCGCAAAGCCCTTTTTACTGCAGCTTGGTAAAAGGGCCCTTAAGGCAGGGCTGGTGGTTGGGAGGTGGGGATAGTGCTGGGCAGACTTATATGGTCTGTGCCAGAGCCGGTGTTGGGAGGCGGGGCTGGTGGTTGGGATGCGGGGATAGTGCTGGGCAGACTTATACGGTCTGTGCCCTGAAGAGCACAGGTACAAATCAAAGTAGGGTATACACAAAAAGCAGCAAATATGAGTTATCTTGTTGGGCAGACTGGGTGGACCGTGCAGGTCTTTTTCTGCCGTCATATACTATGTTACTATGATACTTGTTCAGTTTTTGTTGTTGTCTCATTTTAATTATTGTAACCTTGACTTGATTGGCTGCTCTCAAGCTTTACTTAAGCAATATCAGATTGATCAGAACACGGCAGTTAGGCTCATCAGTGGTTTAACTAGATCTGACTCAGTGCAAAAATGTTATTCCCTGTTTCATTAGTTGTTGATTAAGACACAGATTGATTTTAAATTTTTTGTTATGGCTTTTAAAATTTTGATTGGTGAGGCTCCTGCCTATATGATGCAATTTTTAACTGTATTTCATGGTGCCACTTTGAGAAATAATACTAAGGACCCGTTTTTAATTACTAAGGGGCCCTTTTACAAAGGCAGGGCCTAGGCACATCCAGCGCGTGTCAAATCAGCATTACCTCCTGGCTACCACTTGGCCCCGGTGGTAATTCTGAATTTGGCATGCAACGAAAAAACGTGGCAGAAAATATTTTATATTTTCTACCACGTGGCACTTAACTGGTGATAAACAGCAGTGGATGTGTGCTGATACCTACCGCCGGGGTAGCACATGAGATCTTACTGCTAAGTCAATATGTGGGGGTGAGGTTTCAGGCTGAAAATGTATGCACGCTGCTTTTTATTTTGCTGCATGTCCATTTTCCGACCCCATAAAAAAAGGCACTTTTTCCAAGATGTGGCAAAAACTAGCCTTGCATGCGTCCAAAAGACTCACTCACACTCCCGCAGGGCACTTTTTGCCATGGTTTAGTAAAGGGCCCCCTACACTAAAATGAAGTTAATATCATTCTGCATCTTTACAATATCAAATGGCATCAATACGGAATGGGCTACCTCTCTCACGTAGGGCTTGTAAAACATTTTTTAAGTTTAAAAAAATGTGTTAAAGCATTGCTTTATGTTAAATGTGGTCTTACAAACTCTTGATTTTAAATTAGTTTGAATTCTTATGTAGTCTCTTATTAGGGTATTAGATTTTATGTTTTTTTGCAGTTCCAACATAATGTAATTCCTGAATGTATTAGTTTCAGTTCTCTTTTTCTGTAATCTGCCCTGAACTGTACAGATTGTGGTGGAATAGAAAACTTGATATAATATAACAAAACAAAAACTGTCTGCAATTTGTTTTTAATCTGTTGGTCATTAGTTTGTTGCAGCGTCATCTTTTTGTAAATCCCCTGGTGGCAGAACAAGGTATTACAATGATGGTACCAAATATGTCACAGTGTTTCCCCAAAATGACTCAACACCGACCAGGGAGTTTAACATTAAAAATAAATATTTTTTTTATTAGTTGAATTATATTTAAATGTTAATGAAATTTTACCCAACTTGCAAATTTAACATATGTATTTCAATTACAGGTTTGCAACACAAATTAACATTGAGAGCATAAATATTAGTTACATAAATTATTTAAGCACGTTCAATTTTACAAAACACTAGATTCTTTAAAGTTTCTTTTCTCCTGTCTTTCAGATTTCCGGAGACCTTCAAGGATCTCAACATGTAAGTTGTCCTCTACTCTTTTTTTTTTCCTTTTAGTTATCTCTCACTTATTGTTCAAGTTTCCTTTACTATTTTCTCTAATGTGCACTTTTTTAATAGTTTCAGTCACTTACCTGTTCTCTTTGTTTTCTCTCTGGCTCTCTTGAACGGTGGCCACCTTTTCTTTCAGGTGATGATCTGCAGCATCAACTTTCCTCCAGTATTTTCCTAGTAACATGTTCTCACCAATAGAGCTCTCTCCCAACTGCCAGCCTGAGCTGTTTGTCACTCTCCTGAGAGTTCCATCAGCATGCAGAACACTCAGCGCATGCACACAGACCACTCAATTTCACTGCACTGCTCACTGTCTCTACACCAGACCTAGAAGGAGCCAGGTAATCTTTTAAAATTTAACCCATAGGGTTCAATTTTATTATGTTAACAGGTTAAACAACCGATCCCTGTTTAAGCGTTTCACCCCATTCATAATTTTATAAACTTCTTTATATCCCATCTCAGACATATCTTATCAAGCATAAAGCTCTAACCTTTTTAGCATCTCTTCATAATGGAGGTGTTCTACTACTAGTACTACTACTACTTATCATTTCTATAGCGCTACCAGACGTATGCAGTGCTGTACACTTGAACATGAAGAGACAGTCCCTGCTAGACAGAGCTTACAATCTAATTAGGACAGACAAACAGGACAAATAAGAGATAAGGGAATTATTAAGGTGGGGATTATAAAATAAGAGTACTGAACAAGTGAGTAAGGGTTAGGAGTTAAAAGCAACATCAAAAAGGTGGGTTTTTAGCCTGGATTTGAAGACGGCCAGAGATGGAGATTGACGTACTGGCTCAGGAAGTCTATTCCAGGCATATGGTGCAGCAAGATAAAAGGAATGGAGTCTGTAATTAGCGGTGGAGGAGAAGTGTGCAGATAAGAGAGATTTACCCAGTGAACGGAGTTCCCGGGGAGGAGTGTAGGGAGAGATGAGAGTGCAGAGGTACTGAGGAGCTGCAGAGTGAATGCACTTATAAGTCAATAAGAGATTGAACTGTATGCGAAAATGGATAGGGAGCCAGTGAAGTGACTTGAGGAGAGGGCTAATATGAGCATAGCGACACTGACGGAATATAAATCCTGTGAGACCTGTGAGAAGCAAATTGCAATAGTCTAAGTGAGAGGTGATAAGAGTATGGATAAGGGTTCTGGTAGTGTGCTCATAAAGGAAAGGGCAAATTTTGGTGATATTATAGAGAAAGGAACAACAGGTTTTAGCAGTCTGCTGAATATGTGCAGAGAAAGAGAGAGAGGAGTCGAAGATAACCCCAAGGTTACGAGCTGATGAAACAGGGAGGATGAGAGTGTTATCCACAGAAATAGAGAATGGGGGAAGAGGAGAGGTGGGTTTAGGAGGAAAGATAAGAAGCTCAGTCTTGGTCATGTTTAGCTTCAGATGGCGGTGAGACATCCGGGCAGCAATGTCAGACAGGCAGGCTAATACTTTGGCCTGGATTCCTGCTGAGATGTCTGGTGTGCAGTGGTAGATCTGGGAGTCATCAGCGTAAAGATGATACTGAAAGCCATGGGATGAGATCAGAGTACCAAGGGAAGAAGTAAATATGGAGAAAAGAAGAGGTCCCAGGACAAATCCTTGAGGTACACCAACTGACAGTGGAATAGAAGTGGAGGAGGATCCACCAGAGTAAACACTACAATAGAGCCCTGAAATCCAAGTGAGGACAGTGTATCAAGGAGTAGGCTGTGATCAACAGTGTCAAAAGCAGCAGATAGATTGAGAAGGATGAGGATAGAATAGAGACCTTTGGATCTGGCCAGGAACAGGTCATTGGAAACTTTAGCAAGCACTGTTTCAGTTGAATGAAGAGGATAAAAGCCAGATTGAAGTGGATCAAGAATAGCTTGAGTTGAAAGAAAGTCAAGACAATGGAGGTGAACAGCACGTTCAAGTATCTTGGAAAGGAAAAGGAGGAAGAAGATGGGGCGATAGTTGGAAGGACAGATAGGGTCCAATGAGGGTTTTTTAAAGAGTGGTGTGACTACAGCATGTTTGAAGGCATCAGGAACAGTCACAGTAGAAAGCAGGGGCGTAGCTACGGGTGGGCCTGGGTGGGCCCAGGCCCACCCAATTTCACCTCAGGCCCACCCACCCAAGCGCACACACACTGCACCAGCTTAGCAGGGCAGAAACAGCACCCACTCTGGCTCAACTGATGATCTCTCCAGACTCGCAGCGGCGAACTGGTGGGCGGCAGCAATAAAAGTATAAAGCAGCCAGGCTCCTCGACTCCGTCCCATCCTTCGCTTTCACTTCCCTGCCCTCTCAGCGTCCCGCCCGAAAGGAAATGACATCAGAGGAAGGCGGGACGCTGAGAGGGCAGGGAAGTGAAAGCGAAGGACGGGACGGAGTCGAGGAGCCTGGCTGCTTTGTACTTTTATTGCTGCCGCCCACCAGTTGGCCGCTGCGAGTAGAGAAGGAAGAAGGCCATTTAGAAAATCTTTTTTTCTACTCCCCCGCGCAGCCGTCGCCGTTTACTCAAAACACAGCAAGCAACCCGAGCTGCTGCCTGCATCCACGTTGTCGTTCTTTATTGTTGGTAAGGAGAGGGAAGGATGGGACTGGGAGGGGTAGTGAGCAGAGGGAAGGATGGGTCTGGGAGGGGTGGTGAGTACAGAGTATGGGGGACTAATGAAGTGGGTGAAAGATGGGGGAGGAATTTAGGAGACTGGGTAAGGGAGAGACAGAGGGGGGAATGGGAGTGCTGGAGAGGGAATGAGAGTGCTGGAGAGGGAATGAGAGGGAGATGGTCAAAGCTCAAAGGGGAGAGAAGAGAAGAGAAATTGCTGGACATGGAAGGGAGGGCAGGGGAGAGAGGAGAATTGCTGGATATGGATGGATGGAGGGAGGGCAGGGGAGTTGCTGGACATGGGTGGATAGAGGGGATGGCAGGGGAGAGGAGAGTTGCTGGACATAGGTGGATGGAGGGGAGAGGAGAGTTGCTGGACATGGATGGAGGGGAGGGCAGTGAAGAGAGGAGGCTTCCTGGACATGGATGGATGGAGGGGAGGGCAGGGAGATAATTGTTGGACATGGATGGAGGTGAAGGAAGGGAAGACAGGACGGAGATGCACATGGATGGAGGGGAGAAAGAAGAAATTCTGAACATGGATGGAGGGGAGGGAAGACAGAGGAAGGAGATGCACATGGATGGAGGGGAAGGGAGAGAGATGAAATGCTGACATGGATGGTGGGGAGGGAAGAGAGAGGAAGGAGATGATATGAGGGAAAAGGAAGAGAAGAGAAAAACTGCACATGGATTGAGAAAATAGGCAGAAGCTGGATCCACTGGACAGTCAAGTCTGCGGAGGACCCAGCTTTTACTTACGGATGTAGAGCAAGAAATGAAGAAGAAAGGAGGAAAGTAAAGAAATAAATGGAAAGGAAGCCCAGGAAATGGAGTTAAGAGGACAGATAGCAGCAGAATCAGATACTGGGCCAGCATGATAAGAAAAACAAAGTCACCAGACAACAAAGGTAGAAAAAAATCATTTTATTTTCATTATAGTGTTTGGAATATGTCCACTTTGAGAATCAGGTGCTCAACATTAAAAGTTTATATTTATTTACTTATTTATGGCATTTTATCCCACATTAAACATGAATTAGATTGGAACCTGGGATCATTTAATTTTATTTTTCCTGGCGAGAGTAATGCATTGCCTCCCCCCACCCCAGGCTCTCTCCCCGGCCATAGCCAGCTCTGCAATTTTGAGGGGAGGTGGGGGGGGGGGGGCGCAGAGGTGGACTGGGGAGAGAGCCTGTTGTTAAACATTTACCAGCAAACCACTGTCTAGTGCCCACCCATCCAACCTGTTGGCCCACCCAAAAATTGACTTCTGGCTACGCCACTGGTGGAAAGTGAAAGATTGAGGATATGACAGATAAAAGGGATGACAGTAGGAGAGATAGTGTTAAGTAGATGGGTGGGAATAGGATCAGAGGAACAGGTAGTTAGTTTTGAGGAGGAAAGAAGATGTGTATTTTCATCTTCAGTGATTTCAGAAAAGGAAGAAAAGGAGGCAGGGGTTGGAGGGTTGAGAGAATGGATTAATAGAAGGTATAGGTGACCTGGGTGAGAATTCAAGTTTAATCTTGTGAACCTTATCATGAAAGTACTCAGCCAGAGTCTGGGGAGAAAGTGAAGGGGGATTTGGAGGTGAAGGCACTTTGACGAGAGAGTTCAGTGTGGCAGAGTGACGTTGAGGGTTTGAGCCAAGAGAATTTGTCAACTGGATGTAATAGTCCTGTTTGGCAAGTAAAAGAGCAGACTGGGAGGATGTCATCAAGAATTTGAAATGTATGAAGTCAGCATGGGCACGGGATTTCAGCCAAAGGCATTCAACAGAGCAGGCACAGGAACGTAAGTAGCAGATTCTAGAGGTCAGCCAAGGTTGGGGTTTGGTACGCCTTACAGAATGGGGGATGGAAGGAGCAAGAGTATCCAGAGCAGAGGAGAGAATAGTATTATAGGAAGAGACAGCCTCATTGACAGACTTGGATAAGAAGAGATTTGAAACACTGGAGGACAGAGTAGAAGGGTCAATAGCCTGAAGATTCCTAAATGTATTGGTTAAGATTGAACGGGACTGAGGAGGAGGAGGAGGAGGAGGGTGTTTAAGTGTGAAACTTATCAGATGATGGTCAGAGAGGGGAAGAACTGAGGTACAAAAACTGGAGAGTGAGCAGTTTGAGAAAAGGATAAGATCAAGACTGTGGCCATTCTGGTGAGTGGGGGCAGTGCAGCACAGTTGAAGATTGCAAGAGGATGTTAAAGCAAAAAACTAAGAAGCATAAGAGTCAGAGGGATCATTAACATGAATGCTAAAATCCCCAAGAATGAGGGAAGGAGATGAAGGTTCAAGAAAGAAGGAAAGCCAGGCATCAAAGTCAGTGAGAAAGGAATAAATGGACTTATCAAGGGGTCAATAAATGACTGCTACTTGGAGAGGCAGAGGAGTGAATTGACGGATGGAGTGGACTTTGAAGGAAGAAAAGCAGTGATACTGGGGTGGAAGAAGAGGTTGAAATCTACAAGAGGGTGAAAGTAGTAGCCCAACACCACCTTCACAGTGAACTGGGTGAGGAGTATGGGATAAAAAATAACCTCCATGGCATAGGGCTGCGACTGAAGCAGAACCTTCAGGGCAAAGCCAAGTTTCAGTTAGGGCAAGCAGATGGAGAGTACGAATAAAGAGGTCATGGATGTAGGAAAGTTTGTTACAGACAGAGCGGGCATTACACAGAGCATACGAGAAAGGCAGCGAAGAAGGGGGGAGGAGAGGAACAGAAATTAGATTGGCGACATCATGGTGAGACCTGCACAAACAGGATGAGAGCTGATATGGAGGACCAGGATTGGGAATGATGTCCCCAGCAGAGAGCAGGAGAAGGAGCAAGAGAGTACGGAGAAGAGTAGGAGAGGTATGATGACAGCGAAGAAGGCAAGATGTACTCAGATAGAAAGGAGATGGATGAATGGAAGGAAATGTTGAAGGTTGAGAGCTGAGAAGAAGGAAGAAGACAAAAGAGTTGGTGAGATGATGAAACCAGAGGGTGGGCAATGTGTCCCTGCAGTGTACAGTGTTTTGAGATGGAAAAAAGACTAGGAATGGACAGTACCAAGAAGAGAAAGTGTATGTATGTTTTTAACTCAAGCTGCCCAAATTTTAGGTGGCTATATTATAGCTAAATTTTAGCTCAAAATCTAGCAGGCTTGGATTCTGCTAAGAATCATCTTATGAAAGTACAATTTAACCAACCAATTTAAGGGGTCCTTTTACAAATTTATTTATTTATTTTATTGCATTTGTATCCCACATTTTCCCATCTCTTTGCAGGCTCAATGTGGCTTACAATACATAATGGATAGTTGAAATGAGAAGAGAGTAAACATTTGATGTTACAGAAGGATTTGGGTTGCATGGTAGTGGAATAAATAATAGTAAAATACAGAAGGCATTAATTTACATTCAGGGTATATGTGGGAGTGTCACATGACTTGGTATTTGTGATAAATCTTGTCGAAGAGATGGGTCTTTAGTAGTTTCCGGAAGTTGGTCAGTTCATAGACCGCTTTCAGGTTACGTGGCAATGCGTTCCAGAACTGTGTGCTCATATAAGAAAAGGTTGATGTTTGCATTAATTTGTACTTTAAACCTTTACAGTTGGGAAATGAAGATTAAGGAATGTGCGAGAAGATTTTTTAGCATTTCTGGATGGTAGGTCTACCAGGTCTAACATATAAGCTGGAGCATCGCCATGGATGATCTTATGTACTAGGGTACATACTTTGAACGTGATGCGTTCTTTGAGTGGGAGCCAGTGTAACTTCTCTCGTAGGGGTTTTGCACTCTCGTATTTTGATTTTCCAAATATGAGTCTGTCTGCCGTGTTCTGGACTGTTTGGAGTTTTTTGAGTATTTGCTCTTTGCAGCCAGCGTAGAGTGGGTTGCAGTAATCTAGATGACTGAGTACTAATGATTGTACTAGATTACGGAAGACGGTCCTCGGGAAGAATGGTCTTACTCTTTTTAATTTCCACATTGATTGGAACATCTTTTTGGTTGTGTTTTTCACGTGGTTCTCAAGTGTTAGGTGCCGATCAATGGTAACTCCAAGAATTTTCAAGGTCTCTGAGATGGGTAGGTTTAATTTTGGTGTGTTGATGGTGGTGAATTTGCTCATGTTGTGTACTGCTAAGGATTTACAGCCTGCTTCACTAACGCAGACTACTCAGTAATTACTGTGGATTCTTTTGGATTTGTATTAGGTTTTTAGACCTTTATTGGAGGTTCTAAAATCTACAATGATTAAAATATATACAGTGAATAAGATATATATAATGATTAGCTATATAACTGAAAAGAAACAATACCTATAATCATTCTATATATAATTAAACAAAACCTATCTATAAACAATCATTACATCACTGGTCCCTACATCTAAGCAATGCTAAGAGTTCCTAGACCAGGAAAAGAAGCAATAAAACAATCATGACTGGTCCTTACATCATGCAGGCTCTTATCATCAGCTGGGGAGCCCTGTTCACAGCAAAAGCCAGGAGCTTCTTTGACCAGGAAACATGGTTCTCTGCTCAGTATGAACATTACTCACAGATGAGCTCCCAATTTTACTGCCAGAGCCCCCCCCCCCCTTTTTATTAGGTTTAGAACTCATGTTCGGAGCTAAGGAAACTTACCGAATGCTTGAGAAACAAGCCATACTGTGGGAATGTGGACACATGTTTCCCAGTCCAAGTAGCCAATCTGAATTCAAAAACAGGCTCCACCTCCCCCTTCACATACCAAATTAATTAGAGCTGTGTCTTATCTTCTACGTTCCAACTTTTCTTCACACAAAGTTAAACAATCATTTTTAAACAGAATTACTTCTAATCAAAAATACAGACCCCGAGTGCACTGGTCGAAAAAGGCAGAGTTGAAGAACAGTCTTTAAAATTCACTTTTATTACATTGTGCACTAACAAAATGGTGTGCAATAGTGTAGGCATGGGTTTTGGGTGTGCGCTAATGCATTTTGTAGTGCGCCTGTAAAAAAAGGCCTTTTTTTGCCGAAAATGGACGTGTGGCAAAATGAAAATTGCCGCGTGTCCATTTTGGGTCTGAGACCTTACCGCCAGCCATTGACCTAGCGGTAAAGACTCACACAGTAACTGGGCAGTAATGACCTATGCGTGCCAAATGCCACTTGGCGAGCGTCCATTACACGCGCTAGAAAATAAAAAATATTTTTCAGACACGCGTAGCAGATGTGTGCCAAAAATTAAATTACTGCAAGAGCCACACGGTAGTCGGGCGGTATCTCCATTTTGGCACGCGTTTGGCGCGCATAGATGCTTACGCGGCTTAGTTAAAGGACCCTTAAGGATGCAGAGATTGCTTTGAAAATGCACCTGACAGTAACAGAGTAGATGGCAGAAAAATGGACCACAACATCCAGGGAACTCAGTCATTTTGCTCCAAATCGACAAAGATATATTCCAGTTGCTAGCCATAGGAGCTTCTCTGCTTGTAGAAAAATTGCCTTATCCGATATTATTCTGTCAGAAATAAGCCATGAATATTTTATTTGCTCTCTTTTGGCTTCTTAAGAGCAACAAAATTGAATGCTTTACTGAATTTATAAGGAACTAGAATAAGCCTCAAAGAATTTCTGCTGTCACCTACAAGGACTGAAGTTTATACCTCTAACTTATGCTTTTACACTTGTTCTGCCAATAATCTTGTAGTTAAACAAGCTCAACAGTCTCCAAGGCATAGCCATTAATGAGGAAATTGTGCCCTGTTACTATTAGATGCTCTATTTAAATTTTAGTGCTTTTGATTTTTAAACAGGCAAAAAAATGATAGATTATTGTAATGCTGTATTTATCCTATAAAAACTACTGTGAGAGTCTTTATAAAATCAGTTAATCAATGCTAGACTATTTTCAATAAGGCTAGGTCATTAGAAAGTGCATAATACAGAGTACTTTCAGTGTGCTTCATTTTAAAATTTAAACTGATGACATTTATTTCAATGACATGATTAATGAAATGTCTGCTACAATTAATTAATGAACTGGGCTCCAAACATTATAAAGTCAATCAGCTGTGGAAGTCTTATCACAATGGAAACAGGCAGCTGAGTTCTGTTTTTATACTATATGCATATAAAAGTTTATTCCAATATAAACAACAAACTTTCCTTTTAAACCAGAACATTCTCTGTGTTGACTTTTGACTGTTTGATCTTTTTAATTTGTTGTATCATTGTCATAGCAGCTGACCAAATAGTGATAGCACCTGCTCAGGAGCTACTTGGAAGTTCTGTCCATGATCTCAACACATATCTACCCAAGGTATCAACAGGACTTTTGGAGTAAAGTCTACTTCTTTTGCAGCACACAACAGCAGGCATATACCTTTTGCATGCACCCAAGATGCAATACATCCTCTTTTGGATATTCCTTTGGGCACATTCATCAGGATAATTCTAGTGATATCTGTGATATTTTTATGTTCTTATATATTGTCTGCAAGCCTGAAAACTATCAGTCATTTACAATTAGGCAGTGCTTTTTTTGTGTCGGTACGGTGTACCGGCACCTTTTTTTCTGAGGGCCGGCAGCTCCCCTACTTCTTGCAGATGGACAGACAATAAAGAACGACAACGTGGATGCAGCAGCTCACAGGTTTGCTTGCTGTGTTTTGAGTGAACGGCGACGGCTGAGCGGGGGAGTGGAAACAGAGATTAATCAAATGTCTTCCTTACTTACAATGGACTAGATAGGCTTACTTCCACTCCACTCTCTATTTACCGAAGTTGCAGCGGCGAACTGGTGGGCGGCGGCAGTAAAGGCAGCAAGCAGGCAGGCTCGCCTCTGTCCTTTGCTTCCTTGCCCTCTCAACATCCCGCCTTCCTCTGATGTCATTTCCTTTCCGCGAGGGCGCATGAGAAAGGGAAGGCTGTCCAGTAGACCAGAGTGCAATTTGATCCCTTGAGAAAGCTGCGTTGAGCGAAACAGGCACCTGTTGGGGCAAGCACCAGCACCTGGACATGGAAGTGAAGCAAAGAGGGGCAACACTAGCACCCAGATACTTAAGCTAAGTAGAGATTTAACACTGTAGTTAAGCATAGCCTAGCCTCAAAAGCTCAGCATATGAGTTCACAGTGTGTACACTGACAGTTTGAAGTGAGAGAAGTGAGAAAGTAACCTCCATGATACCGTATATACAAAAAGTGAAAAACATAAAAATATTTTTAAAAAGCCAAACTATAGATTTGGAGAAAACATTGAACAAAATTTAAGGAGGAGGAAGGGACTGTCGATGATTATAATTGTCGCAAAAACAAGAGGCGTCACCAAGAAAGGTGATAAAAACAATCTTGGCAACTGTTGAGACTTTCCCTATAACATAACAGTGAAACAACAGTTGTACGCATTGATTTTCTACTAGTCTTTGTATTATATATTTTGAACATTATAGTAGAACATTGCTACCTAATTTTTACAGTATTTCTCGGATAAGCAGCATAGTAACATATAGTAACATAGTAACAGACGGCAGATAAAGACCTGAATGGTCCATCCAGTCTGCCCAATAAGATAAACTCATTTTACATGGTATGTAATACTTTATATGTATATCCGAGTTTGATTTGTCCCTGCCTTTCTCAGGGCACAGACCATAGAAGTCCGCATTGCACTGGTTTTATTCTCCAAATACCGGTGTTGCCACCCAATGTCTGCTAAGATTCCATAGATCCATTCCTTCTAAACAGGATTCCTTTGTGTTTATCCCCCGCATGTTTGATTTCCATTACCGTTTTCATCTCCACCCCCCCCACCCCCACGGGAGGGCATTCCACATATCCACCACCCTCTCCGTGAAAAAATACTTCCTGACATTAGTCCTGAGTCTGCCCCCCTTCAACCTCAATTCATGTCCTCTAGTTCTACCGCCTTCCCGTCTCCGGAAAACATTCATTTGCGGATTAATACCTTTAAAATATTTGAACATCTGTATCATATCACCCCTGTTTCTCCTTTCCTCCAAGGTATACATGTTCAGGTCAGCTCTCCTCGTACGGTTTGCAACGCAAATCCCATACCATTTTCGTAGCTTTTCTTTGCACCGCTTCCAGTCTTTTTACATCTTTAGCAAGATACGGCCTCCAAAACTGAATACAATACTCCAAGTGGGGCCTCACCAACGACTTGTAGAGGGGCATCAACACCTCCTTTCTTCTACTGGTTATGCCCCTCTCTACAAAGCCTAGCATCCTTCTGGCCACAGCCGTCGACTTGTCACAGTGTTTCTTCACCTTCAGATAATCCGACACCAACACCCCAAGGTCTCTCTCCTGAGTCGAGCTTACTAATCTCTCCCCTCCTATCCGGTATCTCTCTTTTGGGTTTCTGCACCCCACGTGCATCACTCTACACTTTTTGGCATTAAATTTTAACTCCTTGGTAAAATAGAAACCTGAAAATATAATCCCTATAATTTAACACTATTCCTATAGGGATTATATTTTCAGGTTTCTATTTTACCAAGGAGTATCTATATAAGAGGAGAAACTGAATGATTTAACTTTCCCAGAAGACATTTATATTAAACTTTAACTGCCAGACCCTCGACCATTCTTCTAACATTCAGAGATCCCTTCTCATCGTTTCTACTCCCTCCAGGGTATCCACTCTATTGGCTATTTTCGTGTCATCCACAACAAGACACACCTTTCCTTCCAACCCTTCAGCAATATCTCCCACAAATATATTAAACAGAATAGGCCCCAGCACTGACCCCTAAGGAACTCCACTGCTCACCTTCCTTTCCTCCGAGCGGATGCCATTTACTACCACCCTCTGCCACCTGTCGGTCAACCAGTTTCTTATCCAGTTCACCACTTTCGATCCTAAATTCAACCCTTTCAGCTTATTCACAAGTCTTCTGTGGGGGACTGTTTCAAAGGCTTTGCTGAAGTCCGTAGATTACATCTAGTGCACGTCTCTCATCCAGTTCTTTGGTCACCCAGTCAAAAAATCAATAAGATTAATTTGGCATGATTTTCCTTTGGTAAAGCCATGTTGCCTCGGGTCCTGTAACCCATCGGTTTCTAGAAAGTTAACTATCCTTTCTTTCAGCAGCGACTCCATTATTTTTCCTACCACCGAAGCGAGACTTACCGGTCTGTATTTTCCCACTTCTTCCCTGTCTCCACTTTTGTGAAGAGGGACCACATCTGCTTGTCTCCAATCTCACGGAACCTCTCCCATCTCTAAAGATCTATTAAATAAATCTATTAAATAAATCTTTAAGAGGTCCCGCCAGGACCTCTCTGAGCTCCTTCAGTATCCTGGGATGTATCCCATCCAGCTGCATAGCTTTATTCACCTTCAGATTCTCAAGCTGTTTATAAACTCTTTCTTCTGTAAACAGCGCAGTATCCAATCCATTCCCAGATGTTCCCTCAGCAGCCAACCATGGTCTTTCTCCAGGATTTTCCTCCGTGAACACCGAAGAGAAATAATTGTTTAGCACGTTCGCTCTATCTTCATCACTCTCCTCATAGCCATTCTCATTATCTTTCAGTCTCGCAATTCCATCCTATCTCTTCTCCTTTCTCCAATATATCTGAAAAAAGTCTTGTCACCTCTCTTTACATCTTTAGCCATTTTTTCTTCCGCTCGCGCTTTCGCTAGCCGTATTTCCCTCTTCGCTTCTTTCAGTTTAATCTGATAATATTTTCCGTGATCCTCTTGTTGTGTTCTTTTGTATTTCTTGAACAAAGCCTCTTTTGCTCTTATTTTTTCAGCTACTTGTTTGGATAACCATATAGGCTTCCTGTTTTTGTTTACTTTCCTCACAAAAAGATTAGTTGCCATATTTATAGCAGCTTTTAGCTTGGACCACTGTTTTTCCACTTCTTTTACACCTTCCCACATCAACAGCTCCTTCTTCAGGTATTCCTCCATTTTATCAAAATCAGTACATCTGAAAGGTTTGAGTTTTGTGCGTCCACACTCCACCTTCGCCCTTATATCAAACCATACGGTGTGATGATCACTATTACATAGGTGAGAACCCACCCGGATATCGGAAACACTACCTCCATTAGTGAGCACTAGATCCAGCATCGACCCTTCCCTCTTGGGTTCTGTCACCATTTGTCTGAGCAAGGCATTTTAACAGGCATCCACAATCTCTCTACTTCTTTCTGATTCCGAAGACAGGACGTTCCAATCCATGTCAGACAAATTGAAATCTCCCAACAGTAGCACCTCCCCTTTCATACTAATCTTTTGAATATCTTCTACTGGATCCTTGTCTAACTTCTCTGTTTGTGCAGGAGGTCTCTTTCCAGGACGATCCATAAAGCTTCTTCTTTCCCCAGGTTCCCCGCATTTTAGCTGCTCTGATATTCTCTCACACATACAGAGCCACTCCTCCACCTCTTCGGCCCTCTCTATCCTTCCGAAAAAGATTATAGCCCGGTACGGTCAATCATCCCATTCATGAGAATCATTGAACCACATCTCCATAATAGCAACAATATCCAAGTTTTCTTCAAACATCAGGGCTTGCATGTCTTGAACTTTTTTACTTAGACTACAAGCATTTGTGCACATATAGCTTTTGTGCTTAGTGAGCTTGGGTGTTTTTTTTTTTTTAATATTTACATGACCTTTCTCTCTGCTATCATGTTTATTCTGGGGGTGACTTTCCAAAATCCCCTATTTCCTTTGTCACCCCACCCTCTAGTTTAAATGTCTAGAAACATACTGTCTGAATTTCTCTCCAAGGATCCTTTTTCCCATCACAGAAAGATGTAGCCCATCATTACAGTACAGCCTTTTATTTTTCCACATATTACCCCATTCTCCTATGTATCTAAAACTTTCTTCTTCACACTACGACTCAAGCCACTTATTGAATTGCTCTGTTTTCCGTAGTCTTTCCTCTCCCCTCCCCAACATAGGAATTACTTCAGAAAAAGCATAAATTCTGTTTTACTATTTTTGGATCTTGCCAGGTACTTGTAACCTGGTTTGGCCAGTGTTAGAAACAGGATACTGGGCTTGATGGACCGTTGGTCTCTCCCAGTATGGCAACGCTTATGTTTTTATGTTCTACGTCCAGCAAAGAAGCAACCAATAGTAACATCCATTCCTTTACTTATTTTCATGCAGATTGAAAGGGGAAAAATGGGGGGGGGGGGGGGGATAACGTGCTTGCTGGCTTCACACATAACAGCCCTGAAAACCCTAATGAACCATTTTTACTTTTCCAAAGCCTTACCGGTTAAGATGGACTTGAATTACAACAGTCAACAGCCTATTTCTGTCCTCTCAGTCTATCCCCCACCCCTAGCTTCAACAGAACCATTTGAAGAACTTTGCATTTTAATATTAAATGTTTCCCCCTCAACCAAAACTCTTATTGTTTAAGGTGATTTTTTAACATTCATGAACAACATTGGTTTGACCCAACATATTCACTTCCCCTCTCAGGCCGTACTTTAGGTCTAGTCTTTTCTTCCCCTTCCCTTTACTAAGCCTTTATGCAAACAAATAGTTTGCCCCATCTTCTGTCCACAAACCACTACTTGATCCTGTTTCAAATTGTCAGATCAGTGGGTTTGCTCCCTTCCAAAGCAGGGAAGATTAGGATCTTTCATCATAATTTGAACCTTGATGCTCTGGACATACTTTCTTGCAAATTGTCTCAGGATGATTAGGTCAATAAGTAGCACAATAGTGTTAGTTATGCCCTGGATTCAGTGGATCCTTATAGAGAATGTAATACTCATCCAGAATACTCCCATCCTTGGTACCATTTGGCTATCTTATTCTGGTTCTACTAGGGAAGTAGGACACAACAATTTTCATGACATCCAAAATTTTGGATATCCCATTACTAGTAAAGGATATGGTTACTGTGTTAAGTAAACTATATTCCAATCTGATAAACATCCTCCATGATTTGTTCCTCCTTGTGTTCCTTATGGAAAATCTGATTTTGTTTGTGTGTGTTACATTTGTACCCTGTGCTTTCCCACTCATGGCAGGCTCAATGCGGCTTACATGGGGCAAAGTAGGGTTAAGTGACTTGCCCAGAGTCACAAGGAGCTGCCTGTGCCTGAAGTGGGAATTGAACTCAGTTCCTCAGGACCAAAGTCCACCACCCTAACCACTAGGCCACTCCTCCACTTAAATGCATGTTTGACAATAAAGATATTTAGCTCTTCATTGAGGGGTCCTTTTACTAAGGTGCGCTGAAAAATGGGCTGCGCTAGGTGTAGGCACGTGTTTTGGGCATGCACAGATTTGTTTTTCAGTGTGCCTGTAAAAAAGGCTTTTTAAAACGTTTTGCTGACAATGGACGTGCAACAAAATAAAAACTGGCGCATGTCCATTTTGAGTCTGAGACCTTACCACCATCCATTAACTTAGTGATAAGGTTTCATGCGATAAGTGTGCGATAATCGTCTATGCACGTAGAATGACAATTACTGCCCGGTTTCCACCATGCACAGGAAAATAAAAATTATTTTCTGGCACACGTAGCGGATGTGTGTAAAAAATGAAATTATCGCCCGGGCCATGCGGTAGCCAGGCGGTAACTCCAAATTTACGCATGTAGGATGTATGTACGTGCCTATGCGGCTTAATAAAAAGGCCCCTAATTCCTTCTTACATTGCATCAATTACTGCAATTCTATCTTAGCAAGGGTCAATTTAACTCTGACTAAAGGCTACAAACTGATACCACCATCAAAGTTATTTCTGGATCCGAAAAGTTTGAACATGTAACTCATTTTCTCTACAAATAGGCCTGGTTACCTTTGTCATTTAGAATCTAATTCATTATCGTTTTGTTGACCTACCAGTTTTTTTTATACTGATCTACCACACTACATATCTTCTCTCTTAACACCACACACATCTACCTACCCCATTAGATCCTTACAGACTTTCCAATTATGGTTACCCTCGTGGAGTTTTGGCTCAAGGTCATGTGAAATTTCTCTTTGTCTTATCTTGCCCTTTTACTTCTAAATGGGTTCCCAAAGATATTGATTAATATGATACAAGGGAGGCTGATGTGGTCATTTTCAAAGAAGATGGACATCTCAAAATTGCCCCAAACAAGTCCATCTCTCGAAAATGTCCAAATCATAATTTTCAAAAGGCAGAATTTGGATGTTTTACATTGCAGTTCTTCTAAAAAAGCAAGGGGGTGTGTTAGAGGCGTGTTCAACACTGGTCTAGGCAGGCCCAAAATTAGGATATCTTTGGTAATAATGGAATGGGATGAAACGTCCAAGGCAAAAAAGAAGGATGTTTTTATCTAGACCTGTTTCAATCATGTCCAGGGTACAAAAAGGTGCCCTAGTTCAGACGCTGACCACTAGAGTGATAAAAGCATGACCCTTTCTTCATCTCCTAGTAGTTACTGACCCCCTCCCATCCCCCTACAAAGTGCAAGTGACAGTGCATACCAGGCTTTATTACAGCTTCAGGTATTATGGCCATTCCTAATAGAGCAGCAAGAAAATGTAAGGAGTAGCCTAGTGGTCAGTTCAGTGGACTTTTAACAATGGTACCCAGGTGTAAGTTCCACTTTACCTCCTTAAGGGGTTCTTTTACTAAGGTGCACCAAAATGTGGCCTGCACTGGTGTAGACGCATGTATTGGATATGCGCAAGTCCATTTTTCAGTGCACCTGCAAAAAAGGCCTTTTTGGGGCCTAAAATGGATATAAAAGGAAGAAAAAAATGACGTCAGATGCCAATGTATAAATGAAAGCAAGAAATGGCTCGGTACTTCCAGAATGAAAAAGCAGTTGCAGTGAAGTGAGGAATATAGACAGAACCATAGATTGAGAATAAGTACTGAAGTGTATTCTTGTATTAACTCTATTACTGTTTTATAGAGTCACCAAAATCATGGACCCTGAGGCAGAAAGGAAAAAATGAAACCTTGGCCAACGTCGGCCGTGGAGTGGAGAGTGTGAGTGACAACATATGGAACACAGCATTAAGATAAGTGCTGGTTTATTTGTCAAACAAACAAACAACTAACAGTGAATGACTTTATAAGAAGGGGAGGTTTTTTGCCTATGATGACAGTAAGAACTCTGGATATTTAAAAGCCTGAGAGCTGGATTGAGGAGTCTGTTGAGGCTTTTTCCTGCATAAAAAAGAGTACATTGATACTAATCATTTGGTTCATTGGAGTTAGGATCTTTTGAGTGAGATTGTAAATGCACGGGAAGCCCAGGTATAATTTTAGCCTTACTGAGGAGAGCAATTCTCAGCCAAGATAGTATACCCAGGTAAATGTCAATGCTATCAGATAAATCCCTCTGAAAATTATCCTTCTGAGGTATAATAAATATAGCTAAATTCATACAGATTAAAAGTTTAATGTTTTGACCTTGAGATATGGAAGATTAGATTAGAATGGAAAGATGAATATAGGTTACTTTAATTTACATAGAAAATCAATGACAATCCTTCAGCTAGACATATGCCAAATTTAGTAGCAAGAGAAGTAATAAACTAGTGTCTGCTGAATGAGTTCAAGGTCTAGTCTACAACATAACCACTATTACATTAGTGTAAGGATCCAAAATGGCAAACCTTCAATCTCTTAAAAAAAATTGGCAGTCAATAATGCTCAAATGTTTATGGAGAAAAAATGCAGGTTTTGGCACTTCATCATTTTTATAACATGTTTATGCATATTATATATTTAAAAAAAACATGTATAATGCAATTTTGAATTTATGTTTAGACATATTCTTATTTAGAAGCCAATATATGCAACCTTGGCATTGGTTCAAAAGGGGCCAAGCCTTTTTTTGTCAGCTGAGAAAGTTTGAGACGTCAATTTGGGTGCTTTTCCCTGATTCCAGTGTTACATGATTCTACGATGTTTCCCAGTAAAACTTTAATTGTTTTTACTGTATGGTGTATGGTGTTTCCACCATGTCTTCATTATATGATGAGCTTATTTATAATATCATGCTATTTTTGTAATTCTGGGGTCGTTTTATAAAAGATTTTTCATGCTTAAACCCTGCTTTCCACATGTTAAAAGGTCCTTTCTAAAATCATTCCTGTTGAGCAAATCTAAGGACCCTGTTTACTGAGGCGCATTAGCGTTTTAAATGCACCTACAATTAGCGTGCACACTAACTGCCTATAGGGATATTGTAAGTGCGTATACAGTTAACGCGCATACATGGTTAACGCACGTTAAAAATGTTAGCACACCTACAACGTGGCTTAGTAAACAGGGCCCTAAGTGTGAGAGCATACACACACACACACACACAGTTACTGTCAGTACTCAGTGTGTTTCTTTATGAAAGATAAACGGACAATAATGATTATGATGAACATCGATTAAACATTTTAATTATATGATTAATCGTGATTAAAATGTTTAATCATGCAATTAATCATCTAAACCAAATGTAAAGAGTCAAACTACATATAGCATGTATGCTTAGTAGTTTACATTTTTTATTGTTTCTAAAAATTAAAAAGAAATCTGAATCAATTTTCCTTGAAAAACCTATAATACCTTCATGCAACTAGTTATCCATTAAGCTAATTATTTAGATGTAGCAGTTCATTGGCATTCCTGGGAAGCATAGATGATCTACTTTGGCAATAATAAATCCCACTTTTGATAATAAATGTCCATATGGGACGGCGGATGTTAGAGAACAAACAAAATGTCTCAGTTTCAGTTTATTTTTAATATACCACAAATCATAAATGATACATCTAAGCAGTTTACATAATCAATGGGGTAGAAGATTATTAGCACAAAATGTACATAAGTACATAAGTAATGCCACACTGGGAAAAGACCAAGGGTCCATTGAGCATAACATAGACAATATTTAAAAAGGAAACATATGGGCAGAGTCTCTTACAATCCCTAATTAAACTAGGTAAGAAACCAAGGGGGAGGGAGAAAAAAATTAGGACTTCTTTTACTAAGCCATGCTAGTGATTCTCGGGTGGCAAGTGAGAGGAAGCCCTTAGGAATTGAAAAGGCTCACTCTCATTTGCCAAGCTGGGATTCACTAGTGTGGCTTAGTAAAAGAGGCCCTTAGTCTGTTTAGAATATGAGAATGATTAATTGAAAAGATGAGTCTTAAGGGCTTTTTTATTATTATTATTATTTTGAGAATGAGGATTCAGTTCTAAGAGATGAGGCCACTACACTAACAAGAGTTACAAATTGAGTCCAGCCAGACGTAGTGTGTGAAGGAATAGTAAGGACGAGTTGAATGGAGGAACTAAGTGTGCATTGTGGTTTATAAAGTATGCTCACTAATAAGAAGCACATTAAATATGTATTTTATTCTTTCCTTCACTAAAAGTATTTAGTTTAAAGTAGATTAGTGCAACAAGATAATATTAGAAGTTGTTCATTTTAATTCAGATTATTAAATCTACTGAGTAGCACTACACTCAAAATGTTCCTCAGGTAAGTACTCTGGAATCTGATTTTCCTTTGAAATATTAATCTCTACGATGAATTATTTTGTTTGTATGAACACTCTAGTGTATGCCTATGTTTCTCTATCACTTATCTTTAAATTCATATAGGAAAACCTTCATGCAGTGGCTAGATCTGGAGATGCTAAAGATGATCTAGATACTCTTTACCAGGTAAATATGTCTTTGGCCTTTGTCTTCTAATATACTACCTTCACTTAAATCAATAATTAAGCCTGACTCCCTCTTTGGTGAATGCATTATCTACATGAAACCCTTCTCTTCTTTACTTCAGCCTTTACTGAAAAAATGTAAGAGATCTGCCTGTCAATAAAAATGCAAACTTCACTAAATTTGTGTTCAATACTTTTAAAAGCAAGAAAAAAAGGATTATTGTGTCGGGAAGGAAAAAGCCTCAGAAAAGTGCAGGTATAAATTCTTATATTCAAATCCTGCTCACTTCAATCATTGGCTTAAAAAACATTCCCATTTTTAACACATCTTCATTTATTGTCACTTTTAGAAAGTGCTCCGTAAGCTGGAGTGCGCAAGAGAATACATTTGGAAGAAGGTTCAGCACTCCCTGAGGCAGCAGTTTGGTATTGTAAAAATGGTGGCCACCATTAAAGAGACCTCTGCATCCATTTAAAAGTTAAGTAGCTGGAAATTACAATACGTTATAGACAACAAGTAGGGGTACTTTTAAAATGGGAATGTTTTTTAAGCCAGTGATTGAAGTGAGCAGGATTTGAATATAAGAATTTATACCTGCACTTTTCTGAGGCTTTTTCCTTCCCGTCACAATAATAATTTTTTCTTACTTTTAAAAGTATTGAACACAAATTTAGTGAAGTTTGCATTTTTATTGACAGGTAGATCTCTTACATTTTATTTATTTATTTATAGCATTTATACCCCGTTCTTTCCCGCTCGGTGGCAGGTTCAATGCGGCTTACAAGGTGTGGTATAAAGTTTCACAGGGAAGCACAACGTATATCACAAAGTATCACAGTGAGAACCCAGTTGTATAGAGTAGGACAGTGGGAAGAGACGTGTGGGATAGAATTGGAGTATGGGTGGTGCTAGTGGTGTGGATTGGGTTCGAAAGTTAAGTTGGGTTGTTTGGGTAGGCTTGTTTGAAGAGGTAAGTTTTCAGCAGCTTTTGGAAGGGTAGGTGTTCATTGGTTGTTCGGATGTGTCGAGGTATTGCATTCCATTCAGCCTCTCCGCTATGGCCCTGTCCTCCCTGAGAGTCCTTTTTGCTCCTTGATTAGTCCCACGGATTCCTTCACAGGCTTTCTGCATCTGATATACCTGAAAAGGGTAATTACTATGAGGTTTTTTTGCCTTTGAGGCTCGTTTCTCTTCGTATTCCCTTTTGGCCTTCTTTATCAATGCTTTGCATCTAACTTGCCAGTGCTTATGTTGCTTCTTGTTTTCTTCATTTGGATCTTTTTTTCATATTCCAAGTTCTTTTGGCTCTAATAGCTTGGTTGTTAGTGCACATAAAACTTTGCCTGGACCCTAACACTTTACATGTATTTTTTAATTTGTTTATTTTTATGCGCTGTATATTAATTATGGGGCCCTTTATACCTTTCAGGAAATCTAGACTGCCCCTATTTGACTGACTGTACATTTGTCCTTTAGATTGTAAGCTCCTTTGAGCAGGGACTGTCCTTCTATGTTAAATTGTACAGCACTGCGTAACCCTAGTAGCGCTTTAGAAATGTCAAGTAGTAGTAGTAGTAGTACAAAGGCATGCTAAAAAAAGGCCTGCGGTAGTATAGACGCGTGTTTTGGGCACAGAATCATTTTTCAGCGCACCTGTAAAAAATGCCTTTTTAAAATTTTTGCTGAAAATGGACGTCTGAGACCTTACTACCAGCCATTTACCTAGGTAAAATCTCATGCGATAACCGTGCGGTAATGACCTACTCACGCCAAATGTCACTTGGCGAGTGTAGCTGATGTGCGCCAGAAAATAAAAAATATTTATCAGGTGCAAATAGCAGATGAGCGCCAAGGTGGCTTAGTAAAAGGGTCCCCCTATGATTTAAGTACTGTTTCTAGCTTGATACTGCTGAGGCATCCCTTGTTGAGCGAAATGAGGACAACATCGGGTATAGTCTATAATAAACAACCGCATTTTAGAAAATTTCATCTGGGATCTATTTTTTTTTCTTTGATTTAATACAGATATGTATAGCCTTTTGAGTACATGTTGGATGATGCTAGTGATTTTAAAAGAAACATAGAAGGTGAATGATACACTTAAATACAAATGTTATAGTTCTTGCTCTTCAATAGATCAGTTAATAAACTATCTCTGACACTCTTATTTCCACAGAACTGAGCATATGTCAGTGGAAGTGAGGTAACTGTCAGTTATGACATCAATCTACTTCAAATTCTTTTACTGAAAGTAACTACTCTGTCGTAAGTAAAAGTTACAGGATAAATATTCAGCTAGCATGGTCAGTGATTTTTTTTGCAGCCATTGACGTCATGTCCTGATATTCAGTGCTGGACTATGTATGGACGCTAGCATTGAATGCCCAAATATGTGCAGATGGACAGCCTTTTACTGATTAGGTGCCGATATTCAACCTTAACAGGTTAAGCTGAACTGGCCAAAGATAGGACTGAAATTTGTGTGATCCTGTATGGCTGACTAACTTAACCAGGTAAGTGCAAACTTTGCCTTGACTCTGCCCCCAGACTGCCCATTGAATAGCTGGTTTCAGCTTAGGCAGTAGTGGTATCTGGTTAAAATGCAAAGGTGATTTAATTGGACTGGCTCTCCTTCCCAGTTAAATCTCTGTGAATATTGACCCTGATGTGTTTTATGATCCTTTTTCTGTCGAGTATTTTGTTTTTTTCTCTTATTGACAAGTTATTCAGTAATACTTATAAAAGGGAAAGAGGAGGGGACTTGATATATTGCCTTTCTCTAGTTACAATCAAAGTGGTTTACATATTATATACAGGTATTTATTTTGTACCTGGAGAAATGGAGGATTAAGGGATCCTTTTACTAAATTGTGGCAAAAAGTGGCCTGCGGTATTGTGGGTGTGTGTTTTTGGCAAGCACAAGGCCAGTATTTACCGTGTCTGGGAAAAGGGGCTTTTTTCAATGGGCTGGGAAAAGGGCCAGTGGGTAAACTGAAACCAGCGTGCACCTATTTACGGCCTGAGCTCTTAACGCCACCCATGAATCTAGCAGTAAGGGCTCACATGCTACATATATGGTGACTGGTTGGCGCGCGCCAACTGCCAATTAACACCAGAAACACTGCATGCTGTAGGAAATAAAATAAATAGTTTGTACCAGTGGTATAGGCATGCGCCAAATCCGAAATTACCACCAGGGGGTGGGCTAGTCTGGCGGTAATCTCGTTTTGGTGCACACTGCACATACATATATCCTACCGCACCTTTGTAAAAGAGCCCCTAAATGACGTGCCCAGCGTCACAGGGAGATGTAGTGGGAATTGAGCTGAGTTCATGAGGAACAAAGATTGATGCATTACTAGGATACTCCTCTACTCCAGATTAGATTATAAAGATTAAAGCAGATTAAATGAATATAACACTTCCTTTAAATTTAAATTCAAACCAATAAATTCTCTTACCTGCATGCCAACTAACATGTTCACTTAAGACTTTTATAAAACCATGGCATCGCTATTTACTTTTAGCACTTACAATATTTCTGCCCACACAGTGACATCTACAAGCACTGATTCATAAATTGAATGCACCTTATGCTTACAACTCATTCAGTGTCCCAGTTTCTCTTTCTAAAACTCATACCAAATTTAAAAACTTTTCTTGTATTTATTTATTTATTATTACATTTATATCCCACATTTCCCCACTGATCACAGGCTCAAAGTGGTTTACAAAGTCTGTAGTGCAAGCTACAGTACAAGAAAAACAATTATACAAATTGAGAATAAGACATAAAATAACAATTAAACAAAAGGCAAGAGATAATAACAGTTAATTATTGTCCTTGGATCTGAATTTATAGTAATAGTTAATTCAGTTAAGTTAAACCTGGGGAATAAGCTCTCTTAAACAATACTGATTTCAACAATTTTTGGAAGTTAAGGTAGTTCTGGGTAGATTTTACTTGTTTGGGTAGAGCATTCCATAATTGAGTTCCTATCACGTATGTAAAGTTGGTGGCGTAAATTGATTTGTATTTAAGACCATTATCCTTTCTTTAGCAGAGAGCAATGTATCTTTGTAAGTCTAAGTGCGTTGAAAATGGGCCCCCAAGTCATATATGTTCTCATTGTCATTTTGATCCTTCCCAACAGCCAAACTGTGTCCAGATAACAGTTTAGAGTTCTTACAGACCTGATCAGACTTCAAGGAAAAACAAACCTTTCTTGAGACAGCATCGGCTCTAATGCAAGTTGCTGACAGCCTGCAAGCTTGTGCCCATACTGCCCTTCCACTTCAGCCACAGAGTAAACTTGTAAAATAATTCATTCCCCAGAAGCTGTTGTGGGGAATACACAGATTACATTTGTTTTGGGTGTAATTGGGAGTGTGACTTTAGTATGGGTTATGAAAAATTTGACACAGGCACACTTGTTATTAGACAGTGTAGTTTCTGGAAAGTAATCATGTTCCCTCTGGCTATAGATCCGAACTCCCAAAATGTAAACAGAACTGATATCGCACCCGGAAGTGTTATAAAAAAATAACATATTTATTTACACAGCAACAGAAAGTATAATATAAGTAAAGGTAAGGACACAGATATTCTTACCTTTATTTAGCTGAGAGCAAACACACCTGTACCCTAAGGCAGGCTTCTAGTAGAGCCAAATGCTAGCCCAACACAATAAGCAATTACAAAACAACTATACAACCTGAACAGAGATGGCACCGGATGTCCAGCAGGTGGCAGGAGGCTCCACAAATGAACCAGTCAAGCAAGCAGAGCAGGGACTGCACCTCAGATCAGATGGAATGCAAAATAACTCTTTAATTACCATACAGTCTCTTTTATGAAGAAACTGCAAACTTCAGCCAGTGTAGTGACGTAAGTTGTTAATGTTCAAGTCCTGATTGTTTATCCCCTCAACCTTGTCTATCCCACACGTAGAGACTCGGGGACTTCTATTATTGTACCATTTGCATGATGCCAAAGAGGCACCTTGACCATGAAACTATGGTTCCAATAAACAACGTGCATTTCTGGGGTGAAAAAGAGCCTTAAAGTCTGCATCAACATTTGTTGATTTCCATTGTGATGATGTAATGTGGTTGTTATTCTTCTTGCCCACCCATAACCTTGTTAATGCTTTCCAGTGTCCTTCTTGCCTGAATGCAAACATGAGGACTAGCAGGGCACAGGCCTTTGCATGAAGTTGTACTTAGCTAGAGTTTGTATTTGTGATATTATTATTATCAGGTATAGAGTGCTATATAGTGCCTTCTGTAGGGGACTTTTGCTCCCACACTTTTCCAAACCTTCACTCTATTCACCCCAGTCAACCCCAGTATCTTACCAGGACTCTGGTGTTATTCCTTTCTTCCTTAGCATTCAGCTCTCCACTTCCTTGCTCTGTGGCTCTGAAAGCATGCTGCAAGTAAGTCCTGGGTATGTACACCTGGCTCCTCATACTTGCATAGATCTCCATTCTGAGCCAATAACAGGCAGGTGGGTTAGTCAGAACTTTGTGATCAGGAAGATGTGCTGCTAACTGTATTACTTCATGACCTAGTCAGTATTACTAATCAGGATTGTGTAATAACCTAGTAACCAGTGATATCAGTGTTTTAGTTAGACAATACATTCTACAGTTGCTTATCAGCCTAAGGGAGCTACATTTGTACAGCTGAGCTGTAGTGTAGGGTGCATTATTCTATTTTCTTACCTATATAATAAATTAATATATTTCACAGCAGTGACTTTACTTTTATTCCAGTTCTCTCTAACAGAAGAAAAGTTCTGGTGTAGGCCCAGAACAGCCAGGTTCCTTTATAATATATAACCCCTGTACAGAGCTAGGAAGTTGGTTTAGCCAGACTCCTATAAACGGAACCTGGGAATTACTCATTGGGTAGCTTTGCCCAGCAGAGTTATTCATCCTATAAATGCTTACATAAGCCCAAAATTGCAGCATCTTTCCTATCATACCCATAGTGGCAATCCAGCCTCACTCTCTTGTGACTCCCCACCATGGCCCACTCAACACATCTTCCACTCTGGGATCACAGAGGTAGCATAATTAGCATTGGCACTGACCATGTTAACCCCAGCCTACCCCGTCTTACCACCACACTCTTTCTGGACCAGGCCTACCCTCCATTTACTCAGGGCAACCTCTTAAACAGTCCATGTGGGATCAAAGGTAAATTAAATTTACTAACTTGTATCTAACCATTCACTCTATTAACAACTTGCTCAGCAATTGACAGTGATAATTTGCAATTTTTCAAGTCTGTCTACTCTTTATTTTAAGACACCTGGCCTACCATTGCCTAACACTTGGATCTGGGACTTGTCACTCCTCTGCTCAGCCATACCCACCCTCAACCTCCCTTTGCCTTCTCCCATTAAATCCCACATCAATAAAAAGCACAAAACACAAGAAGTGTATGGCATAAACAGGCCACAGCTTTGTTTATTAAAGATGGCCATATTTACATAACAAAGAGTAAACACCACTTACAACCTGAGCTACCACAGAGTTATTTGACCTCTATTAAATCATACCCCATTTTGTCTCACTGTGACAGCTAGGGCAAAAGTAGGGCATGGCCTCCATGCCTGGCCTATTCTGGGTCACCCTACCCTCCTACTCTTAGAGCTTTAAGTTAGATGCTCATCAGCTGATGAGCTGAAGCCCATAGTTTGTGTATACCCCCCTTCCCACTGGGGGGGGGGGCAGTGAAGTGAATGGACACCTCCTGGAAGCCATGAAGAGGCAGATTCTGTCCCACATTGGAGAGATGACCCCCATCTCCTCCACATACCAGCACAACCCACCCTCTCTGACCCTAGTGAATGTCTGGAAGGTAAAAACAGAGTTGCTTGAACCTAGCGATGTGTCTCTCGTTAATACCAAATTTATTTGCCAACTCAAAGTGCCGTCATGTGAAACATCAATCCTAGGCCCTTCTTATGCCTGGCTTTGGGGTTAAATATGTCTAGGGGGATCCTGGGGACCAAGATGGCGGCCTGAAGGGAGCGCGGCGAAGTAGCTCGTGGAGTTTTTCCTACAATTTTGTTTACCTGGAGAATGCCGAAGCGGAAGGGTAAGCGGGTGCCTGGTCCTGGGGCGCCCGCGGGACCTGCTTCAGGCACGATGGACCGCTTCGTGGTGGTGGGGGGCAGTCAGCTGAGCTCGGGAGTCTTGCTGCCGGGAGGGGCGGAGAGAGGCGAAGCGTCCCTGCTGCCTGAGACGGAGCTCAGCCAGGAGGTGAGGGAACCGCCTCCCATGCCTGCGACGGTGAGAGCTGAGAGTGGACGGGGCTTCCTGGCCTCCGAGGAGGGGGCGGACGGCTCAGAGTCAGGACCTGCTCTTGGCAGGAGTGCACAGCATACCCCGGAAGGGGGGAGTTCCAGCGTGCAGGGAGGCAGCGCTCCAGGGGGGCTACAGATGGAGGAGGAGGCCGGTTTCTCTATGGGATCTCAGAGGAGCGCTGAAGTTTTGAGTAAGTCTTCACTTTTACCAAAACCTCCAAACTTTACACTGGAAACTATTTGGGATGCATTGCTTACTTTGGAAACTTCATTGTCCCAGAAAATGTTACTATTGTCACAGGCCTCTCAGCTTCCAACCGAGACTGTTACTCAATTGGGCTTGCAAATAAAGACTGTGGGAGAAAGAGCGGAGGCCCATGATTTGGCTATTAAATCGGTTCAGGCAGTACAAACTACCATGATTACTGACAATAAATGGTTGCATAGGAAGATTGAGGCGCTTGAAAATCGGCAGAGGGCTAATACTCTGCGAGTGATAAATTTTCCTAGACAACAGTTGACTGCACCGATAATGACTTTTAAAAAATACCTCTTTGAGGTGTTGAAGGTGTCTGAGCCGGCATGCCCGCCTATCTCGCAGATTTATTACTTGCAGCCTTTTAAGAGAGGGGTTCAAGAAGAGCGGGCTGCTAGCGAGGAGTCTGCTGGGCGGTTTGACACCTTGGACTTTATTCGGGAGTTGGAGGGGGAAGAGGGGCAACGGGAGCGAGCTACTCTCATAGTGACATTTGTTACACAGATAGATAGAGATAGGATTTTGAAGTTATTCTTTAAATATCGGAAAGAAAAGTTTTTGAATGTACAAGTACGGATGTATCCTGATGTGACCAAGGTAACGCAGAGGAGGCGACAAGCTTTTCTTAAGTTGCGCCCCACTGTGTTTCAGTTGGGGGGCCTTTTTTGGCTCAATTATCCCTGTAAATGTGTGGTGAAGTTGAATGCTGTAAAATATGTGTTTTTTGAGCCGGTTCAGTTGAAAGCGTTCTTGGATTCCCGGGGGGGCAGGGGGACTGCCTCTCTGGCACCTGGGGCGGTGGTTACATCTCCACCTCAGTTATGATGGCCTTCCATGACTCCCTCCAGTGCCTTTACTTTGTGGGTTTATTTTGGTTTTATTTTTCCCAGAATAGTGGCTTGGTCCCTGGCCCTAGATGTGGACTAACAGGGGAGGCGGGAGAGTATGTTGAATGAGATTTTTCTTTGTGTAAATTGTTCTTACAGATCTCCTTGATTGTACAAGAGGTATTCTTGGTACTGTATATGTGAAATGTATAAATAAAGATATTAAAAAAAAAAAAAAAAAAAAAAAAAAAAATGTCTAGGGAATTATCAATATTCCCATGCAATTGGTGAATAAGGAGTTTATTATGCATGACTGTTACATAATGAGAAATCTCCAATGGCTGCTCCTGCTGGGTTCGGACTGTCTTATAAGGCTGGGGTCACTAGTCCAAATTTTACATAATGTACTATGGAGTAGACTGGAAAGTGATCCAGTTGGCCTAACAAGAACTCATGGAGCCCTCACATCCAGTCAAATGGTACTACAGGTGTTTGAAGTTGAGAATGACCAAGTCATCACAATACCCAGAGAAGTGCAGGACATTCCCTTAGAAATCCATATTCACCTTGTTCATCAAGCCCTTCATAAGGTGGCTTTCTTTAACCTGAATACCCAATTTCGGGAACTAGGGTTAACCACTTGTGCTGTGCTATGCTTGGAAATAAGTGAGGCTCCGAATCGGTTGACATCCATAAAGGGGAGGTCTTAGGCTTCTTAGTAGGGGACTTATTCCCTGGAGTTGAAGTTAGTTTGTCCATCATCAGTTCTGACCCCAAAACCTGGGTTTGTAGCCCAGGGGGGAGATACCCAAGTGTGTTTACACTGGTCCAAAAGGTCTTGTGAAAGTATTATTTATTTGGCCATCTGATAAGGAGTTGACCACAATAAACTTAGAAGAGGACCATCTACTCCTTCATGTGGTTTCAAAGGTGGTTGGGTACCTTCTGAGTCACCTCACTTAAATTCTCAAGCAGTGCACACTGTGCAGGCAGTTTCTATGTATGATAAGGTAAAGGAATTGGTGGAAATTGGTAGCAATCACCTTTTTCCAGGGTTTAAGACTGTGGTGGAGGAACAGGTCATCAAAGCTAATGCCTGCACCACTGATGAAGAGAGACAACAGCTTAGGAATCTGATGTACAAGAATCAGGACCTTTTTTGCGGTGGACACTGTAATGGGGGTCTGCTTCCTCCTCTTGGGTGGAACCGGCAAGCCTGCGGGGCTCCCAGGGTTCCAGGACAGAATACTGCTGATACTGGGACTCAGGGCCAAAATATTTTATTATCAAGGCAATTTCATATAAAAAATCATAATATATTCCTCAAAACAAAAGGTACAGTCCTCAGAAGATAATCTTCAAAAGAAAACAGTACAGTCCAGGTCCCAAAATCCCTCCGCCAATGTTTAGCTCCTCACGAGTTCAGGCCCTCTACTAGACCTTAGTCCCCCCCCCCCCCCTCCTTCAGAATGGTTCAGGAAGAGTCCGGCATACTTCCAATAGGGCACAATAGTTCAGAAAAACTCTTCAGTGACAGTCTTTGCACATCAAATCAATACCACAAATCACCTGCTTTTTACACAGCACAGAGGGAGCCCTGTAAGGAGCAGGGTTGGCAGTTTCTCTCACCTCTCAGCACCATGCCCGGTGTGGCCTTCTCCACTGCCTTCATGTGCTGGGCAGGGCAACCTTTGAATTCTCCCACTCCATGGTAGCTGGCTCCTCTCCCTTGGGCAGCTCTAGTGGCAGGCTACTTCCTTACTCCATGGAATCTCTCTCTCCCTTCATCTCTCCTCCTCCCTGGTGACCGAGAGCCTACAGGAAATTTGTTCTCCCCTTCTCACAGCTGGGGGGAATTATATACTGATGGTGAAGCCAGGGAAACTGAGCTTCATCCTTCCCTCGCCCTCTAGTGGGGAAGAGAGTAACAGGCTCACCCTGCCTCGAGCCATTGCTCCCCCTGCTGGGACTGGGAATCCATTCCATCTTTTTAGGACTACTCTCCTCACTCATTTTTGCAAGGACTTCTGGGACCCGTAGTTCTGAGCTCAACTGCTTCACTGGGGAATCTCTGGGGCTTGCCTTGTCACAACACATATGATTGTGGTCTGATCGACCCCCATGTCATGTGTGTTCCAACAAAGCCTAACAGTAAACCTGTCTTCATGCACCAATATAAAATTCCTTTGGTATTCTGTGTAGGAGATTATAAACACCATGGAAAGTCGAGGCATCATCTGACAGTGCAATAGTACCTACAATTCACCCATATGGTCCATTTTGAAGAAAAACAATACTTGAAGACTTGCAGTGGACTACCGTCAGCTGAACAATCATGTTCCACTGTCTCAGTGGCCCATGACTCCATTAGATCAAAATCTGCCATAGTCACTGTATTTCTTCTCAACCTCTGACGGGGCTTTTCTAGCATAAGCCATTACCCAAGAGTCAGCATCATATTTTTGATATAAGATGGCACACATGCAGTTCTGTGTGAATCCTAATTCGAGGTAAAATTCATTGCCTTGATGGGGGGTAGGCCAAGCATGGGGCTTGACCCAAGACATCATTCAACTCTCGCACAGTGGAGCCCTCCTTGGGACCCCATGACCAAGGCTTCTCCTTTTTTAAGAGCATAACCAAAGGTCAGGTAATCTATGTATATTGATCCATGAACTCCCAGGAATAATTGCATACCCCTAAGAAAGATTGTAGTTCAGAGACATTAGCAGGCAGCTTCAATTGCGACAGAGGTGTCTCTGTATCATTTGCTATATATATACTATGCTAAAGTACACCTTTTATCATGAACTATAAATGACATGTATAATCAGAGATTTATAAGCATGAGTCCATTCCCGTGGCATGGACTTTTCAACCCACTCAAAGACATGTGTTATATGCCACCCTCAACTTTTATTGCATTGCCCAGCATGTTAAAGACTGCATCTTATGGACTGAGCTACCTATGGACTGTTTGCACAGCCATACACCACTTTCAGCCATGCTGTGGACACTGAAGGTTACTAAAGTGGAGTATCCAGGATTATCTTCAATATTGTGGTTCATTACTTATCTGTCACCATGCTGTGCTACAAAGTGACTTTTCTTTTCTTTCATGAACTCACAAGTCATTTGACTTTTATGGATATTTGCTTAGGCATTTCAAAGTCACTAAACCACATTTGCTGATGGACATTATTACATGCAACTCAATCCACTTTTTTATTGCATACTCATGCTTTCCAGTATTGCAACTTTTCATACTTGTATGCTTGTTCTTATTTTAACCCATGTTCTAGGCTTGAACACAATGTTAAGCTTCCATGCGAGAGTGTCATCTAAAATTCCTGATGAAAAATTGTAACAACATTCATTCATCGTAATGTTCTAAATGTATTGTTGCTTACTTTGATAGTGTTTCAATCTGTCCAGCTCACCCTTTGAACAGGGGGTTTGTAGGAGCAAAGCTACTGAAGCACTACTGTAGCACTATGAGCACTATCCACAGCCATCCATATAAATATATTGACCTATATGACATGCATGGTCCCACACATATGGCACTATCCAGCATTAAGAACCTGATTATAATGTGCAAATTCAGACATTTCCTCTATAAAGATTTTAAGGCATTGTGGTGACATCCAGTCTAACAGAAGAATAACAACTCTTGTTTACTGGACAAAGCTGCTGATAAGGTCACAATGTTCCAGGTCAATCAAGCTATTATCAGCATTGACACAGGTTATTATCAGAATTGACGTCAATGCAGCAACCTGTTATCGGAATTGACATCAATGCAGGACACTTGGAGCTACTTGTTTATGTTATTCAAGGATAGAACATACTTCATTGAGAGAGAGATAATGCTCCCGATTTCCCCATAAAAGGCAGCTCTTGCCAAGGATAGCCGCCTTGTGTCAACATCACGTCTGAGGGGCAAGACTCTGCGTTGGACCAGACTGATACCTGAAGAATACACTGACATTTGAAGGACTACATTAGGCTAGGTGCCATGTATGTGTGCAACAGTGTTCTGGGGTTAGAGTTACTCTTTATACTGTAGAGTCTAGCAAGGGATGAACATACATTTACGCCAAGCTATTTCTTTAATAGGATTGTCTCTGTCTTTACTCCTGTTTCTCTATTTCATTTGCTGCTGCTGTAAATAAAATAAGACCCTATTTTTATAATATTTAGAGGTGGAGTTAGTTTCCTTTATTATTTTGGTGCAGTGGGCTTGGATCTAAGGATAAGGAGTGATACATTTACTTCTGACACTTCCCTAACCAATGCTAGTCTGGTTGGGACCCATTTTATAACTTAAACTAAGTGTCGAGTATCCCAATAATAGCCTAAAACATAAAGCATCTGCTCTGCACCTTCACATTCATTTTAGAAAAGCTAGCAATACTATCTGCAGTGTTTGGAGTAACTAAGATCATTGTTAGGCATTTGATTACCTTATTACAGCTAAATTGGCATTAACAATCTGGTGGACTTCTGTAGCAGTAAGTACTAATTAGATATTCTGTATGCAATTTCATCAAAACTTCTAATGCATGCAGGCAACAAAGGGCATGGTTATGGTGAGGAAATGGGCATTTTGTGGGCATTCTGAAATGTATACATGTAATTATAGAATGTGGCCCAGTGTGCTTAAATCTACATGCCAGAATTTGTGCCATGTTTTTGTTGGTGTAAATGGGTGCACGTAGTTTTAGGCATTGAGATTATCAACTAAACGTATTCTATACTCATCGCCTAAATCTAGGCGCCGATTATAGGAGATGCTTAGTCGGCACTGATTTCAGGGCCAATGTTTTAGGCGCCATATATAGAATCTTCTTCATAATGAGTACGATTTTAAATTGTTAATCGACCAAAGTAGAATATTTAACCCATAGTTGCTTTCTTATATTATATATTTTAGCACATTAATGAAAATTGGTATTTTAATAAAGCTGAGATCCGATTTTGCCACTGTATTTTGTGTTGATTGATTTAATTGTCAAGGGGATGGAGTGGAGTGTGAATATCCATGTTATGCTTTGATTAGAAGTTAATTAAAGCATTGTAAGAGATAGAAATGGAAAAAGATGGAAAGGTCAGTGTCAAACAAAACTTCAGTAGAAATCACTTAAAGAATTTGTTAGAAGTAAATGTCTCAGAAGAACAGATACAAAGGAAAACATCTTAGTTGCTGTCAATCCTGGATACAGGACTTGGCTATCCCAGTGAGGAATCTTGACTTGTAAGTATTTGCATCTTAAAATCGGTGTAGAAGACTGTTGGTCTGATTGATAAATTCTGTTTGAAAACCAGAAAGCAGGTTGTATAAAAGTCTGAGTTTTTATTTGATTCCCACCTCCATCCTCAACAATTATCCACTTCAGTCAAATGTCATTTCATTTCATTTTTAATGAATGCATATTTCTAACATACATAGGGATCCTTTTAATATGCTGTGGTAAAAGGGGTCCTGCGTTAGCGTCAGTACATGTTTTTGATGCATGTTAAGGCCCCCTTTTATAGCAACGAGTAAAAGACTGTCTCTTTTTGTTCTTTAAAGAAATGGCCATGCAGTAAATGAAACACTTACCACACAGCCATTTCAGTGGAAGCACTTATCTCCACCCATTGAGGTGGTGGTAAGGGGTCCTGTGCTAACCCAGCAGTAACCCAGCATTGCACGACACTGCCCGATTACCGCTGGGTAAGCACCAGTGCTATAAAAATAGAAAATATTTCTTTAGTGCCAGAAATGGCACACAGGGAGGTACTACTGCCTTGCTTCTGCGATAGTTCTGGTTTGGCACGCAACAAGCCCATTGCCACGTACCAACCCTTTAGTAAAAGGGCCCATAATGAAACAGTGCTACCGTGCTAAGCAGTCCATAGGAATTTGAGGGATCTTTTTACTAAGCTGTGGTAGAAAGTGGTTCTTGTATGCCCTTACAGGGTTTTTTTTTCCCCCACAAACTAAGGCCATTCTATCATAGCTGGAAAATGGCTGATTTTCCATTTTCTCTATTTAATGGCCATGCAGCAATATTGTCATTAATGTGTACCCATTTAAAAAATTAGCTCATGAGCATTTACCAGCACCTATTTTGGTGGTGGTAAGGGCTCACTTGCTAATCCTGCAGTAATATTAATGCACAGTAATGTAGATGTGCAAACTGATCAGCACAGAAAATCCCACTTTCTGTCCATAACATTCCTCCTCCACCCAAAAAATTAAAAATATTTTTTAGCACAAGGTTTGCATGTACAGATTAGGGATTTACAGCAGATATCTGTGGTAAATCTATTTAAGCTGCAGTAAGCAAATGCTAGCGCTTACTGCAGCTTGGTAAAAAGAAACCCCCCCCCCCCCCCCCTAGCTAGGTGATTTTTTTGGCTGCCTGATTTAGGAGCAAAATGAGATAGAATACTTGAGAAAAGCAAACAATTTAAACAAGAGGGGAAAAATGAATGTGACATTAGAATTTAAGCAGATATATAATAACTTCTACTACTACTTATCATTTCTATAGCGCTACTAGACGTACGCAGCGCTGTACACTTGAACATGAATAGACAGTCCCTGCTCGACAGAGCTTACAATCTAATTAGGACAGACAAACAGGACACACAAGAGATAAGGGAATTTTAAAGTGAGGATGATAAAATAAGGGTTCTGAACAAGTGAATAAGGGTTAGGAGTTAAAAGCAACATAATAACATAGTAAATACTTTAATTATCTTTAAAAAATGTGTATGTCAAACTAAAATCAGTATAGATTAAAATTTGTGAATGAAATCTTTATGAAAGTTCTCTTCCAGTATTATTAGAAGACTTTTACGCTAATGATTTTTAAATTGAATTCAATAGGGCCAATTAAACAATAAAAATGTGATTTCCATCTACTTACAGTACTGCAAAAACTATTTAATATATACTCTTCAGTTCATTAAAGGCTCCCATATCATTAATTTAGGAAGGCCTGTTAAAGATGAGGTCAATTTAATCCACAATTCAATTTTAACATCAATGTCAAGATAATGGTATTACCAAATATTGGGGTCCTTTTACAAAGCTGTAGCAAATTTTTGAAGCACGCTGAGGCCCCCTTTTACCACAGCAGGTAAAAGGCTGTTTTTTTTTCTTTTTAAAGAAATTGCCATGTGGTAAGTGAAGCACTTGCTGCATGGCCATTTGGGGGAGCACTTACCGCCACCCACTGAAGTGGTGGTAAGGGTTCCCATGCTAACTCAGTGGTAACCAGGCAGCAAACAGCACTGCCTGATTACCGCTGAGTAAACACCGGTACTACAAAGATAAACATATTTTTGTAGTGCCAGAAATGGCACACGCTGGAGGTGAGAAATACCGGTTGCCTACTGCGGTAGCCCGGCGTACTTCCCTTTTAGCAAGCGGTATGCCTGCATTGGGCTTACTGCCACTTAGTAAAAGAATCCATTTGCTACCTATTTGCATAAGAAACCAAATTCAGCTGAATCATAATAATTTATATATTTATATGTTTATCTTCAATTTCTGAAAATCTATAGCTTGTACATTCAGAATTAAGTTGTTAAACCTCCCAAACATACTTACTTGAATATAAAGTTTTTCTTTTCAGTTGGAAGCGACAAGGTCTGTAAATGAGAATGCAAGAAAGCAATGTTCTTGGCAAAATAACAAAAAAGAAGTCTCAATGACATTTGAAAAGTAAGTATATTAATTTAATAAAAGGGTCTCAATTAGAATATTGATATTTTGAGGTAGAGCTAATGTCAAAATGAACTTTTACTACCCAAACCTCATGAGATGAATTAGAGAAAAAAAAATGATGTTTTTCTTGTGCCTCCTAATTGACTACTAGCAATTTAAACTATATGCATTAAACATTTGCATATATAAATTGACTTTCCATTGATTTTTCTATGAATTGTATAAATCTAAATGATTTTACTATTAGCTTTTCAAACTGTTCATGATATTTTAGTTATGTCACAGTGAACCTATGACAATTCATTTAAATAAAAAAAACAGATTCTCTAAAGAGTTGCAATTGAGGTGGTAATTGATTTTGGTCAGAAAAGGTAAAACAAATACAGGATGTTCTAAAATGATCCAGCCAGTTCAGGGAGCAGAATGGGCTACCTTTAAATAGACTACTGAAAAAGAGGCTTTAAATGTAGTTTTCAAACTAAAGAACCCTTTTACTAAGATATGCTAAGAAATGGGCTTAATGTATTTTAATGCAGGACTTTCTTGTGCACTAAGGGCCAAATTTTATAAACGGTGCCTTAGACGTAGTATATAAAATATGCCTATGCACCATTCTTGCAACTTTTAGGTGCACCCATTTAGGCCATCTAAAACCAGGCCTCAATACTTGCGCCTAAGTTAGACACAGATCGGGTGTATTCCATAATAGTGTGCATAGTTTTTTGGAATGCCCACAACCCACTCATTCCATGCCTATGGTCATACCCCCTTTTCAACTGCCGCAATAAAATTAATTGGCCACCCCTTGAAGCGCCCCTTGGTGCGCTGAATATTCAACTTGTCGAGAGAAGATGTTGTCATATTTTTTCCTCAGACAGCCTTAACCCAAGTCCCTGAAGAAAGACTTTATGAAACCCGTGGTGTCGGGCGCTTCAAGGGGAGGCCAATTAATTATGAACCGAAAAGACATCATTACATTATTCAGATAAGTTCACCTTTTGATTCATATTTATTTTTAGAGCACCAATGTGAGGGGTGATAGCACATATAGAAATGAAATGAAAGGGAGGCCCGATGAATGAAGTGCTATACCACTTGGCAGCAAAACATATTGCCTCTTTATAAAAAAAAAGTGATGTTTTGGCTGAGGGTTCCCTTTATCACATATACATATATATGCATTTATAAAAAGGTATGTTTGATATTTCTGTTCGTATTGAACAGCAGATTTTTGAATCTGGAGAGCTATTAGCCCGGATTTAAAGCAGACATTGAGTCTTGGTTTTTGTTTTTGTCTTTTCTTCAATGTGCATTCCTGTCATTTTGCAGTTTTCGTTCTGTTTCTAAATTCTTGAACTTCTCCTCTCTGCATACTCTGGTTCATGCCTTTACTCTCTGGTCTTCACGCTTATCAAATTCGCCATCTCCAAACTCTTCAGAATACTGCTGTCCACTTCTTGTGTAAGTCCCATAGTTTACAGTTTACAGTTCATTCGGACTTACTATCCTGCTTATAATCGAAATAGAAAAACGCCTATATTGTGACCCAAATCGGGAGATAGACGTTTATCTCACAAAAACGAATAAAGCGGTATAATCAAAAGGCGAATTTGGACGTTTTCAACTGCACTCCATCGTGGATGCGGACAAAGTTGATGGGGGCGTGTCGAAGGCGTGGTGAAGGCAGAACTGGGGCGTGGTTATCAGCCGATCAGAGATGGGCGCCTTTCGCCGATAATGGAAAAAAAATATGCGTTATTAGCGAGAATTTAGGGCACTTTTCCTGGACCCTGTTTTTCCACGAATAAGGCCCCAAAAAGTGCCCTAAATGACCAGATGACCACTGGAGGGAATCGGGGATGACCTCCCCTGACTCCCCCAGTGGTCACAAACCCCCTCCCACCACAAAATATGCCGTTTCACAACTTTTTATTTTCACCCTCAAATGTCATACCCACCTCCCTGGCAGCAGTATGCAGGTCACTGGAGCAGTTATTAGGGGGTGCAGTGGACTTCAGGCAGGTGGACCCAGGCCCATCCCCCCCCACCTGTTACACTTGTGCTGGTAAATGGGAGCCCTCCAAACCACCCCCCAAACCCACTGTACCCACATGTAGGTGCCCCCCTTCACCCCTTAGGGCTATAGTAATGGGGTAGACTTGTGGGCAGTGGGTTTTGAGGGGGATTTGGGGGGCTCAACACCCAAGGGAAAGGTGCTATGCACCTGGGAGCTGTTTTACCTTTTTGTTGTTTTTTTAAAAGTGCCCCCTAGGGTGCCCGGTTGGTGTCCTGGCATGTGAGGGGGACCAGTGCACTACGAATTCTGGCCCCTCCCACTAATAAATGTCTTGGAGTTATTCGTTTTTGAGCTGGGCGCTTTCGGTTTCCATTATTGCTGAAAAACAAAAACGCCCAGCTCAAAAAAAGATAAACGTCCATGTTTTTCGAAAATATGGTTCGGTCCGCCCCTTCACGGACCCGTTCTCGGAGATAAACGCCCATGGAGATAGACATTTCCGTTCGATTATGCCCCTTCACATCACCCATACTGACATGCAGAAACAGGAAAGGAATTACAAAAGTTATAGGACAGAGAAAAACATTCATACCAGAAAGAAAGGCACCAATTGACAATCAAATAAAGACATTTTAAAACATTGGTTCCAAAAAAGAATTTTTCAAGTGTTACCAACAATGTTCTTGCGGATATTTATTTGTTTGAATTTCGATCACGCTATTTTCTATGACATCTCCACCTTACCTACTATCAGTAATATCTCTTAATTATAATTACCTGTTTACATTTTGATTATGCCACTTTCTATGTAACACTAACCGTTATCTCTTAATCTACTATCTACTAACAACGACACATTGTAAGCCACATTGAGCCTGCAAAGAGGTGGGAAAATGTAGGATACAAATGCAATAAATAATAATAATTAAACAGCCAGTAGTGAGAGAGCAATAATTTTTTCAAAACTCTTATGGGTCAAAAGCATGCTCAAATAACCATGTTCTTATACTTTGCTTGAATTCTTTAATAGAAATAATACTATGAATACATAGTGGTAAATCATTCCAAGAAGCAGGAGCAATAAAATAGAAGGCATTATCAGGCTCATTTTCGAAAGAGATGGACGTCCAAAAAGTGACATAAATCGGCACTTGGATGTCCATCTCACAGACATCCAAATCGGAATAATCGAAACCCGATTTTGGACATCTTTGTCAGAAGTCCATCACAAGGACATCCAAATCTCAAGGGGGCATATCGGAGGCGTGTTTGAGGCGGGACTTGGGCATTCCTAAAACTTGGCCATCTTTGAGTCATAATGGAACAAAGCAAAGTCGTCCAGCACTAAAACTTGGATGTTTTCACCCACACCTATTTTTATCACGAATAAGGCACAAAAAGATGCCCAGAATGACCAGATGATCACTGGAGGGAATCGTGGATGACCTCCCGTTACTCCTCAAGTGGTCACTAACCCCCTCCCACCCCCAAAAAAACATGATTAAAAATATTACTTGGCAACCTCAGATGTCATACTCAGGTCCATGACAGTGCATGCAGGTCCCTGGAGTAGGTGCAGTGCACTTCAGACAGGTGGACCCAGGCCCATACCCCCCTACCTGTTACATTTGTGGAGGTGGTGGGTTTTGGGGGGCTCAACAAACAAGGTAAGGGAGCTGTGTACTTGGGAACATTTTATGAAGTCCACTACAGTGCCCCCTAGGGTGCCCGATTGCTGTCCTGGCATGTCAGGGGAACCAGTGTACTACAAATGCTGGCTCCTCCCATGTCCAAATGGCTTGAAGTTGGACGTTTTGGACTTGGACGTTTTTTATTTCAAAAATGGCCGAAAATCAAAGACATCCAAATCCAAGGACGTCCATGGTATTTTTGAACCCAAAGATGGACATCCATCTTTTTTTCAAAAATGACTTTCTCCCCGCCTCTGAATTTGGATGTTTTACAACGATGTCCAAATTCCAACTTAGACTTTTCTTTTGAAAATGCCCCTCCACCTGTCGATAATCATTAATTGAATGCAGCACTCTTACTAGAGGGTATGGAATTGTAAGCAGTGGCGTAGCTAGGGGGGCACCAGGGGAGTGGCCTATCCCCCAAATGGAGTTCCGCCGGTGCCTACTTTTTTTCAACGTGTTGCATTGAAAACACACACTGGCGCTGGTGGAAGTCTGCTCTCACACAACTTTCGCTCCCCCCCCCCCACTTTCAACCTGGCTCCATTTCTGATTGTAAGGGACGTCAGGACTCACAGAAACAGAAGAATCCTTCCAGATCAGCAATGCGCTGGAGACCAGCGCTGAAGAGGACTTCGGCTGGTGGATGTTGGGGACCCCCATCAGCAAAGGTACTTGACGGCAGCTGCAGGGAGGGGTTGAAAGGGTCGGCAGCGTGGGGGCCCATGCCCCCATGGCCCCACATAGCTACGCCTCTAGATCTAATGATCCCATTGATTCCCCTACAGGCTTTTTGCTTCTGATATATCTGAAAAGCTATTATGTTAAGTTTTTTGCCTCTACAACAAGTTTCTCTTCAAATTCTCTGTTAGCATTTTTTACAAGTGTTAGAGGCTAACCAAATTTTGGTTTGGGATTCAGCACTGCTGTCACAAACTTAGGCCAGCTGCCATTACTAATGTGGGCCTGGGACAGCCCCCAACAAAAAAACCATCCCCCCATGCCTCCTACCAACTCTGCTCTCCCCTGACCCCTCACCTGTAGGCCCTCCAAAGTCCTACCTTTTAAATGCCCTGGTGATGTAGCAGTCTCCTTGGAACAGGAGCAATCCCAAGTTGCTCCTGTTCTTCCTAAAGTGTAGTGAAAATGGTGGCCACAAATTCCCATGGCAGTCTCACAATACTGCCACAGTAGGTTGCAACTGCCATTTTGAGATTAGAAATGGCATGAGCGGGAAATACTGGAGATTGCTCCTGCTCATGCCAGTTCCAGTCCCAAAATTGTGACCACTACCTCCCACAGCAGCCTTACAGATACCACTAGAAGGAAGTACCTGACAACCTTTGAGAAGTTTTTGGACTTCTGCAAGGACAGTTGCAACAGGTGGCATGATTCCACATTGACACACTTGTACGTTTTATGCTTCAGGCAAAGGCCAAGAGTATCAGCCATGCTGCTATCTGCCTGCAATTAGCAGGTATCAGTCTTTTCTTGAAAGCTTTGGTTGCTGAAAATCCCACAAGCCACTTCGCTGTCACACAGCTAATGAAAGCCTGGACGATTAGAACCATGGGCACCCTATTACACACTACATGCTTACCACACTTTTAGCCTCACTCAAAACACTATGCACTGATCAATCTAAAACTATTGTTGAGGTGTGCTTTTGCATTGGCATTTTTCAGTGCTCTTTGAATCAGCAAATTAGTCTCTCCTAACGCCACCCAGATTGAGCCAACTGGGCTTTTAGGTTTACACGTAGACAAGCTGCACATCACTATATGCAAATCCAAAACTGATCAACAGGCATGAGGCCGAGTAATCACCCTGGGTAGGCTGCTAGGAAGCATCATATCTCACATCCAGAATTTAATGAATTATCTAGCTAAACACACACACAATGCCACCTGGCTATTGTTCCATAAAAACAACTGCTGTTAACATGTTATCAATTTATTAAGGGACCTTTTCACTAAGCCGTGGCAAAAAGTGGCCTTTAGCAGTGCAAGCACATCTTTTGGGCACTTGCTGGGCCAGTTTTTGCCACATCTTGGGAAAAGGGCCTTTTTTAAGGAGCCAGAAAATGGACGTGTGTAAAAATAAAAACCATTGTGCGTCCATTTTCAACCTAAGACCTTACCGCCACCCATTGACTTAATGGTAAGGTCCCATGTGCTACCCAGGCAGTAGGCATGCAGGTCATATACACTGCCATTTACTGCTGGGTAAGCACCACGTGGTAGAAAATAGAAAATATTTTCTACCGTGTGTTTTCGATGTGCACCAAATTCAGAATTACTGCCCAGGGCATGATGTAGCTGGGCGGTAATGTTGATTTGCTGCATGCTGGATATGTGTAGGGCCTTACGTGCCTTTGTAAAATGACCCTTAAGGTTCTTAGGTTAGGCCTAGCGGCTACAGGTTTTGAAGGCAAATGTTTTGGCACCCACTAATTTAGCATAAGTGCAGCAACTACAAGTCAGATAGGCCTATCATATCAGCAGATCATAGCCATAGGCAGCCGGACGCCTGACAGGTATAAGATTTACATCAGGCCGCACTTATGCTGAAGTGATTTTTATCTAAGAAGAGACTGGAAGAACTGGATATGTATACACTAGAGAAAAGAAGAGACAGGGGAAATATGATACAAATGTTTAAATATTTTAAGGCATTAATATAGAAACAAATCTTTTCCAGAGCAGGGGAAACAGTAAAACTAGAGGATATGAATTGAGGATGCAAGGTGGTAGACATAGAAGTAATGTCAAGAAATTATTTTTCACAGAAAGCGTGGCTGAAGTCTGGGAATGCCCTCCTGAGGGAGGTGGTACAGACAAAAATGGTGACAGTTCAAAATGGCATGGAATAAACACAGAGGATCTCTAATTAGAAAATGAATGGTATAAAAAAAACAAAAATTAAATGGCTGGATGGGTGTGGATATGTCGAGTGATGCTTAGATGGTGACTCCAATTGTGATGAACTAAGGCCGGTGCCAGGCAGACTTGTACAGTCTGTGTCCAGTCTAAGGCAATCCAGTTTAGGATGGGCTGAAAAGGGCTTCAATAGCAACTTCAGTGGCTGGAACCTGAGGACTGTGCTGGGTAGATTTTATGGTCTGTGTCCCATAAATGACAAGACATATAGGCTGGAGTGGTCTTCGTCAGCAACTCTAGTAGTTGGAACATAAGTTTAGAGCTGGGTGGACTTCTATGTCCCAGAAATGCCAAAGAAAAAACATGATCAAGCACTTTACTTCACATTTATTGTTGATTTATTCACGAATTGATAATGAGAGTGACAGTTGGGCAGACTGGATGGACCGTTCCGGTTTTTATCTGCCATCACATACTATTTTACTATGTTGCTATCTAGTATTAACCCACACAGGAGGCTCCACAATGCTCTGTATTGATCAATTGTTATGTTTTGTCTCACACAGGTCCACGCATTGCCTGGATTTGCAGCCATTTCTTTGTGCAATGGGCCCACAGAAGGGCCCAGTCCTGCCTATTCAGCGAAGAGCTCGGTTTGTCAGTGCCAGTTGTTAGACTGGTATGGATGGGGCAGTGGACTATGAGGTGGGGCAGCTATTGTCAACAATCCTGGTGCGGCTGAATGTACATGAATCCCCATGGGTATTACTCATCCACCCAGGGGGCAATGACTTAATGTCTATGCATAGTACACATTTGGTTAAAAAAATAATCATAAAAAGATACAGTGGGACATTCTAGAATTTTCAAGGTATTGACCATCAACAAACTTGTATGGACTCACATCATACCTCATCACGTATGGCAGGGAGACAGGTCATAATGTGCAGTAGAGATCCATGTCCTTTGTTTTCCCCATTCATAATTTGGATGTTTCAGTTTTTAAAATGGATGTACATGCTGGATGTTTCCATCACATGAACGTCCATCTCACATTTATTTTAGAACAAGCTGTATCCTGTTTGTGACCTTCTAAACTGGGCGTCCTTTCTAAAATGCCACTCCACACATCAACATAGAGTATCGTTACTCAATTTATACCTCATTCACATAAAGTAACACAGCTTGAATTATTAACAATATTTCATAGCTACAAATCTTCCTTCAATTATAACACTTTATTCCTCATTTCATAAGCCTAGCACTTTGGTATACATACTTTTTACAGTTTATCTTATGCTGTGAGGCATGTGTAATTGTAAAATACTGTAGCTGATTGCTTTTAGATTAGTGGTTTTGCAGAATGCAAATTTAAGAATGCCATTGCATGATTAGTATTCATAGCTTGAACAGTATAAACTTTTATAAATCGCTAAAACTTTCAGAAATTCTTCCAAATTCTATGTATTGTGTGTGTGTGTGTGCATGTGCGTGTGTGTGTGTGTGCATGTGTGCAGAGATAGGCCTCACTGAAAGGTTTGACCGCAACTGGATTACTGTAATGCCTTGTACACTGGTCAAACAAGAAAGCTCCATCTAATTCAGTATGCTGCAGCATGACTGATAAAAGAATACAAGAGGCATGACTACATCACACCCTTCAGATACCACCACTGGCTACCAGTACCTTACAGGTTTAAATGTAAAAATCCTTGTTTGCTTATCAAGATCCTTAGACAAAATGGACTAGAGTACTTGAACAATAAATTATCCCTCTACACACCTTTGAGACCTCTAGAATCCTATCCAGGTGCATCATTGTCTGTACCCTCATCAAAAGAAATTGCACAATGTGATGCCTGCCAGTGAAATTTCTCAGGAGTTGCCCCCACACGCTGGAACTTACTCCCATTGGGGCTATGTCTAACTTGAGACTGCCTCTGCTTGAAAAAGTAAGTGAAAGCCTGTCTCTTCTCCCAAGCCCTTAATATATGTGGTGACTGATCATACACTTACTCCACACCTGGATTATTTTATTTTATATATGCATTTTGCTCACACTTTTTTTCAGTAATAGCTCAAGGTGAGTTACATGCAGGTACACTGGATATTTCTCTGTCACAGGAGGGCTATACAAATGTTAATAATAATCTAAGTTTGTACCTGAGGAAATGGAGGGTTAAGTGACTTGCCCAAGATCACAAGGAGCAGCAGTGGGATTTTAACTGGCCACCTCTGGATTACAAGACCAGTGCTCTAACCACTAAGCCACTCATTCACTGGATTAGCTTGCTGCATACCTTGTAACTTAGACCACTTCCTCATATCTTTTTTAATCTGTACATAGAACTTGTATTGAGTTAGGCACCTATCTATTTACCACAGTTTGTACTACCCATGTTATCCCCATCTAAATATCTGCACTTGGTCCCTAGCTACATTGTAAGATGTCTCATTGTACTGTATGAACAGCATCAGCATTCTATCTATGTTATTTGAATGTTGTAATATGTGCTTATTAGGTGTTCCATTGGTAGTATGATGACATTGTATTATTTATTTATTTATTTTGTTAGATTTGTACCCCACATTTTCCCACCTATTTGCAGGCTCAATGTGGCTTACATAGTACCGTCAAGGCGTTCCTCCATATGTTATCCCTGTTGTCTATTTTGGTATTGTTTGTTTTAAGCTCTGGAACTCGCTGCTGGAGGATGTGGTAGCAATGGTTAGAATAACTGGGTTTTAAAAAGGTTTGGACAAGTTCCTGGAGGAAAAGTTCATAGTCTGTTATTGATATGGACATGGGGGAAGCCACTGCTTTCCCTGGGATTGGTAGCATGGAAAATTGCTACTAATTGGGATTGTGCCAAGTACTTGTGACCTGGATTGGCCACTGTTGGAAGGATACTGGGCTAGATGGACCATTGGTCTAACCCAGTATGGCTATTTTTATGTTCTTTTGAATTGTACTGACATTTATCATAGTTCTACAGTGCTGTTAAATGTGTATATTTCTGACACAGTTTCAAGTTAGTCCAATTACTAGGTGTCTATTCACTGTTTCCAAATTTACTACTACTACTTATCATTTCTAAATAGCTACTAGATGTACGTAGCGCTGTACACTTGAACATGAAGAGACAGTCCCTGCTCAACAGAGCTTACAATCTAATTAGGACAGACAAACAGGAGAAACAAGAGATAAGGGAATATTAAAGTAAGGATGATAACATAAGGGTTCTGAACAAGTGAATAAGGGTTAGGAGTTAAAAGCAGCATCAAAAAGGTGGGCTTTTAGCTTAGATTTGAAGACGGCCAGAGATGGAGCTTGATGTACCAGCTCAGGAAGTCTATTCCAGGCATTTACCTTATTGATTATATTTGAGCTTATATTTGGCCATTTGACTATGGTTCTGCTGTTAACAAAATGAAAGTTTTATGTTAAACTGTACCTGCTGTACACCACCTTGGATGAATCTCTTCATAAAATGGTTAATAAATCCAAAAAATAAATAAATAGAGAAAAATAACCTCAACCACTGGTTTACAATACTGGGTTCACCATCCCAGAGAACAGCTCTTGGAGTCATTGTTGACAATTTCTTGAAGTTTTCAGCCTGTTGTGCCACAGCTTTTAAGAAAGTGGATAGAATGCTGGAAAATATCTAAAAAGGGATAGAGAACAAAACCGAGAATATTGTTATGACTCTGCAACCATACCTTGACTACTGGTCATCCCATTTCAAACAGAATATAGTGCAACTAGAAAATATTTAGAGCAATGAGACAAAAAGGATAACAAGGATGGACTACTTCCCTGAACAGGCTAGGGACTTTTAGCCTGGAGAAAAGACAGCTGAGAGTGTATGTAATAGAAGTTTATAAAATTATGAGTGGGGTTTCAGAAATGGAATCAAACAGTGGCGTACCAAGGGGGGGGGGGCGGTGGGGGCGGTCCGCCCCGGGTGCACGCCGCTGGGGAGGTGCCACAGCGCGCGCCTGTCTGCTTCCAGTTCGCTACGCTCGCTAAATTCTCTCGTTTGCTGCAGCAGCTCCCTCCTTCTGCCCCGGAACAGGTTACTTCCTGTTCCGGGGCAGAGGGAGGGAGCTGCAGCGAACGAGAGAATTTAGCGAGCGTAGCGAACTGGGAGCAGACAGGCGCGCGCTGCGGCACCCCCCCCCAGCGGCGTGCACCTGGGGGGTGTCATTTCACAGGGGGCACGCTGCACCTGGGGGGGGGGGTGCATCAGCGATCCGCCCCGGGTGCCGTCGAGGGTAGGAACGCCACTGGAATCAAAGCAGTTTAGAAATTAAAATCAAGAGAGAAAAGAAAGAAAGAAATTAATTGGATAGGAAAAAACTGCTTAGATAGGTACAGATAAATGAGAAGGGAAGAGATGATCTACAGTCCTATGTGCCTGTGTCAAAGGCCAAGGAAAAAATTGAGTCTTCAGAAGAGTCTTGAAATGGGGATGAGAACGCTCAGCCTTAATATATGTGAGGAGAGAATTCCATATAGAAGGAGCCATACAAAGGAAAGCAGAGTGACAACTTGATTCTACCTTACAATGTAGAGGTAAAATGCATACAAAGAAGACTGATGCAATTTGTGCCAATTTCTTTAGGTTTGCTGAAGGCCTCTCTTAGCCCATGCTAGCTCTGTATTAAGGGGTCCTTTTACAAAGGCACGCTAGCGTTTTTAGCACATGCCAAAATTAAGCTTGCACTAACGCTAGAGATGCTCATGTATTCCCCTAGATGCTCATGTATTCCCCTGGGCGTCTCTAGCATTCAGCACACACTAAAAATGCTAGTGTGCCTTTGTAATAGACCCCCTAAATGAGGAAGCCTCACATTTATTCAGAATTAGTGTTTTCTGTAGGGGGTCACAACCTCCAAAGCTAATGAAAAAGAACCCCAACAAGGACTTCATCCTTTCATATAGACCCTCATCTAAATTCTCCTGATAAGGCAAAGTCCAATAGGAAATAAATACATTAACGCTGATTTTGGGATATCACCAAAGCCATCAATTGCTCTTATTTTGCAAACAGCATTGAGACAGTATTATCATTGAAAAATAAAGAAGAAAATGATAGGACAAGGAATAGGAAGTCCTTTTAGATCTAAGACTGTAACTGTCATAGTGCAGGAACTCTTTTGCATCTCTATAATGTGTACATCTATACACATGAATATCAATACTTAAGACGGATGTTATCAAGGTGCAGAAAAGATCACCTTTTACCACACCTTGATTCTCAATGGGATTTAGCAACCTGTGGTATCTCAGTCCCGCAGGATGCTGAATTCCATTTTAAAGGTATAATGTTGCTTGCAAGCCACCTCACAAGTGGCGCTATTCCTGCAGCCTGGGAGCATTGGATTGCTTCCTCTAGCTTCCGGTACCCCCTGGCTCAAGTGCCCCATGGCTTAAGCCCTGCCTACCCCTACCCTCATAAGTTTCAAGCCCCCTTCCCCCTCCCCCATTCCCCACTTTCAAGGTAGCTCTAACTCCCTCAAATGGCTATCTTCATCAATGGTGGTCTGGGGGGGGGGGTCTTTGTGAAGGAGCAATGCCCACTTGTTCCTTCCCAGCCTGGTATCAGCTGAAAAATTGTGCCCCTGGTGATAGCCTCACAAATTATTGCTAGGAGTCATGTTTCCTTACATGGAAATGTAACCCCTAATGGTAGTCATATGAGACTACCACTTAGGACATAATTTTGTGGCCAACACCAGGCTGGGCAAGAGCAACTGGGTATTGCTCCTGTCAAGAACCCCCCCCTCAGACCACCAATGATGAAAAGGTGAGGATTACCTTGGAAGTGGGGAGGAGGAGTTAGTGGGGGTGCTTGAGTTTGGGGCCTGAAAGCCAGGGGGATCCTGCTCTGGTTGCCCAGGAACATCGGGCCACGGCTTTGTGGTGCAATGCTTCCAGGCAGTGAAATAATCCTAGCAAAAAGTTGTGGTTATTTTACATGATATTTTGGCCCTGACATGAATTGCAGTGTATCACTGCAAGTCACTTTAGGATATTTACATAGTAATGAGATGAAAAACACACATTTGCTTGTTTTTCATCTCATTACTATATAACCCATGGTGACTTAATTATCTCAATTGGAAATTATGTCAAGCTTTATTAGGGCTCTTTAATTCACATTAAGGAGCAAAAAACATGACAAAGTCTTAATGCAGCTTGATAAATTCCTCCCTTAGAAGTAATAGCAATAAGATTAGTGTTATGCATTCATGTAAATTTACTAGCGATATGGTTTCCTTTCATACAGCATGGGAAATATCATTTCTAACCTGAAATGACAAGTTACTTTCTAGTAATCAATTTCAACATTTCCCCCCAGTACTAATAGCATCAAGTACCAGCCAGGTTATAAAGCAGCTGCTTTCTAGGCAAAATTATTTTGCTTCTAGAGGGCTTGATATTGCTAGCTCACATCATCTTTTCCTGGTAGTCCTAGTATTTGTTTCTTGATTGACCTTTTCTTTCAGTAATCCTTGTGTGCCTTTTTGTACTGGATGTACTTCTTGGAGATACAATGATATTAAGACTTACGTTGAGCAATCTACGTTCTTGTCTGGTTCTAGTATTCAAGCTGCAGGAGTCCCTGCTAGGGACTCTGTGATAGAATGAACCAGCCAAAGTTAAGGTACTTGAAGCTTGACTCAGCTACCTAAATAAAACTTAGCTGAGAGAACCCAGTTAAATTTGAAACTGAAAGGACAGGGGGAAAAATGACAGGTTCCTTCCCAGTGCTAATAGCTATCATGCAAAAACCAGCCTTGATCATGTGTCCTTCAGGTTAGAAGCCAGCCAACTTCCAGAAAGAGTTCTTGATGATCAGCTATAGCCAGCCCATACCTAGCTGTGGGGGTCTTTTACTAAGGCACGCTCACGTTTTTAGTGCGCGCTAAACTTCAGAGACGCCAATGCATTCCTATGGGAATCTCTGACGTTTAGCGTGCCCCCAATTTTAGCACACGCTTAAAATGTGAGTGTGCCTTATTAAAAGACCCCCCCTGTGTTTTCTACCTCTGGCATTCTAAGTTCCTGTTTCCTGACTAGCCCATAAGGAACTAGCTTGGGAAAGATTTGAACATTTCTGCCCTGCTTCTGAGAATGTTTTCTGTTGCTTTCGTGCTGCTAATTGTCCAATTGTGCCCTCCCCCTATTATGAAATCAAAATGAAAATGTATAAAAACAAACAACACCAAACCTGCAAATGACACATAAAGTTAAACAAAAATATATTTTTTTGCCTGTACATCCCTAGAAATTATTGTGAGGAGAGCAAAAGCAAGTTAAAGATGGTCACAGATGCATATAATTCCTTTCATGGCTTGATTCTCTTATCATCAAATGAACTCAAATGCCTCAAAGATGAAAATCAAGATGCAGAAAGAGACCATTATTTTCACAAACCTGAAGCGAATTCTTAAGTTTAGTATTTATCATACAACATTATCTAAATTATATTTTGACCTACTGAAGGTAGGGAATGAATTAATGGACTTGCTGTGAAGCAAAGACAGAATCCAAATCAGACCCTGAAGATTTTTATGCTGCTCAAGTTGAGTTTTCAGGCTCCAAAAGAATAATTATAAACAAGATTGTTGCATTCTTGGGCATTTGTTTTTATTAACAGTGCATTTAAAAAGAAAAAAAAAAGAATAGAGCTATGGGGCCCATTTTATGTTCTATTTGTTGTCAAATGGCCTCTTCTAGGCATTTAAAACACATGTGAAATGTATTTTGTACCTCAAAAACAACTCTATATTCATTATATTTCCTTTTTCATCTTTTAGTTCATTCATAAATAGCAAAATTATCCAGGCAGTTGCTACAAAAAAAGATTTAGGGGCCAAAGCTCTGAGGGATAGCATGCACACTAAAACTGTTCATCATGTGCAAAATTAAAGGAAATTAAGAATAAAAAAAACACATTCATACATAAAACAGAAGTGTATTACAGTAATGGCTAAAATTTTCCAGATGATAAGTGCATAAAGAATGCACATAATGCTATTATCTATGATGAACCGAGAGTCTCCAAAGGGCAGAATTTAGACAAGGCTTGGACTAATGTACATATTTGTCCTTTTTGAGAGTAGATGTATACATGTTTGAGGAAAATGTACGCATACTAAATAGCAGGATTGCTGTACATGTGTGGGTACTTTCGTTGGATAATTGTCAAAGAGAAAATATATGCACATTTTCTGTTAGAAAATTTTAAATTGTACCTGTATTGGCTTCACAAGTTAGGAGGCCTGCTGTAAAATTATCCTCCATGTATTCATGCTAAATCACCTCAATATGTTTGCAACTGCAGCTAAAATTAACACTTACTTGTATTTAAATAAGATAATATCATATGCACTTGAGATTATAGCATGCATGCATAAAGGAGTATGGTATGCTGTTATATGTTTATGTAATTCTTTACCAGATGGTTACTATGTGTTGTGGTGGGAACTGGTTGCAGGTGGTGGTAGAAACTGGGTATTACTGGTGGTAAAAACCGGGTGCAAGTGGTTGTGGTTACTGGGTATTACTGGTAGAGGGAATTGGGTGCAAATGGTAAAAGTTACTAGGTGTTTCAGGTGGATTGGCATAGTTTTCTCCCTTTGTTGCGTCAAGGGAAAGGCTCTATCTCCTGGCAGAGATGGTAGCCTTATCTAAGAGGAACCTGGTGAGGCACTGGTCATTTTTGGGATCTAGGAACTGGGTCCTAGGCCTATATATATTAAGGATGCCATCTTGTGGTGCTCGTCTTACACATTCAGCCACAGACCCAGGGAAGCCAACACAGACACACAGGCACACACACTATTAAACAGCAGGTTTATAAAATACATACATAAGCATAAATCCTCCTCAACTCAAGTTGGAGAGACATATATGTGTGTGTGCATAAGTTTACACACACATACTCTGAACTATTTCATAAATGGCCATTTCTGCATGTAAAACACTGTTTTCCGAGCAATAACGCCTTATAAAATTATTCTTGCCTGGGGGGTACTTTTTTTCTTCATTAATTTCCAATTTGAAAACTAGTTCATATATCACAGCTGAAAAGTATCCGTAGACTTTATAGCTATGTGAACAATAAGGAAACTGCTCCTCAAGCATTAGAATCTCAAATACTGTTTAAGAAATGTTGATGAATCTTCTCTGGTAGATATACAGTTTTAAATCTGGACTAGCCTCACTGTTCTGTGCTTTATTTAAATGAAGAGTGATAGTATTATTAAAAGTGTACCTTAAGTTGATTGGTTCTTTTAAAACAAACTTTGTATAATCAATGAGACATCAACATATGTCTGAATTTAATGCTTCACAGGGCAGCACAATCTCTTATCCACTGAACTCGTTTGACAATGATATATCTATGTTTACCTAGTATAGAACTATGTATACTATCAATATGATATACAAGTGAAGAAATACAGGAATAAGTGATGTGTTGTATTTCAAAGCATTTATTTTGTGTGGCAACACATTAATCCAGAAAAATAACAGACACTTAACATCTATCCAAACAGCTTAATTTGGTCTTTTGCATATTATTTATAGACATGTTTGTATGTTTCTCCAAACTTAACAAGAACATCAGTCATCTCCTGCTCTGATTTTATGGATGTCCTGGCACACATACAGCAAATGTAAATTCTATTACATTGTTCCTTTGCATTTTAACTAATGAATTAGAGTGAAATGATTAGTTTATATATGATGTCCTTGACCTTTCACAAAATGTGTCATACCTAGATCAAATAGAAAGGAAGGGGAAAATAGCTATGATCTAGTGGTGCAGCCAGAGAGCAGATTTTGGGTGGGTATGACATATTTCCTCTCTATCCCCACCAACCCCTGTTTCCCCATCATCCACTTTACTATTAATCATTTCTATAGCACTGCTAGACATATGCAGTGCTATATACTTTATATGCTGGTACTTTGTCCCCAGATGGCTTACAATCTAAGCCTTTGTACCTGGGGCAATGAAAGGTTAAGTGACTTGCCCAGGATCACAATGAACTACAGTAGGAATTAAACTGGGGTCACTCAGATCAAAGCCTGCTGCACTAACCCTTAGGCTACTACTCCACCCTATAAATAAGTACCTTAGATGTGGAGTTCCCAAGAATTGCCAGCTGAAGACATCAACAGCCCAATATAACTCCCTTCAAAGATATGACCATATTTCTCCATTTTTGTTTATCCTTCACTGGCTACTTATCAGTTACTGTGTTCTGTTTTAAAATTGCAATTTTAGCTTTTAAGAACCTCCAAGAAGATAAACCATCATATCTAGTGAGTCTTATAATTCCTTATACTCTTCTCCATTTACTGCCCACATTAAATGATCATCTTTACGTATTGCCTAATCTCTCTTCCGCATGGTTGGAGTCAAATCATTGCTGTACCTTTTATTTAATTTTTTTAGATCCTTCTGTCTGGAACAGTCTCCCACTACCTCTCCAGTCAGATTTATCATACAAAAAGTTCAGATCTCTATTGAAAATGAATCTCTTTAACATGGCTTTTGCAAACCTTTTTTCAACATTTATTTATTTACTAATGAACAAAAACATTCAATTACAGGTTACTACTTTTAAACAATTTTCTCCCCACTTCCCCTTTTCTGTATAGTGCACATGGAAACACACAGGTCCAGGGAATGGAATCTGATTAAGCAGAACAGGTATCAGAAAGCCATCAGTATGGACTGAGTTACTCCAGGCAGTGTAGATATCCTATGTCTGTTGGTAGTTTATAAGTCTATTGTAACTGAAAACTGTCAGTTTAGACATCAAACAATAGTAATCCACCTTTTTAAACACTGATTCAAGAGGAGACAAAGCTGACTGTCTCCAAAGTTGAGCCAGCACTGTTTTAGCTGCTATAAATGGAAATACAGAAGAACGAAGCAGTGCAGACTATCAAAACTTTGAGAAGATAGCGAAGGTGACTCAGAAATAAAGAAATGATGCTACAGTAGTCTTTAGAGATTTATTATCAAACAAAACTGACTCTACACGGCCATGACTCAAGAAGAATGTCAGGAAGTATTTTTTCATGGAGAGGGTGGTGGATGCTTGGAATGCCCTCCCGTGTGAGGTGGTGGAGATGAAAATGGTAACGGAATTCAAACATGCGTGGGATAAACATAAAGGAATCCTGTGCAGAAGGAAGGGATCCTCAGGAGCTTAGCCTAGAATGAGTGGCAGAGCTGGTGGTTGTGAGGCGGGGCTAGTGCTGGGCAGACTTATATGGTCTGTGCTGGGGCTGGTGGTTGGGAGGCGGGACTAGTGCTGGGCAGACTTATACGGTCTGTGCCAGAGCCGGTGGTGGGAGGCAGGGATAGTGCTGGGCAGACTTATACAGTCTGTGCCAGAGCTGGTGGTGGGAGGCGGGGTTGGTGGTTGGGAGGCAGGGATAGGGCTGGCCAGACTTATACGGTCTGTGCCCTGAAGAGGACAGTACAAATAAAAAAGTAGCACATATGAATTTATCTTCATGGGCAGACTGGATGGACCGTGCAGGTCTTTTTCTGCCATCATCTACTATGTTTACTATGTAACAGGGGCCATCTCTGGAGTATCATTAAACTGCAAAAATTCCTGCAGATCTTTTTCCAAGCATTGCAAATTAAGAGGGTCATCCAAGAAAGCATCATTCAAATGCCATGGAATAGAACTGTTCCTTTTCCTCTCCACCGCTAGGTGCACCATAATAAGGAGCATGGTCAGATCATGTTCTGGGGTGCATCTCAATTGCACAAGTATATTAATGAACCAAAGAGTCCCCAAGGCAAATAGCCAATTGGAATAGGTATCATACATAGGAGGGTAAAAGGCATAGTCCTGCTCTGAACCTGTATGCTGCATTTTATAAACTGTTAAATCTCTGGTTGTTTACCACTGGTCCTGGTAGAAATTAGATATTTATTTGTGGTTTTCCTACTTGTATTTCCTTAAAGCAGTGGTTCCCAAACCAGTCCTGGAGGCACCCCAGCCAGGCATGTTTTTGGGATATCCACAATGAATATTCATGAAAGACATTTTCATGCACTGCCTCCACTGCAAGCAAATCTCTCTCATAAATATTCATTGCTAATCATTAACAACCATTACCAATTTATTAACAATCTTTATTTTAACATATTATCTCATTATTGTATATTCACTATTGTTTGAAAATTCCTCAAAACACTATGAAACACACTCATTCGTCTCTTTCACACTCAAACTATTATAAAATCACATAAATACATTCACCTATAGTGTATCATCTCCAAAGAATTATAACATACACAATTCTAGACACTTAAATGATTCTAACAATTTGCATATATCCATGACTTTACTTTCATCTCTAATCGCAGGTCACTTCACGGATATTTCTCCTGTAGATTCACATTATAGTTTTTATAGTCTTTAGAAACTTATTGGATCAACAGGAGTCCATGTATACATTAATTACACTGTAATCTGAAATGTTCATCCACTTGATCATAGTAACATAGTAACATAGTAGATGACGGCAGAAAAAGACCTACATGGTCCATCCAGTCTGCCCAAGATAAACTCATATGTGTGTATACCTTACCTTGATTTGTACCTGTCTTTTTCAGGGCACAGACCGTATAAGTCTGCCCAGCAGTATTCCCCGCCTCCCAACCACCGGTCCCGTCTCCCATCACCGGCTCTGGCACAGACCGTATAAGTCTGCCCTCCACTATCCACACCTCCCAACCACCAACCCCTCTTCCCCCCACCTACTCCACCACCCAATTTCAGCTAAGCTTCTGAGAATCCATTCCTACTGCACAGGATTCCTTTATGTTTATCCCACGCATGTTTGAATTCCGTTACCGTTTTCATCTCCACCACCTCCCACGGGAGGGCATTCCAAGCGTCCACCACCCTCTCCGTGGAATCTTGCTACTTCTTGGGATTCTGCCAGATAGCAGTCACCTGGATTAGCACTATTGGAAGCAGGATACTGTGCCAGATGGACCTTTGTTCTGACCCAGTATGGCTATTATGTTCTAAGTAGTGATTTTAGCTAAGAAAATTTTAGGCATCTTTAGTTATAGTTAAAACCTTGTCTGAACAATCAGACTAAAGAATCACTTACACGTATTGCAAAATACGAGTGCTAATTTGAGTTTAAGTGGTAAAAGTTAGGAACAGCACTTCTTGTACACCTGCATTGGTTGCACATGCATGCAAGAGTAATAATTAAACTTTGACTCGGTTTTAAAATAATTTATGGGTTAGCTTCTGCCAGCCTGGTTTCACTGAACTGAATTCTTCTGTAGGATCTTATAGTTATAGAGCCCCAAAGCACTGGAGTGCCCTTCCAGACAATATTAAACACCAATACAGATAAAGATGTTCATGAGCCATAACCCTCTTCAGGTAAACAACCTCTAGTCTTCTTTCAAAACAATTTATTCATAATGCAATAGGTTTGTGTCCTTACAACACGCATTGTGGTTTCCTCAAAGAGACGAGGAGAGCAAACCACCCCCAAAACCCACTGTACCCACATATAGATGGCCCCCTGCACCCATAAGTGCTATGGTAATGGTGTAGAGTTGTGGAGAGTGGGATTTGGGGGGCTCAGCACCCAAGGTAAGGGAGCTATGGACTTGGGAGGTTTTTAAATTTTTTTTTATTTTTTACTTTTTACAAGTGCCCCCTAGGGTGCCCGGTTGGTGTCCTGGCATGTGAGGGGGACCAGTGCAGTACGCATCCTGGCCCATCCCACGGCCAAATGCCTTGGAGTTGTTCGTTTTTGAGCTGGGCGCCTTCGGTTTCCATTATCGCTGAAAAACCGATACTGCCCAGCTCAAATCCACACAAATCCGAAGCATTTGTCTGGCACCAACCATATTATCGAAACAAAAGATGGATGCCCATTTTTTTGAAAATACGGTCTGTCCCACCCTCGGAGATAGGCGCCCATGAAGATGAGCATTCGCGTTCGATTATGCCCCTCCACATAGAACAACAAGCACAGAGGGAATCTGAATAAGTGCTTAGATCTCACATTAATATAACTACTTGCTTTTGGTAACTTACAGAACAGGTAAAGGATAAAATATGATTGGGACCTTAGGACTTTTCCTTTCTGGTACAAAAAGCATCTATAGCTGAAGTATGGCTAAGAATCATCAGGCCCCCAAAGCTGCTGCTCTCCTTATAGCTTCTGTCCAGACTGAATGCTAGATCCAAGGTGAGGGACTGGTTTCATGTGCTAAATGTATGCACATTGAATCCCTTATGAAAGAAGTATAAGAACTAAGAGAGGAGGTGGCAAGACTAAGAAGCATCTGTGACAACCAGAAAGCCATCCTGGAAATGCATCTCAAGGTGTTGGGGATCTCCAACAAAGGGATTGGAGATCTTATACAGAAAGAGAACAACTGGACACAGAAAATCAGATCCTGCAAAATCAACCCTCCAACTCCATCTTATGTTGAATTGAAGAACATGTTTGCAACCCTGAAGGTAAAAGAGCTGAAAATATCTCAAGAACAAGAGGAAACAAAGCTCAACAATGCCAAAGCTGCTGCATCAGTGTCCATTAAGAAGTGAAAGGTAGTTGTAGTTGGTGATTTTCTTCTGAGGTGTATTCAGGCACCCATTTGTCACCCAGACATTATATCCAGGGAGGTGTGCTGTCTGACTAGTGCCAAGATTCTGGATGTAGCAGAACGTTTACCGAGACTCATCAAACCTACTGACCTAACATGTTGCTTATCCATGTTGGCACAAATAATACTGATAGGTATCCTGCTGAATATATCAAACATGACTTCATGGCTCTGGGACAGAGGGTGAAGAAGTTAGGTGCATTGGCAGTGTTCTCATTGATCCTTCCTGTTAAGGGAAAAGGCCGAATAAGGGAAGCTCACATCCTGGGGCTCAATGTGTGTTGCATGGATGGTGCCAGTGTGAGCACTTCAGTTTCCTTGACCAAGAGTGTTTTTCCAAGACCTACTGAGCAGAGATGACATCCATCTATCAAACAAACAAGGGATGAAGTGTGTTCTGTAACAGACTGGTTAATGTACTAAAAATGGTTTTAAACCAGATTTACTGGGGATGGGTGAGAAAAGCCCCAAAGTCATTAACAACTCACAGGAATGTAAGGTATCTATAGAAATGGGAAAAAGAGAAATTTCTGGAGAGCTTTGTATACCAATGTCTGTAGTATGGGAAATAAAGTTTTAGATCTAGAGGTGGTAATTGTAGATGCTGACTTGGATTTAGTGGTGATCATGGAGGCGTGGTTCACGGAGAACCACGACTAGGATATAGTTATAAACAAAAAAAAACCAGCACCACGGGCCTTTAAAAATGGAACACAGTTCTTTAATGAATGAGCCTTGACAAAAAGACCCGACCCGTTTAGATACAGAAAGTGAAAGTGCCTTGTTGCTTTGTAGCTTTTACTATATGAGACGTGGGGTAAGGAATAATATATTGTAGAGGAATATATTCGAATTATTCCCCAAGTTTTCCATGTCATCACTGTGACCCCTGATGCAGGTGCTAGTCACCGAAACACGGCCTGTGTCGAGTCTTTTTGTCAAGGCTCATTCATTAAAGAACTGTGTTCCATTTTTAAAGGCCTGTGGTGCTGTTTTTTTGTTTGGACTTTAGTTTGTACTTTGTTCCCTAGGATATAGTTATACCAGGCTATAATCTATTCAGGAAAGACAGGGAAAGAAAAAATGGTGGAGGAGTGGAAATATATGTTAGGAATAATATTAAAGTGACAGAATTGCAGGAAATATGGGAAAAGGAATAAGCACTGTGGGTTAATCTTGGAAGAGGGAATTGAAAAAGTATTTACATCCATGTGATATTCAGGCCTTCCTCACAGTCAGAAGAAATGGACAGAAATTTAATTGAAAACATTCACAAGATAGCTATGAAAGGACAAGTACTACTGATAGGTGATTTTAATATGTCAGTCGTTGATTGGGGTGTCCCTGCTGTGGGGGTCATCTAGAAGCAAGGGGATCTTGGATTCTCTACAGGAAGAATTGAGCAAACGGGCCCTCTGTATCTCTTTTGAGATACTAAGGAGAAAGGAGCAACTGAGCTATATGTGTATTTTTCCAGCAGAGTCACCTGGATTTCAACCCATGCACTGGTGGTTCAGGAACATGTACATGGCTGAAAGAAGTTTACTCGCTAACTCTATGGGGTTCCTGGGGATCCAAACCAAAATCATCCCAGCTGAACTTGACTTAACAGAAACTGCATCTGAATCTCAGAACTTCTGAGTGTTATTAAAGCTGATATCAGAACTGTAAGTTGAAATAGTACTGAATTGCCCTGCTACCCATTGTAGTAGACTTAAAGGAGATAGCAGTTTGAAATTTCTCCAAGCTATGGTGTTAAGGGTATCAAATTTCAGAGGCATTGTAAATGACTGAGTTAGTACTTATTGCCTCTTGTCTTGCAATTGCTTCAGCCATATCATTATTGTTTTATCAAAGAACTATTTTTCAGTAAGCAGCTGGTTCAGAACAACAACCTTTAGAACGGACTGACTTATTGAGATAATACTGAGTGTGGAGAGAGAATAAAACTGTTTATGGCTTCCTGGACAGTTCTGGTCCCAGCCTTGGTTTCAACCAGATAAAAATGTTTATGTACAGGGGTTATTCAAGTTCCAGGTACACACTAGGCCCTGGATTCTATAAATGTCGCTCAATTTTGGGTGCCCAGAATTGGGCGCAGATCCCAGAATGGCACCAAATATAATTAGTTAATGGGCTCCAATAATTTAATTATCGGTGCTAACAATTATGATTTGGACACCGATATAGCTACACACTATTCTGTAACAATGGGTGCCTAAATTGGATTTCGCAGAATTCAAAAGGGGGCATGGCTATGGAAGGGCCATAGGTGGGTCAGGAGCAAAAAAATGCTCACAGTGTTACAGAATAGCAGGGATCCATGCCCAATTTGCTTACCAGGATTTATACCACATTTCAGCTGGCACTAGTCCTTGCACCCAAAGTTGAGCACTGAATTTAGAACTCAACACTATTCTATAGAGTACTCAACCCAAAACGTCTTTTATAGAATAGCGTTGAACACCAAATTTTAGCAGCACTGAATTGTCGGTGCCATTTATAGAATCTTTCTGCCTACCTTATAAGAACAACCACCCCCCCTCTCCATGTTGCACACCTAACATACAATAAGTGCAAAATAGCTTACCAAACTAAAGTAGAGCAAGCTCAATAGTGTAAGCAATAACAGAACAGCCCATTTTCATAGGTAAAGAACTGATTTACAAATGTCTGCTTTAAAATCATTCTATTTATAGATATAAATACTTTATTTTACTGGATTTTCTACTTGTTTTTATTCCTTTATGCACAATTCAGAAGTAAAAAAAAATCAAGCTCTACATACCTGCTTAGGAAGAGCCCGTGAAATTATAAATCATTGAATGTGAATATACGCAGACCTAGATGATTGGAATAAAAATTATCAAACACGAGGGCCAGCTCTAAGCAACATCAAGTGGCAAATTATTTGCTTAGGCTACAGTAGAATGGACCTCATTTCAAGCTACACTGAATACTGCATGGTGTAATACAACCCATTTTCAGAAATTTGACGGATAATTTCCTATTCAGAATGAACACAAAAAGTGCTATCTATGTTAGTCAATCTCTTGCCTTTTTTGTTATTCTTACTGATAGTTTGGTTCATTTATTTACTCCAAGTGCATGAACCATTCTCAGTAGGAAAGTTTTCTACAGAGACTTGAGACATTAGCTGCACAATCCCAAATATTAGAGTTTTACAGGTTTTATTTCCAGAACAGATTATAGTGCCTTGAAGAAACACAGGTACAGAAAATTAATGCTACCAGGGTTCTCAACCCAGTCCTCAAGACACACCTAGCCAGTCAGGTTTTCAGAATATCCTCAATGAATATGAATGACCTAGATTTGCATGCACTGCCTTTACTATACACAGATATAACTTACATATATTCATTTGGGTTATCCTACACAAGTACATACTGGGACTGACCGAAGGTCCATCAAGCCCAGCACCCTGTTACCAACAGTGACCAATCTAGGTCACAAATACCTGGTAAGATCTCAAAACAGTTCAATACATTTTATGCTGCTCATCCTAGAAATACTTTCAAAAAATGTAGATGACAATGTTCCACCAATATATCGTAAACGAAACACAACCAACTAGTGTTAGAACGTGTGGTACTCTGTGCTTCTAATTGCTAGTTTGTGATGGGGAAGTCTCATATGGTCACTCAGGCAACCTTTTTTTTACCACCAAACGGTGGGCCTATATTCTGTGACTATTTATAGGACTGCCCCCAACCCTCCACAGTGCAATTTTAACGTGGGGGCAGTCGATGATTATAAATACTCACAGAATACAGGCCCGCCGTTTGGTAGTAAAAAAAAAAGTTGCCCGAGTGACCGTATGAGACTTCCCCATCACAAATTAGCAATTAGAAGCACGGAGTACCACATGTTCTACCACTAGCTGGTTGTGTTTCATCCTAGAAATAGGCAGTAGATTTTCCCCAAGTCCATTTTAATAATGGTCTATGGACTTTTCCTTTAGGAAGCTGTCCAAACCTTTATTAAACCCTACTAAGCTAACCGTCTTTACCACCTTCTTTGGCAATGAATTCCAGAGTTTATTTACATGCTGACTGAAGAAAACGTTTCTCTGATTTGTTTTAAATTTACTACTTTATAGCTTCATTGCATGCCCCCTAGTTCTAGTATTTTTGGAAAGAGTAAACAGACGCTTCATGTCTAACCGTTCCACTCCACTCGTAATTTTATAGACCTCTATCATATCTCCCCTCAGACATCTTTACTCCGAGCTGAAGAGCCCTAACAGCTTATTTTCAAAAGAGAAAGACGCCCATATTTTGACTCAAATCGGGAGATGGGCGTCTATTTCCCGTGGGCGCCCAAATCGGTATAATCGAAACCCGATTTTTGGCGTCTTCAACTGCAGTCCGTCACGGAGACGAACAAAGATCACAGGGGCGTGTCGGAGATGTGGCGAAGGCGGGACTGGGGCATGGTTATCGGCCGAGGAGAGATAGGCGTCTATAGCTGATAATCAAAACAAGAAGGGCGTTTTTTACGAGAATTTGGTCCGTTTTATTTGGACCCTTTTTTTTTCAGGTCCAAGTCCCAAAAAAGTGCCCCAAATGACCAGATGACCACTGTAGGGAATCGGGGATGACCTCCCCTGACTCCCCCAGTGGTCACTAACCCCCTCCCACCAAAAAAAACACTTTACAAACGTTTTTTCCCAGCCTGTATGCCAGCCTCAAATGCCGTACCCACCTCCATGACAGCAGAATGTGTTCTATCTTCTGACAGCCTTTCCCTGGTTGCAATGTGGCTCTCGGGTGAGTGTGACACCTTTTCTGTTAGGTGCACTGCAGAGTCACATCAGCAATGCATTGTGGTGGGTGTAGGGTATTGGGCTCCGTGATTCCACTAGCTTGTGTTAAATGCTCACGATGTTGGTAGTTGGTAGGCTCTACTCCTATGGTGCTTTTCCCTCTGCTTACTGGGTCAGAGTGTGCCCTGTTTTGTTTACGGTAGTCCATGAGGTTGTGGCCATTTGTGTAAGACACTTTAAGATCCCTTTAGAGGATACAACACATTCTGCTGTCATGGAGGTGGGTACGGCATTTGAGGCTGGCAAAAAAGGTTTTTAGTTTTATTTTTTTAGTTTGGGAGGGGGTTGGTGACCACTGGGGGAGTATGAGGAGGTCATCGCCGATTCCCTCCAGTGGTCATTTGGTCAGTTGGGGCACCTTTTTGAGGCTTGGTCGTGAAAATAAAAGGACCAAGTAAAGCCGGCGAAATTCTGCTTAATGCCGCTTTTTTTTTTCCATTATCGGCGAAAGCTGGCCATCTGGTAGCCACGCCCATGGCCACCCATGTCCCGCCTTTGCTAATCTACCAACACGCCCCCTTGAACTTTCGCCGGCGAAGCAACGGGAAAGCGGCGATGCTGTCAAAAATGCCACTTTCCATTATACCGATTTCGCCGCTTTTCCGAAATCGCCGGCCATCTCCTGATTTATGTCGGGAAATGGCCGGCGATAACTTTCGAAAATAAGCTGGCTAGTCTCCCAGTCTCGAAAGGTCTTCTTGTAATTTTTCACAATCCTCTAGCAATTTACCAACTTTGAATAACTTTGTGTCATCAGAAAATTTAATTACATCACTAGTTACTCTTATCTCTAGGTCATTTATAAATATGTTAAAAAGCAGCAGTCCCAGCACAGACCCCTGGGGAACCCTACTAACTACCCTTCTCCAATGAGAATACTGACCATTTAACCCTACTCTCTGTTTTCTATCTTTTCACCAGTTTTAATCAACAATAGAACACTACCGCCTATCCCATGACTCTGCAATTTTTAATCAGTTTTTAATCCACAATAGGACACTATTTCCTATCTCATGATCTCCAATTTCCTCTGGAGTCTTTCATGATGTACTTTGTCAAACATCATAGGCTGAAAACCCTCTTAGATGTTACAATCTCAAACTTGAACCTGATTGTTATCTTAAGGTTCTAAGATGCACTTATCTTAACAGCTGTAGTCGTGATTCAACGGCCATGGCCCGACTTCGGCCCGAGTTTCGTTGACTGCCTCAGGGTCCGTGGTTCCACCCGACTATGTCCAAAGCTGTGATTCCTAGAAATATACAACATGATAGTGTCAGATCACACATTTCATCCGCATATTTTCACATGCATTTGCAGGAGCAATATCATCTTGTAGCTAGAACCTCTTCCCTGAGGAAGACATCAAAACTTGGCCATGTTGGCGGAGGTTCTCCTGTGGTTTAATTGTTGCCATTACTAAAGATAAGTGCTGCTTTCAAGTTTACTCCAAGCAGTTAAAGTGCATTTAAGATATATCTTTTCAAATCATAAGAAACTGTATGAAAAGGTTGAAAATGTTAAAAAATCAAAACTCAAAAACTTGTAGAAAATAACTGGGTTGATCTATGAAGATTTGCACCTCAGCCATTTCGTTGGATGGACATTGAATATTAAGGTGAGAGCAGCATTAATATCTGAGGATCCCCAAAAGAATGGAGATAGTACATCAAAGTGATTACTATAAAGTGTGAGACTACTACAAAGTGTGAGATTATTGCCGCTGTGAGAGATTGGCAATTGTTAAATAATTGTTAAATAAATTGAAATAGATTGATCAGGAGAATATATAGTTGTTTTGGGACAAAATATATGTAATATTTTAGAAATAAGCAGTGGATTTATCCAAACCTTTTTAAAACCCTCCTACACTAACTGTTTTTACCACATTCTCTGACAATGAATTCCAGAAACTATACGTTAAGTGAAGAAATATTTTCTCCAGTTTGTTTTAAATTTACTTCTTAGTAGCTTCATTGCTTTTCCCTAGTTCTAGTATTTTTGGAAAGAATAAACAAGAGGTTCACATCTACCCATTCCACTCCACTCAGTATTTTATAGAAATCTATCATATCTCCCTTCAGCTTTCTCATCTCCAAGCTGAGAAGCCCTAACCACTTTAGCCTCTCCTCATAGGGAAGTTGTACTTTTTCTAATTCCACTATATCTCTTTTGAGATATGGTATACCTACACATAGGTGACGTATGCAAGCATAATGGACCCCTCACAGCCTAAGTTGTGGGGGTAATAACATTGACTGAAGGCAAAAGTCAGTCAAGCATGGAGGGAAAGCTGTGAAATAAAGGGAAGGGGAGGGGGTGGGCAGGGCAAATGAGGGTAGGCAGGTTAGCAACAGAAGGGAAAAGAAAAGATTGGATGAAAAGGAAGGAAGGGGATTGGATGGGAAGAGGGAGAGGATGAGATAGGGCAAAAGAGTTTTGGCGCACAAAAGTATTAGGTGGGAGGATTGGAGAGGGTGAGGGTGGATTGAGGGGACTTTTGACGACCCTTCCCAGCCCACCTGATGTCTGCATTGGAAGGGTGTATGGAAAGGGTGCGAGTTAGTTCAAAGGGGAGAGGTTAGAGGGGGGGCCTGGGGTAGTTGGAAATGGTAGCAGCTTTACAATGGGTGCCTGTTTGAGGGGTTAAAAGGCACCAGAGGCGGTTAAAGGAATATTGTGAATATAGAATGAAAAGAACTCGGGGGTGGCACCGCCACGAGTAAGATGTGGCTTGACGGCACCGTAAGTCACATGGGGAGAAGGGGGATAATGTGGGGGAAAAGTGAGCCAGTTTCGTTACCGAATGGCTTAGCGCTAGTGAATCGCTATGGGCAATTAACTTGGTTTAAAAGATTTGATGTTACAAAGATAATGTTAGGTGATGTTGAGATATTTACTGATGTTTGGTGAATAAAGCTGTAGACAAATTTTATTCCAAAGAAAGTGTTATGGTGTTATTTGAGTTACTAGTAGGAGTGTGTTGAAGGGACTGACTGAAGTGCGAATGTCAATGTTAGGGCTATTGTAGTGGTGTACTGTTGGGTACAGTAGGTTTTTTAGTGGTTTTTGAAGGGCTCACCATACAATATGAGTGGGTAATGGTGAGATGTGTACCTGGGACTTTTTTATGTGAAGTCCACTACATTGTCTCTTAGGGTACTCCACTGCTTTCCTGGGATGTCTGTGTGGCCAGTCTACTAAGAATGCTGCCCCCACACCCATACATACCAAATGCTTATTTTTATGCATTTTTCCTTTTGAAAATGGTCCTGGAAAATAGAAGCACCAAGCACAAAACATCTATCAAATGGTCATTTTCAAAATAAAAAGTTGGATGTTTTTTCTGGTTTGAAAATGGCAGTGTTCACTACTGGAGTTTTGGACATTTTTCCCAAAATGTCCAACATTAGATTAGATGTCATACTTAAAATGCCACTCTATATGTATTATGTTATTATTTTAGTGTTGATTGTTCTTTTTCCCATTTCCCTTTCCCCTTATTTTGATTTTTATTATGTATGTATATTGTTCTCCACTTAGACTATGTAGATAATGTGGAAAACAAACAAATAAATAGATAAGATAGAAGTAGTGGGAAATGAAAAGGAGACTTTGGAAACAGATTTAATGAAAAGGAGACATTGGAAACAGATTCAGGAGATCAAGAAAGTAAAGTGGAAAAAGACCTGAACCACCATGATAAAAAAAAAAATCCTATACAATAATGATTAAAAAATAAGTTTTAGTTTAAAGTGATTGAAAAAATGTCAACTTATTATAGGAATGGTTCCTGGCCAATGAAATGGTTCCTATCTTGCAATCTCTCACTGAATATCTCTGGCTAGTGCTTTGTGGATAGCCGATTATATCGCACAATATAACCAGCAATCCGTAATTATTCAGAGCATCGTCAGCTAAGTATGGTGGTCTAATATGCCCACCAAAATAGCAGGTATATCTTTGGCTCATTTAAACTTAACTGACTAGCACTGAATATCAGCTTGGCTGGTTAAATTTAAACCAGTCAAAATATACCCGGATAGTCAATGCTGGTCAGCCATTGAATATCCAGGCTTAACGCCAACCACGGAAGGCAGCCTGGCTACCTCCCATGGTCTGAATATTGGACACAATAATTTGTATAAGTTTGTATAAAAATAAAGTAGGTAAACATTTTATATTTTCAGTGTATCATTTTTAACAACAAAATGATTACTCATGACCATGGCAAGAAAATGTTTATTAATAAAATGGGTAGATGACTGGCCTCCAACCATCAAGGCAATGGATGGTGAAGATGGTGGATGCTATGGAGATGGAATGACTTGTTGATATATTTGCCAACATAGTGGTGCTGGAAGAATATTTAGAGGTGTGGAAGGATCTCAAGAGAACAGTAGCTAAAGGAATGGGGTGCCATAGCAACAAGGACTATTAAAGGGCAAAAGGATATAGGACAGGGGATGAGAAGGGGTCAAGGAAAGGAGATTGACAGGAGGGGGAAGGAATGAAATGGGGAGAAAATGAGGAAACAAGCGTCAAAGTTATGAAGTTGGCTTAGAGATGAAATGTAAGATGCAAAAAGGTTACCATGGAAAGTTTGATTCATCAATGTTGAACATTTGTTTGTAAAATTGGAGAGGTCAGTATTGTTAAAGTTGGCCCGGAGACACGTTGCAGTAACAAAGTCATAAAAGCATTTATATTCTGCTATTTTGGATTTAGATGGACTGATAGCAATTCTCATTCTGTGGACTAAAATCAGTGGGATGAATATTCATTTGCTCATTCAATTCATTAAGGGCTCATTTTCAAAACAGAAATAATCCATAAAATGGCACAAAGCAGTAGATGATTGTTTATTTTTTGCTTAAAACATCCGAATTACTATTTTTGAAACCCATTTAAGACATTTTTTTCTTTATGCAGTTCATCTGCAGTAAGTCCAAATTACAAGGGGGCGGGATTTGGGCTTTCCCAAAATGTGGACTTTTTCTGCCTTAATGGAACAAAGTAAAAACTTTTAAGGCTAAAAGTTAGATATTTTGGCCTAGACCTGTTTCAATCATAACTAAGTCACAAAAAGATGCCCTAAATGACCAGATGACCACATGACCAGGATTAAATTATGACCCCCTTACTATCCCAGTGGTCACTGATGCTCTCCTACCCCCAAAGATTGAATGAAACAGTATATACAAGCCTCTTTGAAAGCTTCAGATGTTTTGCCCAGTCCAAGTAGAGCAGCAAACAAGTACCTGGTGTAGCCTAATGGTTGGTGCAGTGCATTCTAGGCCCATATTCCACTCACTTGTGGTGGAAAGTATGAGCCCTCCAAAATCCACCACAAACCTACTGCACCCACATATAGGTGACACCTGCAGCCATAAGGGCTATTGCAGTGGTGTACAGTTAGGTACAGAAGTTTTTTGATGGGTTTTGGAAGACTCACAGTACAATATAAGGGGTTAACAGTGAGATGTATACTTCTTATGTGAAGTCCATGGCAGTGCCCCCTAAAGTGTCAAACTGCTCTGCTGGGATGTCTGTGGTGCCAGTCTAGTAAGAATGTTGCCCCCCCCCCCCCCCCCCACCCAGATGTCCCAGTGGCTTGTTTTTCTGCATTTTGTCCTTGGACTTTTTTTTTTTAAATGGTCACAAAATTAAAACACACCGAGCACAAAGCATCTACTAAACTTATAGGAAATGGCCATTTTTGAAACAAAAAGATACACCTTTTTCTGGCTTGAAAATAGCCATGTTTGCCACTTCATTTGGGGTCTTTTTCAGCAAAATACCCCACATCAGATTTTGACATCATATCGAAAATGCTCCTTTAAATCTTTAGAAAATTGACCCATGGTTTGGAAAGAAATAAGTTTGAAGAAAAGTATGCAAAGCATATCAGACTACAACCTAATATGTGCTTTTCATTGCTTTTATTGGGCAATGTCAAACGCACTTCAAATTAATACGTATTGCTTTTATTATTCTATGCAGTTCCAGGATAATCATATTCACAAAGTAAAATCAAAATGAATTTATGGAGAAAAATACTTAATGTTATAAATTCATATATTTGTACAATGATGTATGGCATACTAGGAGTGGGATATGTTATTATTTTTCTTTGTTTCAACAATTGATTTATGACTTCAGTCTGTGCACCTGGGTACATACAGATGGGCCACACATCTTTAAATCTGCCACTCAATGCTCTCAACAGCACAAGTCTAACAAAACAGAAAACAAATTGATCCAGTCAGTGTTTTTGCAACATTCATAAGGTAAAGCTGATGCTGCCGACAAAGTCCTTTCAGAAATCAGCTACTATATATGTACAGGTCTGGTACAATATCACTACATTTCTAATCATGATGAAGTCCTCCTGCCACTTCCTCTGTATATATTCTTAAAGATCAATCAAATGGAAATCATGTCTAGGAAAGAATGGAAAATCACTATTCATTTAACAGCTTCCAGTTCCCTATCTCCATTACAATTCTTCCTGCACCAAACCCCACAAAAAGATAGGACAGATTCTCTAGTATATTATTTCTTTGCAATATTAGTTTTCTTGAAACATGGTCCTCACAAAAGGAGATTGTTGATTTCCATATTATGAATTGTGTTGTTGTTTGGTATTGCAGCCCTTTCAGAGATAGATAAAGCATAGCACAGCCAGCATGGTCAATGTTGGAGACTCACATATAAATTTGTATTTTTTGTTTGACTTTCATGGACGATCTATTTCAAAGATGAGAGTTATGATACAAACAATATTATTTCTCTTCGATTTGAGATTCAGCAAACGCTGCTACTTCAAAACATTTTCAGCAAAAATATTATTACAGAATATAGAAATTAAAAATCATCTTCAAACATTGTGGGACCAATATTTAGCCGGTACTGTCTCCACATTAATTAAAACACTTGTACTAGTGTTTAATACATATATTCAGTGCCACAATCCATTTATCAATGGTGCTTAATATGTCTTATTTATTTGCACTGACACTTTTTTTTCCTCTGAATACATTTCATTAACTACTAACATCTGTTTTCTTTTAATTTCTAATCCAGTCCACCACTTTGGGCCTCAACCCAAGCTCACTCAAATCATTTATAAGCTACCTATTAGGAATATACATACAAATAGCCTGGTTTGTTTTTAGATGACTCAGTCATTTGGTTCATTTTGAATTCTGAATTATTCAGATCATTTGTTTCATTCATTTTCAATCAAGTCAATGGTGCAAGCAATCTTACACTGTAACAGTGGGATTTATAATTCATTTTTAATCAAACTTGCTTAAACTTTGTAAGCAACAGCATTCAGAGCATTGAGGGCCCTTTTTACCAAACTGCAGCAAAAGGGGGCCAGCACTGGTGTCGGCATGTGTTTTACACACATGCTGAGGACCCCTTTTACCGGAGCTGGTAAAAGGTAAGTCTCGACTTCCTGCAGGAAATGTACGTGAGGTAAGTAAAGCATTTGCTGCACGGCCATTTGGGGGGGGGGGGGGCTTGCTGCCACCTATTGAGGTGGTGCTAAAGGCTCCCGCGTTAACGCGAAAGTACAAAAATAAATACATTTTTGTGCACTGGAAATGGTGGCACACTAGGAGTAGGAAGTACTGCCGGCCTGCTGTGGTAGCCCAGTGGTACTTCCTGTGTAGCGAGCGGTAAGCCCAAGTGGGCTTACCGCCTTTTAGAAAAAGGAGCCCTGAGAGTGCCATGAAGACCCCATTTTACCAAAAGAGAGGGCAAAGAGCACTAACAGTAGCATGAAGATTCAAAACCGATGTGATAGAGGCAACATTGGCAGCAGGATCCCATAGCACCAATAGAGGGATAAAGTGGCACCAAATATTGTAATGCATTTCACAAATTCTCTGAGTATTGACAAAGAACCAACCAGGTAGAGTAGGGTCAGAGTTTTGTGGCAAAATGACCCCATTAAAGGGGTCATGAAAGAATATCTGAGTTGCTTCATAGACAGGTTTGTCAAGGAGAATTTGACAGCAAAAGCCTACTTTGTAGCTCTGATAAATGGTTCATATGAAAAGGTGTAGGGCTACTACTTTGAAAGGAAGATTAGAATTCAGCCTAAATATTTACCTGTAGTGCTCCTGTCACAAAGGGGATACTATTGATCAGCCCCAATTACAGCTTCTGGGACAATAGAAACCTAGCATGTGAAATCAATTGGCATAAAGCATGTCCTCTAAAGCTACGTGCTACTTTCCATATTAAGAATACATAGCTAAACAATCCAGTCTTTTGTAGTTATATGGGTACCCCACATTCAAATACGGAGCCATATTTTTTGGGGTACGTGCATGCATGTGTATGTGGGTATATGCCATCTACCCTGGCTAACAAGTATACTTTTACTCTTATCCGTCTTCTATCGGTATATGCACCTTTGTTCTTTCTGATGTAGCACTCATGAAATATCACCCCTTCTACCATTGTATTTTAATTGTTCAATCACAGTACAGCAAAGTTGATTAATTGTACGACTGTTGTTGACACAATGTTTTACTAGGGGCATGTATAGCTTCTCTTTTTGAATCCCATGTTTGTATTCTACTAAACGTGTTTTTAACATTTGTTTGGTTTATCCAATGTATCTTAAACCACAAAGGCAAGTGATCATATATATCACTGCCTTAGTGAACAATTGAAAGACAAAGGTAGAATGGGTGATATTTCACGAATTCTACATCAGAAAGAACAAAGGTGGATATACCGATTGCAGACTGTATTCCCTAAGGGACTTAATGGCCTGATGGAATGGGAAGCAATCTTTTGATATTTGGTTGTGTAAGGAAATGACATCAGAATAAGGAGGAGTAAATTGTGAAGGTGTCTATTTAGGCAGTCACCATTTTGCCACCGAGTGTATGTAGTAAGGAAGAAGAGTGGTTCATCTACATTCTCTCCTGATGAAGTAGCGAAACAGAAGGAATTCTTTATATGTCGAGAGAGACTGACTATGACTATGATTTTGAGAAAGACCTTTTGAATTAATGCTGGGAGAAGCCACTATCGAATAGAGATGTTACATCAAAGATATGGGCATTACACCAAATTGAGAAGCAGCCCATGGAAAGCGTTGTGTTTTTTTCCTGATGAAGCTAAGTAATCTTTTCTTTTGGTTACCATCTATGTATTAGTGATTTTCGGAAATTGTTCTTCCGTTAGTAATAAGTTTTCGGGTTGTAATATATTTGGGTTTTACTTGTGCACTTTGAAAATAGATTTGTCACAATTAAACCCCTCCGTCTTTTTACTGCAGATCTTTTTTTCTCTACTTTTAGAGTTGTTTTGCTCTGCAGATGTTTTCGGAGGTGGTAGGGGCCTATGATGAAAGCCACTTCAGGTTGTATCCACTGTGTTGGTACCCTGGGTTTATGAGGCTTATTTGTTTAAATCATGAGAAGTGACTCTTTAATATAGGTGCACAAGTAACACCAGTTTTCTAGAGCAAACAACATATTAGTTTCTGAAATTATTGCTCTAAGCAGATCTTTTGAATTTATGGTATACTACTTACAATGTCAACACAATACATAATAGAACACTTTAATTGATAGTGAAGGGTAAAGCAGAGATGTAACATATATATAGGTAAGAGAGTAAGAAGAGTTATTGCATTCACAAACTTTATTAGATTCTATTTATTAATTTCTTAATTTTATTCCCCGATGACTGTTCTGGTCTCTTGTCATTGTGACCCACTTTGAACTGTGAGGCATTAGTGGCATATAAGACCAGTTTATCATTATCATTATCACCCACATAACATTACACATTTTATTAATGGAGTCACTCACAGAATTAGTGTATCTGTACCCTTTGTCCTGTCTAGTCAGAATGCTGTGACATTGCAACATAGTCAGACTTTAATAGACGTGTGACTCATACCCATAAAGATGTGTGTGCCCTTTGTCCTGATTTCCCTTGCCCTGTCACTGCCAGACTTCTGTTCTTCCATAGTCAAGCCCCTTACTATGAAGTCTGTCTTCTGATGTTCAGTCTGAATTTGCAGCTTATACAAACTTGTGCTTTTTGTTTTTGATATACAGACAAATGACTTTTTATATAAGCTAGGGATGTGCAGTCAGAAACTCTTCATTTTATACAGTGGGGGAAATAAGTATTTGATCCCTTGCTGATTTTGTAAGTTTGCCCACTGACAAAGACATGAGCAGCCCATAATTGAAGGGTAGGTTATTGGTAACAGTGAGAGATAGCACATCACAAATTAAATCCGGAAAATCACATTGTGGAAAGTATATGAATTTATTTGCATTCTGCAGAGGGAAATAAGTATTTGATCCCCCACCAACCAGTAAGAGATCTGGCCCCTACAGACCAGGTAGATGCTCCAAATCAACTCGTTACCTGCATGACAGACAGCTGTCGGCAATGGTCACCTGTATGAAAGACACCTGTCCACAGACTCAGTGAATCAGTCAGACTCTAACCTCTACAAAATGGCCAAGAGCAAGGAGCTGTCTAAGGATGTCAGGGACAAGATCATACACCTGCACAAGGCTGGAATGGGCTACAAAACCATCAGTAAGACGCTGGGCGAGAAGGAGACAACTGTTGGTGCCATAGTAAGAAAATGGAAGAAGTACAAAATGACTGTCAATCGACAAAGATCTGGGGCTCCACGCAAAATCTCACCTCGTGGGGTATCCTTGATCATGAGGAAGGTTAGAAATCAGCCTACAACTACAAGGGGGGAACTTGTCAATGATCTCAAGGCAGCTGGGACCACTGTCACCACGAAAACCATTGGTAACACATTACGACATAACGGATTGCAATCCTGCAGTGCCCGCAAGGTCCCCCTGCTCCGGAAGGCACATGTGACGGCCCGTCTGAAGTTTGCCAGTGAACACCTGGATGATGCCGAGAGTGATTGGGAGAAGGTGCTGTGGTCAGATGAGACAAAAATTGAGCTCTTTGGCATGAACTCAACTCGCCGTGTTTGGAGGAAGAGAAATGCTGCCTATGACCCAAAGAACACCGTCCCCACTGTCAAGCATGGAGGTGGAAATGTTATGTTTTGGGGGTGTTTCTCTGCTAAGGGCACAGGACTACTTCACCGCATCAATGGGAGAATGGATGGGGCCATGTACCGTACAATTCTGAGTGACAACCTCCTTCCCTCCGCCAGGGCCTTAAAAATGGGTCGTGGCTGGGTCTTCCAGCACGACAATGACCCAAAACATACAGCCAAGGCAACAAAGGAGTGGCTCAGGAAGAAGCACATTAGGGTCATGGAGTGGCCTAGCCAGTCACCAGACCTTAATCCCATTGAAAACTTATGGAGGGAGCTGAAGCTGCGAGTTGCCAAGCGACAGCCCAGAACTCTTAATGATTTAGAGATGATCTGCAAAGAGGAGTGGACCAAAATTCCTCCTGACATGTGTGCAAACCTCATCATCAACTACAGAAGACGTCTGACCGCTGTGCTTGCCAACAAGGGTTTTGCCACCAAGTATTAGGTCTTGTTTGCCAGAGGGATTAAATACTTATTTCCCTCTGCAGAATGCAAATAAATTCATATACTTTCCACAATGTGATTTTCCGGATTTAATTTGTGATGCGCTATCTCTCACTGTTACCAATAACCTACCCTTCAATTATGGGCTGCTCATGTCTTTGTCAGTGGGCAAACTTACAAAATCAGCAAGGGATCAAATACTTATTTCCACCACTGTATTATTCCCATGTTATTTCTGGGAACGTTCACTTTATTGGTTTTCATTTGTAACATACATGGTAACATAGTAGATGACGGCAGAAAAAGACCTGCATGGTCCATCCAGTCTGCCCAACAAGATAAACTCATATGTGTATACCTTACCTTGATTTGTACCTGCCTTTTTCAGGGCACAGACAGTACAAGTCTGCCCAGCAGTATTTCCCGCCTCCCAACCACCAGTCCCGCCTCCCATCACCGGCTCTGGCACAGACCGTATAAGTCTGCCCTCCACTATCCTTGCCTCCCAACCACCAACCTCTCTTCCCCCACCTGCTCCGCCACTCAATTTCAGCTAAGCTTCTGAGGATCCATTCCTACTGCACAGGATTCCTTTATGCATATCCCACGCATGTTTGAATTCTGTTACCATTTTCATCTCCACCACCTCCTGCGGGAGGGCATTCCAAGCATCCACCACCCTCTCCGTGAAAAAATACTTCCTGACATCTTTTTTGAGTCTGCCCCCCTTCAATCTCATTTCATGTCCTCTCGTTCTACCACCTTCCCATCTCCGGAAAAGATTTTTTTGCGGAATAATACCTTTCAAGTATTTGAACGTCTGTGTCATATCACCCCTGTTCCTCCTTTCCTCCAGGGTATACATGTTCAGGTCAGAAAGTCTTTGCTCATACGTCTTGGAACGCAAATCCCATACCATTCTCGTAGCATTTCTTTGCACCGCTTCCATTTTTTTAACATTCTTCGCAAGGTACGGCCTCCAAAACTGAACACAATACTCCAGGTGGGGCCTCACCAATGACTTGTACAGGGGCATCAACACTTCCTTTCTTCTGCTGATCACACCTCTCTCTGTACAGCCTAGCAACCTTCTCGCTATGGCCACCGCCTTGTCACACTGTTTTGTCGCCTTCAGATCCTCGGATACTATCACCCCAAGATCCCTCTCCCCCTCAGTACCTATCAGACTCTCACCACCTAACACATAAGTCTCTCATGGGTTTCTACTCCCTAAATGCATCACTTTGCATTTCTTTGCATTGAATTTTAATTGCCAAACCTTAGACCATTCTTCTATCTTCCTCAGATCCCTTTTCATGCTTTCCGCTCCCTCCCGCGTGTCCACTCTGTTGCAGATCTTAGTATCATCCGCAAATAGGCAAACTTTACCTTCTAACCCTTTGGCAATGTCACTCACAAATATATTGAACAGAATCCCTGGAGAAAAGTTGTTGAGTGTACACTCTTTTGAAAGAGGGAGCACTATGGAGTAGATTCAGTAAATGGCACCCAAAGTTAGTTGCCAAGTTGATGTCCTAAGCACAAATTTTGTAAAGGCAGTTCCATATAGAACTGTCATTATAGAATATTAGCCTCAGTCATTTTCACATCTAGCTTTAGGCATGAACATTTACATCTGCCAAAGACTGGTGTAAGTGCTCATACCTAAGTATTTCAAAAATATAAACTCTCTGTGTTCAAAAACTAGGACCTTCTTATTGAATAGCAATGGGAAACAATCATCTTTGGAAGTTAGAAATTTTTTTGGTGAAATAAAACTTATCAGTGAGTCACCTACGCTTCCCATGGAGTATTTTGTAGTTTAACAATGATCAGCCTCAACAGGGCATAGTTTGCTTATATTAGTGATGGTTCCACACATCCTCAAGGTTTTATATTGTGGAACATCTTTAATATAGTATTTAATATTTTTCAAAAAAATCTCCAGATTCTGTCCCATAACCATTTAAAATTGAATATCCAAATATGCTAATAATCAACAACAGAGCCCCTTCACGTATCAGTTCAAACATTAATAAGCTAATAACTTAATCCCACTTATCTTCTTGAAGTGAAAATATCCAGTAGACTCTACACCCTTCAAAGTCTTGGGGAAACCAATATATCTCATATTATTTCCTGTTGACCTGTTTTCCAGGTTGACTAATTTCTCTTTATATCCCTCAACTAGTTGATACAGTTCTTTAAATACATCAAGCATATCCTTCACAGAGACCTCTGCCTTTCTCACACTCTGCGCCAGCTCATAAACTTGCCCATTAAAATCTGCAACTGATTACAATAAAGTTTGGAGATTCTCATTGATTGTCACAAATTTGTGGTCCAGAAATTTAAAGAAGTCTTTATTAAACAGTTTGAGACAACAAAATAGATCAGATACAAGTCATTAAACTGAAAATGAACAGCACAAGAAATCCCAAAAGTGTTACCACTAAGTGCCTTCAGTCTCTCCATATCACAAATATACCACAGCTTATTTAACCACTTTATCAAAGAAAGGACCTGAGGGGACTTCCAAGAAGCAGCCAGTGTAACTCTAGCTGCCGACATGGCATGACGAACCAACAATGACTGAGGCATAGCTAGACCTGGAGGCTTACCCAGAAATAAGAAATATTCAGATGACCATTTAATGGGTTTTGAAAGCCAACTCTGTAGTCTATATTGAATCGCTTTCCAAAACATAAAGATAAATTCTTAACTAGAATGATCTCTGTGTTATCCGAGGACAAACAGGCCATATTCTCACATGTGGGTAACATCATCCATATCGCCTGGCATGGAACGCTTGAAATAACATAGTACAACTTGAAGACATTCGCCAGCATCCCCACCATGCATGCACGAGTGCCTTCCCACCCGCTGAGAGTGTGTGACAAGCAGTCTTCTTTCATGTGCTGTGAAGAGAAGATGCACTGTTTTGCAGTTCTCACACTGTGTCTGGTACAGTTGTTCTTTTTCAACAGCTTTTCATGACTTCCCGGCGGGATTTTTGCCCATGTACTTTATTTTTCCCTTTTGGGACTTTTTTTTTGTACTTCCCTTACAGGTTTAGTTTTGTTTATCCCCACTTTTAGGGTTTTTTTTTTTTTAATTTCTGTGCTTAGTAAGCCCTCTTAGGCCTGAGCTCTAGTCGGGCTCGTCTCCTTATTTTTTTATTCTTGTTGACTTGCCCCTTTTTAAGGTCTTTTACTTGTGCCCTTTAGTAATGACTAATCCTTCTTATTTATGTGACACAGCCCCTTTTTTTATATAGGTATTATCTCAACAGCATGATATATTGGAACAAACTATGCTGGTTATATACATCCATTCCTCAGTCTGAGGCATTGGAAGTAGTGGAAAAAGCATTAGAATCCTGGCCATGTTCTTGTCAAGTTCCAACCACTTTTTTTTTTTTTGTTACATCTTCTAGAAATTGATTTAAAGAACAATTTTTTTGAGTTTGATGACAAGTTATATTTACTGACATCTGGTATTCCTATGGGAGCGTCATTCGCTCCTTCTATATCTAATTTGTACACGGGAGATTTTGAAAGAGGCAAATGTCTTAAAAGTGGCAAAAAGCAGCATTTGGACGTTTTTCTCACAAAAACATCCAAATCAGTATTTTCAAAAGCTATTTTTCAGGCATTTTTCTATGATGTTCATCTGCAATGCATCCAAATCTCAAGGGAGCATGTCAGGGGCAGGTTAAGAGTGGGATTTGGGCATTGCTAAGACGTAGACATTTTGAGCTATACCAGTTTTTATAATGAATAAGGCACAAAAAGGTGCCCTAAATGACCAATGGAGGGAACCAGGGACAACCCTTAATACCCCTCCAGTGGTCACTGACCCCCTCCCACTCCCCCAAAATGTGAATAAAAATATGACTTACTACCCTTTATGACAGCCTCAGATGTTATAGTAAGTTATATTAGACCAGCATGCAGGTCCCTGAAGTAGTGTAATGGTCCGTGCAGTGCACTATGGAATGGATGACTCAGGTCCCTATCTCCTTCTACTTGTCACACTTGTGATGGAAACTGTGACCCCTTCCAAATTCACCAAAACACTACTGTACGCACATATAGGTGCCCTCTTCACCCATAAGGGCTATTGTACTGGTATACAGTGGGGGGCAGTAGGTTTTGGGTTGATTTTGGAGGGCTCAGGGAACAAGATAAGGAAGCAAAGGTGAGGTGCATACCTGGGAGCATTGTTATGAAGTGCACAGAACAGGGGCATAGCTACGTGAGGGCATGGATGGGCCCAGGCCCGCCCAGTTTTTAGACAGGCCCATCCAGATTGAAGTCCTTCACCTCCGTCACCGTGTCTCCTCACCCTCGTCTCTCCCACACCCGCCGTAGCGCTTGTATTCAACGCTATCGGCGCTGCCTCCTCCACCTCACAGTCTCCGTCTCCCACTCCCATGGCAGTGCTTGCGATTTGCTACCGGCACTGCCTGACAGCTGACAGACGTGGCGCAATGTCCTGCTCTGGGGCCTTCCCTCTGCCGCACTGATTCACCTTCCTGTTTACGCAGGGCAGAACGCACGCAGCAGAGGGAAGGTCCTTGAGCAGGTCGTCGGCTCTGCATCTATGAGTTGATGTCAGGCAGCGCCGGTAGCAAATTGCAAGCGCTACCACGGGGGTGGGAGATGGAGACTGTGAGGCGGAGGACTGGAGGCAGCGCCGATAGTGTTGAATACAAGCGCTGCGGCGGGGGTGGGAGAGGGTGAGGAAGACAGTCGTTTGAGGGAAGGGGAGAGGTGCTGGATTTGCAGGGGGGTTGGCGGGAAGGGGAGAGGAGCTGGATATGGAGGGTTGGAGGGAAAGGGGATATGTGCTGGATATGCAGAGGGTTGAAATGAAGGGGGGAGGAGAGGTGCTGGACATATAGGGGGGCTGGAGGAGAGGTGCTGGATATGCAGGGAATGGCTGAAGGGAAAGGAGAGATGTGGACCTGCAGAGAGGGCTGGAGCAAAGAGAGAAAGGTGCTGGACCTATGGGAGGGGTTAGAGGGAAGGGAGAGAGATGCTGGACAAGGGGATACAGGAAGAGGGAGTGAAATGCTGAACCCATAGTGAGAGAAAGAGCCAGATGCATAAGTGGAAGGAAAGAGAGAGGAAGAGAAGCTGGTTGGGGTGGGATCAGAGAGGAGAGGGACACATTGGTGTGGAGGATGGAGAAAAGGGAGATAGGGAGGTGTACAGATACAGAAGGGAGATGATAGGCATTAGGTAGGAGCATGGGGACAGGCACACAAATGTGAGATGCTGTATGGGGATGGCAATGGCATATGGGCACAGAGGGTCAATGCCTGACAAGGGGGGGGGGGATGGAATAGAGATATAATGCTGGACACTGGAGAAGTGGGTATATGGACACAGAGAGGGAGGAAAGATACCAGACAAGGGGGAGAATAGGAACACAGAAGGGATATGCTGGGCTTGGGGTGTATAGGTGCACAGAGGGATGATGATGGATGAGGGGACATGAACACAGGGAGATATTGGACAAGGAAATATAGGAAAACAGAGATGGATGATGGACATGGATAAAGAAGAAATATCAAATAGACAGGAGACCCTGGCAAGTGAGTTCAGAGAAGACAGAGGGAAGCAGAAACCAGAGACTGAGACCAATATGATTTGAAAAATAAAATGACCAGACAACAAAAAGGTACAAAAATTATTTTATTTTCAATGTTGTGAATGGACTTGGGAAAAATCCACAATTCCAGGAACAACATGTATAGAATGTTTGTTCGTTTGGGAAGCTTGCCAGGTGCCCTTGGCCTGGATTGGCCGCTGTTGTGGACAGGATGCTGGGCTCGATGTACCCTTGTTTTTTTCCCAGTGTGGCATTACTTAAGTACTTATGTAATATGTTGAATTTGGAATGTACATCTTGCCAGAGTTGATTTTAAACATGGCTGGGGTCCAGGACAGAAATCTAGGAAAGGACCCCAAAGTCCATTACCAGGCTGCGTCTTCAGCTTCCAGCAGGCGGGCTTTCTCTGGCCAGGGAACCAGGCACAATTGCCCTAGTTGCAACCCCTAACACCATCCCTGGCATGTGCTGTCTTTATATTTTGCCCAGGAGGAAATGTGTTTCTTTCATGTTTCTCTGGTGTTGTACTACAGGCAAGATCTGGTTTCTTGGGGTTTCTGTTTAATTTATATTTCTAGAGCTTGTGGTCACTTATTCTGTATTTGACATTCGTGTTCTCTGTGTGTGAGTGAAGTATTCTGTTAGCATGACGTTTCTATGTAGCATTCTATAGTAATTTGGCTTGTTCAGCTTTCCTGATAAATGTATTTGTATTTTAGGGCCCCACTATAATATTTAATGCACTTCCTTTTCATAGGTAGGATCCTTGTTTTTGGAAGTTAGTGTTGGCATTGCAAATTTGCTGTGGGTTCTCAGTGACTTGTTTTATAGATTTTTTTAAAAATTAATTTATAATATGTCTGTTTTTGAGATTACACTAGAAACCAAAATTTCTTTGTATGATGAGTTTTATGGGGAAATGTCCTTGCTGTGCTCTGTATCCATTATTGGTGGAGGGCCAGGAGGTCTTCTGGATGCAGAATGTGTTTGGCTTCAATACCATATGTGTGTTGGAGGACCATGGCTCAATGGGGCTGACGTGCAATCTATTGTACTGCCCTTAGCTCTCAATTGGCCTGCAGCCACTGAAGCCTGCAATGCTACCCTCATTGAAGTTATAGGGAGCATGGTAGGGAAAGAGCATGGGTGCATCAGGTTTCTGTTTTTTATCTTTCAAAAAAGTTGTAGTGCCCACCCATCCAACCTGTTGGCCCACCCAAAAATTGCCTTCTGGCTATGCCACTTGCACAGAAGTGCCCCCTATGGTGCCACATTGCTTTCCTGGGCTGTCTGGGGGACAGTCTGCTAAAAATACTGGTTCTTCCTACCTCCCAATGGCTTGATTTTCTATGTTTGCACTTTGTTTTCAAATGGACCAAAAAAAAAAATCCAAAGCATAAAACCTTGCTTGAAACAGTATTTTCACCAAAAAAAGGGGCATTTTTATTTTTTGAAAATGACTTTCCTATCCTATTATTTATTTATGTATTTATTTGCTGCATTTGTACCCCACATTTCCCACCTATTTGCAGGCTCAATATGGCTTACACTATGTTGCAAAAGGTATAATCATAAACAGAGTAAGAGGTATGGTCTAATTTAACATATTACTGTGTAAGAAATTAGGTAGATAGGTCAGTAGAATTATTTACATAGCACAAAATAAAACAGGTAAGATATAATGATCAATAGTGATAATGTGATTAACATAATCAAATTAGAAGGGATCAGTATTAGTTGGTTTAGATATAGAATGAAATCAAGTCATTAAAGAGAATTTTTATTGCAAATCTCTTCGAACAGGTGCGTCTTCAATAATTATATTTTAAAATATACAAACATGTCATCTAAAATTGCATCTATTTGTTAGAAAACATTGGGACATTTTACCAACTCATGAAGTGTTCAAAGAGCATAATTTGATTATCTCATATGCTCGCAAATATAACATTCAAAACAAAGTGAGCCGTTCAGATATATTGTCTTCTAGAAAGGATGACTGGATGGACATAGAACATGTGAATATTGTTCTATTTGTCCTATTACAATAGAGAATTCCGTGTTTAGATGGCAGCATGAACCTAGAGAATTGAACTGTAACATCGTTCCTCTTGTGATTCTGAAAATGTTGGACATGCATTCAAATGCCCATGTGAGCTTCTCTATATCGGTCATACTTCACAGAAATTTAAAACAAGGGTCAATGAGCATCATCATTGCATTACAAACATTACCATCCTACAATCAGATTCAAAATTGACTACTCCCAGAAAAAGTCACAGTGATGGCGGTATACAAACATCTATATACAAGAAACCCACAGACAGATGCAGCTACCTCCACAACTCCAGCTTCCATCCTTCACATACAAAAAGATCCATCATTTACAGCCAAGCCACAAGATACCACTGTATCTGCTCTGACCCAGGGGACAGAGACAGACACCTTAAAAGCCTGAGGGCATCATTCAAACAGAAAGGCTACAACCCCAAAATAATCTCCAAGAATATTGCCTCCTCCCTCAAAACACCCAGGGAGAATCTGCTACAGTACAAAGAAAAAAAATCCACAGACAGAATTCCCCTTGTAGTGACATACAATCCAGAGCTGGAAAAACTGAGGAAAATCATAAGAGATCTACAACCTATACTCCAGGAGGATGAATTACTGAAAGAGATATTCCCATCCCCACCAGTACTGGCCTTCCGACAACCACCCAACTTAAAACACAAGCTAATCAGAAGTAAACTTCCATCACAGACTGAAAAGGAACAGAAGGGCACACGTCCCTGTAATTTATCCAGTTGCAAACTATGCCAAAATATTTCACAGGACCCCTCAGTTACCCACAAAGGAAAGATATTCAACATAAAGGGATCTTTCACTTGCTCATCTTCCAATGTGGTATATATCATTCAGTGTAAAAAATGTAACGAAGGATGCTATATTGGAGAAACAGGCCAGATGCTTAAGACAAGATTCAATTTACATAGACATCACATGAACAATACAGCCAGTAGGACCCCCACCCCGGTGGGACAGCACTTCACAGAACCAGGACACTGTACCAGTGATTTCACAGTGAGAATACTGAAAGGTAACTTTAAAACCATACAAGAACGTAAGACCTTTGAAGTCAGAATGATTGAATATTTTAACACCCAACAGAAAGGACTTAACAAGGACCTGGGGTTCCTAGCCCATTATAAACCATAAAGCTGTATGTCTCTGTTGATCACCCCACCCCTCACCTATCCACACCCATCCTGTTAGAATATCAATGATATGCTTTGATGTCCCCATGCATACCTCCGACCCACCCCCATCCTCCCACCCTGTCAGACTGTCATAGTAATACTTGAATGTTTTCACTTATATACACTGTCAGCTAGCACATTTGTTTATTTCCGATCTGACAAAGAAGGGCAACCTTCGAAAGCTAATCAAGAAATGTATTAAGTTATGTCCAATAAAAAAGGTATCATCTTATTTTCTTTTCCATGTTTTATTTTGTTTGATTTCTATTGATAACCATTACAAACATTAAAACAGAAGATCCTATGGTTAAACATTGTCAAAGACCACATCACAGTTTTAATAATCTAAAATACATAATTATAGATCTCTATGGGGCTCATTTTCAAAAGAGAAAAACATCCAAAAAGTGGCATAAATCTGCATTTGAACTTTTTTCTCACAAAAACCTCCAAATTGGTATTTTCAAAACCAATTTGTAGACATGTTTCTATTAAGTCCATCAGAAAGGCATTCAAATCACAAGGAGGCATGCCAGGGGCATTTTAATGGTGGGATCTGGGCATTCCTAACTTGGACATTTTTCTGCAATAATGTAACAAAACAAAAAACATCCAGGGCTAAGTTGGATGTTTTGGTTTAGACTTGTTTTATTAATGACTTTTATTAACGCCACAAAAAATTGCCCTAAATTGACCAGATGACCATTGGAGAGAATCAGGGATGACCTCCACTTACTGCCCCAGTGGTCACTAACCCATCCCATCTCCTCAAAATATGATTTAAAACATTACTTTCCAGCCTCTATGCCAGCCTTAGATGTTATACTCAGGCCCATTTGAACAGCATGCAAGTCAAAAGAGTAGTCTAGTAGTGGGTGCAGTGCATTACAGACAGGTGGGTCTAGGCCCACACCTCTTCCTCCATGTTACATTTGTGATGAAAAATATGAGCCCTCCAAAACTTACCAGAAACCCACTGTACCCACACATAGGTACCCCCTTTACCCATAAGGGCTATGATAGTGGTGCACAGTTGGAGTAGTGGGTTTTAGGGGGCTTAGCAGACAATATAAAGGGGCAATGGTGAGATGTGTACCTGGGATCATTTATTTGAAGTCTACTACAGTGCCCCCTATGGTGCCCCATTGCTCTCCTGGGATGTCTGTGTGGCCAGTCTACTAAGAATGCTGGTTCCTCCTCCTCCTCTTGGATTCATTTTGTTCATTTTTCACTTGGATGTTATTTTTTCAAAAATGGACCAAAAACAGCTGAATGCAAAGAGCACAAAAACATCTAGCAAATAGACATTTTTGAAAAAAAAGGATGTTTTTCTGTTTTGAAAATGGGTATATTCCCCACTTGAATTTTGGACATTTTTAGTAAAAACTTCCAAAGTTGGACTTATATGTCCTATCGAAAATGCCCCTCCATTGGTAAGAGAGGGGGAGATGTTAAAAGTTACTATGGAAAAAAAAGAACAACAATGGATTTTCAATTTAAATACAGTGGAGCCACATAGATTCAAAAGCAATATGGAATGAAATGCATTCTTTTAAATTGGTGTTGGTCCCTTTAAGAATTGTTGGTCACAGCTGATTGGTTGCTAGATAGTTTGGCATAATTTTAAATCCCACAGCCATCTTGGTTTTTAAGTATTGTAAACCAAAAGTTGTACAATCGAGTTGTTTCTTCCTGATGCAGTGATAGTATTAGCAAAACAAGGCACTCTTGCCAAAGATGAATGAGTGAAAGTATGATGGATGGACAGTGTACTGTTTGGACTGATTGCATGGAACAATAAATAGCACTTGAATGACTCACTGTGAGGTATTTGCTGCACAGCAGGAGGGGGGGGGGGGGGGGGGTTGGCTCTAAATAGGGAAACAGACAACTTGGTTTGCAGCATTCCATGTGCTGGACTAAACCAAAATACTGCTAAGTGATTTCTGATTATTTTATTCTAATTTCTCAGCTTTCCAGCTACAGGTTTAGCTACCTGATATATCTATTCTCTAGAATGCATTGCTTATTTAATTTCTCTTGTGAAGCTGTGAATTGTGGTGTACTTCTCTATCTTCTAACCCTGCCCCCTCCCCCCAAAAAAAGACAAAAACAACAAAAAACACTCTTTCCCTTCATGCCTAGTAGAGAGGATATTTTTTCTAACTGCTTCTTGTCCTACATACTTCTAATTCGTGCTGTAGCATTCTAACTTTGTAAACAGGTTCTGCCATTCCTAGTTAAAAAAGCAGCTTTAGTCTCCCAACTGGTTTTAAATTTGCATTTTACATTGATGAAACTGCTATAATTATTGAAAATATTTAGATTTACAAAATGAAAGTTATATTCTAGCTGAACTTGATTGTTGGATCAAGCTGAATTTGTTTTATCAAACCGTATCATCTAACTGAATTTGATTGTTTGATCAAAACCAGAACACTGTACCAGTGATTTCATGGTAAGGATCCTGAAAGGGAACTTTAAAACAATACAGGAACATAAGACCTTTGAAGTCAAAATGATTAAATATTTTGACACCCACCAGACAGGACGTAATAAAAGATCTGGGTTTTCTAGCCCATTACAAAGCATAAAATTGTATTGCTTTGTAAATTGTATTGCTCTCCTGTCTCTCTGACTCTCGCCTATCCACCCCCATCCTGTTAGACTGTCACTGAAATGCTTTGATGTTTCGCTCATATATACTGTCATCTACCAACATTTGCTTGCTTCCGGTGTGACAAAAAAGGGCAACCTTTGAAAGCTAATCAAGAAATGTATTGTTATGTCCAATAAAAAAGGTATCATCTTATTTTCTTTTCCATGTTTTCTTTTGTTTTATTTTTATTGATTACCTTAAAAGTGGACTAACATTTATTTATTTATTACATTTGTACCCCGCACTTTCCCGCTCATCGCAGGCTCAATGCGTCAATCAGTCCACACATTCACATCTCATTATTGCCTAGAGCATGATACCCGATGCGATGGTCAGTTTGGACAGACAGTTCTGCCTAATTTGTGGTCTAGAATTCAACTCTCCGCCCCACCCCCCCCGGCCCATTTTGTTCTGTTCTGTTCTGTTCCAGACTGCCCTCGCACGATATGTATATTGTTTCAGGTTAATTCATTTTTTGACCTCGCCTTGTGAGGTCCTAATGACCTACTGTTGTTTTCAGTAAGCCTGGTAGCTAGGGATTCCCACATATGAATAGCTCATATGGCTTTCTTGTCCTTGGAGGAAGCAGGGATACTTACCTGTAGTAGGTATTATCCAATCACAGCAGGCTATTCATTCTTACTCACATACCCTCGCACCTCTCCTTGGAGTTGTCTCCTGTCCTGATAGCTATACCATTATACTGCTGGTTCCGAGCTCTCTCAGAGGGCGGGAAGGCACTCACATATTTGGGGATATTGGTGCTTGTCTTAAAGCTATACTATATTTCAAGTGTTCTGCACCAGGCGACATGGATGACATCATCCACATGTAAGAATGAATGGCCTGCTGTCTTCGGAGAATACCTGCTATGGGTTATATTCCTGCTTTACTCAGTGGAAAAGGAAAATGGGCAGGCTAGATGAGTTTTAAGATATTTGCCTTCATGTTCAGGGGGTCCTTTTACTAAGCTGCACTAAAAGGGGCCATGTGCTATGGTTAGCCGCATTTCTATTTTTTTCGATGAATGGTCGGGTGCTAATTTTCCAACTGGCATATGGCCATCAGTGCATGAGTCCTTACCAATATCTATTTAATAGGCAAAAAGGGCTCATATGCTAGCCATGCACTGATCAGTTGATGTGTGGCAATGAAACTTACTTTCTTCCCCTAAACATGCCGGGCATCTTGCACAAATGTCTGAAGTACTGCCAAGCGCCTGAGCATGTATTTTGGCATGTGGGAGGCACACATTATTGCCTACCACCACTTAGTAAACGGACCACCAATGTTTTACTTTTGCATTTACATTACAGCTATGTACTTCATATGATATAAGAAAGAAAAAGAAAAAATATATATAGACAATTTACAAAGAAGAAATAAAGATATGCACAAGTTAGAACATCACTATGCAATGGTTTTGTTGTTAGAAGATCATAGACTCTTAAATGAGCCAAGAAAGCAATAATCTGGCCTTTTCTGGCTAAAAGCAGTCAAGCTGTTAATCAGGAGAATATCCCCTTTGGCTCAGAGATGTGTAGAAACAGTGCATTAAGTTCTAGTAATCAAATGGGTTGTTAGGAGAACTCATAGAGAACTAAACTGTAACCAGTGTTTGAGCCTGCTGTGAGTTACAGATGTGTAAAAATAAGAGAAGACATGCTTCCATTCTTCAGGCTGAAATGGGTTTGAATTCCTTAGCAAAAACATGGTTCCAAATAGCTTATTGCCTGCAAGTAGTTGTAAATAAAATGAAAATGGAACAAACATATAAAGAGCTAAATGGGGAAAAGAAATTAGACATCTTAATTTTACATGACAGCAAAACAAGCAGAGGACTATAAGAATGCAGCGGACAATATGGCAAAACCCAAAGCACACAAAGTATAGTAATACATTTTAAAAAAAAAACAGAAAATGTAATTAGATATTTTCTGACCAATAACAACATTGCAAATTTAGGGGTCCTTTTATTAATCTGCAGGAAAAAGGGCCCTGCGGTAGTGACAGGGGCCGTTTTTCTTGTGCTCAGCTGGTGAAATTTCCCTAAAAATGGCCACGCGGTAAGATAACTCTTACTGCATGGCCATTGGGTGAGGAGCACTTACCGCCACCCATTGAGATGTCAGTAAGGGCTCCCATGGTAACCCAGTGATAATCATGCGATGCCCGATTACCGCCAGGTTAATGCCACACTAGGGATAAAAACAATTTTTCGGAGTGCAGGAAATGCACTCCAGCTGGAACTACTGCCGGTGGTCACATTGAGCCAGCAATAGTTAAGTTTTAGCATGCAGTAAGCCTGCGTTGGGCTTACCACCTCTTTGTTAAAGACCCCCTTAAATTGCAGCATTTTGCTTAGTGAGTTTGTACGGCTTGGACTGCTAAAGTTTGTGTGATTAAGATTTCTTGCACTGAAATTGATGTAATTTAAATAAATGGACAGGAAGTTCTGAAACACTGCTTTTTGATTACAATGGTGGCATCAATATATTATAATACAATGTAATGTTGTATACAACATATACTGTAAGGTTCAGTGCGGTTAACAAGAGAGCTAAACAAAGCGGGAATTACACATACGATTATGAATGTTTAAGATAAAATTAATTTAAATACTTTCTAAAAAGAGAAGTCTTTAAACATTTTCTGAACAATAGGTAAGGGTCTAATTTCCTTTTGGAAGTTGGTAGTGAGTTCCAAGTATGCACAACTAAATAATGTAAAGTGACATTATAATCTCTCTTTGAGACATAGGGCTTTGGATTTGGAAAAGAACCAGTATAAGCATTTCTGGAAGATTTATGAATTTTCTTGTTAGAAGAAAATTAAATACAGTTCAAGTAGGATGGAGCTCAACCTAAAAAAAATTCTATAAGCCATAATACAAAGCTTAAACTCTATTCGAGCAGAAACTGGAAGCCAGTGCAAATATCTCAGCAATGCTGTTTTCATGTGGAATATACAATTAATTAAACTCTAAAATAAGATGTAAAGGTAATATGGCTAAGTTCATAGAAAGTCAAATACTGGCCAGCCTATATTCAAAGCTCCTAAATCTAAATCTAGTCTTAGCGTGCACTAACTGTGTAGATGCCCATAATATTCCTATGTGCGTCTACATGGTTAGCACGTGTGAGAACGCTAGCACACCTTAGTAAACAGGGCCCACAAGAAACAAAGCAGCAATCATAAGAAGTTATAAATTGTTCTGAAAAACAAATTTCCGAAACAAGAAGGTTAAGAAGGTCTTAACCTTTCTTCCACAAAGCAGGGGCATAGCCAGACAACAGGTTTTGGATGGGCCTAGGCAAGAAGTGGATGGGCACCAAGTGTTCTCCTTCCCCCACACTACCACCAAAAAAATATGTCATCTAGCGGGTAAACCTTCTTTCCACCTTGGCAGTCTACAGCAGGCATGTGTTGAAAACTGAGCATGCACAGATGCCAGTATCATGGAGACTAGCGTTTTCGCTACCATCAGGGGGAAGTCTTCAGCTGGTGGAACACGGGATCCCCACCAGCTACACAAAAAACGTGTGCTACTGTGGGGTGGGCCTGAGCCCTAAGTGGGTGGGCTCTGGCCCACCCAGGCCCACCTGTGGCTACGCCACTGCTGCAAAGCAGGTAGGACTGAGATGAAGAGAAAATTGCAGCAAATTCTTTCCAGTGTCTATCAGAAAGATGCATTAGTAGTCCTTCTGCCCTCAAAGATACTGCAAATTTAAAATGGGCATACAAGTAGTTTGGTGCTAGACCATACATAACCTTAAAAAGAAAACAGGCCAATTAAAAAAAAAAGAACTCTGTCTTCGATTGGCAGCCAGTGCAATTTCACATAAAAAGATGAGATGCTATCAAATGTAGTTAAACCAAAAATCAAGACTACTGCCGTATCCTGTACAGTCTACAGTCTCCTACTAAGTCACCTAGTACAACCCAAATGCACAAGAATATAATAATTGAGAAAGTAAAAGTGCCCGAGTTAAAAGCTTAAATTGATCTACTTCAAAGTAGTTACAAATATAACGCAACTTTCTTATTAGAAGGAAACATTTTTTACTAAAGCAGTAATTTGTGCCTCTTTAGTAATGCAACTATCAAGTAGAACACCCAAAATTATAATAAGAGGTGATAGATCATAGGTAATGTATCCCAGATCTCGCCCCTTACTAGTTCAGGTCTGCAACAACCCAGACCCGGGTCACAGAGTAAACACCACTTATTTTCTCTCTCTCCGGTCACGGTGTCACAGGGGATCACACACACTCTGCACTCGAGTCCTGATTCACCTGCAGTCGAGCTTGGGAGTGGGTCAATGGTCGGCAATAGAGATCTTGGGCATTGGGAATTTGAGAGGAACTCTATAGTGTAATTCTCAGTCCGAGAATAAGCATGCTCGTGCTTGCCAAAAATCACTCTGCACTCTGCACTAAAGTTGATAAAATGCAAACCAACTTTACTGGAACTTCTGCAACCAGCAGTCAACACTTCAAGCGCTTTATGTACTTTTCTAAACCATTCATGGTAATTCACAGCTGTACATATTTACACCAACTACTGTCCTTTACCCATCCTGTTCTGCCAGCAATAAGCTCAAATCTGCTCCTCCTGCATCTGATATCCATCTAGCTCCTTCAGGCACAGACCCTGTAGTCTGCCAGGGCTACCAATTCAATGTATTGGTACTATTAAAATGATGCAACTACTACTACTACTACTACTATTTAGCATTTCTATAGCGCTACAAGGCGTACGCAGCGCTGCACAAACATAGAAGAAAGACAGTCCCTGCTCAAAGAGCTTACAATCTAATAGACAAAAAAATAAAGTAAGCAAATCAAATCAACTAATGTGTACTGGAAGGAGGCGAGGAGGGTAGGTGGAGGCGAGTGGTTACAAATGGTTACGAGTCAAAAGCAATGTTAAAGAGGTGAGCTTTCAGTCTAGATTTAAAGGTGGTCAAGGATGGGGCAAGACGTAGGGGCTCAGGAAGTTTATTCCAGGTGTAGGGTGCAGCGAGACAGAAGGCGCGAAGTCTGGAGTTGGCAGTAGTGGAGAAGGGAACAGATAAAGATTTATCCATGGAGCGGAATGCACGGGAAGGGGTGTAGGGAAGGACGAGTGTGGAGAGATACTGGGGAGCAGCAGAGTGAGTACATTTATAGGTTAGTAGAAGAAGTTTGAACAGGATGTGAAAATGGATAGGGAGCCAGTGAAGCGACTTGAGGAGAGGGGTAGTATGAGTAAAACGACCCTGGCGGAAGACGAGACGGGCAGCAGAGTTTTGAACCGATTGGAGAGGGGAGAGGTGACTAAGTGGGAGGCCAGCAAGTAGCAGATTGCAGTAGTCTAAACGAGAGGTGACAAGGGTGTGGATGAGGGTTTTGGTAGAGTGCTCGGAAAGAAAGGGGCGGATTTTACGGATGTTGTAAAGAAAGAAACGACAGGTCTTGGCGATCTGCTGGATCGCCAAACCTTGCCTGCTGCACATCCAGTGCTTTTTTTGTGCCGGTACGCAACGGTACGGCGTACCGGCATCTTTTTTTTTTGCTCCCCCCGCCCCATGACGGACGCAGTGCCAGCCCCCATTTCTGGCCGCTGCTGCTTCTCCTGTTGAGCAGCAGCGGCCGCTACACAAAGAAAAAGATTTTTTTAAAAACTTCAAACCTGGCTGAAACGCGGCACCCCGGCATTGTAGACAGCCATTAGGCATTGGCTGTTGCCCCGCAGCCGCTCTTCCTCTTGCCTCTACGTCACTGCGCTCCTCCGGGGTCTTCCTCCAGGGGCAGTGACGTAGAGGCAAGAGGAGGAGCGGCTGCGGGGCAACAGCCAATGCCTAACGGCTGTCTACAGTGCCGGGGTGCCGCGTTTCAGCCAGGTTTCAATTTCTTTTTGTTAATCTTCTTTTTCTTTGTGTAGTGGCCGCAGCTGCTCAACAGGAGAAGCAGCAGCGGCCGGAAATAGGGGCTGGTGCCGCGTGCATCGCGACTTCGCGCCGTTCGCGCCAAACTTGGCAGGGAGAGGGAATCCAACAAAGGGAAGGATTGGGGAAAGAGGGAAACCAACAGAGGGAAGGATTGGGGAGAGAGAGAGAAAGAGGGAAACCAACAGAGGGAAGGATTGGGGAAAGAGAAAAAGAGGGAAACCAACAGAGGGAAGGATTGGGGAGAGAGAGAAAGAGGGAAAACAACAGAGGGAAGGATTGGGGAGAGAGAGAAAGAGGGAAACCAACAGAGGGAAGGATTGGGGAGAGAGAGAAAGAGGGAAACCAGCAGAGGGAAGGATTGGGGAGAGAGAGAAAGAGGGAAAACAACAGAGGGAAGGATTGGGGAGAGAGAGAAAGAGGGAAACCAACAGAGGGAAGGATTGGGGAAAGAGAAAAAGAGGGAAAACAACAGAGGGAAGGATTGGGGAGAGAGGGAAAGAGGGAAACCAACAGAGGGAAGGATTGGGGAGAGAGAGAAAGAGGGAAACCAACAGAGGGAAGGATTGGGGAAAGAGAAAAAGAGGGAAACCAACAGAGGGAAGGATTGGGGAAAGAGGGAAACCAACAGAGGGAAGGATTGGGGAGAGAGAGAAAGAGGGAAACCAACAGAGGGAAGGATTGGGGAGAGAGAGAAAGAGGGAAAACAACAGAGGGAAGGATTGGGGAGAGAGAGAAAGAGGGAAACCAACAGAGGGAAGGATTGGGGAAAGAGAAAAAGAGGGAAACCAACAGAGGGAAGGATTGGGGAGAGACAGAAAGAGGGAAACCAACAGAGGGAAGGATTGGGGAAAGAGAGAAAGAGGGAAACCAACAGAGGGAAGGATTGGGAAGAGAGAGAAAGAGGGAAACCAACAGAGGGAAGGATTGGGGAAAGAGAAAAAGAGGGAAACCAACAGAGGGAAGGATTGGGGAAAGAGGGAAACCAACAGAGGGAAGGATTGGGGAGAGAGAGAAAGAGGGAAACCAACAGAGGGAAGGATTGGGGAGAGAGAGAAAGAGGGAAAACAACAGAGGGAAGGATTGGGGAGAGAGGGAAAGAGGGAAACCAACAGAGGGAAGGATTGGGGAGAGAGAGAAAGAGGGAAAACAACAGAGGGAAGGATTGGGGAGAGAGAGAAAGAGGGAAACCAACAGAGGGAAGGATTGGGGAGAGACAGAAAGAGGGAAACCAACAGAGGGAAGGATTGGGGAGAGAGAGAAAGAGGGAAAACAACAGAGGGAAGGATTGGGGAGAGAGGGAAAGAGGGAAACCAACAGAGGGAAGGATTGGGGAGAGAGAGAAAGAGGGAAAACAACAGAGGGAAGTATTGGGGAGAGAGAGAGAGGGAAAACAACAGAGGGAAGGATTGGGGAGAGAGATAAAGAGGGAAACCAACAGAGGGAAGGATTGGGGAGAGAGAGAAAGAGGGAAACCAACAGAGGGAAGGATTGGGGAGAGAGAGAAAGAGGGAAACCAACAGATGGAAGGATTGGGGAGAGAGGAGAAAAACAGATGGAAGGATTGGGGAGAGAGGGGAAAACAGATGGAAGGATGGGGAGAGAGAGAAAGAGGGAAAACAACAGAGGGAAGGATTGGGGAGAGAGAGAAAGAGGGAAAACAACAGAGGGAAGGATTGGGGAGAGAGAGAGAGGGAAAAACAGATGGAAGGATGGGGAGAGAGAGAGGGAAAACGGAAGGATAGGGAGAGAAAGAGGGAAGACGCTGGATGGAAGAATGCAGAAAAAAATAGGGGAGACACTGGAAGGATGGGGAGAGAAAGCAGAGCTGCTGGATGGAAAAGGGGAATAGAGAAAGACTGGAGAATAAGAGGAAGGGGCATGGGGAGAACAAGGGTAAGGAAAAGATGAAAAGCCACAGGTAGATGAAGGAAATTAAAGAATGGATAGTAAGAATGAATTAAATCTGGACAGAGAGAGAGCCTGAAAAATATTGAAGAAAGCAAAGAAAAAGGAGACAAAAATGACAAATGGCACAGAAGAGTTAAGCGAAAACAAAGGAAAGAAGAATCACAGACTGGGACCAATATGGAAAGAAAAACAGTCACCAGACAACAAAGGTAGAAAAAAATCATTTTGTTTTCATTTTAGTGTTTGTAATATGTCCAATTTGAGAATTTACATTGGCTGTCTTATTTTGCACTGGGTATACTACTACTACTACTTAGCAAATCACGTTATTTTTTTCTCCTATAGTACTGTAATATTTTCAATGATGTCTGCTTATATGCGCCATGGCTGGTATAGGGGTGTGTGGTTAATATGGGTGTGGCTATCATAGGGGTGGAGCCATATGTGGTGACCCCGCCCATAATGAGTACCGGCACCTTTTTTTCTACAAAAAAAAGCACTGTGCACATCCATCCCCTTATTCTATTATAGGACACCGATAATTAGGCCATCCCCTTATTCTATTACAGGACACCGATAATTAGGTGTTATTTGTGCATGTATGTTACAGAGAATACTAGAAATGTATGCATATAGGGGAAAAATTTATAAATATCACCAAAAATTAGGTGCCAATAAAATGTGGTGCTGAACTCTATTCTATAAAGGGCACTCCAGAATGAATGCTCTTTATAGAATAGCATTGAGCATGGAATCCTGCACTCAACTTTGCGTACAAGGACTTATACAAGCTGTAAACCTGGTGCACAAACTGGGCACATATCCCAAGTATTCTGTAACAATACACATGTCATTTGTGATGTCCCTGCCCCTCCTATGGCCGTGCCTCTTTTCAATTGTATACACTCCAATTTAGGCTACCATTGTTATATAATAGTGTGCAGCCATATCATCATCCAAACCACAATTAGTGCCAATTAAGTGCTTGATAATTTCAATAATTAAATCATTGAAGCCCATTAGCTAATTACTTTGGGCACCGTTAAGGGATTGTGCCCAATTTTAGGCAACCTTTATAGAATTTGAAGGAAACTGTATAGATATGCATGAAAGTATGATCTGTGTGAACAGAAACATTTTATAACATGTGCACACAACTACTTCAGCACATAAAAGCAATAGATAAGCACATGAACAGAACTTAGTAGGGTGTGTCTCCTACTTACATGCACAACTTATAGATTACTTAGGTGTGCCCATTTATATCTGCTATAGACCTTGTATAAGTGGGTGCACTACATATACACACATTTCTGCTGACTTATGCTAGTCTTCTATAACAAAAGCTGTGCATATATAGAATACATGCTTCCTGTGCGGCATCCAGGCCTCCAAATGAAGGCATCTAATTATAGAATTGCCACCCTCAGTATATGATTCACTAAGTAAGTGTTTAGAATATTTATTTATTAGGATTTATTTACCGCCTTTTTGAAGGAATTCACTCAAGGTGGTGTACAGTAAGAATAGATCAAACGAGCAATATGCAATTACAGCAGTAAAAATATTCAAATAACAATACAAAGTATGGCATGGTATGCTACTTACAATGCCAACACAATACATATTAGAACGCATGTAGTTTGAAGGTGGGCATAGTCATGGGCAAAGTCTAGGTGGAACATGCATAGGACACCAAGGGGGTCTTTTACTAAGGCACACTCATATTTTTAGCTTACGCTTAAATTGTAGCGCGCTAAACTTTAGAGACGCCAATGCATTCTTATGGGCGTCTCTAACGTTTAGTGCGCCTACAAATTTAGTGTGCACTAAAAACATGAGCGCGCCTTAGTAAAAGACACCCCAGGTTATGTATGTAACTGTAGGAGCAATAGACCTACATAACATTATATGGCACAACTATATGGAATTACAATACTTGGCTGTACAAAGTCTGGCTAATGGAAACACTCTTGATACATGTGTGGCCAAAGCCTCTTACACAGATTACAGACATTGAGCCAGATCAGCCAAGTATTGCAGGAATTTCCCTGCCAATTGGGCTGATGCCATAGCTGATCAGCTGGGACAACATCTGTGTATTGTTTATTGAAGTCATGTTTTCTTGGTCAGGCTGGCCCTCTGGAATGACATGAAATGAACTCTTCAAATCATAATTTATGAATCAGACAAGATTGTTGTGATAGACAGTTCAGAACCTGCCAGCCTCAAGGACTCAGTTTTGTACCAAGAACTGTATAAATAGATGCCAGAAATCTAAGGAATGGGCTGTTTTTTTCCATCTGACCTGAAATGCAATCTTTCAGGTTTTATACCAGCCACCCACCCTGCACTTCTCTGCTGACTCTTCAGGGGAATCTTCTACCTACTACTGATTTTCTAGTGTCCCATCTATATTCAGGTCATATAATTGGAACATAGGCACATCTCACATCTAAGTACATATATACTCAGTATTCTACTTTGTTTTGTATAATATGTGCCAATCAGGCACCCTCTTGGGTTGAATATGTATATATAGTTGAATATGTATAAAACTGCCCCCTATATGTATGGTGCACCAAGTAGTGCACATAAATTTGAGTGTGTGGTCTAATTACATATGTGGAGCAAAAAAAGCGGCCTATGCACTATTCTATAAACTGCATCTGAATATAGATGCAGCATATAGAATACCACTAGGCACGTGAATCAGAAGCACCTTGATGTTAGTCACCATATATAGAATCTGGCTTATAATGTGTAACATGAAACTTTCAACTTGTATGATCTTCATCCATGCGTGTTTCTCACCACTGTCTTTCTAAATTTTAAGATTCCTATTTCAATACCCTAAGATCAGCAGAATCCTTTGACTGTCTATGAAAAACATCTACCTTCTGCACTTGGCAGAATGTACATATATAACTCAATCATCCTACGATTCCATTCCTCACCCATCCTTTTTCTATCCCCAATCTCCTTGCATTCCAATAAGGTAAAATGCCAACAATTGCCAAAATCTCCCCAAGTTTCTTCATTGCTCACCACCCCTTCCCTGCTTTCTGGCCCTTTGCCAAGAACTGCATTGAGAAATAGACCACCATATGAGCAGACCAAGAGAGAACTTGCAAAATTAACCAATCCAACAGCATCCACACTTTCCCTACTTCTCGTCTGTGGAAAAATAGATCAAGCAAGTGAATCTTCATATGAGTGGCACGTATCACATGTTGAAAAAATCCCATATTCATAATATCATCCTTAAATATTTGCTTACAGGATTGATTTGGGGCCTCATAGTAGATATTAAACTGCCTCCACACCACACGCATATGAAACTCCACCACCACCTTTCCAAATACTTGAAGCAGATCTTCCATTTGTGCTACAGAGCCATCTATGGGCTTATACACCAACAGAATCTCAAGATACCTCCTCCTGACTGTCTTACCAACATACATTCCATACTAAATAGTTCCCACACTGGAACTCACTCCAACCTTTACTAATCTTTGAAAAAGGATTCCTTTTCTTTCCTTTCTAGACCCCTTTCCCTGAACTATAGCCTTCTGGATACAACTGATTAACAATGGTAGAGTTTCCATCTTGCAGTCAGGTTTCAGTTATAGCCACAATCCCCCAACAATGATTACACATTTCTTAAAATCCCCAGTTCCTGTCATACTGTAATATAATCTTCCTCTCCTTCATCAAATGCATCTCATTTAATACATGTATTGGTGCCTTCTGGTCCCCTTTCTTCCTGCTCCCCCATATTGTCCATAACTTCTTTCTTCCTGAATGATATTAAATACCTGAATTGGCACTAACATTCTGGAATCTAATACTGTCAAACATTTTAATCCCCCTCTCAACTCCAAGCCTCCCTCAGAACACATATGAAAGAGAAACACAGACTTCCCCCACATATGAAAGAGAAAAATATTACTGAATAACAACAGAACAGCAAATCATCTCAGGGCATATTTCAATCTCCCTCTAGACCCCAGAACATTCACCCCACTCAAACATTGCAACTACTTCCAATTTTCTCCAACAAATCAACAAAACAGTTGTTGTGTCTTTGGTTGTGCTGATAGACTTTTGGGGGTGAGGGAATACCTTTTGCCACCAGTAATGTTCTGTGTCTGTAGGTAGTACCATGTTGATGTCAGTGAGATTGTGGAACTCACTGTATCCCACTAAGATACAAATAAAATAATAAGAACATAAGAATAGTAATACTGGGTCAAACTAGCCCAGTATTCTGCTTCCAACAGTGGCAAACCCAGGTGACAAGTGCCTGGCAGAAACCCAATCAGTAGCAACATTCCATGCTAGCAATCCCAGAGCAAACAGTTTCTTTCCCCCGTGTCCATCTCAATAACAGACTATGGATTTTTTTCCTCCAATATCTTGTTCAAACCTTTATAAACCCAAATACACTAGCCACCATTACAATATGCTCTGGCAATGAGTTCTAGAGCCTAACTATTCTTTGAGTGAGAAAAATATTTCCTCCTATTTGTTTTAAAAGTTTTTCTATATAATTTCATTGAGTGTCCGCTGGTTTTTGTACTTTTTGAAAGAGTGAAAAATAGATTCACTTTTATCCATTCCACACCACTCAGGATTTTGTAGACCTCAATCATATCCCCCCTCAGGCATCTGTTTTCCAAGCTGAAGAGCCCTAACCTCTTTAGCCTTTCCTAATATGGGAGGAGTTCCATCATTGAAGAATACAGTACTTCATACAAAATCAATATTCACATTTCTCCACTGAGAAAGTTCACCAATCTCTGTTTTGCAACCAGTTCTTATTTCAAAATAAGATATTGCCTCCAATCACATGACTACAAAATTCAAAAATGCATTAGATGGACACAGAGAATCTGTACATAGAAAGAGGATGGTATTAAATAAATAAATGGCTGCCTGCATGTTGATGTGTTGAGTGGTGCTTTGATTGCTCTGAGGAAAAAAGGCCAGAGCTGGTCAGACTTCTACGATCTGTGTCCCCTGTATGACAAAGAGGGTTTCAATGACAACTCCAGTAGTTGTGTCATAAGTACATCACTGGGTGAACTTCTACAATCTGTGTTCCAAAAGATTAGGATCAAGTATATGTGGAGGATTTGACTAATGGTTAGAGGAATGGGCTAAGAACCAGAGGAATTAGGTTCAAGTCTTCCTATGGCAACTTGTGACCCTAGGCAAGTCACTTAACCCGCCATTGCCCCAGGTGCAAAACTTAGATTTAGAGTGCATTAGGGTCAGAGAAAATACCTGTATGTAACATGTGAATCACTTTGGTTGTTCACAAAAAGGCAGTATATCAATAAATGACCCTTATGTTGTACGTATTGTTTAATCATAAATTGATATGAGTGTTACTGTTGGGAAGACTGGATGACAGCTCAGGTCTTTATCTGCCATTGTTTACTATGTTACTATGGAGTTGTTTTATTAAGTTGTGGTAAGCGCTAGCGCATATTTACCACAGCTTAAAATAGCTTACCGTGGGATGTGATCAGGGTCATTTCTTAATCGGAACTTGCTTCCTTCATACTAAAAAATTGTTTTTCATTTTTATTGGATGTGGCATGTCAGGGGGCAAATAGTGGGGATTCCTGTGCTAATCGGCATATCCACATTACTGCACTCTAACTAGTTAGTGAAGGATTATGGCATGAGCCCTTATTGCCCATGAAATAGGTGCCAGGAAGTGCTCCTGCAATATTTGTAATGGCCATGCATGGACACCAAAAAACAGGATTATAATCCACACCTCTTCTGATACAGAAAACAATAACTTGTGGATAATATGGATTCACTCCCTGAATGACAAAAGTGGTGGAAAAAGACCTCAGATGTCAATTAAGCAACGTGAATCATCCATAAATTCTAACTAATTAACCCATTGCTGTATTTTGATACTTTCAATCACTGGTCAAAAAGCATATGTCTGTTTGTACATCTCTTAATTCAAACAATGTGCATGACTATTACTGAGCACTTTTATTTACACATAAGTGACAGAAAAAGAAAGCACTTAGTTCTTAGTCAGTACCCCGACAGGCACTCATTTCACCACTGCTTCTTCAGGTAATCTCTGCTCAAACTGCCACCTGGAAAAACAAAATAACGTGGTATCTCTGTTCAAAAAAGGTGAATCAAATAAAATAGCAAAACTTTGCTTATACTCTTACTCTCTTCGTTTACCATCAGTCCCGAAAATCTAAAATGGTGTCCATATATTAGCGCATGGACATTAATTCAACTAATGGAAAATCAACCATTTTACTGTTGCTGTAAAAATGGCCTTAGCATGTGGTTAAAACAAAAAAAGCATGCAAGGCTTTGCTAAAACCACTTTTTACCACAGCTTAATGAAAGGACCCTTATGTTACTGTGGGCATACATAAGTACATAAGTAATGCCACACTGGGAAAAGACCAAAGGTCCATCGAGCCCAGCATCCTATTCACGACAGCGGCCAATCCAGGCCAAGGGCACCTGGCAAGCTTCCCAAACATACAATCATTCTACACATGTTATTCCTGGAATTGTGGATTTTTCCCAAGTCCATTTAGTAGTGGTTTATGGACTTGTCCTTTAGGAAACCATCTAACCCCTTTTTAAACTCTGCTAAGCTAACCGCTTTCACCATGTTCTCCGGCAACGAATTCCAGAGTTTAATTATGCGTTGGGTGAAGAAACATTTTCTCCGATTTGTTTTAAATTTACTACACTATAGTTTCATCGCATACCCCCTAGTCCTAGTATTTTTGGAAAGCGTAAACAGACTCTTCACATCCACCTGTTCCACTCCACTAAATATTTTATATACCTCTATCATGTCTCCCCTCATCCGTCTCTTCTCCAAGCTGAAAAGCCCTAGCCTCCTTAGTCTTTCTTCATAGGGAAGTCGTCCCATCTCCGCTATCATTTTCGTCGCCCTTCGCTGCACCTTTTCCAATTCTACTATATCTTTCTTGAGATGTGGTGACCAGAATTGAACACAGTACTCAAGCGATACAACGGCATTATATCCCACTACATCCCACTACATCTCACAAGCTAAGGAAATGCTCTACCTCTTGAGCTAATTACCCTGCCTCAAACCTTAACTAGTGCTGACTTGGTGCCTCTGCTACCTTGAGCTTCTCTGGGATTTGAATCCAAGATCTCTCACTCCCAAACAAGAATCATATCCCTAAAACAGCATATCTCTTGTATAAAAGACTCCATTTCTCCCCAGCTCAGCAACCATGATCTGTGCCCAAATGAACCTCCTCAACCATTCTTACTTCTTTATGAAAATATATCCTTCAGTTGTAGAGCTTCTGTGAGTGGGCCAGATATAGGACATCACATCCAGGTCCTTCCTTTTTTATTCTGATAGATAAAGTGTTCCAGCTGGGTGTGGAAAATTGTATTTTATAAACTGTGAGTGTGGTTTAACAGATACAAAACAAATAAAACAAAAGAGACTGTGATATTGTTTTTGAGAGCACAGGCCATCTTAGAAGATGCATTTTTCTTTGACAGCTAGGATGAAAAACAACACAGTGAAAATGAAACCACTTATTAGTTTTTGTTTCTGATTTTACAAAGAAAATGGAAAAAGTATAGAAAACAAAATGAAAAAAAGTTAGCACATGCCATCTAAAATCTGGGCTTCTTCTTATTTCAATATCTTTCATTTTTCTTTATTCTTCAGCAGGAAACACCTTTCGTAACTCTTATGAGCATGAGTTTCTTCCAGAATGTTTGCTTGCTAGGATGACCTAATACTATTAGTAGCATCATAGTAATGTTGTTGCGACAATTGTCAGTACTGATTCATTCCTAAGGTATCCATCTGTTAGTTTCACTAAAACTTGGCACTGCACATTCTGAAGCATCAGGTTAAAATGTCGTGACAGCAATAATTATACAGTACAAAAAGTTTCTTCACAAACAATTCCAACAGGGTGTACCTTAAATACCACTGATGTGAAATTAACCCGACGTCCTCAGGTTGATTTGAAGAGTACTGTTTCCGTTAGATTGCATCAAAATCAACTACAACTGAATTAAAAAAAAAACATAGCCTATCTTGGTTAAATAACATAGGAAAAATGAAGACCTAATTGATCTATTAAAATGTCAATTCATTAATTTGTGGAAGGATACATTTCAAACTGTGTAGAACACATCATTGAAAGCATAAAGGCCTTCTAATAAAAATGCTCTGGTGAATGAAAATCAAATCTTAATAAACCTAAAAACAAATATAACATTGGCATAATCAAAGTTTCTAGACTTGCAAGTTTTATGCAAATTGTTTTAAATGTATAAAACTAGATAATCAGAAATTTCTTAAAAGATATGTTTTTAAAATTTTCCTGAACAAGGGATAGCTTCATAGTGATCTAATATTTAAAGGGAGCTCATTCTAAATAGAAGGTACCTGATAAATAAAGCTAGAAGAAAAACGAGTTCTATATTTCATACCATTAGGGTTCAGAAAAAGAAGTGTTGAAGATAATGTTTACTAGAGTGTAGCCAAACTAACTCACTCAAATATGGTATGGCTAAACCATGCATGCATGTGTTCATTTTTTAAACATTTACATGTAACTGACATATAAATGTTAGCATTCAAAAGCAGTGGTCAGCAATTGAGAAGCTGAAAGGATGGCAGAGTAAAGGCCATGAGATATAGTCTACACTAACATGAGTCAGACCAGCTTGAAAGGAGTATTTTTATTGTCTTTTGTAAATATATTATGGATTACGTTGTGCAAGGGTATTATATATTATCAATGAAAGTTCATGATTAGAAATCCATAAAAATATAGAAGCATAGAATCATGATGGCAGATAAGCACCAAATGACCCATCCAGTCTGCCCTTCCTCAATAACTACTAGCTTCTCCTTTTCCTAATGGATCACACTTGCCTATACCACACTTTCTTAAATTCTGATACAGTCTTCTCTCTATGATCTGCACCAGGAGGCCATTCCACACATCCACAACCCTCTCCATGAAATAGTACTTCCTTACATTTTCCCTAAGCCTATTTCCTCTTAACTTCATCCTATGCCCTCTCATTCCAGAGTTTTCCTTCATTTGATAAAGGCTGACCTCCTGTGCATTAATGCCACTGAGGTATTTAAACATCTCTATTATATCCTCTCTCTCCCACCTCTCTCTTTCAGTGAAACATACACCTAATTTTGTAAATAAAACATGTTAATAATATGTCAATGTTCTGCCTCATCTGTGGAAAAGGAAAGGCATTACTGTGTTCCTGATCTAGACAGCTGATAGGAGGAACCGGTCTTTGATTGTTTACTTGTACGGGTATAGATATAAACAGAGATATACAGAAAGCACAAAATAGCTTCAATTATGCCACTGTACTGAAGCTTAAAACTGTCATAAGCATCAATATCATTATTATTCTCCAAACTCCTTCATTTTCTTAGCCAACATTACAGTGTTGAATTTATTTCTCCCCAGACTACCATCACGTTGTACTGTAGCTTATTAGAAGTTACCACATGGGCTGTTTTCTTCACTATAATCCTCTTAAATAGATATAATAAAACTTTATCCTTTATTTTTTTTCATTTTTAGTGTTGTGTGTCTGTCCTATTTGATTTCCAAATGAATTTATGTGCTGAAGGCAAGAAGGGTCATCCCCTGACTCCTGGTATACAAACTTATATATTGCAGAAGATTTGGCATTCAGAAGGACCTCGAGTCCCTGAGGTGCAGGTTCCGCTGAATAAAGCAGGAGAGCCCTGATATGATCAGAATGGTGCGACAGCGCCTCAGGCTCAATGTAAGTATTATAAATAGGGCACCTGTACTCATTTGTAAATGTTTTTATTTAATAATGCAAATATCCTATACAATATCAGTTTGGTCTGCCAACACATCCTGTGTACTCTGTGTCAGACCAGCTTCCAGGGTTCCATGTCATGTCATCTCATACCCCATGAGTATAGCCCAGGACTCACCACACCTTTCCCCATCCCCTGCCTCAGGCCAGCCAGCTCCTGCACTATGCATGCCATGTTGTATGTGCTGATCTCAAAGACAATCCTTTTACATACACAGTGGCAGCGGCAGCAGGAGGAGGAGGAGGCGGCGGCGGCCACAGCACCAGTGGCGCAGCAGGAGGAGGAGGCGGAGGAGGCCACAGCACTAGAGGAGTAGGAGGAAGAGGAGGCGGCGGCTGAGCAGCTGGAGGAGGAGGAGGCGGAAGAGGAGACGGAAGAGGAGGCCCAATGGACAAATATGCCTCCTCTGGAGGTGGAGAAGGAGGAGCACTCACTAGCCCCAGCAACACCACTGGACAACAGTGCCGCAGTACTGCAACTCCTGCAGCAACTGTTTGCTGTAATCAACCAGTTGCTGCTGGAGATGACAGCACTGCGGCACTCTGTCGAGCAAAGGCAGGATACACACAGCTGGCTCATGCTACTACTGATAGAACTTATGAGAAGGGCTTGGAGGGACAGCAGCCTCGTTGATGGGGCTTTTTTTGTACACAGTTTGTTTATGAAAATATATTATGATGTTACACTTTTTCTACTACCAGGGTCTGTGTCTGTACTTTGTGCACTACATGTGGTATTATCAAATGCTGGGGTTGAGAGGGGGCAGCAATCTGGGTTGCATGACAGGTGAAATTTGACAGAGAAACTTTGGTACATATGTGTCATAAGTGTGGCCATACAGAAGGCCACTTGTTCCTTCCAAACTGCATGGCTGTATGGTAAGTGGGGGGGCTGGGTGGGCATTTCTGTTGAGAAACAGAAATGCCAATCCAGCCTCTCCCTCCTTACCATAGAGCCCCACAGCACAGAGTTGTGTAAATAATAGGTATGTTGTCTAGCACTAGTGATCTGCCAAGTACAAACTTGCAGATAGGCAGCGCTTAGACTATGTTTGCTCTCTGATCAGCAGACACCCTTACTCACAACCAAACTACATTGGTGAGGGCCAGGAAGGAGCTACAAACAGCTGGGACAACTATAAGACCCAAGCAGGAAATCTATTAGAAACATTGGCTACGCAGAGATATCCTCCACGAGTGTGCCTATATCAGAGTGCGTTTCAATAACCGAGATCTGTTGTTAGTTGACAAGGGTCAATCTGCCCAAAGGGAACCCTTGTGAAACGTTTGTTCTGTGCTACAAGACTGGAGGGGAAGAGGTGGCAAAGATCATTTGAAAAAATTGGGACATCATACAGTCACACAAGTTATTTCAACATCATAATTTGTGCATAGCTTTTTCCAGGGACCGCAATGTAAAAGAGATTATGAGCCCAGCTGACCTGGTCAGCCATAATTCCACAAACTCAGGTGGACATTACAAGTGTGGCTTGTGTTTGTATTGTGACACATCGATTGAGTGCATTGAATTCATCAATCCTAAGGATAAGAAGACCAATAGGTTGAGATTCGACATGACTTGTGCATTCGAATATGTCATATATGTGTTGCAATGTCCTTGTATGAAATTTTATGTGGCAAAAACTCAACAAAATATTTTCCATTCGGCTAAGTGAGCACAAATCATGTGTGGTGAATAAGAAATGTGGTTGCTCATTGTAATGAATGTCATCATTCCTTTGACTCACTTAAAGGCTGGATCATTGCCAGCATTCCCCAGAGTTTGCATGCTGGAGATTGCAATAAATCCTTATTACAATATGAACAGCGTTGGATCTTCAGCCTGAACACACTTGAACCAGGGGGGTTAAATTCCATGATCCATTGGACAGCAATTTTCTGAGATTTCCGGAGATTTTTTGGTTTTTGTTTTCATTTTCAGTGCATTGTTTCATTAAATTTTGGATTGGTTGGATTGTTAAAGGGTGCCCGAGTCATTTCAGACATCAGCACGTTTCAGTTTAACGTTCTGTGCTCAGATTGGTAGTTACTTGGTTAGCGTTTCTCTAAATGTGGTGAGTGCCATTTTGTAGCCCTGTTTGCTGGCTGTCTCGTGAAGGAATCATGGTCGACAGTTTAAAATTGCACACATTTTTCGCACTTTGTTTTTTTAATACTGGCTTACAAACGTTTTTGCTATTCCAGGTTTGAAACACAGTGAGGGCTCTTGAGAAAGCCTGAGCGAAATGGATCTGTCGGGACCTCACTGCCTAGAGACTGATTTGCCAGCATTAAGAACAGATTTGGAGCAATACAGATCAGTGCTTTTCCTCATTAATTTGCCCTGTAAGGAGTTTTGTTCATAATTATTGAGCACTGTTGGGAGGTTTTTTTCACCTATGATTAGTTTTTAACTGTAGTATGAGGTTTTCCTTCCCAGTTTTACAATTTTATTAAATCAGTGCAAGAATGTGCCTATAGGCGTAAAATTGTATTTCAATGTGCATGTGCAATGATTTACAGTGGGTTTTGATCTCTCTCTCTCTCTCTCTCTATATATATATATATATATATATATATATATATAGAGAGAGAGAGAGAGAGAGAGAGAGAGAGAGAGAGAGATGGATATAGATATAGATATATAGATATATAGATAGATAGATAGATAGATAGATAGATAGATAGATAGATAGATAGAGAGAGAGAGAGAGAGAGAGAGAGATACTTGTGTGAATGGGCTTGTGATAACTATGTTCTAAGGTTCTGTAGATTAGAAAACTGAAATCCATGCTTCATGTATTGAAAAATTTCCCCCCAAAAAAACATTCACTATCTATGCAACATTTTTGAGTTTGGAAAATAAATATGTCTTATATTTTCATTAGTATTCCATACTAGTAATCTTGCATTATGTAACACCATTCAAGCAAAACTGTTTAGGAATCATTCTGGTGTCCTTTTACAGAGTGGCGGTAAGCCCAACGCGGACTTTCTGCTTGCTCTTCAGGGACTACTTCCTGCCCAATGTGGCTGCCTGCAGTAGTCCCGCCCCAAGCACGAGCCATTTCCGGGGGAGAAAGAAAACCCCTGGAAATGGCTTGTGCGTCAGTAACTTGGCGATAATCAGGCATCTCCGCACACTGCCCGGTTACCACTGGGTTAGCGCGGGACACCTTATTACCACCTCAGTGGGTGAAAGTAAGAGCTCCCTGTCGCTTGTTTATAAGAGTTCTTACCGCATGGCCATGTGTGCCTGGTGTCTTTTTACCTGCTGTGGTATAAAGGGCCCTGGAGCGTGAGGAAGATGGACCCTGCCACTAGCCCAGGGCCCTTTTTTCTGCAGCTTGGTAAAGGGACCCCTCTATGAGGAAAACTGCTCTCAAATATTTGAATCTTATTTATCCTGATAATTCTAAAGGTCAGATATACACACTTAAAATCATTATAAAAATTTATTTTTCCAGTGTTCTACCTGTGGAAAAGTCTTCACTGAATAAGGTCATTAATCGTGATCTATTATTACTACTATTATTATTACTTTTTTCTAAAGCTACTACCAGACAAATGTAGCACTGCTCAAACATATGAGAGAAAATTCCTTCTTTTTAGAGCTTACAATCTAATCAAGACAAACATACATTACAAATAAGAAATTCTTGTAATGTGTGAAAAAAAGTTTTTAAGATGTAAAAGCAACCTCAAAAATTGTTTTTGATCTCAGTTGAATATGGTCAGAGAAGAATCATAAAGAACTGATTCAGAAAGTGGGTTCCAGGTGAATAGTAAAAAAAGAAAAAAAAGGTTGAGGGGAGGAAAGTTTTTTTACCCGCTGGCTTGAAAAATGAATCTGAAAGGCATTTCTGTGGAAACCGTGGGGAATAGATATTGGTGGACACCTGTGGAAGGCTGTGGTTATTGGAAAAGGATAGAGGGAGGGAAATGGTCTTTGACCTATTGCAGATGACATCTTTTTCCTGTGCCAGCTGCTCTATTAATCTGACTGTCCCATGGAATGCAGGTGTGTGACCAAAGGGTTGCACACCTGGACAGCTGTGTTCTTTAAAATCTTGGACTACCATAACTTTGATATGCTGAGGTGCCAAAGGGTTTAATATCTTGTTTGTTGTTGTTGTTGTTGTTTATAATGGAGCAGGAAACAGAAAGCACAAGTGGACCTCCAGAAACAAACAAAAAGAATGCATTATTGAAAGGACCCAACACGGACCATGTTTCGGCAACCAACAAGCTTATTTTTGAAAGTGATCACCGGCGATCTTCCGACATAAATCGGGAGATGGACGGCGATCTCTCAAAAGCAGTGAAATTGGTATAATCGAAAGGTGCTTTTTTGACACCTTCGCCGCTTTCCCATCACCGAGCCGGCGAAGTTCAAGAGGGCGAATCGGCGGCGTAGCAAAGGCAGGACATGGGCGTGGCTACCAGATGGCCGGCCTTTGCGGATAATGGAAAAAAAGCGGCGTTAATCAGTATTTCGCCGGGTTTACTTGGTCTTTTTATTTTCATGACCAAGCCTCAAAAAGGTGCCCCAACTCACGAGATGACCACCGGAGGGAATGGGGGATGACCTCCCCATACTCCCCCAGTGGTCATCAACCCCCTCCCACACTAAAAAAATAAAAATAAAAACATTTTTTGCCAGCCTGTATGCCATCCTCAAATGTCATACCCAACTCCCTGACAGCAATATGCAAGTCCCTGGAGCAGTTTTTAATGGGCGCAGTGCACTTCAGGCAAGCAGACCCAGGTCCACCCCCCTACCTGTTACACTTGTGGTGGTAAGTGTTGACCCCTCCAACCCCCCCCCCACAACCCACTGTACCCACATATAGGTGCCCCCCTTCACCCATAAGGGCTATGGTAATGGTGTAGAGTTGTGGGGAGTGGGTTTGGGGGGCATTTGGGGGGGCTCAGCACCCAAGGTAAGGGAGCTATGCACCTGGGATCTATTTGTATATTTTGAAAAAAAAAATTTAGAAGTGCCCCCTAAGGTGCCCGGTTGGTGTACTGGCATGTCAGGCGGACCAGTGCACTACAAACGCTGGCTCCTCCCATGACCAATTACCTTGGATTTTGCCGGGTTTGAGATCGCCGGCATTTTTTTCCATTATCGCTGAAAAACAAAACCGGCCATCTCAAACCCGGTGAACTCTGGCATTTGGCCGGGCTAAACCGTATTATCGAAAAAAAAGATGGCCGGCCATCTTTTTCGATAATATGGTTCTGGCCAGCTATTGTGGCGCCGCCAAACAAGATTGCCGGCAATCTATTTCGCCGGCGCCGTTCGATTATGCCCCTCCAAGTGCCTACATCAGGGGTCTAGCAAAATACAAAAATATATAAACATATAAACATATACATTGACATATAAATAAGTAAAAAGTCATAATGTATAATAAGATATACAATGTAGACATATACAAAAAAATGTATAAAAAGTAATAATATATTCAGTGAATTCCATCAGGCATTCATAAGAAATTTGAATATGGCATAAAATATAGACAACAAAATGTAAATGGACAGTAACATTTTAAGATACTGTTGCCTTAATGGTCATGTTTGACATACATAAAAGATTGCTTATCACAATAAATTGGTGTCCAATTATAAGAACATTTGAGCATGAATACTAAAAAAAGATGAAGGCGATATTAAAAAAAAGGAAATAATAATAAATATGAATAATGACTGAGAAAATAAACAAGTAAAAGGAAATGTAACTATAATGATATGGTAATACATGAAACAACAATGACTATAAATTTAAAAAGTGAAATCTTTATCCATTTCAGTCTCAGATATAACTATACATGTCAACAAATAGAAGGGTATATGCATAATCCAAAAAAAAGCTACGGTAAAACATTGAAATCAAAACGATACTAATGATTTGTGCCTTTTATCAAATGCAGAAGGTGCCTTCTGTGAAAAATAGAAAAGAAAGTGAAAGAGAAACAATTCTAATGATATCTTCCTGTATCAAACGCACAAAATACCTTCCATTTGATTGTGCTTAAACATACAAAGCACTTTTCTAGTATTAATTAGAAAACTGAAAGCCATGTAGGACAAACAATTGACAAAAGGATATGTGAGACAGACAAGCTTAAGGGGTATGTTTACTAAGGTGCGTTAACATTTCTAATGTGTCCTTAAATTTAAGGTGCATTAAATGCAAATGTGCATATATATTTCTATGGGCGCGTTAGCTTTTAACACGTGTAAACCATTTACACGCGTTAAAAACACTAACACACCCATAGCGCACATTAGTAAACATAGGCACTAGTCTGTGAATGAAAGCACCTTATAAAAACTGTGAGTGAGACCAAAACACTGCTAAAGATGTCTTCTGGTATCCAGCTATGTTTATGCTAGTGCTCTCACAGCTAAATGCACTTAGTGGTTCTCTAATATTTAAAGAAAAAAACAGATGTTATCGGTAAATAAGAATCCTCTGCAAGTGATCAGTGAGAACATAGTGGGTAAGAAAAGTGCATTACATTGTCTTCTTACTTATACTTTTGCTTTCACAGTAAAATATAATGCAAAAAAAAAAACCCAACAGGAAACCACATGTTGCCAGTAAATCAGAGCGCTTAGCAAAAAGAAAAGTGAAAACATCCCGCCAGTAGGTGAAAGCGCCTTGTGCGGACAGCGAATGAAAACCGGAAATGTCCTAATATTATACAATAAAATAAAATGTCATGTTTTCTATAATTTCAAAGCAAAATCAGTGCAAATCTATGGGTATCATAGATGTCTGAGAAAAAAGCTGATGATTAATTGAAAAGTATGAGAACAGTGCGGATCTATAAAATCTTTAAAAAGTACACATATATAATTGAATTTGATTGCTATGGTTCTGAGACCTCTGTCAGCCTTTTGCCCAGCTTTCCATTCCTGTCACCTCTTGTATTTATGCTGAAGCAGCATCTTCAGTGTATTATCTGTTGAAATTGCCTCTTCTAGAATAATTCTGGTCCTATTTTGCGGCTACCACCAATGAGGTGAGAGTGTGTGTCTTAGCAGTGTAGACTAGAGGAGAGGGTGATAGATAACTTTATTAATCTGGGTCACAAGGATCTTTGTTGGTTTGGAACCCTTCTCAAAGCAGTTCTGTGCACTCATGGCTTACCTGAATAGATCTTTGGGTGAAGAGACCTTTCCCCTGACCCATTCCAGGAAATATTCTAAATTTGTTTAGCTTTGGAAAGTTTATTTTAATTGGATGGACAATACAATGTTCAATTGTATCAGCTGTGTGTATTTTCTGGAGAAATAGCCTCCAAGATGACTACTTTGAAAGTTCTATGGAGGGCCTCTCAAGACAGGAGAGGATCACTACTTTTGAATCTGCCAAATCAGCACAGGTTAAGGGTAATTTAAGTTTGCAGAGGAAGCTATAAAACTCAGAAAATGACTTATAAAATGAAAATCATGTTTGATAGAGTTTCTCCACTTTTCCTCAGACTCTTTGCCAGTTATTTCAAGGACAGAGTGTATTCTCAGTTCTATAAGTGTCTGATAGTTCTTATGGAATTGTGAATTCTTTTCAAGAAGTGGATGAGAATCTCAGCAAACTTCTGGAGATCTCTGAAGAGGCTATCAAAAGAGGTACATTGGTGGCCACTTTTTCACTAAGTATGGACAGGGATCTTGTATTAAAAGTATATGTAAGTTTGATTGCTCTATTTCATAGGCAAAGAGCTAGTTTTTTTCCTGATTTTTTACATGACACTTAGGGTCAGTGCTATAAGGTAATTACTAACATGCTGAGTACACATGCAAATGTTTAGAATAATAGAATGAGATTACACTTTACAAAAATATACCTATAAAGAAAACTTACAATAGCTTCCTTGATCTGGATATTAAACTGAACCTCAGAGGTACAACCTTCAAGATGCAAAAATCACCCAACTTCATGATCAGGTAAAAAATCTACTACAAGCATTCATGTGTATTTTTTCAAAGTAAGTTTCAATGTTCATCATTCTATGTTCACAAATTTCATAATATATACTTCAGTTGCATCACACTGTAATCATATTGACTTACTACTTCAATGTCAAGGAAGTTGTTATAATTTTCTTTATAGGTATAATTTTGTAAAGTATAGTGTAGTTTCATTTGATACCTAGGTAAAAATCTTTTTATGCCTGAAACTGAATCATAGAATAATAGAATGCACATGTGTATATGTACACATATGTACATAATTGCCCAATTTCCACCTAAATACTATTTTGTAAACACTTGCTAAACTTACATATAGATAACGAATGGGTGGGAATCACATTTACATAGATAGGACTAGATTCTATATATCATGCCTAAAAACCAGCTCTGAAACAAAGTACATAGGTGCATAAGTACATACATATTGCTATACTGGGACAGACCAAAGGCCCATCAAGCCCAGCATCCTGTATACCTAGGCATATTTTATAAAATACACTTAAATGTAGGTGTTCTTTATAGAATAAGCTTAAATTTCTACACAGTTTACAGAATACACTGAGTGCCCATCCACACGACTAAATTTAGCTATGGACAGTTACACCAAGTAAAATTTGGTGCAAATGCTGACACCTAAATTATGCATGGGCCAGGTGTATTCTATAACAACGCACATAGGTTTTATAAACACCCATAACCTGCCCATTCTATGCCCATGGTCATGCCCCCTTTTCAACTATGTGGCATAGAATTTACACATATCATGTTATAGAATACTCTTAGATGAGAAAGGAGTAGAGGATGAAACAAGTAACAATCAACCGTAGGGATGAGGTCTTCTAATCTTTATTGAAGGCACCAGTGCATAAAAACCCGGCACGGGCCATGTTTCGGAGGACACAGCCACCTGCCTCAGGGGTCTAAAAAAGCTCTGAGCCTGAAGTGGGCTGACAAAAAAAAAAATATATATATATATATATATATATATATATATGTGTGTCATATTGTCTTTATTGAAACTTGCAACAAGACAAACCAAGCATACAAACAAGCGATAAAACAAGCAATAAAACCCGCTAACTAATACATAAATAAAACCTTACTGGCCAATACCCCCGCCCCTCAACAAACCCTCCCACTCAGGGAGGCTGAAACGAAAAACCCCTCCAATGCCTTGCCCACTGTAGTCCAGAACAATGCTCCTTCTCCCTCACTGCCAGCTGCTGGACAAAATGTACCACATCCCCTGCCACCTCCTGTACAGACAGCCACTTCCGATATAATGAAGCTTGGCAGCGTGCCTGCCACAGGAAGTAACAAAGGGCTGCAGCGATGATATACAGTGTCTCCCTACACCACCCCTTTCCTTTTGGAAACCCTCCATAGGCCCATTCTGCATAAGATAGCTGGTGGAAGAAAGGAATCCCTAATTGGCGGGCTACTGCCTGACAGACTTGTTGATTGAACGGGCACTTGAGGAGGAAGTGGTCCATTGTTTCATCCTCCGTCACGCACTCCCCCCTCGGGCACTTACGATCATTGCTGTTTCTATTTTTCATGTTAGCTCGAACATAAAGCCGGCTGTGGAAAGTCAGCCAGGCCATGTCCGCAATCTTCCGGGGGAGGCGTGATGAATTGAGGAAAGCCAGACCTTCCTCCTGTAGTGGACCTGGGCAGTCCCTCAAGGCTAGACGTGTTGAAAAGTGTGTCTGAATAATGCGGTGTTGTAGCTGCCTCCTGTCCTCCTTCTGGATTTCCTGTACTGTGATACCCCATCTCTTCACCAATCTCAACAGAGGTGAGATGTACTGTGGCAAGTATCCCGCCTTCCCTCGCAGGGGCATTGCCTGACCTCCCCTCACCCAATCCCTCAAGTACCGCTGAAGCCAGGAGGCCATGCAGTCTGCCCAAGCCGGCCTCCCTTCCCGCAAGACCCCTCCCAGATTTTGTTGGAAAAAGAAACAACTAAAATGTACCACAGGGTTGACCATTCCCAACCCCCCCTCCCTTTTGGGCAAATAGGTCACCTCCCTCCGGATAATATTCATCCTGTTCCCCCATAGCTGTTGGAAAAACAAGCTGTATACTCTGGCATGTAACGATATAGGCAGTAAACAGACCTTGGATATGAACAGGAGAAGGGGTATCAGATAGGTCTTAATGACATGCAGTTTTTCCACAAACCGCAACTTATATGATTTCCACTGGGCCACCCTTTCCTCGACTCTCCCCAGCCCCTTCTCCCAGTTGATCGTATCATAGTCCTGTCTGCCTACCCAGAGACCCAGGATCCGTACTTCATCCCTTGCTACTGGGTACTGACTGGGAAGTTTGAAAGCTGGTCTGCCCTGTCCTACCCAAATTGCGGAGCTCTTATCCTGGTTTATCTGGGCCCCCGCAGCCTGTGTGTATTCTGCCATCCAGGTCTGAACTCGCTCGGCTTCCTCCTTGCTACTGATTACTACTGTGACATCATCTGCGTAGGCGACACATCGCCATGTGTGTGAACCCAAAGAGATGCCCTCTAGTTGACCGCTAAACCCTCCACTCAACCTTCTGAGGAAAGGATCTAAGGAAAGGACGTACAGCAAGGGGCTGAGGGGACACCCCTGCCATACCCCTGACCTCACTGCAAAGCTCTTGCCCACCCAACCATTTATTAGAGTGCTACTCCTTGCATTGCGATACAAAGTCTGGATCCACCCTATAAACTGGTCGGGTATCCCATAGCACCGAAGCACTAGCCATAGGTACTCCTGGGACACCCTGTCAAAAGCCTTAGACTGATCAAGGGTCAGCAAATACTTTCCCTTTGTCCCACCTTGACTCCTTTCCACTATTTCACGGATGGTACAAACTGCTTCCACTGCCCCTTTCCCCTTCACCGAGCAAAACTGTGCTGAGGACAAGAGACCACCCACTGCCCCAGCCAGGCGGTTGTAAATAATCCTGGCCATTATTTTCCTATCTACATTCAGAAGACTTATGGGTCTCCAGTTCTCGATAAGTTCCAGATTTCCCTTCTTTGCGAGGAGAACCAAAATAGAACACTGCTGTGAAGGGGCCAAACGCCCGTTCTGCAAACAATTATTAAAAATTGCAGCTAACACTGGAATCAGGACCACACGGAATTTTTTGTAGAACTCTGGGGTCAGCCCATCGGGACCCGGAGTTGTACGTGCTGATAGCGTATCAATAGCATCATCTACCTCTCCTGTGGTAATGGGCCTAAGCAGTTGTTCCATCTCCCCCTCCGAAACCTTTTCCAAGCCTGGGGCACTCTGCACGTATGATAGCATGAAGTTAGAAACCAAGCTCTCTTTCCCCCACAATTGGGTGTAAAACCGAATGACCCTGGCCTCGATTGAACGTTGGTTCGTCAATCGCTGCCCTGCTTCATCTCTCATAGCATAAATGACCTTGTGTCCTACTGCTACCTTGCAATTCTGGAAAGGATCCGGGGAATACCGATGCCCATATTCCCTTTCCAGAAGCAAAGCAGCGTATCGATCATATTGCAACAGCCTCAACTGGGCCTGCAAAGCTTCTATCTCTCCCTTCTCTAGATGGTTGGAGACCGCGTGGTCCAATTGCTTACGAAGACGACAGCACTGTGCCTGTAACCCCAGACTCTGCTTCCTGGCTAGGGACCGGAAAAGGGCCTTGACTCGCCCCTTTACCATGTCCCACCAGGCTCCCTTATCATCCATCACCTCCCATAGTGTTTCTTGGTCTGCTAAAAAACCCTCAAATATTTGTCTGTTTTCCTCTACTTCTAATAACTTTGCACTCAGTTTCCAAAATCCTGGGCCTTTCTGCGCCCCTTCGCATATTGTTAAGACTGTGGAAACTAAGGCATGATCTGAATATTCCGTCCATCTATTCGGCTGCCCCTGAAACTTAGCCAACCCGCCTACAAAGAGCCAGTCAATACGGCTCTCCGTGTCTCCCCTTCTAAAAGTGAACCCCTTCCCTCCCGCCACCTCCAGTCTTGCCTGTTTTACAATTGCTGCCAGCTGGAGGCTGTCATAACCCACCTGACGCCTGGACCCCTTTCTATCTGCTTGCTGTAAGACCATATTAAAGTCTCCTCCAAATACCACCAATTTGCTTGTATATAAATACGGTTTCACCCGGAGCAACAGCTGCTTGCGTTCCCAACTAATCTGGGGCCCATAAAAGTTAATGATTCGCACTGCTACCCCTCTAATGAAAACGTCTAAGACAACACACCTCCCTATCTCCACCTCTATTTCCCTCGTAATCTCCACTTCTCGGGTGGCAAAAAGAATAGCCACCCCTGCGCATCTTTCTTTGGCCAGAGACCAGAATGAGGGCCCCCCTTTCCAATCTCTCTTGGCCCGGTGCAGGAGCTGCAAAGAATCCAAATGAGTCTCCTGCAACAGGATGCAGTCTACCTTGCACTGGGTCAAATCGCTAAAGGCGACAAATCTAGTTCTCTCTGCCTTTATGCTGGCTACATTCAGAGTTGCAAAGATTAAGGACAAGGCAGCCATGGTTTATTTCTTAAATTTCTTACCCCTCCTCATCTCTTCACCGCAATCCCTCTTCACAGATATTCCTGCCCCCATCATTTCTTCAGGATCCTCTATAATTTCTTCTAATTCCAAATCCTCCCACTCTGAGTCATCTTCCCCGGCTTTCTTTCTACCCTTTTTTTTCTTGGTTTCATCTGGACCAGCCCTTTCCCCTTTCATCCCTTCCTTACCCTCCTCTATTTCCTGCATGAGGCCCTTCGTTAAACTAGTAGGATGTGATGTTAGACTGGGGGGTAACACTGCTGGCTCCTCTCTGTTAAGTCTTTCAGATGATTCATTCCTTGCTCCCCTCCCCTCCCTCCTCTTCTCCTCCAAAACCTCCCTTTGGGGTGGATTCATCTCAAGATCACCCTCTCCTTCACCTGAAACCTGAAACACTGCATATCGATTACTCTGGCTCTTCTCCAGAATATCTGTTCTCCCCGCTCGGGCTAGCCCCCTCCCCTCCTTCCTCCGACCCCCCTTCCCTCCATGTTTCCCTACCAGGGTCCATGCTTCCCCTTCTTCTCCCCCCTTCTCCCCACCTCCTTCTTCCATCCTTTCACAAATACCCCTTCTTTGAATGTGATCCAAACCTGATGCCCTTTTCTCCCCCTTTCCCTTTCCCTTAGTGCCTGCCTCTGTATGAATAGTGGTATTTGATTTATCCATTAATCCCTTTAATGCTTCCCGCTTCTGTCCTTGTATCCTTGTAGTTTCTGCTTGTGCCCCTTCCTCCCCCCTCCTCTCTTCCTCTACCTGATTGTGCGATGCTTGTGGGCACTTGCTAAAAGGGTGCCCCAAGCCTCCACACAGGTTACAGCGTATGGTAGTGCAGTCGCTGGTGTCATGATCTGTACTACCACATCGCGAGCACTTTAACACTGTACATGACATGCTTAAGTGACGGAAAGATCCGCACCTGTAGCACTGTCTGGGTTGTCCTGCATAAAAGCATTGAATTCAATCCCTTCCAATGTATGCGGCTGAAGGTATATGTTGGGTGACATAGCCTGCCTGTTTTAATTTTACAAGGGCACTCCACCCCCCCGCCCACACACGACTCTGGTCTGGTATTTTGCTTAATGGGGTCCTAATTTCGGCATACCGTCCCAACCAGTATGACAGGTCTGCAGCCATAAGAGATTCATTACGTACCAAAATGGTAATCTGGACTGCGTCCTGTCTACTGATGGGGACAGCCTTAAAATCCACCCATCTACCCTGATGCTGCACCTCTGTGTACTTTTCCCAAAACAGGTCCAAACCTCGCCCTGTTAAGAAACTAATATCATATTCAGGGATTCCCACAGGGTGTATGCATGCATACAAATCTTCAGGGATAAAGCCAAGGGAGAATACCATTCTTAAAACAACCTCTCTAGGTGGTGCTACCCCTGTGCCCACCCAACGCAGCTGGACAACATTTCGACGTTTTGGGGTAACACCGCTCCCGGGACCCCGCAACGGACCAGAAAATGGATTTCCCCTTGTCTCCATGTCTGACTCCTGCCTCCCCTCCTCCTTCCCTGTCTCTGCCCCTCCTCCCCGTACTACTGCTGCAAAGGATAAAGGGGCTGATACCAGTATGCTCCCCCCTTCCCCACTCCCTTCCTGCCTTCCTCCCCTCCCCCTCTCTTCCCCTCCCTCCTCTCCCATGTCCACTAACCCCACTATGTTCAGTTCACTTGTGCTGTTTCTGTCTCTTCCCCCTCTGCAATATTCTACTTCCAGTCCTTTGCCAGTTGCTGCTGTTCCCAACCAGCACTCGTTCCCTTGCTCTGCAACTGTCCCACTCAGACCAGGTCTGGGATCTGTCTCCTCTTGTAGCTGACACTCTCCTCCATGCACTTTCTCTGTTTCTGACACTGTCATACTCAGTCTGAGTCTTAGCTCCGCCTCCTGGTGCAGCTGACACTCTCCTTCATGTACTCTCTCTGTATCTGGCACTGTCTTACTCAGTCTGGGTCTTGGCTCTGCCTCCTGGTGCAGCTGACACTCTCCTCCATGCTCTGTCTTACTGGGTCTGGGACTTGGCTCCGCCCCCTGGTGCAACTGACACTCTCCTTCATGTACTCTCTCTGTATCTGGCAATGTCTTACTCAGTCTGGGTCTTGGCTCCACCTCCTGGTGCAGCTGACACTCTCCTCCATGCCCTGTCTCACTCGATCTGGGTCTTGGCTCCGCCTCCTGGTGCAGCTGACACTCTCCACAATTCTCTCTCTCCTTTCTGGGACTCCTGCTTTGATGGGCATGAGTTTCTGAGAAGCTCCCTTCTGCTCTTTCTTCTTGTTTCTGAGTGGCAGAATCTATTGGGAGCCCCTGCCTGTCACTGAGCTTCCCCCATGATGTCATCAGCACTTCTGATTGAGATTGGATGGCAGCTCTTGGACAGCCCTGCTCAGAGGTCTGCCCTATCAATTCTGTCCATGAGTGACTGTGGTGTTCCCACGATGTTCCCGCCCTCTGTCCACCATATTTGCTCTCAGCTTCTTCCATCTCTTGTAGTACTCCACTACTCCATTCCTGTACTTTCCCATCCTCTTTAGTCTCTGTCTCCATCTGCAAAACCCCTTGTTTTTGCTCTACTTTCCCTCCCGTTGTTCCTGGTAACTTCTGTACTTGCTCAGTGTGTAGTGATTCTTCTCCTACCTCAGCATTCAAACTGTTCTGATTCTCCTCAGCATTCAAACTGTTCTGATTCTCCAGGCTGTCTTTCTTCTCTGTCTCTCCCAGCAAACCTGAGCTCTTCTCTGTGGGTTCGGCTATGCCCTGCCAGCTCTCTAAGTATAAGGGACGTTTTTGAATTTTTTTTCAGTTTCATAGCTCTTTTGTGTTCCAAACTTGCCAGGCTCTCTTGCTGCATGCAGTGCTGGAGCCCCTCCTTATCCACAGTACCTGCCACAACTGGACTAGGAGCCTCTGTTCTACAAGGCTGGTAAGTGGATGGAGCACCTAGCTCTTGGGAATCCTGTAGGAAATAAAATACTGGTGATAACTGGGAATTATTTGTGTCAGTCTTGTCTTTTCCTCCTTCTGGCTGCTGCTGTTTCACTTCCCCTGCTGTCCCTTCCAGCATAGCCTCTGGGGTGTCTGGAACCACGGAGTCCTGTGTGTCTCTGGGTTCTGCTTCCTGCTGGATCTGGGACTGCGTCTGGGTCTGCTGCACGCGCTCCCTGTTCAGGAAAACCTCACGAAGGGGATTATCTCTGCAGTTCTTTAGTTTTTGCAGCTGCCTTTGTTTTGCTGTAAGCCGCTTCTGGAGCGCTTCAACTCCCTTAACATACTTGTCTCGTGGGCCAGTGGAAGCCAGGTTACACATAGTTTTTGCTAGCTTCAGCCGCTTCCTCAGTACCTCTATTTCACCTTCTACTCGATTCATTTTCTTCACTGATCTAATTACCTCTTCAGGAGTCATATGCTGGGCCTCTTTCTTCTGCCAGGCCCTAGGCCTGGATTCCTTCTCCTCCTCTTCTTCCTCACTAACGTCCTCTTCAGACTCTCCGCTATTCTCTTCCACCACCTCTCCTCTGATACTGGATGCAGAGAACCCTGCTCTGGAACCCGGGCCCTGCCTTCTTGCCCCCTGTTCTTCACCCAGCTTAGGAATGTTATGGCCAGGACTTACAGTCAGGGTGAGCTGGCTCCTCAGCAAGCGCTGCTGGGCTCTGGTCCTTCCTCCGTCCACAGGCCTGGGCTCTCCTGGTTCTCCTGGTTGCATGCTTGGGGCTTGGGTGGAGGAAGCCTCCCCTTCATAGTATTTCTCAGCTCCAAGTGTGCTAGGCCTTTCAGCCTGGGGCCCTCCTGCAGGGGGGCCCCCTCCCCTCTGCATTGTTCAGCAGCCACAGGGTACAGCAGCTCTCCTTTCAGCACCTCTTCACCACAGGTCTGTACTCTGTGTGTGTGTGTGTGTGTGTGTGTGTGTCTGGTGCACTAAAGCATAGGACTGAACCCTAATATAAGCTCAGTAAACAAGGTTTAAAAAAATGCTAGCACTATGAATGCCATAATAAATACAGCAAACAAAAGATTAGAAGACCTCATCCCTACGGCTGCCTAATTGTAAGTGCCTGTGAGGTAGTGAAGGAGTTGGGGTCCTTTTATTATGGTGCGCCGAAAAATGGGCTGTGGTAGTGTAGGCATGTGTTTGGGCGCATGTAGATCTATTTTTCAGCGTGCCTCTAAAAAAGGCCTTTTTAAAATTTTTGCCGAAAATGGACATGTGGCAAAATAAAAACTGGTGCGCGTCTATTTTGGGTCTGAGACCTTACCACCAGCCATTGACTTAGTGGTAAGGTCTCAAGCAGTAACCGTGCGGTATTCATCTACATGCGTAGAATGACAATTATCACCCAGTTTCCGCCTCACACAGGAAAATAAAAATTATTTTCCGGCACGCATAGTGGACGCACATAAAAAATGAAATTACTGCCCGGGCCTCACGGTAGCCGGGCAGTAACTCCAAATTGATGCACATTGGGTGCACATAGGTGCCTACGCGGCTTAGTAAAAGGGCCCCTAAGTGCAGATATCCTTAGATATGTTCTCTGTGGAGAGTTGCAGTTCAGCCATCAGGGGGCATTGGACCTGCTGTGTCCTTGGCTGAACTGCAGAACTACTATGGCAGGGTCCAATGCATTATGGGGAAGTAAGGCTGGCTGGTCCAAAGGGAGTGGCTTTAGACTACAGGAAGTAAAAGCCTCAGGACAGAGCAAGAGGAAAGAGGCCTTGGGAGGAGAAATCCCAGGAGGAACATGGTCCCAATACAGAGACCTTGGCAAGAGCAGCCTTGCAAGGGGAAAGGCCTTGATTCAGGAATACAGGTCCCAATACAGAGACCTTGGAAAGATAGACCTTGTGAGGAGGAATGTCCCGATACAGAGGCCCAGAGGAAGAAGAACAGGAGTTCAGAACATGACCTGCCTGCCTGTATTGTGAGCTATGGTGATCTGGTTGAGAATTACTATAAGAGTGAGTACAAGTTATGCTGTGTGGCTGGGGTAAGCCATGAGGGCATGTGGAAACTGAGGGGGTCTCTTACTAAAACTTAGCTCAAATTATCTGCAGCAGTGCCTAAGGAACTGTACTGTATAAAAGTATGGGAACATTAGTATTGTTTTGCTAAACTGTGCAAGAATACTGAACCACTGTTGTTGCATAACTGGTGGTTAGAGTGTTTGAAGTCAGGCTGGAGTTAAGCTAATCTCTGGACTAAGCATTAAGTCCGAGGGTACATGAATAAATCTTGCTATGACCCAGCTCTGTGAAATAACAGGACCAAGACTATTTGTTCTGTAAATAAACACCTCTTTTGTTGCACTTATACCTCCTATCTGGCTGCATTATTGCTCCAGTCACGCCCAAAACCCACTTGGCATCTTACAGTGCCCAATTGTAGATTTTCCCTCCACAAGTGTAAGGAAGACATTTCCTCAATTGTGTTGCTCGGGCTTTGTCACTGGGTGATGTTCTAATCTAATTTAATCTTTGCATTTATATAGCATCTATTCCATAGAGTCAGAGCCCAAAGTGGTTTACAGAGTAAATAAAAAGGTTAGCAGAAAAAAAGTAACAATAAAAAATAAGATTTAAAAATTAAACATCATTTTCTAAAAAGAGTAACGTTTTTAGGTTTCTATAAAATAGAAGAAAGGGGTTACAGTTCTGAATATAGAATGGAAGAGAATTCTAAGTGTCTAAATAGAAACAGGCCTATATGATGATTCCAAAATATTTTTAAAACAAATTGTTTTAGAAGAAGGAAAAATTAACATATAATTTCGACGTTGCCAAAGGGCCACCAAGCTAAAAATGCATTATTTGTGCAATACCAATACCAGTGCTAACCAGTTATATTTTCTGACATGTATTCTAATCTATGGCTTATCATGACATATTGTAATAGGAGTCATTAATAATAAGTGATTTCTTAGTAATTGGGCACTCGGCACACGCTGTATTTGTAGTTACTTGATAATCACACAGGAGTCATTTTTCGAGAGAAAGTTGGAATTTATTTAGACCACAGCCAGGAACATAAAATACCATCTTTTATTCACACAATATAGCAATTTAATAACTTGTAACATTCTTTCTATCTAACTCTCGCCGGGTACACAGCCTTCCTTTTCTGCAATCTCCTACTTCCACACAGGGGTTGCCGTCCAAGCACCCTGTCTCTGCTTTTTTGTGCCATCCCTCTTAGCAGACGTTCTCCTTCAGCCTATCCCGTTGAAGGCTGTGCCTCCACAGCTGTACATAGCATTCCGATGTACCAGGCATCCCGACCGTCCAAGCCGGGAGACAAAAGTGTCAAATATTCATGTCTCTCATGTATCCGCTAACCTGTGGCAAAACTTTTCTTTCATTAAATTTCAACTGAACACACATGGTTTTAACACTTAACTTTCAACCATTAACTGTCAAGGTGCTATGCACCCGACCCTAACTGACCTAACATATCCACATCCCCAGCTGCGACTAAGGTTGTAACCGGGTGGGTAGGGAAACAGTGCTCACAGTGGCGTTCCTAGGGGGGCTGACACCCGGGCGGATCGCTGATGCGCCCCGCCCCCCAGGTGCAGCGCGGACCCCCCCCCCGGTGAAAGGACACCCCCGTGAAGGACCCCCCCTGGGTGCACACCGCTGGGAGGGGGGGGGTGCCGCGCGCGCCTGTCCTCTATTGTTTCATGCTTCTTCTCTGCCCCGGAACAGGAAGTAACCTGTTCCGGGGCAGAGAAGAAGCATGGAACAACGGAGGACAGGCGCACGCAGCACCCCTCAGCGGCATGCACCCAGGGTGGACCGCACCTACCGCCCCCCCTAGGAATGCCACTGAGTGCTCAGCTCTAGCCTTCTTATTCAAATCTTTTCCAGCTTCCCAACATGTTCAGCTCTCTTCCGTCCTTTCCCCCTCCTTTCCCTACTCCTCCTTGCCTTACTCTTAACCCTTTCCTCTCCTTGACTCTCTTGCTTTCCTATCTGTTTTCTTCTAGAGCTTACACCTTCTTCTCCCCTAGCCCTCCCCCCCCCCCAGATCCTTCGCTGGCCTTTGGCCCATTTGTTTTCGGCCCCCATCTAACATAGTTGCCCCTAGTTCTTTTCTTATTTTTATATATTGTGGCTCTTCTCTCAGATTTTGGAATGGCCTATTTCTATTATGCTTTCTTTATTGCTGATTTCCTCATTTGTTATTATAGTGAAAGCTCTATAAATAATAAACGGGAAAAAAAGAATGAAGTCAGGATTTAGCAATGAAGGAGGAGGGCACAAATAAAAGTGACTTTACAGATCAACAAAAAATAATATAGGGAGAGAAAATTAAAGATAGTAAATCTGAAGCTGCAGAGTGGATGCATTTGTAGGTGAGCAATAGAGATTTGATTGTATATGGAAGTGGATTCATTGTAATGACTTGAGGAAAATAGTTATATGGTCTTAATGGTTTTGAAGAAAAATAAGTCATGAGGCTGCAGATTGAATAGAGAGCAGTGAAGAAGAAATATATTTCATAGTTAGAAAAAAAAAAGCATAAGTAGTATCCTGTATACAAGTCACAAACAACATATAGGGGCTGCCATTTGTGTGACAGCTTGTTGGCATTGTGTTCTCCAGTTATCTTTACCCCTACCTAAAGGGTCCTTTTACTAAGCTGCGGTAAAAGGGGGCCTGTGCTAGCATCAGTCTGTGTTTTTGACATGTGCTGAGGCCCCCTTTTACTGCAGCAGGAAAATGCTGTCCATTTTGGGGAAAAAGAAATGGTTGTGCGGTTAGTGAACCACTTGCCGCACAGCCATTTTGGTGGGGATCCTTTACCACCACCCATTAAGATGGTGGTAAGGGCTCCAGCACTAACCCAGCAGTAACCGGGCAGCCATTACTGCCAGTTAAGTTCCAGTGCTACAAAAATAGGACATATTTTTATAGCGACAGAAATAGCACGCATTAGAGGTGGGAACTTGTGGTAGCCTGGCTGTAGTTCCTGATTGGAGCGTAGTAAGCACGCAGTGAGCTTATCGCTGTTTCGTAAAAGGGCCCCTAAGTGGATAGATAACTGAGCTGGCCAGAGGCAGGCTACCTGATAGAACTTCACTTTACTTTATTTGGATTTCTAGACTGCTTGTACCTAAAAAGGTCTAAGTGCTTTACAAGGATTGAAAGAGATACTGAGACAGACTCGGGATTTACAATATTCTTCGATTTGCCGTCAGTTCAGCTACATGAGAACAGAATAGCATTAGCACAGAGATTTTTTTGAAGAGGGTCATTTTTACTTGTCTTCTGAATTGTGTATAGTGTGTAAATTGTCTAGACTTAGTTCCAGGTCTTTCCAGGTTTGGGGGGCCTAGTATGCCACCAGCTGTACATAAACAATGACTCATTGTAAGCCTTTTGGGGAAGGACATGCTAAGGGGGAATTGTTTTTGAATCTTCTCGTTCTTTTATTATTGGTAAAATTCACCAGTAAGATCAAATACCTAGGGCAATTTCCTGTAAGGGTTTTGAATAGCATGCATGTTAATTTGAACTAAATTCTTGCCTCCACAGCAGGGGCGTAGCCAGACAGCAGTTTTTGGGTGGGCCTAGGCAAGAAGTGGGTGGGCACCAAGTGTTCTCCCCTTCACCCACCACCAAAAAAAATCTCAGCTGGTGGGAAAACGCTTCTTTCTACCTTAGTAGTCTGCAGCAGGCATGCGCTGAAAACTGAGCGTGCGCAGGTGCCAGTATTGTGGAGAATAGTGTTTTCATTACCATCAGGGGGAAGTCTTCAGCTGGCGGAGCTTGGGATTCCCACCAGCTACTGCTAAATGTGTACTACTGTTGGGTGGGCCTGAGCCTTAATTGGGTGGGCCCTGGCCCACCCAGGCCCACCTGTGGCTACGCCACTGCTCCACAGGCAGCCAGTGTAGCTCTACATATAGATGGGAGATGTGATAATGTTTTGTCAGTGAATAGATTAACCAAACTGCTTTGTTTTGGACTGATTGTAGTTTACGTAATTGTTTTTTTTTGGGGGGAGGGGGGCAAGTAGTAGAAGGTTGCAATAGTCCAGTTTCAATAGTAGTAGGGATTATACTAAAAGTACCGTTACAAAAAAAAAAAAATCTTATTCATCTTAGGTTTCACATCAAGTAGAAGGAACTATTTATCAGTTTTGAGATATGACAGTTGAATTAAAAAAAATTGATCCAGATACACATCCAGTAGTTTAGTTGTTTGGTGTAGAGGATAAGTCGAGTTTCCAACTGTGATCTTTTTAAACCGTGGGTTGTGGTTATAGTCCATTAGTAGCAATTTAGTTTTATCTGTGTTCAGCTTTAATTTGTATCTTACCATCCATGAGCTGATGAGCTGTAGGCAAATCACCTATCATTTCTGTCATCTGGGGTACAGTGGAGAGTATTGGGATGACAACTGATATATCATCTGCATAGCTGTGTACTGAGAAGCCTTTTTGGGTGAGTTCATTGTGTAGTGTGCACAGGAAAATATTGAATAATATGGGGGAGAGGGGGGACAACATACCCCCAGGGCACCAGCCCACTTCCATCCCCCACTCCCCAGTCAGGATAGGACTTCTCCTGGGGTCTACTTGTCCTCTCTAGTGGTCTAGCGTGTTGGAGGAAGGAACGAACCACCCCTCACTCTTGCCCCTAGTGGCAGCTTCTTCAAATGGCTACACAACCTCTCGTGGTACTGTGAGCTGCCACAAGAGGTTGTCAGCCATTCTGAAGAAGCTGCCACTAGGAGAAGGAGCAAGGAGGGTTTGCTCCTACCCCCAACACCCCACTGAACCATAAGTGAAGTAAGGTAGGCCTCTGGATGTCCTATCCTGACTGGGAAGTGGGGGTAGAGAGTGGGATGCTGCCCAGAGGGGCTGAGCTGTTCTGTTGTTGGGGGGGGGGGGGGGGCTGGGAGGAAATACCAAGGCTTGGCACATCTGCTTTCTAAAGATGATGTATTTTCAGTCTGCTGCATGACTAATATTCTGCCAGTGTCATTATGCTCATATTAGCCCTCTCCTCAAGTCACTTCACTAGCTTCCTATCCATTTCCGCATATAGTTCAAACTCCTCTTATTGACCTATAAGTGCATTCACTCTGCAACTCCTCAGTACCTCTCCACTCTCATCTCTCCCTACATTCCTCACTGGAAACTCCGTTCACTGGGTAAATCTCTCTTATCTGCACCCTTCTCCTCCACCACTAACTCCAGACTCCATTCCTTTTATCTTGCTGCACCATATGCCTGGAATAGACATCCTGAGCCGGTACGTCAAGCTCCATCTCTGGCCGTCTAAAGCTAAAAGCCCACCTTTTTGATGCTGCTTTTAACTCCTAACCCTTATTCACTTTGTTCAGAACCCTTATTTTATCATCCTCACTTTAATATTCCCTTATCTCTAGTTTGTCCTGTTTGTCTGTCCTAATTAGATTGTAGGCTCTGTTGGGCAGGGACTGTCTCTTCATGTCCAAATGAACAGCGCTGCGTACATCTAGTAGCGCTATAGAAATGATAAGTAGTAGTAGTAGTAATTTTTGATAGCTGTAGCAATCAAGTTGATTATGAATAATTGGAAAAATACAGTTCAATTGAACTTGCAGTATTAGTGGAATATGTTATGTTTTTTTGTTTTGTTTTGGGGGGTTTCTTTTTGCAAATATTAAAAGGTAGAAAGGTAGATTTTGCAGGAAAGCACAATAGAAGTGAAGAAGTAGGAATGGCTTTTTCTGAACTTATACTAACTCTTGTTTTATATTTTCTTGTAAAGATCAAAATTATTAAAAAATTTGAATTAAAAAAATTAGATTTACTAACCTGTTGTAAAGTGCATTATTGCTATTTGCACATTTTAATAGTGCTTAGTACATCCTTGTGAATAATGGAGCTAGCTTTCAATAATGCACACTAGAGTAGTCATTTTAGATGTTCATTAATTAGCAATTTAGTGTGTATATTGCATACATGTCTAAAACTCAAAAATATATGTTTCAATAGGGGGCATGATCTGGGTATTTTTGCATGGGACCAGGGTGGGCTGAAAATATATGTGTATTCCCCATTTCAGAAATGGAACATATGTGTATGTATGGCAACATCAACATTGGGATTTGCACCTGTTCCTGGGGATGTTAGAGAAATCTGCTTGTTTTGTACAGCGTCCCTTATTTCCCCAGTGTTTCCCACATGCATCCCAAAAAGCAATACCAGAAAAGGAATTGGTCTTCTGTAATAGCTTTGGAAAACATATAGGGGTCCTTTTACTAAGCTGCAGGAAAAAGAGCCATGCAGTAGCAGTGGGGGCTGCTTTTCCTACATGCCAGGGCCCTTTTACTGCAGCAGGCAAAAAGCCCCCCAAAAAATGGCCATGCGGAAAGATAACCCTTACCGCATGGCTATGCGGTGGTGAGTCCTTACCGCCACCTATTGAGGTGGTGGTAAGGGCTCCTGTGGTAACCTGGCAGTAACCAGGCATCACCGCCGGGTTAATGCCACGCTAGAGAAAAAAATTCCAGAGCGTTGGAAATGGTGTGCATTGTAGCCGGAACTACCGCCTGCAACCATGTTGGGCCGGCAGTAGTTCTTACTGCTGCTTTGTAAAAACATAATTTTCTATAATAGCTGACATTCATGTGTATGTTCTAGTACATACAACACATGTTCTGTAATGCCAATATGTGAAGGCACCTTATCCCCTTATTTTCTTACTCCTGTTACTCTTTCTTATCTATCTCCGTTCCATGGATAAATCCTTCTTATCTGTTCCCTTCTCCACTACTGCCAACTCCAGACTTTGCGCCTTCTGTCTTGCTGCACCCTATGCCTGGAATAAACTTCCTGAGCCGCTACGTCTTGCCCCATCCTTGGCCACCTTTAAATCTAGACTGAAAGCCCACCTCTTTAACATTGCTTTTGACTTGTAACCACTTGTAACCACTCACCTCCACCTACCCTCCTCTCCTCCTTCCTGTTACATTAATTGATTTATTATTATTATTATTATTATTATTATTATTATTATTATTATTATTATTTATTGCATTTGTACCCCACATTATCCCACCTTTTTTTGCAGGCTCAATGTAGCTTACAGAGTGTTGTTATGATGTAGTCATTACATGGTCTTAGATACTTAAGCTGAAAGTAAATGAATAAGATGCAAGGTCATTACTTGATTTTAAATACATAAGATGATATTAGATGAATTAGATGCAAGGTGCTAGAAAGGTGTTGTGAGAATTTAAGGAATGGTTTATTAAGGAAGTCTTTCGTAGGCTTTGTTGAAGAGGTGTGTCTTCAAAGATTTGTGAAAGCTGGTTAGATTATCCATATTTGATTTGATTTGCTAACTTTATTTTTTGTCTATTAGATTGTAAGCTCTTTGAGCAGGGACTGTCTTTCTTCTTGTTTGTGCAGCGCTGCGTACACCTTGTAGCACTAAAGAAATGCTAAATAGTAGTAGTAGTAGTAGTAGTAGTATATGGTCCATCTTTGCTTACACCCTATGATGCCTATTAAAATGTTTTATTGAGTATCTTATTGCATATTACGCTGGGAATATTAGTACTTCTAGATTTTAAGCCCTCTGGGAACAGACAAATACACAGTTCCCTGAATATAAGCCACTTTGAACTATCAATGAAAGGTATCAGATCAAATAAAAGGAGACTATTGAATGAAGTGTCATTGGATGAATGAAAGAGGTTCATGCAGAATCAAAGTAAATACCCCTTTAGAAAAGGCTAGAGGATACATGCAGCATTTTCCCCAAGCCCAGCTGAGGTAGGGTTACCATACGTCCGGATTTCCCCGGACATGTCCTCTTTTTGAGGGCATGTCCGGGGCGTCCGGCGGATTTTGCCCCGCCCACATTTGTCCGGATTTCTGGACAAACGTGGGCGCGGGTGCGGGCAGGCGCGGGCGATCGGCGCGTGGTCTCCCGTCCCCTCCCCTCCCCTTCCTTACCATGTTCCCTGGTGGTCTAGTGACGTCTTCGGGGCAGGAAAGAGCCCCCTCTTTCCTGCCCGGAGCGCTGCCTCCCCTGTCTATCATCCTTCTCGGTCTGGCTGGGGATTCAAAATGGCCGCCGAGAGTTGAACTCTCGCGAGGCCGCTTCAACTCTCGGTGGCCATTTTGAATCCCCAGCCATACCGAGGAGGATGCAGCAGGCAAGGGCAGGCAGCGCTCCGGGCAGGAAAGAGGGGGCTCTTTCCTGCCCCGAAGAGAAGACGCTACTAGACCACCAGGGCTAGACAGTAAGTGAGGGGGGGGTATGTGATGGGGGGGAGGGGACTATGTGAGGGGGGGAATAGGGGCGGAACCCGGACCTGAAGGGGGCGTGGCAGGGGCGGGGCATGAGGCGGGGCGGGGGCGGGGTAGGGGGGCGTGACATGTGTCCTCTTTTTCAGAGGACACAAAATGGTAACCCTAAGCTGAGGGGAAAAAAATCTAAATACTGAAAAGCATGTGACCACTATAAACAACTCATTAAAAAAATCCAAATTTTGAAAGGAAACTGGTTCCATAAAAATGAACTAGGTGCTGAAAACATACATGAAGTTGAGCATCAAAGATAGATATTTGAAAGGATTTAACCAGGTAGAAAGGGTCCTACCTGACTAAATCCCACCGGGGATAACTCTTCTGCTTTTATGCAGAGGCATTTAACTGGGCAGTGCCCCTGAATATCAGCAAAGACCACTGCAGCACTATCGGATCAGTGTAGCAGCAGTCCAGGGGCAGACTCAGGGTAGAGCTGAACCTTACCTGGTTAGTGGCAATTTTCAGCTCATTTGTCAGATAAGTGACCGGATCAGGTTGCACAGCAGACAGGCAGACCTACTTTATCTGGCCATTTATCTGCTCACCAGTCTAAATACCAGTCAGCACCCAGATACCTTCTGGTGGTCACTGAAGACATTGGATATTCAGGGGGTCTTTTACAAAGCAGCAGTAAGCCCAACACAGGCTTACCACATGCAAAATCTGAACTACCACTGGCCGAACACACCCGTTGGTGGTAGTTTGGGTTGAGCGTGTGCTATTTCCCGCACTCCAGAAATTTGTTGTTTTTCTCTAGCGTGGCAGTAACCTGGTGGTAATCAGGCATCGCCATGCACTGCCTGGTTACCACAGAGTTACCACGGGAGCCCTTACAACCACCTCAGTGGGTGGTGGTAAGTGCTCCCCACCACATGGCAACACGGTAAGAGTTCTCTTACTACGTGTCCATTTTTTGGGGGCTTTTTACCCACTGCAGTAAAAAGGGCCCTGGCGTGCAGGAAAAATGGCCCCTGCTGCTATAACAGGACCCTTTTCCAGTATATTGTAAAAATGGAGATACTTATTTTTGATAACAGTGTGAACCATAATTAAATTAGGGCATGTGTGAATACATTGGTGGTAATCCTTTGGATTCTATATAGCATGCCTAGAGATCTGCACTGAAATCAGCGCAGATTCTATAACAGTGCAATAACTTAACAAGCTTAGGACTCTGTTTACTAAGGTGCGTTTTTAACACACCTTCAATTAGCATGTGCTCTAACCGTGTAGGCACCTAGAGATATTGTAGGCACGTACTTGGTTAACGTGTGTACATAGTTAATGCACATTAAAAACACTAACGCACATATAACACGGCTTAATAAACAGGGCCCTTAACAAGTTAATGAGCACTGATAATGGCAATTAACAATCAATATTGAGCACTAATTGGCAGTGATTAGAATTTAGGCACAAAAGTTGCTAAGCATATTCTGTAATGCAGGGGCGTAGCCAGACTTCGGCGGGAGGGGGGTCCAGAACCTGAGGTGAGGGGGCACATTGTAGCTCCCCCCCTGTTGTCACTTTTGACCCCTCCCGCCACTGCCAACCCTCCCCCAACGCCACCATCACCATCGGGTACCTTTGCTGGCGAAGGTCCACAACCCCAGCCAGCCGAAGTCCTCTTCAGTGCCGGTCACCGAGTCCAGCGCGTTGCTGATCTGGATTGTGTTTCTGAGTCCTCCTGACATCATGCATGTAGGAAAACATCCTGCACGTTCATACGTGCAGGACATCAGGAGGACTCAGAAACACAATCCAGATCAGCAACGTGCTGGACTCGGAGACCGGCGCTGAAGAGGACTTCGGCTGGCGGGGGTTGGGTACCCCTGCCAGCAAAGGTACCTGGTGGCGAGGAGGGTTGGCAGTGGCAGGACGAGGGGGTCAAATGTGGCGGGGGAGGGTCGGTGGAGGCAGAAGCAGGGGGCCAGGGTTAAGTCTGAGGGGGCCCATGACCCACATAGCTACGCCCCTGCTGTAATGATTTGCACCAAACTTCTAATGAGTGCAGGGAGAGAGGGACATGATTATGGGTCGGGAAATTGGCATTTAAATGGCGTTCTGAAATGTACATGCCTAGTTATAGAATATGTCCCAGTGCGCCTAAATCTATGTGCTGAGATTTATGCCATGTTTTGTTGGTTTAAATGGATGCGCAGAGATTTAGGCTCTGAAATATCAACTAAGCATATTCTATAATTGGTGCCTAAATCTAGGCACCGATTATAGAATACACTTAGTTGGCATTGATTTCAGTGCTGATTTTGTTTTTAAGCGCCATATATAGAATCTCCCCCAATATGTGTGATGTAAGTCTTTATTCTGTTACAAAATTCACAGTGTTAACATTGGCTACTATCCTGTGTCAAGAGTTCTGTGATGCCAACCGCATGTTATCAAATAGTGCAGCTAATTTATTTGGAAACTATAAATGAACTGTGTAATCTACTGATGGTTCATTGCGTTATTAAAAAAAAAAAATTGTAACTAGAAAGTTTTGTTATTCTATTCATTTTTAATTGCTTTTTCACAACCCAGAAAAAAAGGGCACTGCAATTATTTTAATTACTACAAGGTTCATTCAACATTTAATTCTGAATATTGAATACAAACTGAATGTGAGGTTTAGAGCTAATATGGGTATATCGCCATATATTTTGTGAAAAGAAATGACCTTTTGTTACGAGGGAGATAGACATAAATGTTCGCTAACAGTGGAACTCTCATTTTATGTCTGATTGCTTTAACTTTTCAAAAAGTTAAAGGAAGCTTAAATTAGGGATAGACTTATTAAAGCATACTACCACATTAGCACATAGAATCAGATTTATGATATATAACATGCATTATATATCATAGATCCGATTCTATGTGGTGGATCCTATTTACTAATAACTTGCATTAGAGGTGTAGTATCTTTTAATAAATATGGATTAATCCATTTGAATGAGTAGCATAATTTAGCAAGTGTGCCATATTCTGATGATATTTTTTGCTGTTGCAAGATTTGCCAGAATCCTCATTTTAGTTTCTGTTTTTTAAGGATAGATTAATCCACTCTTAATTTTACTCTTTTGAATTCACGAGTTTCTTGTCTGACTTTTCTTTGGGAAATCGGAGACAGCCCTTTGATATAATGCAGCGATTCTCCACCCAGTTATCAGGACAAAACAAATTGGCAAGGTTTTCAGGATATCCATAATGACTATCAATGAGACTGTGGTTTGCTTTTTTTTTTTTCATATAATAGAACCAATGTAGGTATTTTCTGTCCCCAGAGGGCTCACAATCTAAGGGCCTTGTTTACTAAGCTGTGCTATAGGAGCGCTGTTTTTAGCATTCGCTAAAAATTAGTGCGCGATAACGCTAGACACCCATAGGAATATATGGGTGTCTCTAGTGTTTAACGCATGCTAATTTTAGCATGCACTAAAAATGCTAGTGCACCTTTAGTAAATTTGTACCTGAGGCAATGGAGGATTAATGGGTCCTTTTACCAAGGTGCAGTAACAGGGGCCCTGTGGTAGCATCAGCATATGGTTTTGCCACATGCTGAGGCCCCCTTTTACTGCAGTGTGTAAAATGTTTTTGGGGTTTTTTTTTTTACAAAATGGCCATGTAACCATTTCCTGGGGGAGCTTTTACCACTACCTATTTAGGAGGCGGTAAGGGCTCCCATGCTAACCTAGTAGTAACCGGGCAGCTCGTAGCACTGCCCGTTTACCGCCAGGTAAGCCCCCGGTGCTAAAAATATAAAAAAAAATTTCAAGCACCAGAAATGGTGTGCGGAGGGGGAAGGAACTACCGCTGGGTTCCTGTGGTAGCCTGGCTGTAGTGCTGGATTGGTGCATGGCAAACCTGAGGTAGGTTTGCAGTGCCTTTGTAAAATGGCCTCTTAGTGACTTGTCCAAGATCACAAGGAGCTGCAGTGCGATTTAAAACAGGTTTTCCTGATTCTCAGCTTAATTTTCTAACCATTAGGCTACTTAAAGTACAGTACAACATTTACCATGAACATTAGCACTCAGTAACATTAACTGCACAGCCAAGCAACTCATTGGCAGTACAGAGAAAGCCAGGGGCAATGGTTTGTGGCTGTGATAAGAGTTAATGCTAAAGTAATGTTTGGAGATGTGATATGCAGGGAGAATGGCGCAAGATGATAATTTGCAGGCCTAGAAGAATTTTTGTAGATCGCTGTGTCCTCAATAACAGACGCAGCATTAAAAATGTTTTATTAAAATGAATATGTGAAATGAACCCAACAAATCTGAATATATTTTGTTGCATTTGTACCCCGCACTTTCCCACTCATGGCAGGCTCAATGCGGCTTACATGGGGCAATGGAGGGTTAAGTGACACCAATGTGGCCGCGTAGGCTTCTGCTTCTGTGAGTCTGACACGTCAGACTCACAGAAACAGAAGCCTGCGCAGCCTTCTAAATGGAATGTTGCTAGTGGAATAGCAACATTCCATGTAGAATCTCCAAAATTAGCAACATTCCATGTGGAATCTCCAATAGTATCTATTTTATTTTTGTTACATTTGTACCCTGCGCTTTCCCACTCATGGCAGGCTCAATGCGGCTTTGGAGGGTTAAGTGACTTGCCCAGAGTCACAAGGAGCTGCCTGTGCCTGAAGTGGGAATCGAACTCAGTTCTTCAGTTACCCAGGACCAAAGTCCACCACCCTAACCACTAGGCCACTTAAGCTCAAGAAATAAAAAGAAACCTGAAACTTTTTATATTTTGTGCACATCCCTTCTCCTACCCCTTTTTACATAGCTGCACTAGCAGTTGCCACACAGCAATGCTGACACAACTCATTCTTATTGAATGGACTATGTCCACATTACTGCACCGGCAGCCGCAAGCATGGCTTTGTAAAAGGGGGGTTAGTGTTATTGCGGTGTTTATTTTCAAGCAGATTGACATCTCAAATTGCCCCCCAAAACATTCTTCTGCCAAAAACATCCATATTGCTATTTTGGAACACCCAAACAGAAAATGTCCAAGAGGTGTATTTTCAAAGCACTTAGACATATGTGGAAGGGCATTTTTGATATGACGTTTAAATCAGAATCCAAGTGGCGAATATAGTGATTTTTGAAAGAGTAAAATGACTTTTTTTTCCTGAAAATGGCCACTTGCTCAATGTTTTTTTTGTGCTTTATAAAATTAGTAAGCAGTCTTTGTCATAAAACTTATGGGAACAGGCTTAAGAACTTCAACATGTATATGATGGAAGAGAGGCGAGAGAGACGGGATACGATAGAGATGTTTAAATATGTCAGTGATGTCAATATAAGGAGGCAAGGCTTTTTTCAAATGAAGTAAAACTCTGGAATGAGGAGGCATGGAATGAAGTTAAAAGGAATAGACTTAGGAGGAATCTATACTCTTTCACTGAAAGAGTGTTAGGTGCGTGGAATGGCCTCCCAGTGGAGGTTATGGAGACAAGGACTATGTCAGAGTTTAAGAAAGTGTGGGACAGGCCTGTGGGATCCCTTAGGAAAGGAGGAGTTAGTAGTTACTGAGGATGGGCAGACTGGATGGGCCATTTGTCTCTTATCTGCCGTCTTGTTTCTATGTATCTATATCGAACCGCTGTGAAGGGAAGAAAGTGTGGCAACTGACAAATTCGGTGTACTTAGACAGTGTACAGGTGACAGTAGTTGCTATGACTAAAAAAAGACAAAATATTTGAACAGTACAGCAACTGATTTTTTAGCGGTGAAGCGAGGAAATGCTGTTATATACGTGTATTAAGTGCATCCCGTGGTTGACAAATATAACTGTTCTCCAGGAAATATGTGAAGTAAAAAAAATGAAATAAGAACACAGCATATTTGATAAAAAGGTGTAAAGGGATTGTGCAGTGCAAATATTCTGATGACTCAAGTATCTAATGAAAGTCTCAGCTTACTGATAAAGAAGTGCTTGGTGTAGATGCATTCTGATCTCCATCACATAGGAAAAAAACAACAGAAGTGGCAGCCATTATTTGAGAAGGCATAAGTAGTGTGGGAGAAAAGGTACATGTTCATCACTTCAAAAGAAGATAAAAACTAGTAAAAAGATGTGATACTTCAAAAATAAAAGGTGGCACACACTCATTAGCTAAAAAGAAGAGGGGGAAGCTCTTGAATAGAAACAATATTTTGGATAAATAATGGTGCTGAACAGAGGAAATAGTGACATAGGAATGCTGGACATCATGCCGTCTCCTGTTCTCATTCAGTCCTTTGAGATTTCCCATAGGCCCAGTGCATTTTTTTCTAGTGAAAAAGGTACCGGTACTCAAATGCCAGGCCACCCTTCAGGGGTGGAGTGATCACTGAGGGACCCACCCCACAATAGCCAGGCCCCTTGCAATCAGTCACAGAATCTATGACAAGGCAGAATTTGTGTATAGAGCCTGAGCTCTTTAATTAAAACTTGGGGACCATGGGTCAATTTTAGCAGACAATAGAAAAGGTGCCGGTACTCAGTACCCCCAAGTACCTCCTCAAAAAAAGCCCTGCATAAACCTACTCCTCTGACTCCTGCCTTCTGCTATAGCTTCCTGTTTTGCGAAACAGGAAGTTGTATCAGAAGGCAGGAGTCAGCAGAGGAGCAAAGCCTCAGAAGCAGGCCTATGGGAAATCTTCTTGCGTTGTGACAAGGAGGAAGGTAAGAGAGGAAAGAACAAAGGAAGGAGAGAGTTTACAGATGCCGGATCCGCAGTAATCATGGTCTTTATTTTTTACCATGGGAGCAAAGTTTTTACTGCTCCCATGGTGCAGTAAAAAGTTTTGCTCCTGCAGTAAAAAACATTTACTGCTGATTTACCAAAGTTTACTGTGGATTACCACGGGTCCTTGTCACCATGTCATTCTTTAGCTCTGACTACATAGCCCTTCCCAGTACAGTTCAGGAGATCCAGGACACCATTAGCTAGTTCTACAACATGGTCCTTGGTGATAGGGGTAAGAGACTGCTCCAACGTAGCCCTCAGACCCCAATAGAACAGGAAGCTACCTATAGGAACATAGAAAAATGCAGGGAGATAGGACTAAACTCTATAAATGGCACCTAAAAAATCATTGCTGAAAAAAAATGTGCTTAACACTATTCTATAAACGTTGTCTAAAGTTAAGCACAGTTTCCATTAATTTACTTACCATAGAAGTTGACCTGTAGTTCCCAACCTCTTCTTTTCTTCCACTTTTGTGGAGAGGGACCACATCTGCTCTTCTCCTGTCCTCAGAGACCACTCACAACTCTAGAGAAGCATTGAAAAGGTCAGACAGTGGAGCCGCTAGAACTTTCCTAAGTTCTTCAGTACCCCAGTATGTATGCCATCTGACCCCATCACTTTATCCACCTGTACTTTAGCCAGCTCCTCACGAACATCATCCTCTGAAAATCATTCAGGGATTACCATCCCTCCATTCTTTTTTGTGATTGTCTTCTGTGGTCCTGAAGAAAACATTTCACTAAATAAACATGCAGGTGGTATATAATGCACAGGGATTGGATTTATTCATTTTATATACTGCTTTATACAATAGTGCCAAAGTGGTTTACAAATACAAGCACACAAATTAAAATAACAATTACAATACAACATAATAATAATACAATACCAGGCAAACAGTATCTGCAATATATCAGACATAATACTGATGAAACATCCAGGACTTTAAAAGCTTATGAAACACAGTATATGAGGAAGCATTTTTAAGTTCATCAGGCAAAGATTTCCAAAGGGAAAATCCAGCATAAGAAATACACACTTCCTAGTGAATTAAAGTTTAATAACGTTAAGACTGGGGAGTCGCAAAAGACTTTTCTGTGAAGAACGAAATTCCCACTGAGGAATATATTTCTGCAGCTTAGTGCAAACATAGATTCGACGTCACAAATGAAATAATTTGTAATCCAAACACAACAGATTGAAACTAATGTGTGCTATGATAGGCAGCCAATGCAAATGAAAAAGCACAGGAGTAATATGATCCGATCTTTTAGACAAAGTTTTTAAATGTGCAGCCATATTTTGTACCAATTTCAAGCATTGGAGGCTTGATTTAATCAATCCAATCAAAAGGAAATTGCAGCAACCGAGCCTACTTGTGTTGGGTCTGTTTAATAAAGTACTGATTTGACCCCCCCCCCCCCCCCCCCATTCTTGAAACATCATTGTGCTTTTTTGCTTACCTTTTTGTTTGGTTGTGCTTCGGATCCCCTCTCACACATTTGTTAAATTATTTTCAGACAGTATAGGATTCAATTGTCACAACATATGAAGATAATAAAAACATGATTTGACAGTATGACCAATCTGCAAATTGAATTTCAAAGCATTGTCACACTAAAAACCCAATATTATGTCTTCCAATAGTGGAAGCGATTTGTCACATATTTCAGGAACAAACTCATAGATCATTACACTTCCACATTTCAGATGTTTGCTCAACATTTGGAATTAAATCAAACTTGCTCATCCAATCTTTTAGAACCCTGAGTTTTTCATTAAACTTGGATATTACTTTTTCTTGATAATTTTTCTCTATACAAACTATGAACTTAATATCATCAGCAAAAAAAATGAAAATATATCTTCCAACTCTCTAATAATTTTGCTAAAGATGCTAGATATAAATTAAAAAGGGCCAGTGATAATAATAATCTTTATTGAACACCTCTCTCCAAAACTCTCTTAGCAGAGAGTTCATGATTCCTACAGACTGACTATGTATAATGAGAAAAATAAGAGGCAAAACATTGCAAAACTAATGATTTAATCCCAATCACATTAAAATATTGAATTAATTTTGAATGAGATAATGGGGGGCGGGGATAGTATATGTCTATGGACGTTATCCAAAGTCATGCCATGACTCCTACATTCTTTGCCACTCAGGAATCTACCAGTGGTTTGACCAAGGGGAAGTCACTGGTGGCTGATTGCTCTGTAAGCAGGATTATGATTCCCTCCCCTTCTTTCTTTCCCTCCCCCTCCCAAAGTATCCACAGTTGCTTCCAAAACCCAGTAACCCTATGCCCCAGATTATATCCCTCACTCCAAGGTGTCTACAGCTGGCGAGACATATCTATGTCTGTACCTTTGCTGCTGCCCTCACAGGCTACCCCTCCCCCAGCACACATGACTGATGACACCAATTGTGTAACCCTCAAAAAAAGCAGAAGAGAGCTACAGTGCAGCTCATCACTCACACACTCCATAGAGCAGAACTTTTAGAATCTGAAAAACAGATTCAGATGCCTCCACCGCTTTGTGGGAGCTCCTGTACACCCTTGAAAAGGTCTGCAAGATCTTCATGACCTCTTGCATCCTGCACAATTTGGCCAAATGGTGAGTAACCCCTGCCAGAGCCCCAACAGAAACAGCATCAGCAGCTGCAGCCACCAAGAGATCCAGAAGAGGATGATATCCCCTGACCCCCCAGGAGAGCAGACCTTGCACCACATCAGCTTAGCATTGATACAGAGACATTTTCAATGAAGGTGAGTACAACATTTATTGGTGTATACAAGTAAAGTGATAACCTCACCACCACCCTTCCCTTCCCCAAACCCACCCCAACACCACTCTCCTTCCCTGACTGTACCACATGCCACTCTAAACATGTTGCTCATAGCACACCCTGTTCCCCTCACACATTTATCCACCCCTTCCCCTCCCATATCCCATAAGCTCCCTCTGCAGGACACATGGCAATCCATTCCCCTCCCCAGGTTCAGGAGTGGCATCTTCATTGTCAGCTGGGGGTGGGATGGGGTCAACTATCATATACTCTTCCTATTTTTCTCTTGCAGGTGTTCTGTGCCCAATGTTCCATTTGAGGTTTGGTACCTGTTGCTACCACCTGTTGCTTCTCCTGGATATAAGACTGCCCCTTTGGCTGGGTGCTGGAACCCTGGTCAGCACCTGATTCTGCTTCAACATGTGCTGGTCAGTGGAAACGTTTCTCTCAATTGCTTTTACTTACATGTCACCCTGTTACACCCCTCATGACCAGACCTCATCATGTGCACATTGTCATTACAGATAATGAGGAGTGGTACTGTCTAGCCACACCCTATCTAAAGCATCTCACAATGGAGCAGAAAATGGTTATCCTGTATTGCATACCTCATAACCCTGGATGAAAGGTATCCACGATGCCAAGTGGGTGTAGGTAGAAGGATAAGAGACTGTGTGAATCATGTGCAATGCTAGTAGCCCAGAGGTCTAAAGACTGCATTAAGAGCCTATGAGTGCTATATAAAAATGGGAGAAACAGTTGGACTTGAGGCTCTGCCCCAAGGGCTCCACATCAGTGTCCTGTCAATTATGCTACAATTCTGCTTCATGACAATGCCCTCTGAAAAGCTGGTGCTCTACATGCAGCCTGTCACAGTTGCTTTCTCTATCAGGTAATTGCAAGTACTGAAAAGAATTGTACCATTCCCTCACTCAGTGTTCCTGGTAGATTAAGAGATGATGAGATACCTAAGGTTGCAATCATTGTATGCGGACCATAATTTTACCTGTTTCTTCAGGCTCTGTAGAGATATCATGGCTTACCACACCATGCTTGAGGACTCTCTGCTCCACAGCAGTGAGGTTGGTTAAGTCAGCTTACTGTGGATATTCACCTGCCTTGCCTTTTGTATCCCGGCAGAGTTGCTTCTACTTTCACTTGCAATTCTCCACTTCTCTGCTATTGTGGAAAACTGCATTGAGTTTGTGACACATGACCACCCACTCCCATTGTTTCATGTAGGCTCCTATTTGCTGCCCTTTAGGGGTAAAAATGTTTGCATGATGAAACACCAATGCATTCACCAGATGTTCCACTTCTGCAGCAGTAAATTTTCCCTTTTGAGCAGCCATGTCGAATTTAAAACTCAAGATATATATAAGATATATATGTATAAGATGGAGTGGCCTAGTGGTAAGGGTGGTGGACCTTGGTCCTGGTGAAACTGAGTTCAATTCCCCCTTCAGGCACAGGCAGCTCCTTGTGAATCTGGGCAAGTCACTTAACCCTCCATTGCCCCATTGAGCCTGCCATGAGTGGGAAAGCACAGCATACAAATGTAACAAAAAATATATGTATGTATTTATGCAATATTCTTCATAAATATTGAGTTCAAATCATACATCTTCAATATCACTTTAAAATTTGCTTTCATACTAGTTTAATAAGGACATCAGCAGTGCTACTTAGAGCTCAAAATCTCACACGGCTCTAACCTTTATGTATCCAACTTCTCATTGGTCCATTAAACTTATCTACAACAATGTTTACAATTTAAAGAACGTTGGATCTATACATTAAATACAGTCAGCCCAGAAGGTTTGAATGCAGAAATTCAGTGGGTGTTGCTGCTTTAGTTTAAGAGTCTGTGATTGGAAGTATGTAAGGGAGAGTGAGTATACTTCCGTCATTTTATTTCAAGAAGGAGCTGGGGTATGTTGACGTGTTCGATATTTGATGGTCAGAAAAGATTTATTTTTAAATATAAAGGAGTGGTTGGGCATAAACAGGTTCAAACCATCACTTATTTATATATATTTATTTTTACAGGGGGTGTACCTTGAGAAAGCCAATAATGTGAAACATATTGGTGGACACATTTTTCCCCCTGGCCAATATGGACGTATTGTTAAGTCTATAACACTATCCAGTTTATAATTGAAAAAGAAAAACGCCTATATTGCGACCCAAATCGGGAGATAGACGTTTATCTCACAAAAACGAATAAAGCGGTATAATCGAAAGCCGAATTTGGATGTTTTCAACTGCACTCCGTTGCGGATGCGGACAAAGTTGATGGGGGCGTGTCAAAGGCGTGGTGAAGGCGGAACTGGGGCATGGTTATCGGCCGATCAGAGATAGGCGCCTTTCGCCGATAATGGAAAAAAAATATGCGTTTTTAGCGAGAATTTAGGGCACTTTTCCTAGACCCTGTTTTTCCACGAATAGGGCCCCAAAAAGTGCCCTAAATGACCAGATGACCACTGGAGGGAGTCGGGGATGACCTCCCCTGACTCCCCAGTGGTCACAAACCCCCTCCCACCACAAACATATGCCGTTTCACAACTTTTTATGTTCACCCTCAAATGTCATTCCCACCTCCCTGGCAGCAGTATGCAGGTCACTGTAGCAGTTACTAGGGGGTGCAGTGGACGTCAGGCAGGTAGACCCAGGCCCATCCCCCCCCCACCTGTTACACTTGTGCTGGTAAATGGGAGCCCTCCACACCGCCCCCCAAACCCACTGTACCCACATGTAGGTGCTCCCCTTCACCCCTTAGGGCTATAGTAATGGTGTAGACTTGTGGGTGGTGGGTTTTGAGGGGGATTTGGAGGGCTCAACACCCAAGGGAAGGGTGCTATGCACCTGGGAGCTCTTTTACCTTTTTTCTTTTTTTTTTGTAAAAGTGCCCCCTAGGGTGCCCGGTTGGTGTCCTGGCATGTTAGGGGGACCAGTGCACTACAACTCCTGGCCCCTCCCACAAACAAATGCCTTGGATTTATTCGTTTTTGAGCTGGGCGCTTTCATTTTCCATTATCGCTGAAAAACAAAAACGCCCAGCTCACAAATTGTCGAATAAAACATGGACGTCTATTTTTTTCCCAAAATACGGTTCGGTCCGCCCCTTCACGGACCAGTTCTTGGAGATAAACGCCCATGGAGATAGACGTTTTTGTTCGATTATGCCCCTCCACGTGTTTTGAAATTTATTTCAAACAAGCATTTGAAAACATTGGAAAAATAAAAGATAAGTTTAATGGATCAATGAGGAGGTGGATGTATAAAGTTTAGAGCTGTGAGCAATTTTGAGCTCTTAAGTGGCACTGCTGAGGTCCATAGTAAATTTTAAGAGATAGTATAAAAACAAATTTAAAAGTGATATTGAATATGAATGATTTGAACTCAAGATTTATACATCTTGAGTTTTAAGTTATTGCCAGACTATATTTGCTTGTTAAATTGAAATTTAAAATGGCCCAAGATTTAACTGAATTTGACAACTATTCCAATGAGCAGGTGCGGGACATGTTCCTGGCTGGCTCTGAGGCACCTGATTCCATCCAACTAGTTTTAGTTGATTTTTTTTTTATTTTTTAAATACACCAACTTCTTAACAGATTTCAATCCTCCACACTGTATGGACAGGTTCTTGACCCTCTTGGTAGATAAGGAGCAGGTTAAAGTGGACAATTCCAAAATGGCAGAGGGCCCAAGTGGTGCGGTGAACCAGTTTACTGAAGCAGATTTGTCAGAGCTTAGTACTGCAATGGTGAAGGCTCTTGATCTGTGATTTCTTCAGCTGTCCACGCAAATGTCACACTTATGGCAACTGCTCTCCAACATTACTCAGTGTACCACTGAGCTGGAACATTGTGTATCAGGTATAGAAGACAATGAGAATAAAGCATTGTTGGACCTTGATGCTTTGCAGGCCTTAGTGCACAGTTGTAACAACAAGCTGCTGGACTTAAAAAAATCTCTCCAGAAGAGGCTACGTAAGGTTTTTGGACATTCCAGAAAGTTTCTGACCTCCAATTGCTTGGAACAGTGGTTAGCTTTGGAATTGCCTTTGTGTGATGGACTGGGCCCTGTACAATTGGAGCACGCACACTGATTTGGTAGGAAGATGGTGGGGGACATTCACCTCCACATAGTAATAGTCAAGCTTCAAAACTATACTCATAAAATGGAAATATGCAAACTTTATAAAACTAAGTCATTGGAAGCGAGAGTATATTTCAACTCTGCAGTATCAAAGCAAATGACTATCCAGCAAGCCTAACATCCAAAAAGGGTACCGTCCAACCAATCTCTCTCTCTCTCTCTCTCTCTCTTGGTGTTTGTTTTATGTTGTCTGTCTCTCGTTTCAGCTCCTGCAAGACAGAAAGAAGAGGTCATAATAGTGACAGTTTGCATGAGTCAACTATAAGCTTGTCAAGTGACAAAGATCCAGCTTACATGGACTTGCATACTTAAAATGTCTAGTTACTGATAAAAAGTTAATAGTGATATCTATGGATACCATGCAGAGAGTGCCCTAGCTTCATTACATGGGACAGCCTTTGCTGTGTACATATGGTAATGGATTTCATATCTGTATATTTAGCATTGTGTAAAATGGGCCAAGTTCCTCTATTTCTTTAGTCCTCAGTGTTTAGCCATTATAATCACCTGTGCTGTTCTCAATACTGGCAACTTGTCGAGGATACCTGCCCCTGGGCATGCTGAGAGGAGCAGGTTTTTCCCTGGCCCTCTGAGTGATCTATGCAAAGAGAAAGGTGGAACAACATGACAACTGGCTGCTAGAACTATGTCTTAATAACTCATCAAGTGAATATATAAAATGCCTGAACATTCCACACTGAGGCAGCTCCTGGCTGCTTAGTATCCCTTTCCAAACACAAAAAGTCATAACAATTTTTTTTTATATATCTTAACTGTTGATGGTGGACTGTTACTATAAGTACTTATAAATTTTAAAAAGCAGCATTCCCAGCACAGACCCCTGGGGAACCCACTATCTACTTCATTATCAGACATTGACAATTCTCTCCAGAAGAGGATTAAGTCATAAACTCATTCTTATGGACAGAGTCCTAATTCAGATTGATTCTATTTACAAATGTTCCATTTGTTTATTCCTTTGCCATCAATTGTATTAAATGTGAATTTGGATGAAGGACTCAGAGGCTTCCTTATTTTGTAGAAAACATTTTCAGAACAGCCACAGGTTTACATATCAGGATATACTTAATAATAAGCCCTTGTAGAGGCCTAAAATACCCCATGTCTCCTACAATAGCATCTATAGTCTCTTTTCCCCAGGGGTGTGCTCTTACTGTCATAACCACAGCTGTTGTCAGCATTGCATAACCACATATTACTAATAATGGAGCCAGAGAGATTCTATGAAACAAAAAATGTGAAATATATTTTGGTTAAACAGTACCCCTCCCCCCGATATTGAAAAACATGTAAGCAGACAGGATGACCACTTGGCCAGTTAAATGTACCATAACCAGCTATCCTCAAATTTTCAGCGGGGCATAGCCAGCTATGAACTGTTGAAAATTCACTGTTAGTGGCTAGGAGATAGCCGATTATATCACACAATACAACCAGCCTATTTGTCAATTTTCACTGCAAGTTTGGCGGCCATATTTGGCCTTGTGAATACCAAACCTATCTTTGGCTGGTTCAAACTGAACTGTCCAGCACTGAATATGTGGATCAACGTAAATGGACAGCACTGATTCAATATAGATCACTGGACATGGTTTGGCATTGAATACCCCAGCTCAGTGCCCACTGTGGGAGATAGCCTGGCTAACTCCTGTGATCTGAATACTGGGCCCTAAATAGTTTTCCAACTATATACATTGTACATACCAGTCTTTCTGCAGAGTTCAGAATTGTTGAGCCTCTGCTGCTGGTGATGCTGATTTTACATTGGGATCTCCTCTATGAGGGTCTGTAATGAGGCCTTGAGTGCCCCAAACCCCTGTTTCATGTCACAATGCATGCCAGTGACTTGCAGCAGGACCTGGACAAGCGTCACTGCTAGGGGTGCTCACCTGCAGGTGTCACTGGCCTGTCAGGTGGTGGTGGTGCAGTGGATGATTGCTACGGGGGTGCTTGGCATTACTGATCCCCTTTACCCAGTGGCTCTCCCTCCAGAAGGGGCATCTCAACATAACTGTCCCCTCCCCCTCCTGCTGGCCATATCCATGGGTAAATGAAAGTTGGAACTGCCCATGGCAATGTCCTCTACCTACTATAGGAGTCCTTTGCAGCTGGCAGGGCCTATTCTGCCACTTCTTTCTCCATCTGCTTGGCCTCCTGTTCTTTCTAGTCTTCTTCCTTCTCCAGATGCCCCCCTCCTCCTCCTAGTCTTTACCTGATGGAGGGTGACCTGTATGTAAAGACTGTTCATGATGTTTACACTCATTCACTGCTATGTAGGTACAGGGACAGTTGAAGGCTGTGTATTGTTAGCTGAGGGACATCAATGGTATCTTAGACCAATGAGATACCATGGAAAATGACCCTGGGTCTACTGATAAAGTGCATGTTTGTCCTATGAGAGGTTATTATCTATACAGGCATACGGAATCTGGATTGGGGATGCTGAGGTGCTGGGGTGGCCAGGAGCTAGCTGGGATATGAGGTGTACATTTGCTGTATCAGGGATGGTGACACTGTTGCAGATCCCAGTGTGGTTGGGTACACATAGCTGCTAAGCCTTCAGTTGACCGGAAGGTGACAACACATCTTGTATGGCCTTCCATGCCTCCAAGCCACCTCTGCAGTAACTTCCATGATACAGTCACTGTATTGCACAGGAGGTGGGAAACATATATTTGGGAGAATCCTGCTGTGGTATCATCATACCAATTTGTCCAGGCCCCTCATAGCTGCCAGTGCCTGCATGTCATCCCATGACCCATGTGCATGTTGTTTGGGCTGGCAATGGTACTTGGAGTGGGATGGTTCCTCAAAAGTGGTGCTTGGGGGAGGGGTGGTTCCTCAAAAGTAGTGCTTTTCCTATAGGGAGAGGGCAACTTATGTGTTTGGAGCTTTCATAGATCCTGATGTGGACTGGCTGGATGTTGAACTGGGTGGCATACAACACTGTGGCATGTAGATTCTATGTGGATTCTGGGACTCGAGGGTCCTGCGCTTTGGATGGTCCCCGTGGTGTTTTTCTTGAATGCTATCTTGTCAGGTATGTGTACTGGTTGGGGCTGTGGGCTCTCTATACAAGGAAATTGGGTTCAATTCCTACTACAGTTCCTTATGATTGCTGGTTCTTCCTCTCACCCCCACCCCCACCCCACCACCATCTGCTGCTATGTGGCTGTATATCACATGTTGAGCACTTAGATCAACTGCAAAGCATATTCAAAAGCATGGATTAATTAGACAAAGCCAACATGGATTTAGAGAAAGGATATCTTGCCTCACCAATCTATTACATTTCTTTGAAAGGGTGAAAAAACATGTGGATAAAGGTGAGCCAGTTGATTCTGTGTATCTGGATTTCCAAAAGGTGTTTGACAAGGTACCTCATGAAAGGCTACAGAGGAAATTGGAGAGTCATGAGATAGGAGGTAGTGTCCTATTGTGGAGTAAACACTGGTTTAAGGATAGAAAACAGAGAGTAGGGTAAAATGGTCACTATTCTCAATGGAGAAGGGTAGATAGTGGGTTCCCCAGGGGTCTGTGCTGGGACCGCTGTTTGTTTAAAATATTTTTAAATGATCTAGAGAAGGGAGTAACTAGTGAGGTAATTAAATTTGCTGATGACACAAAAGTTATTCAAAGCTGTTAAATTGCAAGAGGAATGTGAAAAATTACAAGAGGATCTTACAAGACTGGGAGACTGGGAATCTAAATGGCAGATGATGTTTAATGTGAGCAAGTGCAAAGTGATGCATGTGGGAAAGAGGAACTCAAAATATAGCTACGTAATGCAAGGTTCCATGTTAAGAGTGACTGACCAAGAAAGGGATCTCGGTGTTGTTGTTGATGATACGTTGAAACCGTCTGCTCAGTGTGCTGCGGCAGCTAAGAAAGCAAATAGAATGTTAGGTATTATTAGGAAAGGAATGGAAAACAAAAGTGAGGATGTTATAATGCCTTTGTCTCGGTCCATGGTGCAACAGCACCTCGAATATTGTGTTCAATTCTGGTCACCGCATCTCAAAAAAGATGTGGAGGGGCATTTTCAAAAGGTCGTCCAAGTATGCATTAGGACACCCTCATGAAGTCGTCCAAAATCAGGTAGGTATAATCGAAAAATAGTATGGATGTCCTTAGACATTCCATTATCGCAGTGCGAAACGCCCAAATCAGGCGCCCAAAGTATAGTAAAAAAGGACGCCCATCTTCCAGAACTGCCAAATGACATCCCCAGCATTCACTGTACTTGCCAACATTTGTCATATGAACGTCCTTCGGCGGTTCTACGAAAAAGACATCTTTATTACTATACTTTGGACTTCTCTGATGTATCTGGTTGTTCCGCAAGTACAGTGCATGTAGTTGTGGACATCCAAGTATGGGAAATATAAGGAATATTCATAAGTGCAAAGTACAGTAACAAGGACGTGTTTTTTGCAGAACTGCCTAAGCACGTCCATCTTACTAGGTGGTAGTTTATCCAAGTTTATCCACATTTTGTGAGTCAACTACATTTGTTTTTGATTGCTAATCATTTTAAAATTGTCATGTAGGCATTGGTGACCTCCACATTATTTTATTTTTTATTTATAACATACCCCGCATTTTCCCACCTGTTGGCAGGCTCAATGTGGCTAACATCAGTCCGTAAAGGCAATCGCCAATCCGGTAAACAAACAAATGAACTATAGTAAGGTGAATAGGTAAGCCTTCCCAAATAAGCTGGTGATCAGATGATCATGAATAGTTTTCACAGATTTTTCTTTTGTTACATTTGTACCCCACACTTTCCCACTCATGGCAGGCTCAATGCGGCTTGCATATACAGGTACTTATTTGTACCTGGGGCAATGGAGGGTTAAGTGACTTGCCCAGAGTCACAAGGAGCTGCCTGTGCCTGAAGTGGGAATTGAACTCCCAGTACTCAGTACTCAGGTAATGCATTCCATAGTTGAGTGCTAATAAAGGAAAAGGTGGAAGCATAAGTACCTCACGGTACTATGTAAGCCACATTGAGCCTGCAAAGAGGTGGGAAAATGTGGGGTACAAATGCAACAAATAAATAAATAAGTGGATTTATACTTGAGACCATTACAGGTAGGATGATGGAGGTTTAAATATGAATGGGATGATCTGCAAGAATTCCTAGATGGCAGATTGATAAGGGTATTCATGTAGCCTGGGGCTTCACCATAAAGAATTTTATGGACCAAGGTGCAAATTTTTAAAGTAATTCATTCCTTTACTGGAAGCCGGTGTAGTTTCTCACAAAGTTGTCTAGAACTCTTGAATTTTGATTTTCCATAGATTAATCTGGCTGCTGCATTCTGGGCTGTTTGGAATTTCTTTAGAAGTTGTTCTTTGCACCCTGCGTATATTCCATTACAGTAGTCTAGGTGGCTTAATACCAGTGATTGAACTAAGTTACGAAATATTTCTCTGGGGAAATAAGGTTTTCTCTGTTTTAGTTCCCATAGAGAGAAGAATATTTTCTTGGTGATGGAGTTTGTTTGATTCACTAGTGATAAGTTACGATCAACAATTACACCAAGTATTTTTAGACTTTCAGAGACTGGAAAGGTACGATCAGGAGTTATTAAGGTTGAGGGTTTGAATTTATTATAGGGAGAAGAGATGATAAGGCAATGAGTTTTCTCAGTATTAAGTTTTAATTTAAATGAATTTGCCCGTGACCATGGTGTGTAATCCAAGCTTAATTTCATTGGATTTCAGATAAATCATTTCTGAAAGGAATGTAGATAGTGACGTAATTGGCATAGATGAACAGGTTAAGGCCAAGCTTGGAGAGGGACTTGGCCAAAGGAATCAGCATTATGTTGAATAGTGTAGGGGAAAGAGGCAAGCCTTGAGGGACACCACAGTCAGCTTTCCATGGTGGTGATAATATTGAGTTGGATTTAACTTGATAAGTTCTGGAGGTTAAAAAGCCCTTCAACCATTTTAATACATTTCCGTTAGTCTCAAAGTAATTTAGAAGTTTTAGAAGGATTTTATGGTTCACCATATCAAAAGCACTCAACATGTTGAATTGTAGAAGAAGAATACTTTTTCCTAAAGCTATTTCCTGTTTGAAGTTGGACAAGAGCTTGATGAGCACAGTTTCAATGCTATGGAGTGGGCGGAATCCTGAATGTGATTCATGCAAAATAGAGAACTTGTCCAGATGTTCATTGAGCTGTTTGGTCACCATGCTCTCCACTAATTTTACAAAAAGTGCAATAGATGCAATTAGATGATAATTAGTGAGATCATTACTTTTTTTCTTAGAGTCTTTGGGTATTGGGGTGAGTAAGATGTTTCCATGGTCTTCAGGGAAGAAACCATTTTCAAGCAAGTTTAAATGTTGTGTAAGGTCAGCAATAAAGTAGTTAGGGGCACATTAAAATAAGTAGTTAGGGCATATATGCAATTTGCAATAAGTACTGGAAAATCTGTGAATCTCCTGCGCAACAGATTCAATGGTTAGGTGTAAGAAGCGTGACAATGTTCGATCTGCTGGGTGTTCACCTTGGTCAGGATCCAGGCCGCTAATAAAATGATCAATGAATAGCACTGAGGGAGTGCATTCCATAGTTATGTTTTCCTTGAAGAATATGGCAAGAATAACAGCAGATGGGATATCAATATTGGTGGAGGTAACTGTTGTAGTGTCTGTTAATTTATTGATGAAAAAATAGAGTTTATTCAAATCTTTGTAAAGTCTACTGTGTGTGTGTGGTTTTTTTTTTGTTTTTGTTTTTTTTTTTTTGGTGGGGGGGGGGGGGGGTCATCCAAAAAACTATATTGGTTCATACTTAAGGAACACGTTAAAAAAATTGAAACTTGAAAACTTTCTGTCTGGAACAAATCTATGTATTTTTCCAAAAGTAGACTTGAACACTTTGGTTTCTAGGCTTTTAAATTTGGAGGAGTACACAGCTTATACAAAGTAGCTAAATTATTTTGAAAATATATAAGAAATAACTTCCAAATTAATCTGAAGGTCTTTTTTGTTATAACATTAGTAAAAAAAAAAAAAAGGTTATGGCACAAGTATTTCTAGGAAACATCCCATAGCGCACCTCCAAATTTTGAAGAGTTAAGCGCATGCTGCAGCACTTTGTTAAAGCTGACAAAATGTAAAATTGGTGTTGACTTCTTTTACTATTAAAGATAAATTGGAGGTTAACATAACATGTGATTGAGAAGTCACAGTTTCGGTGTTGACACAGTCTTTCATCAGCCTCTTGTCCAACATGATACCATTTGAAAATGTGTGTTGATCTCAGACAGTGGCTATGGCCCTGTCACAAGAGATACATGGAGAGAATTACTGTACTGTAGCTTTCTGCTTGAGTAAATCTCAGGAGCCAGTAAATGATATCTTGTACTCCTCTAGGGGGAGGAAAACTAATATAAAGGTTATCCAGTGCAAATACTTCATAAACTTTTGAGTTGTGACTTTAATAATGTTATGCTTTCAGCCCTAAAGTTTCAATAACATTTAGTTGTCATTTTGTTTTATTTTCTGACCTTGTCTTATAATAAGCCCTTTGAAATATTACAAAGTGTGGTAATGGGCAATGAACACCAGAGAATAAACACATTTTCAGTGCCATGTTTAACTGTGTATTGGCATAAGTAATTTAGAATCTAGGCCAGGAGCTCAAATATATTAACGAAAGTTGTTCATTGCTTGTTTTAGACTAAATTCTATATCTGGCGCCTAAAATATCAGTGCTGAAAAATGCTAGCGCTATTCAGTAAACCACACTTAAAGTTAGGTGCAGTTTATAGAATAGTGTTTACGCCTGGGAACCACAATGACATTTAGACATGACCATTTACACCATCGGAAATGTGGTGCAAATGCTCGCACCTAAATTAGGTGTGGATCCCATCTTATTCTATAATTATATACGGAACAGAAAGGAATGCCCCCAAATTCACCCTTGACCCTCCCATTTCCATACCCCCTTTTTTGACTCATGTATAAAATTTAGGCATGTATCTCATAGTAATGTGGAGGGGGATAATCGAACGGGGGCCCATCTCTAGGGACGGCCTTGTAAAGGGGTGGGGCAACCTGTATTATCGAAATAGGATGGACGTCCATCTTTTGTTTCGATAATACGGTCGGGGACGCCCAAATCATGAAATTTAGGTGGACCTTCGAGATGGTCGTCCCCGGTTTTTGGCGATAATGGAAAGTGAGGACACCCATCTCAGAAATGACCAAATCCAAGCCATTTGGTCGTGGGAGGAGCCAACATTCGTAGTGCACTGGTCCCACTACTGAATGTAAAAAGGCCTTCCCTTACCAATCCAGAAAGGAATGGGCATGCATGAAGGAAATTGCATGCAAATGAGCTGCTCACTGTTAGCTTATTTGCACGTCCATCCAAAATGTGGATGTTTCTGTGAGAAGGACATCCATGCCTTTGCTATGCCTCTGATATTTTATTTATTTATTTGGATTTTGGATCACAAGTAGCAGCAGTGGGATTTGAAGTAGCCATCTCTAGATTGCAAGACCAGTGCTCTAACCAATAGGCTACTCCTCCACTCTACTCCACTCCCTTGAAATGTGGCCATCCCTGTGGGGGGCAGTTGAGGACGTCCAAAATGTTTGAAAGAAGGACATCCACACTGTCGTTATGCCTCCGCTGACACACATATTTACCTTCCCCCCCAGGGACCAGCATTACTTTTCCAATAACCGAAGTGAGGCTTACCGGCCTGTAGTTTCCAGGTTCTTCCCTATCACCTCTTTTATGAAGAGGGACCACATCCGCTGTTCTCCAATCCCACGGAACCTCTCCTATCTCCAAGGATTTATTAAACAAATCTTTAAGAGGACCCACCAGAACCTCTCTGAGCTCCCTCAATATCCTGGGATGGATCCCGTCAGGTCCCATGGCTTTGTCCACCTTTAGCTTTTCAAGTTGTTCATACACACTCTCTTCCGTGAACAGTGCTATATCCACTCCATTCTCATATGTACTTTTGCCAGTCAATCGTGGTCCTTCTCCAGGATTTTCTTCTGTGAAAACAGAACAAAAGTATCTATTTAGCAAATTTGCTTTTTCTTCATCATTATCTACATAGCGTTTTGCAGCATCTTCCAGTCTCACAATTCCCTTTTTAGTCTTCCTCCTTTCACTAATATACCTGAAGAAATTTTTGTCACCCCTTCTTACATTTCTAGCCATTTGTTCTTCCGCTTGCGCTTTCACCAGACGTAGCTCTCTTTTGGCTTCTTTCAGTTTCATCCGGTATTCCTCTCCTTGTTCCTCTTCTTGAGTTTTTCTGTATTTCAGGAATGCCAACTCTTTAGCCTTTATTTTCTCAGCTACTTGCTTGGAGAACCATATCGGTTTCCTTTTACCTCTTGCTTTTATTTACTCTCCTTACATAAAGGTTTGTGGCCATATTTATAGCTTCTTTCAGCCTGGACCACTGTCCTTCCACTTCTCGTATGTCCTCCCAGCCCATCAGCTCCTTCCTCAGGTATTCCCCCATTTTACTAAAGTCAGCACAATTGAAATCCAGGACTTGGAGTTTTGAATAGCCACCCTCCACTTCAGCTGTTATATCAAACCAAACTGTTTGATGGTCACTGCTGCCCAGGTGGGCATCCACTCAGACATTTGACACACTATCCCCATTTGTGAGCACCAGATCCAGCATCACTCCCTCCCTCATGAGTTCCGTCACCATTTGTATGAGCAGAGCACTTTGAAAAGCATCCATGATCTCTCTACTTCTTTCCGATTCCACAGATGGAAACTTCCAATCTACATCCGGCAGATTGAAATCTCCCAGCAACAGCACCTCTCTCTTCTTTCCCAACTTTTGAATATCTGTGATTAGATCTTTATCTAGTTCCTCCAATTGTGTTGGAGGTCTGTAAGACAACACCCACGTGGACAGAGGTTCTCACATCTAAATTTACATACACATATTTCAAGTAATTCTAATTAGTGCCAATATTTGCTTGTTAAGCCAATTATGGGTGCTAATTACCTAATTCATTTAAATTGTGTGCACAAATTTACAATTTTTAGTGTTTTTTTAAATAAAATTTTGGGGTTAAAGTTCATCACGCGCAACTAGACTTTGGAACCTTTGCTTCCTTCCATTGCAGTTGGGGCTTCTACTTGTGTGATGGTTTCTTGACAATTAGTGGGGTGGTTTGCCATTGGCTTCCCCAGTCATTTTAACGCAATGAGGGGCTTTTTCGAAAGAAACGTCTACGTTTGGATTTGGACATTTTTGTAAAGCATCCAAATCCAGAGGTGGGGGAAACTGTATTTTTAAAAAAAGATGGACGTCCATCTTTCGTTTTGAAAATACCGTCAAAGACGTCCAAATCCAAGGACATCATTAGATTTGGACGTCTTCGACTTTCGGCCATTTTGAAATACAAAGACATCCATATGCAAGCCATCCAAAACAAAAGAGGAGTGGCTTAATAGTTAGTGCAGCGGGCTTTGATCCTTGCAGCATGGGTTCAATTACCACTGCTTCTCCTTTAGACTTTGGGCAAGTCAAATACAGAAAGAGCTTTTTTGGATATGACATCCAAGTCTGAATTTGGATGTTTTTTGTAAAATGTTCAAAATCAGAATAGGAAAAATCATTTTCTACAAAAAAGTCAATCTTTTCCTTTTGAAGGTGCTGTTTGGAAAAATGTTTTGTGATTTGGGGGAGGAAGGGGAGGTGATCTCTGAGTCCCTCCAGTGGTCATCTGGTCATTTGGGGCACCTCTTGTGTGGAGTAGAGGAGTAGCCTAGTGGTTAGTGCAGCAGACTTTGATTCTGGGGAAGTGGTTCAATTCACAGTACAGCTGGTTTTTTATAAAAAGAGGTCTAACTCAAAATGTCTAGTCTTGGACGTCTTTGTTTTGTTCTATTATTGCTGAAAAGACATCCATATCTTAGGAAAACCCAAATCCTGCCTTGAACACACACCTGGCATTCCCGCTTTTGATTTGGACGTCCTTCTGATGGACAGCAGTTGGAGATGTCCAAAATCGGGTTTCGATTGTACCGATTTGGACGTCCCTAGGAGATGGACGTCCATGTTCTGATTTATGTCAAAAGATGGATGTCCATCTCTTTTGAAAATGAGCCTGAATGTGATTTAAGAATGCTTGAAGGATGGTCAAGTGCTTGGCAGTTAACACTGAAGGGATTGGGGAGGTTGTCCCATTAAACTCTGTTTTGTTTCGGGGTTCAGAGACCCCTAGGTTCTGTCTGGTACTGGAGTTCAGCTGTCCAGTGGCAGAGAGAACCTCCAAGAAGGCTGGATTGACCTCAAATCTAACTCCATTTCTAAATGGAATATTTCACTAGTACGGGGGTAATCAAGAGGTTGTGAAGTTCTAAAAGGAATTGCCACTGAGAGAAACATCAGGTCTAAGGGACCCGCACTGGCAAGGAAAATATACCAGCCTTATGACAAACTAGATTTAGGCTACAGGTTATACAATGCAGCAAAAGAGAGCCTGATAGAGCAGAAGCACTTATACTTACAGCCTTTGATCATTAAGTGAAGCCCACAGAACATCATTTGGGATGAGGAGTTTATTTGCCAAGATACAAGTCAAATCAGTGATTGACAACAGGCATGTACAATCAATTAGTTATAGGAATATAATAATCCAGCTGCAAACAGGTGCTATCTCAATCTTAGTTGTTTATAATTTCTTTTACCAATTAAAGGTTTTACAAGGGAAATCAATTAGGTAATTTGTCAATTCTGCTGGTCACATTAGTTTCCCTTGCAGAGAGAGGGAGTGCCAACCCTTCTCTCTAGCTTAAACCAGGAAATACTCTGATTTTTATAGGTGCCCTCAGGATATGGATAATATGACAGTAGATATACCTGATTGGATCTATGCTAATGTCATGGTTACCATTGATTGGCTTATGCTAATGAGTAGCTTCATCTCGTGAACATGTTCTCATCTTTAGCTTGCTTGACCACAAATCTTAAGCAAGACCCTACATCTAGCTATACCTTTCCTTTCTCACAACGTTGCTGACCACAATGTCACTCTGTCCTTTGGACCCCCACCCTTGTGTTTCCTGTTGTTCTCCAACACTGGGAGCTCAAGCAAGAGTCACACAGGCCTGTAAGTTTTCCCCTCATTTCAGAGCCTGAACCAAAGTCTAGGCAGGGGACCAAGGCTCATAGCTGTAACATTTTTATACATCTCCCAGTGGTTCTTGTCCCCCTCAAAAGCCAAACTGACAAAGGATACCAGTCTCTGTGAAAGCATCATGAGAATACATGTTTATATTTCTAAATTAGCTAAGATAAACATGTATGTGCCGGCAAATATATGTTTATATTGCCCTTTGACAACATGTAATGGCCAAACAATAAAGAACAATTCCACAAATATAGCCCTGCTAAAAAAAATAATTGAACATGGAAAACCATACACCAACCCCAACTATTATCTGGTGATATTGTAAATTCTTTAATTTTTATTTAGCACCCGCGTTGGGCCAGCAGTAGTTCCGAGTTGCCATACAGCAACTCTTTAGTAAAAGGTACCCTTAATGTCTTTTCTAAAATGGGGCTGTATGTTGGACACACTATTTTGGGGAGGTCAGTGATGCTGGTGTGAGCATTAATGAACAAGCACAAAATTATGATGTTTGTTTTCTTTACTGTTGTGGTTTACAGGAACTGATCAGAACCACCCCCCCCCTCAATACACGTTAATATTGTTTTATACACTATAATGAGAGGTATACAGTGTGTGCACTCCCTATATTCTTTTTTTTTTTTTAATGAGATGTATTTATTTATTTATTTTTGCTAATATTACCACTAACAAACATGGAGGCTCTCTAGCTTGTTCCTCCCTAGTACCATACCAGACTGCATGATTATAAGGTGCTGCAAGATTCAAACTGCAACATAATACAATTATAACACCCAGCTGTTTCCTTGATCAAGACTGTATTGATTATTTTATTTCATCTTCATTTATTTTCTTAATATTTAATCAGAAAGTCAAAGGGAAATGTTTCTTTGATTTTTGCATTCCTTTCTTCTACTATGTCTGATCTTCTTCTCCATTCTTTCTATATCTCTAAGATCCCATTTCCTTGGTGATCAATCTTCCTTGTGCCAATCACTAGAATTCCTTTTACACCACCTAAAGACATATAAAAAATAACAAATGTACATGGATACATAAGAAAGGTACTATGGCTTTTGCCATGTCCCTGCATCCTGACCTACCTTTCCTCACCAAAGAGGGTTCCATGGCTTTATTGGCTCTCTGGTGGCTCTCCCATCATGCCAGGCCATTTGGTGGCCGGGTGCTCCTCGCGCCAGGGTGTTTCCTCAGTCTGGCACCCTACTCCCTATGCTCCACCTACTGACGCAGACTCCTCTAGGAGCACAAGCACACTGTTGATCTTCTCTTAAAGAGCCAGTAGAGGGGAGCACCAGAACACATGTGGATGTCATCACTTTCGTCTAGGGGTATTTAAGGAATGCCTTGACTATCCTCCATTAACTTTGTAACGGGTTCTCAAGTGTGCCTAGAGTTGTCTTCAACCTTGTTCTGGTTGCCTTCTAGCCCATACCTAGTCCATTTTGTCCTGCGTGTGTTCATTGGGTAGTGTTTTTTCTTTGTTTGTTTGTTTTTTTAGCTTGAGGGAACCCTGGGATATAATCACTCCAGTTCAGGATTCCTGGAATCCCCACAACAGCTTGGAGAGGTCCTTATTGGAGATCATATGTTCATAGATTCTCAAGTCGTGGAGACCAGATTTGTGGATAGCTTTTTAAAATAATCTATTCACGTCCATTTAAGTGAATTGAAAATAAAAACATGACCTTACTTTAAGGTCAGTAGTTAAAAATCATCAAATAGGTAAAAAAAAATTTTAATACACTTTGATACATTAGAAGTAATTCCATATGTAGGTCTTATCAATGCATTTAAATGAAAAGCTTTCTAAAATTAAGCACATTTTTTGTCTCTAAAATCTGTTCAGGTTCATTTTCGAAAGAGATGGACATCCAAAAAGTGACATAAATCGGCATTTGGACGTCCATCTCACAGAGATGTCCAAATTGGAATAATCGAAACTGCATTTTGGACGTCTTTCTCAGAAGTCCGTCGCATGGACATCCAAATCTCAAGGGTGTGTATTAGAGGCGTGTTTAAGGCAGGACTTGGGCATTCCTAAGACTTGACGTCTTTGTGCCATAAAGGAATAAAGCAAAGATGTCCAGGACTAAAATTTGGACATTTTCAACTAGACCTGTTTTTTTATTACGAATAAGGCACGAAAAGGTGCTCCAAATGACCAGATGACCACTGAAGGGAATTAGGGATGACTTCCCCTTACTTCCCCCAGTGGTCACTAACCCCCTCCCAACCCCAAATATTGTGATGAAGAACATTACTTGCCAGCCTCAGATGTCATACTCAGGTCCATTACAGCACATGCAGGTCCCTGGAGTAGTTTAGTAGTAGGTGCAGTGCACTGCAGACAGGTGGACCCAGGCCCATACCCCCCCCCCCACCTGTTACACTTGTGGAGAAAACAGCGAGTCCTCCAAAACCCACCAGAAACCCACTGTACCCACATATAGGTGCCCCCTTCACCTGTAAGGGCTATGGTAATGAGTACAGTTGGGGGTAGTGGGTTTTGGGGGGCTAAACACACAAGGTAAGGGAGCTGTGTACCTAGGAGCATTTTATGAAGTCCACTGCAGTGCCCCTTAGGGTGCCTGATTGCTGTCCTGGCATGTCAGGGGGACCAGTCTACTAAACATTCTGGCTCCTCCCATGTCCAAATGGTTTGAACTTGGATGTTTTAGACTTGGATGTTTTTGTTTACGAAAATGGCTGAAAATCAAAGACGTCCAAATCGCAAAACATCCAAATCCAAGGACGTCCATGGTATTTTCGAGCACGAAAGGTGGACATCCATCTTTTTTGAAAATGACCTTCTCCTCACCTCAAAATTTGGACGTCTTTGTAAAATGTCCAAATTCACACTTAGACGAAAATGCCCCTCCACGTGTATTAAAACAATGTGCACTAAAACATGAATAGTAAGGTGCTCTATATGTAGGGTACCTTATATTGTCTTCTAAGTTTATTACTAAGGATTATATAGGGCAGAAATATAAGCAGACGTTTTTTAGGCAGCAAAGTTCTGAACAAATCAACAAGTAAGCAAGCCCTGCTACTCTAAATATGTCTCTAAAGACCCCTTTCCTGTGTTGTAGAAACATACAACACTACATCCCATCCACTGGCACTTCCTTCTCTGTCTCCTCCAGTGTGATACAATCATATAGCATACATGGCCAAGGCTCCAACAAGGTAGCAAGGAAAAAGCATGGCCAACTGGCACTTGCATGCCACAGCAGTTATATGTATGTTACTGGGTCATTTATGAAGTAGTTGCATTGGCCCTTTGACTTTCAGTCTTCCAGGTTCCTTCACCTGTTCCACTCCACTCATTATTTTATATACCTCTATCATGTCTCCCCTCAGCCGTCTCTTCTCCAAGCTGAAAAGCCCTACCCTCCTAAGTCTTTCTTCATAGGGAAGTTGTCCCATCCCCGCTATCATTTTAGTCGCCATTCGCTGCACCTTTTCCAATTCTACTATATCTTTCTTCAGATGCGGCAACAGAATTGAACACAATACTCAAGGTGCGGTCGCACCATGGAGCGATACAATGACATTATAACATCCTCACACCTGTTTTCCATACCTTTCCTAATAATATCCAACATTCTATTCACTTTCCTAGCTGCAGCAGCACACTGAGCAGAAGGTTTCAGTGTATTATCGACGACAACACCCAATTGTTATTGAGGAATGGAACAATATATTGAAACAAGAAGAAAATGGATTTAAAGAAGAAAATTATATATTACCTGATATTCAAAATTATTTATTTTATTTATTAAGATTTATTTACCATCTTATTGAAAGAATTCACTCAGGAGTCCCGTTACTAAGCTGCAGTAAAAGTAGGTCTGCATTAGTGTCAGCACATGGTTGTGATGCAAGGAGTGACTTAGTGGTTAAAGCACTGGCCTTGCAATCTAGAGGTGGCCAGGGTTCAAATCCCACTACTGATCCTTGTGATCTTGGGCAAGTCACTTAACCCTCCATTGCCTCTGGTACAAATTTAGATTATGAGCCCTCCTGGGACAGAGAAATATCCAGAGTACCTGATTGTAACTCACCTTGAGCTACTACTGAAAAAGGTGTGAGCAAAATATAAATAAATAAGCTGAGGACCCCTTTTACCACAGCAGGTAAAAGTCTATCTTTTTCTGAGCACAAGAAATGGCCATGCAGTAAGTGAACCATTTGCCATTCAGCTATTTTGAGGGAGAACACTTACCACCACCTATTTAAGTGGCGGTAAGGGCTCCCAAGTTAACCCGGCGGTAACTGGGCAGCCTACGTCACTGCCCGATTACTATAAAATATAAAATATTCTTGTAGCACCGAATATGGCACACGCTGGAAGTGAGAACTACTGCTGGGCTCCTGCAGTGGTCCGCGGTAGTTCCAGATTGGCAAGCGGCAAGCATGTTGCAACACCCCAACCCTTTAACTCCTCAAGGCAGTGTATAGCAAGAATAAGTCAAACATAAGCAATAGACAATTACAGCAGTAAAAATATTCAAACAATAATACAAAGTATGGCATGGTATGCTATATTACAATGTCAACACAGTATGTAATAAAACATTTTCATAGACAGCCTAGAGTATAAGCAAAGATGGAACATATAGATAGATAAGGTAGAGTAACAGGAGTAAGAAAATAAAGGAACTAATTTAAAGAAAGTTGCAAATAAGCTCAGAAAAGTGCTTGAACATTATCTTAACTAGGGTAGAATTGGGTAAATATGTCCTGCTATAGTATGTATAGTCAGTGTCATTTACTTCTATTAAAGGCAGTTAAATCACTTGGTTGGGGCTAGCCACTAATATTCAATGGAACTTAACTGGCTATGTGCTGCTGAATATCGTGGTTAATGCCAAACACAAAGCTGGCATTCTTAAGGGAGTTCCATGGGAGAGTCAGCACTTAAATGGCCAGGGTTAGGACATTAATGGGACCACATAAATGTCTGTCCTATTTTTATGCAGTAATCCATGGTAGTTTAAGTGATGAATATGGACTTATGCGGCTATGTCTTAACAAGCTTAAAAATAACCGGATATTCAAAACTGAAGCCCACACAGGTCCTGGGACAATCTGGGAATAGCACAATTGATGGAGAAAAAGCAATCTGCCGATGGCTGAATATTGACCCACATTTAAGCTTTGGAACTAGCTGCTGGAGGATGTGGTAACAGAGTTTAGCGTATCTGGGTTTAAAAAGGTTTGGACAAGTTCCTGGAAGAAAAGTCCATAGTCTGCGGTTGAGATGGACATAGGGGAAGCCACTGCTTGCTCTGGGATTGGTAGCATAGAATTTATTTATTTGTTACATTTGTATCCTACATTTTCCCACCTATTTGCAGGCTCAATGTGGCTTACATAATGCCAATAATGTTAGATTTTTATTGTGACTTTCATGCCTACTTAATAGAAACTAGGCTCTTGACAACTGCTCAATTTCACAGATACCCCAAATGGCCACGAGATAGAACTCCATGCCATCATCATTCAACATGACTCCACAGAAGCTAATGAAAGACTATACCAATACACTGCAATATTAGGAAAGTGTGTGGTATTAAAAGGAGAAAGACTTAGACCACTGTGTTGTTAAAAGTCAGGAGAAAGACATAGCCTATGTTGTAGGAGGGCACATGAAGCTGTAAAAACCAGTAGTCTAATATGATACTAATTGGGTTTCTGCCAGGTACCTGGATTGGCTACTGTTGAATGCAAGACACTGGGCTAGATGGACCATTGGTCTGACCCAGTATGGTTATACTTATGTTCTTATATATTGAATGATTGCTTACTATTGATAACGTACTCCAATGGATGAGTTAAATCGCTACTGGAAAATTATTACTATGAATCTGAAGTCATTAGCCAGTTTGTACATGAATATTGTAAACTTTCCATTTTCGGATGTGCACTTGTGCAGTATTACCTTTATGGATCACATGCCTCTAAGATGAGATCATAATGTCAGCCTTTGGAACAAGCTTTGAACTTGCTTACATTAATTTGGAGAACTGTCAGGGAGTTGACAAGACTGCAAAATTTCACCACGGAGATTAAAACATCTTGCAGTTTGCTAAACAGAAATTTCTAGATAAAGCAAGTAATGGACATCTTTATTATGATTAAGAGTAAAATAGATAGACACTTGTACACAACAGACCTTTCATTAAGAAGGATATTAGATATGGTTGAAATGAAATAACACTAAATAACAAGATAGTATCATCAGAATACATTAGTACTGAAACATTAGAATAGACATTAGGGAGATAATTTATGGATATTGCAAGATAAAAACAAGATGAATCAATGAGTCAACCATGAAGGACTCTAAACTATATATTTATAAGACCATTTCATAGCTATATACTGTTCTCAAAATCTGGGGTTAAATTACACCAAAAAGCGAAATTATTCAGCTGAATAAAAACCAGAAGCTCTTTGTTTATGATGGACGGTAAGCTGATGACAGTGTCACTTTTAGCTGCACTGACAAGAATTAGGTGCTGTGGCGTAATGAAAATAAATACTTTTAGTAACAGCAAGGAGAGTTGTATATGGTACAGTTGTTATTATAGTTAATGGTCTGTAAACAGCTTGATGCTCCTCAATTAGATTAATCATTAACATGTTAAGATGCAATTAGACTGTCATGCTTAACAGGAGCACGTATTTGACATCGCGTGAAGATAATTAGGAGCCTAGAATATTCGTTCACAAATAGTACAATCACAGTTAGTAGACCACATAGTCTTGTTAATTGCTCATCTACTCTATCTTTGAAAAGGAAGTCTAAGTCTTTTACTCATTTGCATTAATCATATATTTGTAAACATAACATAATCTCCCGGATTCTATATATGACACTAAAGTTGCACGTACAAATCAGTGCACATTGTCCATTTGCACATGCAATTTAATTGATTAACGAGCCAATCAGTGCCAATAATTGGCTGCTAACAACCAATTGGCATTAATTGCCCTTAATTGGAAGTTATGTGCACATCATATTCTATAACATTCTGTGTAGAACTCCTATAGCGCTTGGACAGGGGAATTTTGGGGGTGTTCCAAGAATTTACAGAATAGACTCAATCAGTGCCTAACATAGGGTCCCATTTACTAAGCCATGTAGGCGCCTATGCGTGCCCAACTTGCACCAATTCAGAACTACTGCCTGGCTACTGCATGGCCCGGGCAGTAATTTCATTTTTTACGCACATCTACTACGCGTTCCAGAAAATATATTTTATTTTCTGGCAGGTGGCGCTAACTGGGCGGTAATTGGCATTGTATGTGAGATGATGATTACCACCCGGTTAACATGTGAGACCTTACTGCTAAGTGAATAGGTGGCAGTAAGGTCTCAGACCCAAAATGGATGTGCTCCAATTTTCATTTTGCTCCACGTCTATTTTCAGCCCCCCAAAAAGGCATTTTTTACAGACAAGCTGAAAAATGGATCTGCACATGTTAAAAACACGCACCTACACTAGTGCAGGTCATTTTTTAGTGCACCTTAGTAAAAGGACCCCTTAGGTTCCAGCTTTACACTTGCTTTCAGCAAAGTTAGGTGTTGTTTCTGCACTTACCACCAGTCTATAAAGGATGCAGATCCTCTATAGAATAGTGTTCAACGCTTACATTTTCAGCACTGAAATTTTGTTGCCATTTATAGAATGTAATCTATAAATGGCCAATTTTTCGATGCCATTTATAGAATTGATTCTTCAGTAAACTCAAAACAGATCTTAAATAAGGTTTGAGATGAGGAAATAGATATGAACTTTCAATTAATGAGAACTAAAGGTTCCACACACAGTGTCCAAAGTAGCTTCAGCCAATGTTCCATACTACATCATTAGCAGCCTTAAGGCAAAGAACCTGCCATACTGCAAGTAGATTTTGTGTAATTAAGAACCCTTATAATAAAATGTATTTTATAAACATCTTTTTGTGTAAATAGCAGCATAAAGATCCCTTTAAATTGAAAGGACTCAACCACAAAATTAAGAACATTGCTTCAAAACACCTTTTATGTGGTTGTTATACCATGGTGCTCGCTGATTTTTGTAATTAATGGAGGATAAAGCCTCTGTATGTCCCCAGTCATAATTTCAATGTTTTATGTGACTGTCTGGGGTTGGACTCTTCATTGGCTCAAAAACCTCCATTTTACTCTTTAATTTTTATGCTTTTTAAAATTTTGTCAAATTATTCACTTCATATACAATGCACTCCATTTAAGTGCATGTCGGATAAGCACATGCTCTGTTTAACTGCATGCCATACTTCGGTCCCGTTTTGGGTGCCATCAATTTCTTTGGGGACAAACTTCAATTTAGCGCACCACTGATAAGTGCAAGATTCGCTTATATGCATGGTTTAAGACCGCTCCTCTGCAGGAAAGACTCTGCATAAGTGCACGCACGGAATATGGAAGCCGATTGGCACGTGACAAAAGGGCGATAAATTTGAAATCTCATTGGTTAACTGACACAGGCAGAATAAGTGAAAGAAAGTTATTAGAGTGTACACTGGAGTCGTCATCATCATTGTGCAACTGTAAGACTTTAACACTGGCTGAACGAATAGAAGTTCTTAAAAAATTAGAAAACAAAGTCAAGCATCTATTGCTAAAGAATATGGTGTCAATCCCAGTCAAATTTCACGTATCTTGAAGCAGAAAGATCAGCTTCCGGAAGACAGGCAAAACAATACAAATCCACACAGGAAACGTAAACGGGCGGGAAAAGCTGAGGATGTAGAAGATGCTCTTCTTCGGTGGTTTTCTCAAGTCAGGAGCAGACAATTTCCTGTCAGTGGTCCACTGCTTATGGAGAAAGCTAATCAGCTAGCTGAAAGTCTTGGACTAACTGAATTCAAAGCCACTGTTGGATGGTTGGAAAGATGGAAGGAGAGGAACAACATAAAATTCAAGAAACAGCATGGTGAAAAACAAGACGCTGATGAGTTTGGTGCTGAAAATTGGGTTGTATCAGTTCTTCCTACCATCTTGAACGAATTTGCACTTTGTGACATTTTCAGTGGTGACAAAAATGGTCTCTACTGGTGAGCGATTCCTGATGGAATACTTGCATTCAAACAAGCCAAAACTACAGAAAGTAACACGTCGAAGGGCCGACTGACAATCCTCCTTTGCTGCAATATGGATGGGAGTGAGAAGTTGGAACCACTCGTCATTGGAAAGAGCAAACAGCCCTGTTGCTTCAAGAATTTTAAGCGACTTCTTGTATAATACTAGGCTAACACAAATTCATGGATGGCTGGGGAAATTGGAAGCAGTAGCTAATGAAGTTAGACACTAGAATGCGGGTACAAAAGTGTCAGATTTTGTTGCTTTGTGATAATTGTGCTGCACACACTAATGATGTCAGGTTGTCTAACGTCAAGGTGGTTTTTCTGCCACCAAATACTACCTCTCTGATCCAACTTATGGATCAGGGCATAATAGCCAATTTCAAAACACATTATCGGGCTCTTGTGCTACGTCGTCTGATGAACATTATGAATGACCAGACTGGCAAGGATAAACGTGCTGTTGAACTGGCTCATAATCTATCACTGTTGGATTCCCTACATATGCAGAAAGAAGCCTGAAATCATGTTACACAGGCAACCATTGTGAACTGCTACAAGCAGGCAAGCTTTGTTAAGGACGTGGAGAGGGATGAAACAGATGCAGCTGTTGCAAATGCGTCAGATGAACAGGCTATTGATATCCCAGCCGGTGTTACTGAAGAGGACTTTCATCACTATGTAGCTGTTGATTACGATCTACAAACAGCTGATGACAGCACTGATGTCGAGATATGCGCCTACACGCAAGCAACGGCTGATGAAGCAGATGATGAAATGAGCAGTGAGGCACATGCTGACAAATTCAACAACCTCCTGTCACTTTTGTAAGAGTGCTGGAGAGTTTCAACACCATGCGGGCCTATCTGGAGGCCACTGGATGTCAGTGTTATGACATTTTTTACCGTCTGGCAGATGTAGTCTATAGAACTCACAGACACAATAGTGTACAGAGGACTATGACTGATTACTTCAAGTAAGCCTAATGTCAGTTAACGGAGACTGTATACTGTACATATAATAAACATTACTGTACATATGTTTATTAGATGTCAAGCTTCTTTGGGTCACAATGGTTAAGTGCACTCTCCGGTTAACTGCATGCATTTCTTTGGTCCCAGACCCTTGCACTTAAGCGGATTGCACTGTACTTCATTTTATGCATGCATCCTTAATATCATAATTCATTTAGCATAAAGCACTTATCTTTGTTATCCATCCAACGGGGTTTCCGTTTCGCCGTCTCTGCTTTTTCAAGGAGAACCTCATGCTTATGCTACCATTGCCTTAGATAACAAGGGCCCTTTTTACCAAGCTGCAGCAAACGGGGGCCAGAACTGGCATCAGCGCATGTTTTACACTCACACTGAGGCCCCCTTTTACTACAGCTGGTAAAAGGGAAGTCTTGCCTTCCTATAGGAAATGGTTGGGTGGCAAATAATGCACTTGCCATGTGGCCATTTTGGGGGGAACCCATTGAGGTAGTGGTAAGGGATCCCGCATTAACCTGGTGGTAACCGCACTGCCCAATTACCGCCAGGTAACAAATCAATTTTTGTAGTGATGGAAATGACAACACACTAGGGGTGGGAAGTACTACCGGGCTGCTGCAGTAGTCTTGCGGTACTTCCTGTATAACGAGCAGTAAGCCCGTGTTGGGCTTACCACTGTTTAGTAAAAGGAGCCCCAACTTAGATTGTGAGCCCTTCAGGGACAAGAAAATACCCAGTATACCCAAATGTAACTCACCTTGAGCTACTACTGAAAAGGTGTGAGCAAAATCTAAATAAGATAAATAAATATTTGGTACATAGTTTGTAAAACTGTAAATAATCATATTTGCAATTTTAATACATGCAATATATGACTTTTAAAATTCTTTATTGGGTCAGTTCCAAAATTCAGTCTGCTCAAATAGAACAGTTTTCAATTGTAACTACTTCTCATATATCTCAGCTAACTGAGCATGAAAAGAAATTCCAGAACATAAATTTGAAATTAGATAAAATAAAATCCATGGATTTAGCTTTAATAAAAGATCTTGGGACTGTGAATAGAGAACTTGAAGTATTTATTTATTTATTTGTTGCATTTGTATCCCGCATTTTCCCACCTCTTTGCAGGCTCAAAGTGGCTTACAATACATCATGAATAGTGGAGATAGGACAGTTTATTGGAAAATATCTCTCGATCAAAGAACGTAAAATGTATTAACTTTCCCAAATGGGTCAATCTATATCCTGAGGATCCTTTTCTAGAATATATGAAAGACGTATTGAAAATTACATTGCTTCCTCCAGTAGTCTGTGCTTACTTTGTTCCAGTATCTTCTGAGTGCTGATAATGGAGGCAATAAGACATGGAAACTGTCAGATAGCCTGGATGTGTCTACCTGACTTACTGGAAGGTGGCAACTTTGCAACCTTTCAGGATATATCTGATAGAGACTTAATATTGAAGAGATAATTTTCCATTTCATGATCTGTATTCTGATATTAAGGTCTGGGTTTTTCCAGATGTGGCTAGGGCCACACAAACTTGGCAACAATGATTTTTCAATTTTAGGCCCAAGATGTTACAACTTGGGGCTCATTTCTATTTAAAATTTCCTTGCAAATGTTTAGCTTGGTATGACAATGTTAAATATGTTTTTGTTAACCATCACAGCTATTATCTTTTCTAATCTGACTACTTATCATCTGAAATAGTCCACTGTACATCTTCTTTGGATTCTCCATTATGATTTCTTCAAATAAGTTCCATGGATATTTCACTAGCAGCTTCACTTTTTCTTAACTGAAATTACATTTTTATCCCATGTACATTGTTATATTCCCCGATATTGTGGAATTTATAGGGATAAATGATAGTTATTTTACATTTTATTTCAGCTGGATGGGCCATGCTGGTCTTTATCTGCCGTCATTTACAATGTTACAATGAATATTGAGCTAATTAGCATACAGAATTTTATAATATGCAGCAATATATATATATATATATATATATGGTCAATTTTAAGAGACAATACAAGAGATAAACCAACCACAGCAATGAAAAAAAGGAAATGAGTAAAGTTTGTTGTTGTTAGGAAAAGAGAGTACAAAATGTTACAGGGGCCTGATTATGTCAGACATAGCCACTATCCATCCCAGGCACACTCCCTTCACATTTTAAGTTTTTAGCATGAGGTGTGCATGTGCTATGCCGGACCTTACCGCAGGCCACCTGAGAGCACATTGCAGTTAAACCCTTTTAAGCTACAGCTTGGTAAAAGGACCCCAAAGTCATGAATATATAAATAAATCAAATGATTTAGAAAGGATAAAAATAGCCCTATATAAATAGCAGAAAAAATACCTTCAAATCTACTTGCTTGCACAATTTTTAAACAAACTGATTTTGCACAAGGGAGATATATCTACAGCAATATACTACAAAAAGACTCAAAGACAAAATACAGCCATAATGCTAACACCATACTTTACTTTTTGCGCACGTTTCTTAGGGCCCTGTTTTCTAAGCTGTACTATAGGTGCATTAACATTTTTAGTGCACACTAAAAATTAGCATGCGTTAATGCTAGAGACACCCAGAGGAATAGATGGGTGTCTCTAGTGTTAGTGCACACTAAAAATGCTAGCACACCTTAGTAAACAGGGCCCTTAGTTTAGCAAAAATCATACAATGAAATAAAATGTAAGAATTAAGTAAAATTCAACAATACTTTTAGTTTAACAATTGACTTCTATGATGCCCTTTTGTTATGCTTTGCCCACAACTTATCTGGCCCTTTGAACAGAACTTCCTAAATGTAGAGTTGTGACCCCAGAGCCACTTAGGTTTTCATGATATCCACATCAACTATACATGATACATTTGTGAATAAATTGGAGATTCTGATATGTGCAAATTTATTCCATTCATATTCAAGGTGGATGTCTGAAAAGCAAACTAACTGTTGGGTTTTCTGTACCAGACTGTGAAGCCCAGTCTCGGAGGTTAATCAAATGTGTCCAAAAAATATGAAAGACCAGTTTATAATTTTCACACTGTAGACAATTTTCCTCATCCTTATATCCTTTAATCTCACAAAATAAGTTAGTATATTTTAGACATAATAAAAGGGGATCGGTATTCCTATCTTATTTCCCCACAAAACACATTTTCTGAAGACATTTTTGGTAAGCTGGCATGCTGGTACCTGTATTCATTGATTCAATCTTCACAAATAGCTCTATGTTGGCACAAGTTCTTTTCACAGTTATTAATATTTTCCAGTCACTCTTGCCCAGTCCAACCAAGGGCATAGTCACATTGATATTCCTCGTTGTCTTCATCAAGGAAGCAGCTGCCTCCATTCACACAGCAATAAAGTGAGAATTGCATACATATATTGAGTCATGTCCCTCTCTCCATGATGCTTATATATAAGTTGTTGAATAAAAAGACTATCTTCTACAGATGTATGTATTTGATACTGTCTTCGTAACTGAACTCTGAAGCAACAAATGTGGATTGAAACTTGATCATCATCCAAGGGCTCAAGAAGTTTTAGTTTGAATGCATACTACAATAGAGTTAAAATGCATCATTCATATTGTACAAGATAATAAGCTTTACACTGTGTTCTATAAAGCTATGGAAGATTTTCATTATTTTTGTAGCCATTACCACTTTTCTAACCTAGGGGCCCTTTTACTAAGCCACGGTAGGCACTATGCGCATGCAGCATGTGCCAAAATGAGACTAGTGCCAGGCCAGCGGGCCCTCCTGGTGGTAATTTCAGATTTGGCGTGCACCTGTAACGTATAGATGAATATTTATTTCCTCCTATGCGAACTAGTTCTGGCAGTAATCGGCACTTGGCATGCGCCAACCAGTCATTGCACATTTAGAGCATGAGCCTTTACCACTAGATCAGTGGATGGTGTTAAGGGCTCAGGCTGGTTTTGGGTGTGTGCTGGTTTCATTTTTACCACAGGCCCTTTTCCCGTCCCGTCCCGTCCCCTTAAAAAAAAGCTATTTTTTGTAGATGCGGTAAAAACTGGTCCGGTGTGCGCCCAATATAAATGCCTACACTACAGCAGGCCACTTTTTATTGTGGCTTAGTAAAAGGACACTCTAGTAACCTAACAGGTTCGTACATTTATCATAGGCTAAGATGGTGGATGATTCTAAATAATATATGACAGCTTTTTTATTTGATAGGATATCTTCAAGTCAATATCCTATCTTGGTGTGAGGTATCACATAAGAATATATTCAAGAAATGGAACATTAGTATATGTATACCATAACTGTAGATTATTGTACATTCTAATGAGGATAAAATGTTTTAAAATGATATATACTTTTGAATGTAATGGAAATATGCAATTTTTGATCAAGCAATTACAGAATAAAAACTACTAACAACATATTAAAAAATAAGTAAAAAAATAACTGTCACAAATCAGAAATGAAAAAATAAATATGTGGTAGAGACTTAATTTATCATTTCATTTATCATTTATTAAATTTGCTGCGCCACTTTGGTTGCAGGCAAATTAAAGCAGTTCACAATAAAATCATTAAAAAAACAATAAATCAAAAAGGAACACCAGTTGTAGACAGGAAAATCTTATCAAACTAAATACTAACTGAATCATACAGAGAACAATACTACATGCATGCATACAAAGACAAGCAGACCACAGAAGAAAATAAAATGTGATTAAACATACAATCACAAACAAGACAACACAGGCATACTCAACATTCCACACAGTTAAACCCAACCCTGATCTCCCATTTCAGAATCAGCCCAGACCTATGTATGGAACGCTTGCTAGAATAAATAAGTCTTTAGTAGAGCATAAAAGGATATATAGGATGTTTCAAGTCAAATGCACTGTGGCAATGAGTTCCACAGTGCTGGTGAAATAAAGTAGAACAAGCTGGCTTTAGAGGGGTGTGGGAGAACTAGTCTCTTATCTTTTAGTGATCCTAGGATATGAGAAGGTGTGAAAGGGATCACTAATAAAGCAAGATATGCAGGGGAACCACTGTGAAGAACCTTATGATTTTGAATTTGACTCTGAATCCTGCTTGTGGCCAGTTAAAAGCAGACATTCAAAAGGTGTGCCTTGCTAATTTGGCAGTTAGCTGGACAAGTATTCATAACAAAAATTACCATTGAGCATCTAAAGGTCCCTTTTACAACACTCTGGTAGAACTACCTCGGTATTGGCACGCACCAATTTGGCACTACCGTGGGCGTACTGCAGGAGCCTGTGGTACTGTCGCCCCCAATGCTTGCCATTTCCAGTGTGATGGGGAAATTGTTTTAATTTTAGCATCAGGGGGTTATGCATCAGTAATCAGGTTAGTGCAGGAGTCGGTAAGGGCTCCCCCAGGAAATGGTCACACAGCTAGTGTGTACTTACCGCACAGCCATTTCCTTTTTCCTGCCTTTTACCCACTGTAGTAAAAGGGGCCCCAGCGCATGATAAATCCACATGTCAACACCACTGCAGGACTTCTTTTGCCACAGCATGGTAAAATGGGCCCTAAGTTTGTTGTGGAAAAATAAGTTTCTAGGCACTTTTCAAAGGGGCCCTTTCACAAAGGTGCGTTAGGCTCTTCATGCGTGCAGCACACACCAAAATGAGACTATTGCCAGGCTACCGCACCCCCTGGCAGTAATTTCAGATTTGCTGCATGCCCATAACACCTGGATGATTTATTTATTTCCTCCTGCATGTGGCATTTCCAGCGGCATTCAGCATTTGGCATGTGCCCACTGGTCACCTCATGTATAGTGTATGAGCCCTTACCGCTAAATCAATGGGTGGCGTTAAGGGCTCAGGCCGGTTTTAGGTGCACACTGGTTTCAGTTTTACCACATGCCCTTTTCCCCTTCCATTTTTAAAAAGCCTTTTTTTCAGATGCAGAAAAACTGGCCCGGAACGCACCCAAAACCCACGCCTACACTACTGCAGGCCACTTTTTACTGTGGCATGGTAAAAGGACCCCAAAGTTTGTGTTTATGTGAATGGGAAAAGTGCTTAGGACAGATCTTCAAAGGATTAATGCTCCTAACTTTGGAGCCCTTTTTCTAAGCTGTGTTAGGTGCTACTACAGGCCAAACACTGGACATACTAGAGTTTTCCTTGTTAGTTTTGCCAACTGCGTGCACTAAGCATGCAGTATTTATTTTTAAAATTGTGGGGAGAGGGGCTTGTCAGGGGCAAAGAATGGGCAAGGATGCTCTAACCAGCAAACATGCTGATGTCACTATTGTGTTAACTAGTTAGCACATTCATAATGTGGGAGCCCTTAGCACCTCCTAAATGGGAGGCAGTAAGTTTTTTTCAAGTTTGTGCTCTGGTGAGTCCAAATGTCCTACTAAGTGGTTTTTGGAAGAAAGCAGCAAGATATCAAACATCACCAGCATTATATTAGGCATAGCTTGATATCAGTTCATATCCAACTAAAGACTCATGAAGAAAGCCTTTTTAGGCCAAAACACGACTCGTGTCGAGCCTTGGATAGTTCAATAAAGGTGTTAATTTGGACATCGTCTGCTGCCCTCCCTTTCCTTTATCACCCTTGCTGTGACTTTCGTTTAGGCAGTAAGTTCTCCTATGATATTTTTTTAATAGTCATAAACTAATGCTAGCATTAACACACAGTCAGAAATAAAACAAATAAGAAAAAACCTTTTTGATAGGCACACTAGAAATGGACTTAACAGATGGGAAAGGCACTCATAAATGCATGCTAAGCTCATTTCTTAGTGCAGTTTAGTAAAAGAGTCACTTTAAGAGGTAAGCTCATAAGGTGGCATCTGAAAATTTACTAGGGTTGAGTATTTTGCACAACCTTTGTGGTTGGTTGGGGGTTTTTTGACCGATGATTACAAAGAGCAGATATGTGACCAGGATAGTTTTATTGCTATAGGCTTGCAATAGCAGGTCATGAGGTCTTTACCCCCATTTTTTCCTTTTTTGATTGACTAGGGTTGAGTATATAAATATTTACTCAAAATTTTACTAAATTCTCAAAATTTAGGAACATAAAAAGTGGATGGCAACAAGGGAAGATTTAGGGCAAGGAAAAAAAGGAACGAGCTTAAATAGACTCATAATTCTTGGCAAACAGATGAAAGCATACATTTATGAGCATAAGGGTTGATTCAGTATATTGTACGTAAAGATTGGCACTGAGATTCAGGGTGCTAAGCACAAATTCTATAATGGCAGTTCTGTGTGATATCATGGTTTAGAATATCATCTTAAGTCCGCATTTTTGTATCTAACTGTAGGATAGGCGTATTTACTCACTCCTACTTGCATTTAGGCACATAAAAGCCAAGAGCTGGAGAAGACAAGAAAAATACAGTCAATTTGAATTCCAATGAGCCTCCACTTCTTTGCAACAGTCATTCACAACTAGTAACAATGACTCCACTGCAACTGTTTGAGTGTACGTTTCCAAATGAAATCATAGAAAAGTCAGTGGAACACTGTCACCTGTATGCCAGAAGTGAATAGAACAGCCTGAACTTCAGTATCAATGATGACGAAGTGCAAAAATTCATAGGTATCTAATCTAATCTAATCTAATCTAATCTAATCTAATCCAACCCATCTACATTGCTAAATACCCACTAAGGGTCCAAAGCAGTTTAGAAAAAATTATAATGAGCAGATACAATGTATCAATAAAAGAAACAGAATAAATAATCAATTAAAAATTACCAAATTTAACAGGTAGATATTGGTTAAACAAAACATTTACGGTTTTTACACAATTGTATACAAGGATTCTCAAGTCTTAAATAAATTGGGACAGATTTCCAGTAAAAAGCAGCCTGATAGGAATAAGAGCTTTCATAATTTCTTTTAGTCGTGAGGGAATAGATTGAGAGAAAAGGAAAAATATCAGTGTTTTTCAGCTTTAAGGTTAACTATGAAGTTTTTGGATGATTATATTAACAATTATACTATTCTTCATATTTCTCAGTCTGGATTTAGAAAAAATCATAGTACCGAAACAATTATGGGGGCATCGATTACGTATGGAAAATCATTATTCAGCAAGGGACAGAATGCTATTATTATTCGGTTTGATATTTCCTCAGCATTTTATTTGGTTCATCATGATCTTTTGCTACTTCAACTGAGTGATTTGGGTTTGGGAGGAGCTATACATTTATGGTTGAAAGGGTTTTTTTTTTTTAGCTATGTGAAGTTATATGATGAAAAGGCATAATTGTTTATGGAGTTGGATGCAATTTTGTGGGGTTCCCCAGGGGTGGGCATTGTCCCCCTCCTTGTTTAATGTTATGCTCCAACCTCTGGGGCAGGTACTTGAACAACTGAAAATACTATTTTATATATGTGCAGATGATACTACTTTGTTACTTCTGATTTCTAAAGACTGGTCTTCCACTTTGGATAGTTTTACCAGTTGTGTTGGACTTACTGATCATTGAATTACCAATAAATGTTTGAAATTAAATTGGGAGAAAACTACATTTTTATGGTTACGACCTGGATGCTCAAATTTTCCACAAAGGTTTCAGATAGGTGTGGTTTATTTTGCTTTTGAGAAGGCTTCACAAATCTTAGGAGTTGAAGTTGATAGTTTAATGCAAGCCATGTTAAACAGGTAGTTCATATACAATATAGACGTTAAGAGCAATATGCAATTTTTTTGGTTTTGCTGAATTCATGTTGTTGGTTCAAGCATTAGTTTTGAGCAGATTGGATTACTGTAATATTGTATTTCTGGGTTGTTTAAAAATGATAGTAAATATAATTGCTGCAGAATACTGCAGCTCATTTAATATTTTCAGTTTCCAGGTTTCAGTCAGCTGCTCCAATTTTGAAGAAGTTACACCGGCTTCCAGTTAAGGCAAGGGTTCAGTTTAAACTTTGTTCTTTTGTTTATAAGGTACTAAATGGGTTAGCACCTTCTTATCTTGCTAACTGGACAAGTTTGATCATTTGAAGTCTTCTTATAATATGCACAATTTGATGCTGTTGCAATTTCCATCTATTAGCTTATATATAAATCTATATTTAATTTCTCATTGTACTATCAAGCAGAGGCAATATGGAATTCCTTACCTTTGAAAATCTGAATCAATTCTAACCATCTGATGTTTCAAAAAATCATAAAAACTTGGTTATTTGAGAATTTGTTCTGAGTTAATTTACTTATTTTAGTTAGGTACTAATATGTATTTCATGGAAAGTTATGTTCCAGTTTTCCCTTTATGTAATCCTGTTATGATTCTGCTAAGACAGGCAGGGGAATGACTGATTGGCCGGTCAGGGATTGAGCTGACGTCTGAAGCAGCAGACGTCAGAAGCCAGATCTATTTAAGCTTACCTCTCCATACAGCCTTTGCTTACTGTTGATTACTGTCAGCTGAGCCTCTTTCCCTCTCTTTGTCTGTGCTAGTCGCACACTGTGCTTCCATTGGAGTTTTCTTACTCTTCATGTTGCTTATAGCTTCTCTGAGTGCTGGTTATTCCTAGCGTATGCTTGATTGTTTCCCTAGCCTAGCTGTTTTCCTTGAATACCTTACTTCCATGCAGCTGTGGGTGCTCTGTTTGCTCTGTCTCTGTGTGCTGCTGAGTTCTGATAGGAACATTGTTTTTCTCCTTTGTTAGCATTAAACCTTTGACTGCAGTGTAAGCCCTACTTTTTCCGGACTTATGTGTTAAAGCAGCTCTACCCTTTAGCTTGCTTAAACTCTTAGTCTGCTGTGTTTGTCTCCTGTTTCTGGTGAGCTTTGCTCCTTATCTGATTGGTGTATGTAAAGGCAGCTTTCCCTGTTTGCTTGCTTTTCCCCTTGTCTCTAGTGTCTGTTATTTGATTCTGTGGCACAGCCTTGTGTATTCTTGTGAGTGGATTCCCTTAACCCTTGTGTGCTGAGTGGCATAGTCTTGTGTATAATTATAAGTGGATTTCCTGTATCCTTCAGTACTGTGTAGAACAGCCTTGTGTATTCTAATTGGTGGCTTCCCTTTACCTTGAGTGCTGTATGGTACAGCCTAGAGTGTTCCTATGAGTGGCTTCCCTTTCCCCTTGAGTGCGGTGTGGCACAGCCTAGTGTATTTGAGTGCTGTATGGTACTGCCTAGAGTGTTCCTGTGGAGCTTCGCGTTTCTAAAGTCTGTGTCCCATTCTGTCTTTGGCTTTCTCTTTTTTCTCTGTGGGTTCTGCCTCTGCTACCTGTGTTTCTGTGTAGCCTTTGTTTGTCAGTACTTGCCAGCTTTTTGTCTGTCGCCTTTCCCTTGTATCTCTAGCTAGCGCTGTGTGTATTGCATATGATTCAGTCCTTTTTGGGACCCCTCGTTGTTCTTTTCCCTTCCCTAGTGTATGACTCAGTTCCTGTTTGGCTGTGATGCCCATATTCTTGGACTCTGTACGAGTGGGTTCCTGTTCAGCCATGAGGCCCGCCTGAGTGCTCTATTTCCCCTTTCTGCTGATGCTAGTTGAGTGTCCTGAGTGTGCAGGGCTTTGTGTCTATGGTACTGCATAGCGCCTGTTTGGTCTGTCCCAAGCCTCGGTCTAGGCATATATTATATATATATATATATATATATATATATATATATATATATATATATATATATATATATATATATATATCAAACATATAAAAGGTGAGTGTCGTACTCACTCGCAAATGCGCAGTAGAGACTTCCCTCTCTGCCCCGCCCCTCCATCAATATGTGATGAGGGAGGCGGGACAGAGCGGGAAGTCTCTACTGCGCATGCCGCAGACGTACTCACAACCGCTCCGCCCCCCCGAGGTCACTGCTACCGCTCCCCCCACCTGGAGTCACCGCCACTGCCGCCCCTCCACCCGGCCCGAGCACTGTCTTTCTTATTGAACTTACATTGCACCACGCAGACGCAGCAGGCACATCAGCAAAGCTGCCGTCAGGACAGCCTTCCTTCTCTGCCTGTGTCCTGCCCTCACCGCGTTACGTCACACGAGGGCAGGACACAGGCAGAGAAGGAAGCCCGTCCCGACGGCAGCTTTGCTGATGTGCCTGCTGCGTCTGTGTGGTGCGATGTAAGTTCAATAACAGACAGTGCTCGGGCCAGGGGGGTACTGGCAGCGAATGGGGGGGCGGGGCAGCGGCGACCTCGGTGGGGGGGCTCGGAACCCCCGCATTCCAAAACTAGCCCTTTTACACGGGCTCAACGGCTAGTATATATATATATATATATATATATATATATATATATATATATATATATATATATATATATATATATATAGTAAAGACAAGAAACAATTTACCAAACTGGAAAGAGGGTCATATGACTACACCAGTGATGGTGAAGACTGCATAGTGTGATAGGCAGACAACAACTTTGTTATATATGTCAGCAATTTTGACACTGTGCATCCAGTGAAAAAACTCATGAGACACAAAAAGTGTTGAGGAGAAAGCACAGGGGTGACAAACTCTCATTACAGCAAATTATATCTCTTGAATAGAAGGAGTTGATCTCTTGGATCATCTATTTTCAGCATATTGTCCAGGAATCAAGGGGAATAAATGGTCTTGGAACCTTTTTGGTAATGCCATCAACATTACAGTAATTGCTGCAATGTTGATGGCATTGAGAGGAAAGGTCCCAGGAAACTTTCTTTCTGTTCTTTGGTGATTTAAAGGTTTGGGTTTAAAAGAGAAATTATAGGTTTCTCCAAGGACAAGCAGGCTGCTTGTTCTCATGATTGGGTGATGTCCGACGGCAGCCCCAGATCGGAAGATCTTCCTAGCAACAAAGTTTGCTAGCCCTCTCGTGCACATGCGCGAACCGCGCTCCTCAGTCTCTCTTTTTCCGCGGTTCGGAATGGCTGTGTATTGGTTGTTCTCTGCCCCAAAGAGGCCCTCACTGCGTTCTTCGCCGTGTTTTTTGCCGAGTTTGACTTGTTCTTCTTTCTCTCATGTTCTTGTACAAAAAAAAAAGTAGTTTGTGTTTTCCTTTACTTTCTTAGAGTTTCCCCATAAGTTTCCTTTCTTTGGCATGAGTGGCATTTTTCACCGCCCGTACGGGCTTTTTCCTTCTTTTTGGTGCCTTTTTTCCGGCATCATCGCGTTTGACCTCACCGGCGTGATTTTTCCACCCATGTCATCGAAGCCTGCCAGCGGCTTCAAGAAGTGCATGCGGTGCAATCGGACGATCTCGCTCACTGATAGGCATGTTTCATGTCTTCAGTGTCTAGGGGCTGGTCATCGCCCTAACGCCTGTACTTTGTGCCTCCAGCTCAAGAAGAGAGCCCAGGCAGTGAGATTGGCTCAGTGGAACATTCTGTTCGGAGCCTCATCCGGTCCTTCGACATCGACGGAGCCATCGGTACTGAGGTCATCGCAGGTATCGATGCCGGCATCGCAGGGTGCATCGACATCCGGAGTGCAGGTGATGGCTGTCCAGAGATCCCACTCTGGTAGCAGTGAACCATCGAGTGGGTCTCCACCTGCCTCAAGGGCTCCTGTGGTGCAGGCCCCGCGGGACCGACCACCTTCGGACCCAGCCTCGAGGAGACGTCTGGATTCCACGTCTTCCTCTTCAGTATCAGGAGGTACTGCTGACGTGCTTTGAGCGAAGAAGCACCATCATCGGTCACCTTCCCGTCACGGTACCGAGAGCTCCGGGACACTGAGGGATTCGGTACCCGTGAAGCGTCGACACCGGGAGGACCACTCACCCTTCATACAGGAGTTGTCGATGCGCTTTGCTCCGGACAGCCCGGTACCACCTCCACGCCCCAGGCAGGTTCTGACTTCATCGCCGGTATCGGCCCCACTGCCTTGCTCGACAGCCACTCTGAACGAGCGCCTCAGAGCCATACTTCCGGAGATCCTGGAAGGGTTGCTGTGACCACCTGCTCCGGTACCGGCGGTGCCTGCACCGCCAGTACCATTGAGAGATGCAGCAGTTGGCTCCCTGCCTGTGGTGAGGACGGCGACGCTGGTACTGCTTGCGGCATTGGCTTCTGCTGCCATCCAGGTTGACTCCCCGTCGTCGTCGCTGGAGGGAGCTTCGTCACCGGCGGTGAGGGAGTCTTCTTCTCGGCATCGCCATCGGGGACCTAGTTCCTTGGCTTCGAGACGGGCTCAGCTTCGGACTGAAGTTCATGAACTTGTGTCTGATACCGAAGATGAGGCCTCGTGGGAGGCAGAGGAAGACCCCAGATATTTCTCTGGCAAGGAGTCTTGTGGTCTTCCTTCTGATCCCACTCCTTCGCTAGAAAGAAAGCTTTCTCCCCTGGAGAGTCTGTCTTTCTTGTCATTTGTCCGGGAAATGTCTTTGGCCATTCCCTTCCCAGTGGTTACTGAGGATGAGCCCAGGGCTGAGATGTTCGAGGTCCTGGACTATCCTTCACCACCTAAGGAGTCGTCCACTGTTCCCCTTCATAATGTCCTGAAACAGACATTGCTGGCGAACTGGACAAAACCATTAAGTAATCCCACTATTCCCAAAAAGATTGAGTCCCAGTATTGGATCCATGGGGACCCAGAGTTCATGAAGACCCAGTTGCCTCATGACTCTGGAGTTGTGGATCTAGCTCTCAAGAAAGTCAAGAGTACTAGGGATTACGCCTCGGCGCCCCCTGGGGCGGGAGTCTAGGACTCTGGACTCTTTTGGGAGGAAGGCCTACCATTCTGATATGCTCGTGTCCAAGATACAATCCTACCAGCTCTACACGAGCATCCACATGCGGAACAATGTGCAGCAGCTGACGGACTTGGTCGATAAGCTCCCATCAGAGCAGGCCAAGCCTTTTCAGGAGGTGGTCAGGCACCTGAAGACGTGTCGCAAATTCCTGTCCAGGGGTGTTTACGACACTTTTGATGTTATGTCCAGGGCCGCTGCTGAGGGTATAATGATGTGCAGACTCTCATGGCTGTGTGCCTCTGACCTGGAGAATAGGTTCCAGCAGCGGATTGCGGATGCTCCTTGCCGGGGTGATAATATTTTTGGCGAGAAAGTCAAACAGGTAGTAGAGCAGCTCCACCAGCGGAACACCACATTCAACAAAGTTTCCCACTGGACACCTTCAGCATCTACCTCAACAGGTAGATGTTTTTATGGGGGAAGGAGAAATTCTCCCTACGCTTATAATAAGTGTACGTACAATCCACCTGCCCACCAGCCTGCTCAGGCTAAGCCCCAGCGCGCTCGTTCATGCCAACAGCGTGCGCCTCAACAGGCCCCTGCAGCTCCCCAGCAAAAGCAAGGGACGGGCTTTTGACTGGCTCCAGGCGAGCATAGCTGAGATAAAAGTGCCCGTGCTGGACATTTATAAAGGTCCATGGAGGAGTATAGGCGGAAAGAAGTCCAAAAATATGAAGGCTCCTCAGTAGCCCTAATTTTATAGACCAGGAAAAGTAGTTTGTACTGGATACAGTAGGGAACAGGAAGCCAGTGGACATCTCTAAGGAGTGGGGTAATGTGGTCATATTTTTTGTGGCCAGTGATAATTTTAGAAGTATTCTGAATGTGTTGTAGGCATTTAAGTTCATGTTGAGGGAGGCCAACATAAAGGGAATTACAGTCTGTGCTGAAGGAAGCGGAGAGTCTTGTCGCTCAGCCTTGAGATGCGTAGTTAATGAAAATAGTACTCTGTAAAGGGTAGCTACATTCAGTGCAGCCAAAATTTGGTTAGAGTAGAAATGTTGTTTAGAAGTGATAAGTACATTTTTATACAATGCAGCAGTGCTTTTATTGGGCGTTAATGTAACCTGTGACAGAGAATGCCTCTAGCGATACTTGGCTTGTCTTAATTGGTGCCAAAAATTGTGAAGGGATCCAGTGAACCAAGGTTCACTACTCCTGGTAAGAAATTTGTCTGGAAGTGCTGTAATCAGTGCTAGGTGATTGAAGCTATCACGAAGGGCATTATTCTATGTAGAAAGTTCAATATCTAATGGGAGATCAGAAAAACTAACTGAGTCTAACCCTGAAGCATTAAGATGGGAGGAAGCGGTGACTTTGCTTAAGTCCCTAGTGACAGAAAATGACCAGGATAGGGGTGATGAAGCAGTAGAGAAAGCAAGGGAAAATGTAATCAATGAGTGGTCAGTCCAAGAGAGAGGGAATAATTGTGTACAAATCTGTGAATCACTGCAGGATTCTTCAGTCAGTACAACATCTAATGTATAGCCCCCAATATGAGTGGGTCCTCAGACATGTTGCTCGAGGCCAAGCTCTTCAATCAAAGATAGGAAACCCTGAGAAGAGGCTGTCAAAATGATAAATGGGATGGAATCCCTCTTATTTGAGGAAAGACTAAAGAGGTTATGGCTCTTCAGCTTGAAATAGAGATGGCGGGGGGGGGGGGGGTATGATTGAGGTCTATAAAATACTGGAGTGTTGTAAAATGAGTAGAAGTGAATCAATTTGTTATTCTTTTAAAAAGTATAAAAACTAGGGAACACTCAATAAAGTTACATGAAGAAAATATTTTTTCATTCAATGAAAAGCTAAGCTAAGCTTTGGAACTCGCTGCTGCAGAATGTGGTAAACAGCAGCTAGTGTATCTGGGTTTAAAAAATGTTTGGACAAGTTCCTGGAAGAAAGGTTCATAGTATGCTATTGAGATGAACATGGGGAAGTCACTTCCTACCCTAGGATTGGCAGCATGGAATATTGCTACTATTTAGATTTCTGCCAGGTACTTGTGACCACTGGAAACAGGGTACTGGGCTAGATGAACCAGTATGGCTATTCTTATGTTCTTAATATTTTACTTTTATTAATATGTTCCTTTATTTTCTAGTAATTCCTGATTTTATTCATTTGTTTATACTTTATTACTGTAAATAGTTTTATTCTTCCTGCAAACTATCCCAGTTGCAAAAACTTGATGTGCAAGTCAATCTACATGTCCGGATCCCCTTACCGATGTACCAAATGGTAGAATTCCCTCCCAAAATTGATCAGATGGGAACCTAATTATTTGATATTCCAGAAATATCTTAAAGACTCTCTGTTAAAGCAATTTCTCACAGATGATCATAATTAATTTAAACCCTAATTGTTCAACTAGTTGTTATTGCAATTAAGAGTACAAAAAGTGACGTGGGATAGTAAATATTAAGTAGTAGTAAGTAGTAATAACAAACTAAATGAGGATTAAGTGTTACAGTATGTAATATGGGGTGGGGAAGGCCTTTTTTACAGGTGCGCTGAAAAATGATTCTGCACGTGCCCAAAACCCACGCCTACACTACCACAGGCCATTTTTAGCACGCCTTTGTAAAAGGACCCCCTTGTCTTTTCAATGCTTTCTTCTTTGATGCATTCCTGAACAAGCATCAGGTGTGGCCCAGGGATCAGAATTATTTATTTATTTGATGGGATTTATTAACCACTATTATGAAGAGATTCACCCGGCGTGGTGTACAGCAGGTACAGTTTAACATAAAGCTTAAACTTATAAAGGCATAACAATATTAAAATAATCAAATATAAATACAATAAATGAGGTAAACTTGAAACATCAAATTGAAGCCTAATAATAGGACTAACATGAAACAGGATCAAAAATGTACACATTTAACAGCACTGCAGAACAACATATATCAGAAATGATAAATGTCAGTACAATATAAACAATACCATAATAGACAGCATGGAAGAACATTCAAATAACATATATATAATATGATGTCAACATAATAGCAATGAAACACTTAATAAGCATGCATTATAACATTCAAATAACATAATGCTTTCCCTACAATACAGCATATCATGTAGCTGAGGGTCAAATGCAGATATGTGGATGGGGACAAGATGGGTAGTACAGAGTCAATTGAGATAACTAGATGGGTGACTAAACTCAAGGCAAATTCTTTGTATAGTTAAACAAAATATGAGGAACTGGTCTAAGTTACAGTCACCAAGATTCTATATATGGTGACTAGAGATGCACGTGCAAATCAGCTTGTATAGCCAATTTGCAGACACAACTTAATTGATAAATGAGCCAATCAGTATCAACAATTGACTGAAACAACCAATTATTGGTATTAATTGGCCTAAAGTGGGAATTACGCATACATCATATTCTAAAATGATGTGTGTGGACTCCTATAATGTGTAATTTCAAAGGGGTGTATTTAGGTGACATGTCTGGGGTGTTCCTATGAGTTACACACATTTTTTATAGAATACACCAGATCTGTGCCTAATTTAAGCACAGCATTTACTCCTGATTTCAGCAGCCACAACTGCAGGTGCCTTGAATTGGGTGCAGATTAGGCCCTTAGGCAATATTCTATAAAGTATGGATACCCCTTATAGAATAGTTCTTGGCATATAATTTTTTCCATGTGGATTTTTTGGTGTGATTTACTGAATCTAGTCCAGTGTTTGTAACTAGTCCTTGTACAGAATGAGTATATAGGTAGTCATTATCACCCTAATGGTGCTCAAAATTGCACATGCAAATTTGAGCCTGCACCCCAATTTGCACACACAATTTAATTGACAAACCAATTAGCACTGATAATTGGGAGCTAATCGATTATCGGCTGTAATTGGCATTAGTTTAAATTTTATGTGCACATCTTTAGGCACCATGATCTGCATGTAAATTTTGCATACAGATCAGACATAGGACAGGCATGGACATAGGAAGGGCATGGATGAATAAGGGGCATTCCTAGAATTTGCATGCAATTGTGTAGAATAAGGAAGATCCATGTGTAATTTAGGAATTAGAATTTATACTTGGTGGAAATCATTGTGCCCAAATGTGGGTAAAGATCCCAGCACCAAATGCTATTCTATAAATGGTGCCCAATTATGAACATCATTTATAGGATAACACTTAGTGCTAACATTTATTGGTGCCCAAATGTGGGTATAATTTATAAAATGTAATACTATATGTATTAAAGGCTGAGTACCAGAAAACAGAAGAAAATGAGCAAGTTGGTGTCATTAGTTCACAGCGGACCCTGAGGTGTACAGTGTAAGAAATCTGAAAGATAAGCTTTGCATAGTCAAAACAATCTAGCCAGTTAGTAGTTCTCTGTATGTGCATGCCATTATCTCTCATATTTCCTTGTTAGTGTTATCTGCAATCCTTTTATCTTATGGTCTTTGTATCTGGAATTCTTTTGCAACATCTACTTTGTTTCTATGGCTTATTTGTGTGTATTATTTGGTTTGAAATTTAGCACAGGGAATGTTTCTTCCTTAATTCTCTCTCTAACTCCTTCTGTTGTACCTGAGTGTATACTATGGCATTGTTTCTATTCTTTGCTTTGAGTATCCCCCCCCCCCCCCCACCTTTCATGCAAAGGCACATGTTGGTTTTTTTAAATGTATTCCATAAGTAGTGATTGCTAGATTGTTTACCTCTCTCTTTACTGTTTATGTCATCTTTAGCTGTGCATCCTGTATTTTGTTTCTATGCTCATGCAATTATAAAAGTGAAGGCGAGAAACAAAAATTACAAAGTGATACAATAAAACTTGTTTCATTACATTTTTTTTAGCGTCCAAAGATTAACATTTGTTTCCTCAGATCCAAATAAAATGAGCAGATCAGAGCAAAAGATGATACTGGCAAAAAAATACAAGTGAATCATAGAATACATTACAAAGATAATTTGAAGGGAGAGGATGGTTTGATTTTGTTAGAGTGATAAGAAGATGACAGAAAGGCAATAAACTTCTGATAATGAGTTACAAAACCAAAGTCTTTGCTAAGTCCTTTTGTGTCAGTTCTAAAGTGTTTGATCATTTTCACTTCAAATATCTTTTCATTTCTGAATTGTTCTAAATTCACCTCCTAATCAAAAAGTCAATGACGAAGTAGTCTGGTTCATAAATGTGTTCTGAAACCAACAGAGTGAAGGCTACAGAAAGTGTTTAATGTAGAGTTTTTCATAAATCAACATGACTGGGTTTTGATGACATGGAGGGGCATTTTTGACCGGGGACGCCCATCTTTAAGGGCGCACATCTCCGAGGACGGCACCGTGAAGGGGCGGGACCGACCGTATTTTTGAACGAGATAGGCATCCATCTTTCATTTTGAGAACACGGTTGGGGCCGGCCAAATGTCAGAGATGGCCGGGTTTGAGATGGCCGTCCTCGGTTTTCGGCGATAATGGAAACCAAAGCTGCCCATCGCAAACCCGGCTAAATCCAAGGCATTTGGTCGTGGGAGGAGTCAGCATTTGTAGTGCACTGGTCCCCCTGACATGTCAGGATACCAACCGGGCACCATAGGGGGGCACTTCAAAAATTAAAAAAAAAATTAAAATAACTCCCAGGTGCATAGCTCCCTTATCTTGGGTGCTGAGCCCCCCCCCAAATCCCCCCAAAACCCACTCCCCACAACTCTATACCATTACCATAGCCCTTATGGGTGAATGGGGGCACCTACATGTGGGTACAGTGGGGTTGGGGGGGTTGGAGGGCTCCCATTTACCACCACAAGTGTAACAGGTAGGGGGAGGGATGGGCCTGGGTCCACCTGCCTGAAGTGCACTGCATCCACTAAAAACTGCTCCAGGGACTTGCATACTGCTGTCAGGGAGCTGGGTATGACATTTGAGACTGGCATAGAGACTTGCAAAAAAAGTTTTAAAAGTTGTTGTTTTTTAGGGTGGGAAGGGGTTAGTGACCACTGGGGGAGTCAGGGAAGGTCATCCCCGGTTCCTTCCGGTGGTCATCTGGTCAGTTCAGGCACTTTTTTGGGACTTGGACCTGAAAAAAAAGGGACCGAATAAAATGGACCAAATTCTCACCATGGACACCCTTCTTTATTCCATTATCAGCCGAGGGTGCCCATCTCTTAAGCACGCCCCGGCACACTCCTGTCCCGCCTTCGCTATCCTTCCGACACGCCCCCTTGAAGTTTGGCTGGCTCCGCAATGGACTGCAGTTGAGGCTGGCCAAAATTGGCTTTCGATTATGCCAATTTCGCCGGCCTTGAGAGATGGCCGGCCATCTCCTGATTTGTGATGGAAGATGGCCGGCCTTCTTTTTCGAAAATAAGCTGGAGAGCCTGCATCAGAAGTCTAAGGGCCCCTTTTGCAAAGGTGCTCTAGTGTTTTTAGCACACGCTAAAAATAAGCATGTGCTAAATGCTAGAGAAGCCCTTATATTCTTATGATAAATCTACTATAAGGATTTTGTAAGCATTCAAACAATATTTCAATCGGCGGGGGTTGTATTATGTCATATATTGATTAACGAATTACCCAGCGCCAGTCATTCAACCTAAACTAAATGGTATCTTCCATATTGAGCCTGCAAATAGGTAGGAAAATGTGGGATACAAATGCAATAAATAAATAAATAAATATTATCTGAATTACCCATATCACATTGTTAAATTCAAATGGAATCATTCTTATGGGCATCCCTAGCATTTAGCACACACTAATGATTACTGCACAATAAAAATACTAGCACGCCTTTGTGAAAAAAACCCTACGTTTGTACACAAAGGACCAAATTCTATAAATGGTACCTTAAAAATTAGCACACAAAAAACATGCAGATAGCGCAAGTCTATAAATTACACCCAAAGTGTGCATTCTTACAACTAAAATTTAAGCACACCCATTTAGGCCAAAAACCAGGCCTAAATACCTGCGCCTAAGTTAGGCACAGATTGGGTGTCCACAACACGCCCTTTCCATGCCCCCTTTTTGGCTGCACGCATTAGAATTTACACACACTGTGTTGTAGAAGTCACCTAGAAGGTTGTGTGCATAAATTCTAATTAATCAATTAGTGCTGCTAAATGGCTAAGTACCAATTATCAGTGCTGATTGGCATGTTAATTAAGTTGTACATGCGGTTTGGCCATGTGGCCAAATTAGAGCGCACAAATTAAGATGCCTTATATAGTAACATAGTAGATGACGGCAGAAAAAGACCTGCACGGTCCACCCAGTCTGCCCAACAAGATAAGCTCACGTGTCATTTTTTGTGTATACCTTACCTTGATTTGTACCTGTCTTTTTCAGGGCACAGACCGTATAAGTCTGCCCAGCACTATCCCCACCTCCCAACCACCTGCACCGCCTCCCACCACTGGCTCTGGCACAGACCGTATAAGTCTGCCCAGCACTATCCCCACCTCCCACCACCGGCTAAGCTTCTGGGGATCCCTTCTTTCTGATGAGGATTCCTTTATGTTTATCCCATGCATGTTTGAATTCCGTTACGATTTTCCTCTCCACCACCTCCCGCGGGAGGGCATTCCAAGCATCCACCACTCTCTCCGTGAAAAAATACTTTCTGACATTTTTCTTGAGTCTGCCCCCTTCAATCTCATTTCATGTCCTCTCGTTCTACCGCCTTCCCCTCTCCGGAAAAGGTTTGTTTGCAGATTAATACCTTTCAAATATCTGAACGTCTGTATCATATCACCCCTGTTTCTCCTTTCCTCCAGGGTAGCTTTTCTTTGCACCCCTTCCATTTTTTTCACATCCTTCACAAGATACGGCCTCCAAAACTGAACACAATACTCCAGGTGGGGCCTCACCAACGTCTTATACAGGGGTATTAAAACCTCTTTTCTTCTGCTGGTCACACCTCTCTCTATACAGCCTAGCAATCTTCTAGCAACGGCCACTGCCTTGTCACACTGTTCATCGCCTTCAGGTCCTCAGATACTATCACCCCAAGAACCCTCTCCCCATCCATACCTATCAGACTCTCACCGCCTAACACATACATCTCCCGTGGATTTCTACTCCCTAAGTGCATCACTTTGCATTTCTTTGCATTGAATTTTAATTGCCAAATGTTAGACCATTCTTCTAGCTTCCGCAGATCTTTTTTCATGCTTTCCACTCCCTCCGAGGTATCCACTCTATTGCAAATCTTAGTGTCATCCGGGGGGGAACTGTGCTGCAACTAGATAATAAAACTATAACAAGTTGTTAAAGTGTATCTAAGTATAATGCCAATGCCACAATGGGTTGGTTCCACTGGTTCGTTCCAAAGATCTCAGACATTGGTAGAGAGTGGGTGTTTGTGTGCTAATCAGTTAATGCAGCTACATTATCACATGCTAACTGTTAAGAACAGAAATATCACATGAGCCTTTACCGCCTACAAAATGGGTGTCATGTGGGGAATAGGAACCCGAATTATAGCTACATAATGCAAGGTTCCACATTAGGACTGACCGACCAGGAAAGGGATGATATGTTGGAACCCTCTGCTCAGTGTGTGGCAGCGGCTAAGAAAGCAAATAGAATGCTAGGTATTATTAGGAAAGGAATAGAAAACAGAAGTGAGAATGTTATATTGCCTTTGTATCGCTCCATGGTGAGACCACAGCTTGAATATTGTATTCAATTCTGCTCACCGCATCTCAAAAAGATATAGTGGAATTAGGAAAGGTACAGAGAAGGGCAACAAAAATGATAGAGGATGGGATATCTTCCCTATGAGGAAAGGCTAAAGTGTCTATGGCTTTTCAGCTTGGAGAAAAGACAGCTGAGGGGAGATATAATAGAGATCTATAAAATAATGAGTGGAATAGAATGGGTAGACATGAATTGCTTGTTTACTAGGGGGCAAGCAATGAAACTGCAAAGTAGTAAATTTAAAATGAATCAGAGAACATTTTTCTTCACTCAATGTGTAATTAATCTCTGGAATTCGTTGCAAGAGAATGTAGTTAAAACAGTTAGCTTAGCGGGGTTTCAAAAAAGTTTGGATGGCTTCCTAAAGGAAAAGTCCATAGACCATTATTAAAATGGACTTTGGGAAAATCCACTGCTTATTTCTAGGCTAAACAGCATAAAATGAATTGTACTTTTTTGGGATCTTGACAGGTACTTGTGACCTGGATTGTCCACTGTTGGAAACAGGATTCTGGCTTTGATGGACCTTCAGTCTGTCCCAGTATGGCAATACTTATGTACTTTTGTTTAATGGTCATGCACTAATGGTAACATTAATCATGGAACAGTCAATCAGTAAGCCAAAATGGATGAGATTCCTCCCACACTTGATAACACATACAGTGGTGGAAATAAGTATTTGATCCCTTGCTGATTTTGTAAGTTTGCCCACTGACAAAGACATGAGCAGCCCATAATTGAAGGGTAGGTTATTGGTAACAGTGAGAGATAGCACATCACAAATTAAATCCGGAAAATCACATTGTGGAAAGTATATGAATTTATTTGCATTCTGCAGAGGGAAATAAGTATTTGATCCCCCACCAACCAGTAAGAGATCTGGCCCCTACAGACCAGGTAGATGCTCCAAATCAACTCGTTACCTGCATGACAGACAGCTGTCGGCAATGGTCACCTGTATGAAAGACACCTGTCCACAGACTCAGTGAATCAGTCAGACTCTAACCTCTACAAAATGGCCAAGAGCAAGGAGCTGTCTAAGGATGTCAGGGACAAGATCATACACCTGCACAAGGCTGGAATGGGCTACAAAACCATCAGTAAGACGCTGGGCGAGAAGGAGACAACTGTTGGTGCCATAGTAAGAAAATGGAAGAAGTACAAAATGACTGTCAATCGACAAAGATCTGGGGCTCCACGCAAAATCTCACCTCGTGGGGTATCCTTGATCATGAGGAAGGTTAGAAATCAGCCTACAACTACAAGGGGGGAACTTGTCAATGATCTCAAGGCAGCTGGGACCACTGTCACCACGAAAACCATTGGTAACACATTACGACATAACGGATTGCAATCCTGCAGTGCCCGCAAGGTCCCCCTGCTCCGGAAGGCACATGTGACGGCCCGTCTGAAGTTTGCCAGTGAACACCTGGATGATGCCGAGAGTGATTGGGAGAAGGTGCTGTGGTCAGATGAGACAAAAATTGAGCTCTTTGGCATGAACTCAACTCGCCATGTTTGGAGGAAGAGAAATGCTGCCTATGACCCAAAGAACACCGTCCCCACTGTCAAGCATGGAGGTGGAAATGTTATGTTTTGGGGGTGTTTCTCTGCTAAGGGCACAGGACTACTTCACCGCATCAATGGGAGAATGGATGGGGCCATGTACCGTACAATTCTGAGTGACAACCTCCTTCCCTCCGCCAGGGCCTTAAAAATGGGTCGTGGCTGGGTCTTCCAGCACGACAATGACCCAAAACATACAGCCAAGGCAACAAAGGAGTGGCTCAGGAAGAAGCACATTAGGGTCATGGAGTGGCCTAGCCAGTCACCAGACCTTAATCCCATTGAAAACTTATGGAGGGAGCTGAAGCTGCGAGTTGCCAAGCGACAGCCCAGAACTCTTAATGATTTAGAGATGATCTGCAAAGAGGAGTGGACCAAAATTCCTCCTGACATGTGTGCAAACCTCATCATCAACTACAGAAGACGTCTGACCGCTGTGCTTGCCAACAAGGGTTTTGCCACCAAGTATTAGGTCTTGTTTGCCAGAGGGATTAAATACTTATTTCCCTCTGCAGAATGCAAATAAATTCATATACTTTCCACAATGTGATTTTCCGGATTTAATTTGTGATGTGCTATCTCTCACTGTTACCAATAACCTACCCTTCAATTATGGGCTGCTCATGTCTTTGTCAGTGGGCAAACTTACAAAATCAGCAAGGGATCAAATACTTATTTCCACCACTGTATAATTGATGAATTCTCAAGGATAAAATTTATTAAAAAGCAAAAAGGACCCTTGTGAACTCAACAATTGTACATGCTATCAAATGTTGGAAGACTCATCAATTTTGCCTTACCGATTGACTGTTCCTATGGATCTCATAGGTTTTCTCTGTTTCTCTACTTCTTTGGTTCTTTCTTTTGTAACATTAACTCATGGCCATTAATTCAGACAATAAAAAAGGCCATTTTTACAGCTGAGGTAAAAATGGCTTTAGCACATCAGAAAAATCAGCACAAGGACATGTTAAAACCATTTTTTTGCTGCAGCATAGTAAAAGGACCCTTTAGTGGTAGATTTACTAAAGTGCACTTCTATATTAGAATGCAGTAACATGCCTTATTTAACTGAGGGATGAATGTGTGGTTGACATATGACATATAAATTATTAGTTTTTGACATTTAGGGCCATATTCTATATTTGGTGCTGAAAAAATCATCATGGATGGAAAACACCATCCACACAACAAAATGTAAGTGTAGCCATTTACACCAATGAAATGCCTAACGTCAGGCATGGAATGGGTTATTCTATAACACTACACGCAAATTTTAGGAATGCCCATAGCCCGCCCATGATCCTCCCATGACCACTCCCACTTTTCAGATCTAAGTGGTAGAATTTATGCAGCCTATTTTATAGAATACACTTAGTGAGTAGTGTACATGAATTCTAATTTGTGCCAATTCATGCTGATAATTGCTTAACATCCAACTATCGGCACTGATTGGCTTGCTAACCAGTTGAGCTGCGCATGCAAACCATAATATGCCCAGATTTACACACCCAATTTATAATATTTGCAGATTAAATCTAAAAATAAGGATATCAAACTAGGAAATGTTTATGGTGAACAGTGAAATATGATGATTTTTCTGAATATAATTTAGTACAGCTTATCTCACAGTGTTATCTCATAGAATGCGTCATTCTTATTCTGTGAATTCTGATTTATTGTTTGTTATTGTTCACCACTGAAGACTGTCAGAATGCCTAAGGCAAACTCTTTTTTTTAATGTTTAATGCAGCAGGAAGGATTAGGTCACTGCTGACAAGTAAAGTTCCTTGGCTGTTGTGCAATAAATATATTTACATCCTCAGGCAGAATCACTTAAACAACTATTAGAAATGTAAGGCTAGGAAAAGCTGAAAAGTTAGGAGTAAATTGAAGTTGCAATGATTTAAGGGGCCTATTCATGAGCATGTGATAAGCCTAAGGAAAACACATTAACAGCCTAATTCTATATATGGAGCTCAAAATTGTATGCAGAAATCTGGGCATACACTCCATTTCCGTGTGCAATTTAATTGAATAACAAACCAAATAATCAACTATCAGCACTAATTGGCATCAATTAAAATGTATGCACACATTTTTATGTGCTGGGATCCGCACACAAATTTTTCATGTTTGATACAAAAAGGAGGCATAGCTATGAGTGTTCCTGGAATTTACACATAGTTTTATAGAATAAAGGAGATTTGCGCATAATTTAGGCAGGATAATTTGCACCAGGTTTTACCTGGTGTAAATCCTTGTGCCTAAAATTGGGTGCAGATCTCAGCACCAAACACTATTCTATCAATGTCATCCAACTCAGCGTGGTATTTATAGAATAGTACTTAGCGTGAAATTGTATTGGTCCCATACATAGAATTTTGCCCATAATGTATCAGAGAGCGTTTAGACTAATGTTGACATGATAGGTTTATTGTGACCGATAATGCAATCACATTAGGCTCACCAGAGACTGTGAAGACCTCAGCTTGCACATCAGTAGCCACAGTGAATCATCCCTTAAAGGAGAACAAAATGTGTATCATATAGATATTTCAAGGCAAGTTGAATTTCACCTAGCCTTCACAAGACACAGGTTCAGTACACACCAACCTTTGATGCAATGTACAAGTTCACTTCACTCATCCTGTACGAGTCCATAACTCCATCAAATTGACATAGAACATGTAGTATAAATACATATAACTGATAAATCACTTTATGTAGTCAAAATATTCACTCAATTTGGGGGAAATTCAATATAAACTACAATAATCCTAGTGTACATAAAGTATCTAGCAATCACATGCTATAGTACATCAAGTAGAATTGCATGAGCACTAGGCAAGGAATCAACAGATACACTTCATTGGACCATCTGGAATCTGAAGCATGAACAAATGGGATTCAAGACGGACTAGAATCTGAAGACCTGTACAAGGAACAGGTTAAAACGAATAGCACAGATAAAGACCCAGCACTGGACGAGTCCCAATTCAAGCTAAATAAATGGACCTGCTTTCTGGACTTGGCCCAGCAGGAACAGTCAGACAGAGCAAACCCAACACAGGCAGACAAGGCATGAAATTTCACCTGTACCAGCTGCCTCTGCTATTTCTATCTCCATTCATTCTAGGCTCGGTCTCTTTTCCAAAACTGGTAACTCCACCTCCATGTCCAGCTGATCATCTTTTCATTGTTGCACCTGCATATCTAACTGCTGCTGTGTGGGAAACCCACCCTGACTACTTTCAGAACTTCTACCCATAATTCTCTAGGGGCAGTGGTGTGCTGGTAAATTTTTAACAACAGGCTCTCTCCCCGGTCAACCTCGGCGCCCCCCCCCCCCCCCGTCCACCTCAGCACCCCCCATCCACCTCTGCGCCCCCCCATCCACCACTGCATCCCCCATCCACCTCTGCGCCCCCCCCACCCACCTCTGCACCCCCCAAAATTGCAGAGCTGGCTATAGCCGGGGGCGGGGGGGCAATGCATTACTCTCTCCAGGAAAAAAAATTAAATGATCCCAGGTTCCAAACTAATTCATGTTTAATATGGGATAAAATGCCATAAATAAGTAAATAAATATAAACTTTTAATGTTCAGCACCTGATTCTCAAAGTGGACATATTCCAAACACTATAATAAAAATAAAAGTATTTTTTTCTACCTTTGTTGTCTGGTGACTTAGTTTCTCTGATCATGCTGGCTCAGTATCTGATTCTGCTGCTCTCTATCTGTTCCCTTGACTCCGTTTCCAGGGCTTCCTTTCCATTTATTTCTTTTCTTTCCTCCTTTCTTCTTCATTTCTGGTCCTCCGCAGACTTGACTGTACAGTGGATCTAGCTTCTGCCTATTTTCTCCATCCATGTGCAGTTTCTCTCCTCACTTCCTTTTCCTTCATCTAATCTCCTCTTTCTCTATCTTCCCTCCATGTCCAGCATTTCTTCTCTCCCCTGCCCCTCTATCCATTCATGTCCAGCAATTCTCTTCTCTCCCCTGCCCCCCTCTACCCATCCATGCCCAGCAATTCTCTTCCCTGCCCCCCACCCATCCATACCCAGTGATTCTCCTCCCTCCCTTGCCCTCCCGCTCCCATCCATGTCCAGCGATTCTCTGTCGCCCCCACCCTCCCCTCCCGCTCCCATCCGTCTTTTTGTATTACCTCCGTCGAAGCACCGCATTATTTAAAACCCTGCTGCCCATCTCCAGCCTTCCCCTGCTTGCTTCGTGATGATGTTCGTTCCCTCGTCCCGCCGCGGAAAAAGGAAATGACGTCAGAATGACGTCAGAAGGAGGGACTAAGGGCACAAACTCATCAGATGCAAGCAGGGGAAGGCTGGAGATGGGCAGCAGGGCTTTAAATAACATGGCGCTTTGACGGAGGTAATACAAAAAGACGGATGGGAGCGGGAGGGGAGGGTGGGGGCGAAGGACATCGTTGGACATGTTTGAGAGTGGGAAGGGAGGTAAGCATGGCCTGTGATGGCGCCCTCCTGCCATGCTTACCTCGTGTAATGGAGCCGGCTCACCCCCAAGAACAACTGGCTCGCAAGAGCTGTCAAAATTTAACAAGCGACTCTTGCGAGCCGGAACGAGCCGGCTCCAGCACACCACTGCCTAGGGGGTTCCACTCCTACATCTGGGATAGATGGGAAATGAAACAAACTTCTTTTCCTAAACTTACCTCACTCCCCAGCCTGTGATGATGTGTCCTAGCTTCCCAGGCCATGGATGCCCTCCAGAGGTAGAAGCTTGTGCATCATGTGCTCCATTGGGTTGAGGTACACAGTGTCTGCACCCAGCGAGTTGGTTCCAGCCTTGCACCTCACAAACCTGTTCAGCTGCCTCCATTTTCTTTTGTTGTCCTCTATAGATCTATATACGTGGATGACCGCATTAAGCTTATCACATATAGAGGGGCATAATTGAACGGGGCGCCCAGGTTTTCCTGAGGACGTCCTCGCAGGACATCCCTGGGAAAGGGTGGGGGAAACCTGTATTGTCGAAACAAGATGGGCGTCCATCTTTTGTTTTGATAATACGGTCGGGGATGCCCAAATCTCACCACTTAGGTCGACCTTAGAGATTGTCATCCTTAGAGATGGTTGTCCCCGGTTTTTGGTGATAATGGAAACCGAAGATGCCCATCTCAGAAACGACCATATCCAAGCCATTTGGTCATGGGAGGAGCCAGCATTCGTAATGCACTGGTCCCCTCATATGCCAGGACACCAAATGGGCACCCTAGGGGGCACTACAGTGGACTTCAGAAAAAGCTCCCAGGTGCATAGCTCCCTTACCTTGTGTGCTGAGCCCCCCACCCCCCCAACAAAACCCACTCCCCACAACTGTACACCACTACCATAGCCCTTAGGGATGAAGGGGGCACCTAGATGTGGGTACAGTGGGTATCTGGAGGGTTTTGGAGGGCTCGCTGTTTCCTCCACAAGTGTAACAGGTAGGGGGGATGGGCCTGGGTCCGCCTGCCTGAAGTGCACTGGAGTACCCACTAAAACTGCTCCAGGGACCTCCATACTGCTGTGATGGAGCTGGGTATGATATTTGAGGCTGGCATAGAGGCTGGAAAATATTTAAAAAAAAAACAATTAGGGTGGGAGGGGGTTAGTGACCACTGGGGGAGTAAGGGGAGGTCATTCCCAATTCTCTCCAGTGGTCATCTGGTCATTTAGGGCACAGTTTTGTGGCTTGGCCGTAAAAAAAAAAGGACCAAGTAGTCGCCCAAGTGTTCATCAGGGACGCCCTTCTTTTTTCCATTATCTGCCGAGGATGCCCATGTGTTAAGCATGCCCCAGTCCTGCCTTCGCTATGCTTCCAACATGCCCCTGTGAACTTTGATCGTCCCCGCAATGGAAAGCAGTTGAGGACGCCCAAAATCAGCTTTTGATTATGCCGATTTGGGCAATCCTGTGAGAAGGATGCCCATCTTCCGATTTGTGTCGAACGATGGGCACCCTTCTCTTTCAAAAATAAGCCTGATGGTGATCCATTCTTTTTCACTGGTATATGCAAATATAGTTTGGTGACTGGAAGAAAAGAGATTGGCATAGAGAATGAGCTCAATCACACCATCACTGAAATTGGACTTCTTGCTTGGAGCCTTCTTTTTGGGTTCCATGACAATAATGGGATATGGAGGGTTGAAAATCCTGATTTGCACTTTTTTTATAGGCCACTGGAGGGATTTTAGCTGTGACCACGTACACATTTGGCAGATGGACTTTTATTATTATTATTATGGTCCATGCAGGAAAACCTTTTTTTATGGCCCACTCATGCAAATGTTTTAGAAAGATTGATGTTTGACTCCTGCGACTTAGATACCATTTTTGACTCGACTTTGCCTTAATGATCCTAAAAGAGAGGTGGCTTTGCATCTGCCCGGAATCTTCCACACCTGGAAAACTGTCTCATTAGCTTTTTGTTCTATTTCTGCAGCCTCAGGCAGCTGAAACCTAGAAGCAATGAGTCAGCTGGAGTCCCCTTTTGCCACTGTCTACAGGTGAGCAGAGAGTTCTGATCCTACCCTTCCCCTTTTGGTATGGAGCTGACCTGAGACCTGGTCTGCCTTATATATTTGCTAATAAAGGACACCTTGCTTTTTGCAGCATGGGATAGGACACACACGCTGCTCAACAGGAACACAAGGGATAGCAGTGGACTGTGATACAAACTGTTTTCATGCTGTTTACCTATTTATTGGTTTAAAACTGAAGTTATGGAACTGTGGGGATATGTGCAGCTGTGAATGTCATGGACACACCCATTTGTGGCTGTCTGCCTCACCGGCAGGAGGGGTGAAGGTAAAATGCCCTGGGGATGGGTCTGTGCACTATGTTCTCCACAGACCTGAGGTTCACGGGGTCCACATCTGGTGGCTTTTCTCACATCCTTCTTCAGCTCCTATTGATTAGTGGCAGTCTTCCACATCACCATTTGTATGGTAAACTTCATTCAGCTTTGCCCTAGGGTTGAGGGGGGACCATTTTATATATTGATTGCCATTTCCTAAAAAAGTGAACTCACTCCCATAATAATCTGAATTCCTGTATCTTCTAAATATATCCATGTCCTTATGTTCAGTATACCCTGAGGTGAGGCCCCTCACTGTCTGCAAGGCCATCTGCATTTGCTATGGGGAAGGGAGCTTCTCCAGTAACAATTCCTGCTCTGCATCCCCTGAAGGTGGTTCCTGACCTATGCCTACATTACTCCCCAGCCCTCTGACCTGCTGAACACAGATTAAAGGCTCCGCCTTCTTGGTTCCGGATTGGCTGTCCTGTGCTCAGACTCCTCCTGCTCGGGTCCGGGGCCCTATCAGGAGCCTTTCTTGCCAGCTGATTCCTCTCTGCTCCTGAGTACCGGACTGTATCTGGGAGGTTTTTCAGCAGTCCCTTGCTTCGGCTTCTTGTTGGTAAGACTGCCCTCGGTGTCGCTCCTACTTGTTGCCTGCTCAAAACTTTGCCTGGACCTGACTACTCTATTGTTTGCTGCCTGCTTTAGACTTTGCCTGGACCTGACTACTCTATTGTTTGCTGCCTGCCTTAGACCTTGCCTGGAACTGACTATTGTTATTGTTTGCTGCCTGCCAAAGACTTTGCCTGGACCTGACTACTCCATTGTTTGCTGCCTGCCTTTAGACTTTGCCTGAACCTGACTACTCTATTGTTTGCTGCCTGCCTTAAAACTGTGCCTTAGACTTTGCCTGGACCTGACTACTGTTATTGTTTGCTGCCTGCCTTAGACCTTGTCTGGAACTGACTACTGTTATTGTTTGCTGCCTGCCTAAAGACTGTGCCTGGATCTGACTACTCTATTGTCTGTTGCCTGCCTTAGACCCTGCCTGGTACTGACTACTGTTATTGCTTGCTGCCAGCCTAAATACTTTGCCCGGACCTGACGTCTGCTTCTGCCAGCTGCCTGCCTAGAAACTTTTGCCTAGATCTGACCTCTACTATTGTGTGCTGCCTGCCTAGAGACCTTGCCTGGATCTGATTACTGCTTTTGCTGTCTGTCCTGAGATCTCATCTAGACCTGTTTTCTGCTTACTGCTGCCTGCAGGTAAGGCTCAGATCTTGTTCGGCTGCCAAGCTTTGCTTGGCCTACAAACTCACAATCCTCTATAATCCTGACAAAAGCAGTGAGTATTTATGTACCTGTCAAAGCAAGGAAAATATAATGCACACATTACCCTAGTCCTGAACTGATTATGACTCCTAACTCCTAGACACTATAAGAAAATAAGCTGTTACGACCTAACTTGGTGATTCAGAGCTCTCCACCTTCACGAACACTGGAGGTAGAAAAAGTTGGGGAGCTATAGAGTCTCTCAGGAGAATACAGGAGTCACAGCAAGGATGGTCAGACAGCAGGCAGAAACAGATAGCAGGTCATCAGGCACTTTCACTCTTCAGGCAGGTTGAATTTAATGAGCTTCAGTTGTCTTCATGATGCAGCCGGCTCGGATCTGGGCTGTCAACTACTTCACTGTTGGCAGCTCTCAAATGAACTGCTCCAGATAACACCCAGATAACTTCATGGGTTTATTTTGTCCCTCCCCCCCCCCCCCCCCAAGAGGCTTCTTATACCTTCTGTTGGGTAAAGCAAGCCTCACAGTCTAGAACAACAGGTTTGTGGTTTTCCAATATTGTCACTTGGAGGACCAAACTACAGGGCTACAGGCGCCGGGAGCAGATTTGTTCTAACCATGAGGTTCCAGTTTCTGTAAACAAGGTTGTTGCTGAAATTATTTTTGCCTTCTTATAGCCTTGGCCAATGTGCTTTTCACTGCACACAAGCTTGAGGCCGATTCAGGCAATAGAACCAAGTATGCGAGCTGAAGTTGGCCTGAGTCTGTATCTTTTAAAGCAATGTTCCTAGAACTGGATAGTGCCTGCTGCATGGCATTTTTTACTCCCATATCACTGAGATATTCTTTCACATGCTGAGGAATATGTGCATATTCTGCATGTTGAGGGAATGTCCTGTCATTGACATGGATGTTTTGTTTTGTTTTTTTTTACATGGGGACCAGTACCACCATTGCACATTTTGCATAGTATATTTTCGATATACTATGAAAAATGTTCGATTGGCAGAACCATTTGAAAATCAGGTGCTAAGTCTGGTGGGGCTGGCTTATGTAGGTACCAACCGATATTCAGCCAGGGCCCACATAAAAAAACAATGTAGCATTCTCTCTAATCCCCTATAGCAAGGCTGCTACAAGAAGTCATGGCAGCTATTTTCTGGAAACTGCCACTAGGGACAGTGACTGGGGGGGGGGGGGCGTTCACTCCTACCCCTATTATACCACTAGACCATCAGGAAGGTCAGGTATGTCTAGGTGGGGTCTTATCCTGACTGGGAGGGGGTGGAGGGTTGAGTTGGGAGGGGGTGTTTACCTGTTGGAGGGCTGTGATAGACTATGCATGATATTGATGGAGTTGGGAGGGGGCCTATGGATCTCATTGGTGGGTGGGATAGGGGATTAGAGGTAAATGCAACCTTTTATTTTTTTTATCTGGGTACCAGCTGCAGCTGATATTCAGTGACAGGGCCCACATTGCTAAGTGGATTAATTTCAGACAGCATAACCCCTGGCTCATCCCCAATACTACCCCCTTTACTGCCTGTGACCTGCCCACTTTTTTGTTGGGTGGTCTGTGGTGATATTCAGTGTCACTGTCTGGTTAAGTGCTGCTGAATATTACCACTTAGGTGGCGACTGAATATCATCACTTCAAGAGGCTCCCACATACTTAAATCGCTTTGAGTATTGGCCAGTGTATAGTACGGTGGTTAATTTCCTTCTAAATAAGGGTTCTTTCAAAGTACAAGAATTGTTGTTTATCTGAAATTTTTTGTATCATGGAGCTAATTATCTGCATCACTTAGGAGTCATTAGTGCAGAAAAACAGAAATAATGAGTGGAGTGTAGAAAGAAAGTCAGGAGAGGGGCAAGCAAGTATTATGGGGAGTGTGACTTTTTAAAAAAAGTTTGCTTAGTAAAAGGGCCACTTAATACTCGGGGGAGGGGAGGGGGAAGGTATTGGGATTTATCCGTTAAAACTGAAAATCAGAAGACCTGATTATATTGGATAGTTTTTTTTCTAAATTATCCCATGAACAAAACTATGGCTCTTTCTCTACTCCCTTAGCAGAATTCCCAGTCCCAGAAGACATGATTCAAACATCCAACCAGGACTTGTGGGCCATTAGACAGGTCCTCTGGACATTTTAGTCTTTAGAGCACTGATATGAATTATCATTTCTTCATAATTTCTCATTCCTTCTCTTGTGGTAGAAAGCAAAAGAGTAATAATTCAATAGAATATATGAAATAGTAACAACTTTACCGTCTCTTGCAGTTGCAAACATCTTGCAATTGAAAATCAGAAGAAGCAGTGCATGTTTGTATTGATTATTAAACTCCTTAAAAGCCTAGTACTGCACACAAATTAGAGATTCCATGGCAACCTACCTCACCTACAGAAAAATAGATATTTTTCATTTTTGATTGGAAACAATTATAATAGTAATATCAATCATGAATGTTCTATTAATCAATAGCATTCTGGGCTTTGTACTTTATCCTGAAACTAAGAAACTGTCCTCTATTATTCTAAAATAGAGCATAGAATACCTTTAATAAACTAGATATAAATTAATGCACTTCTTACAGTAAAATGAAATACATTTAGCTCCATTAGCTTGCACTAATACATTTTTGATAAACTGATTCTTATGTTTTGCAAAATTTGCTGCAAATTTTAGTATTGAATTATATCACTGGGGAAAAAAATCTGTTCATTAATATTTTAGCTGACATCTTCAGATTAACCAAGCTGTAAAAATTCTTCTAAACCAATTAATCTTGGTTTCTTTTTCTACTGTTTATTGAACTATATTTTAAGTTTGTTTAGGTCATAACTACTTAATCAAAGTGAATGAATGCATATTAAATCCATGCAACCTATATAGCACCTTCTACTGTACTGATATGATAAATAGCTCAAATACATTTGCAAAATGGTTATATGGGATAGCAATATAAAGTTTCTATAGTTTATTGTATAGATGGATTATATCACAGTGGATCAGAATGTGAAGATCTCCTCCATGCAGGGGCATAGCCAGACATCGGCAGGAGGGGAATCCAGAACCTAATGTGGGGGGCACATTTTAGCATGCCTTCCCTCCCACCACTTTTGACCCCCATCCCGCACTGCCGCTGACCCTCCCCACCACTTACGACCCCCTACAGCCGACCCTCCCCCGTCACCGCTGCTGACAGGTACCCTTGCTGATGGGATCCACACCCCCCGCCAGCCGAAGTCTTCTTCAGCGCCGGTCTCTGGCGCGTTTGCTGATCTGTTTCTGTGAGTCCTGACTCCTGATGTCCTGCATGCATGTCCTGCACATTATGCATGCAGTACGTCAGGAGTCAGGACTCGTAGAAACAGATCAGCGAACACGCTGGACACCAGCGCTGAAGAAGACTTTGGCTGGCTGGGGTTGGAGACCCCTGCCAGCAAAGGTAGCTGGCGGCACCGGGAGGGGAGGTTGAAAGTGGCGGGGAGGGTTGGCGGTGGGGGGAAGGTCGAAAGTAGAGGGGGCCAGGGCTAAATCTGTGGGGGCCCACATAGCTACGCCTCTGCCTCCATGAAGTCCCACTATCAGCCTGGTAAGGATTTTATTCTTGCTATTCTTTATCAAGTATGTTGGTATGTCAAAAGAAATGCCAATATGGCTGATAGAAAAGATGCCGGAAGCAAGTAATTAAGTAAGCCAGTAAGACTAATTTATCAGGAGGAAAAAGCCTCAAGAAGCATCTTTTCCACTAACAAGGCGGATAAAGGGCTAGCGCTTCTTGATCATAGGCAAAAAAACCTCTGGTGTAAATTGCTTGCCTTCTTATCATATTAATCATAGGGAGCTTCAATGAAGAGACATGATGAACTTTCTCTAAATCTTCCTCTATTTTAATTTTAAAGAGGGGTACTTAGCTCTAGGAACGTGACTCTCTTCGAGGCTCCTCTGTGTTCCTGACCGTGGTCAACGTTGACCTCCGTTTCGCCACTGCTGCATCAGAACCACTGGTCAATTACTCTGCCGAAAAAGAAACACGATCTGTAAAGGGCTATACACTCCAAACTCCAGGGACAACAAGCACTGAAGACGGCTTACACTTCGTTCAGAATGCCGACGGAAGCAAGAAGGACAGCCGTTCAAAACATGGCGGCTATTTCTACTTTTTATGACGTCACCCACTAAGGCTCATCACCAATCAAAACTCTGCTAGATCGAAGACAGCATATTTATCCACGATGAAAAAAGTTCAAAGAAATGAGTCCATTCTACTTTCCCATTTAGCCCATTTGGGAATAGTGTATTGAGTCTGAAGTAGAGAGCTGCACGGCTTCCGTCCCCGCGGGAATCCCGCGGAACCCGCGGGATTCCCGCGGGGACGGAGGCAGTTCCTGCGGGATTCCCGCGGGGACGGAGGCAGTTCCTGCGGGGTTCCCGCGGGGATGGAAGCAGTTCTGCGGGGTTCCCGCGGGGACGGAGGCAGTTCCTGCGGGGTTCCCACGGGGATGGAACCAGTTCTGTGGGCTTCCCGTGGAAGTGTAAGCTGCACCTGCACCAGCCTCTCATCTACCGAATACCAATTTATTTGAGTGCTGTCTCCTCCTCCTCTTCTTCCTTGATTTAACAGCATAAATGTGGAAAGTCTTCCATTAAGGAGGTGGTAGAGTCACAAATGATGACGGAATTCAAAAAGGCGTGGGATGAACACAGAGGATCTCTAATTAGAAAATGGAAGTTATATAAAAGCTAACCTTAAATGGCTGCATGTGTGTGGATGTGTCAAGTGACGCTTAGATGGCGACTCTGGCTGTGATGAACTAGAGCTGATACCTGGCAGACTTGTATGTTCTGTGTCTCATACATGGCAATCTGGTGTAGGATGGGCTGGAAAGGGCTTAGACAGCAACTTCAGTGGCTGGAACATGAGGACAGTGCTGGACAGACTTTTACGGTCTGTGTCCCACAAATTAGAACATGAATAGGCTGGAGTGGGCTTCGATGGCAACTCCAGCAGTTGGAACATAAGGATGGGGCCAGATAGAATCCTGTGGTCTTTGTTCTAGAAACACGAAAGAAAGACCATAATCAAGTATATAATATCACACTCGTTGATTTAATGATGAATTGATCATGAGTGTGACTATTGGGCAGAGTGGATGGACCGTTCAGGTCTATTTGCTGTCATTTACTATGTTACTATTAATCCTCTTTGCTCCCAGGCTGGTGCACAGACCTCAGCTCTGACACAGGCACGAGAATCAGATGTCACCTGACCTACTGGCGCGTGCATGTGGCGGCCTCTCAGCACACAATCCCAGTGAATCAGAGACAAATCTTACATGTGCCCACCAGAGTGTTCCAAGTTTCAACTTCCGGTCCGTCCTTGCCTACAGTGTTGTGGCTCAAATCCAGAAAGGGAGCTGACTGGAACTTTCTTTTATGTACTATTAAATTCTTACGGGGATGGGTGGGGATGGGTTAAATTCTTGCGGGGACGGGTGGGGACGGGTTGGGATGGTTTAAATTTTTGCGGGGATGGGTGGGGACGGGTAAGATTCCAGCGGGGATGGGTGGGGACGGGTAAGATTCCAGCAGGGACGGGCGGGGATGGGTAGGATTTCTGTCCCCGTGCAACTCTCTAGTCTGAAGATCCACTGTCATAAAAAGTAGAAATAGTCGCCATGTTTTGAATGGCTGTCCTTCTTTCTTCCATCGGCATTCTGAATGGAGTGTAAGCCGTCTTCAATGCTTGCTGTCCCTGGAGTTTGGAGTGTATAGCCCTTTACAGATCGTGTTTCTTTTTTTGGCAGAGTAATTGGCATAGATTTTTCTGTGTGGAATTTTCAGGCACCATATATAGAATCTAGCCATAAGGGCCCCTTTTACTACAAAGCGGTAGCTTTGGCAAGTGGATTTGCTGTGTGCCAAGGCCCCCTTTTACTACAGCATGTACAAGGCCTTTTTTAAAAAATGGAAATGGTTTTGTGGTAATTGAACCAATTAAATCCCATTAATTGATGATAACCTCTGTTCATTATCTGCAAAATCTCTCCAGTTTTAGGGTTTTAAAGAAGGAAAGTGGCGTCAAAGAGCTCAAGGATATGTTTAATATCTAAAGAGCTGAATCGGATCAAATTGATCCTCTCTTCGTCATTGGCCGTGAAAAACCTTCAAGAATGGAGTACTGCTCACTCTATAATGTATGTTTAATCATTTCCTTTCTTCTGCAGTCTTCCATATTAGATTATTTAACAAACTAAATACAATCTCTATTATCATAAGTACATAAGTAGTGCCATACTGGGAAAGACCAAAGGTCCATCTAGCCCAGCATCCTGTCACCGACAGTGGCCAATCCAGGTCAAGGGCACCTGGCACGCTCCCCAAACGTAAAAACATTCCAGACAAGGTATACCTAAAAATGCGGAATTTTTCCAAGTCCATTTAATAGCGGTCTATGGACTTGTCCTTTAGGAATCTATCTAACCCCTTTTTAAACTCCGTCAAGCTAACCGCCCGTACCACGTTCTCCGGCAACGAATTCCAGAGTCTAATTACACGTTGGGTGAAGAAAGATTTTCTCCGATTCGTTTTAAATTTACCACACTGTAGCTTCAACTCATGCCCTCTAGTCCTAGTATTTTTGGATAGCGTGAACAGTCGCTTCACATTCACCCGATCCATTCCACTCATTATTTTATACACTTCTATCATATCTCCCCTCAGCCGTCTCTTCTCCAAGCTGAAAAGCCCTAGCCTTCTCAGCCTCTCTTCATAGGAAAGTCGTCCCATCCCCACTATCATTTTCGTCGCCCTTCGCTGTACCTTTTCCAATTCTACTATATCTTTTTTGAGATACGGAGACCAGTACTGAACACAATACTCCAGGTGCGGTCGCACCATGGAGCGATACAACGGCATTATAACATCCGCACACCTGGACTCCATACCCTTCCTAATAACACCCAACATTCTATTCGCTTTCCTAGCCGCAGCAGCACACTGAGCAGAAGATTTCAGCGTATCATCGACGACGACACCCAGATCCCTTTCTTGATCCGTAACTCCTAACGCGGAACCTTGCAAGACGTAGCTATAATTCGGGTTCCTCTTACCCACATGCATCACTTTGCACTTGTCAACATTGAACTTCATCTGCCACTTGCACGCCCATTCTCCCAGTCTCGCAAGGTCCTCCTGTAATCGTTCACATTCCTCCTGCGACTTGACGACCCTGAATAATTTTGTGTCATCGGCGAATTTAATTACCTCACTAGTTATTCCCATCTCTAGGTCATTTATAAATACATTAAAAAGCAACGGACCCAGCACAGACCCCTGCGGGACCCCACTAACTACCCTCCTCCACTGAGAATACTGGCCACGCAATCCTACTCTCTGCTTCCTATCTTTCAACCAGTTCTTAATCCATAATAATAATACCCTACCTCCGATTCCATGACTCTGCAATTTCTTCAGGAGTCTTTCGTGCGGCACTTTGTCAAACGCCTTCTGAAAATCCAGATATACAATATCAACCGGCTCCCCATTGTCCACATGTTTGCTTACCCCCTCAAAAAAATGCATTAGATTGGTGAGGCAAGACTTCCCTTCACTAAATCCGTGCTGACTTTGTCTCATCAGTCCATGTTTTTGTATATGCTCTGCAATTTTATTCTTAATAATAGCCTCCACCATCTTGCCCGGCACCGACGTCAGACTCACCGGTCTATAATTTCCCGGATCTCCTCTGGAACCCTTCTTAAAAATCGGAGTAACATTGGCTACCCTCCAGTCTTCCGGTACTACACTCAATTTTAGGGACAGATTGCATATTTCTAACAGTAGCTCCGCAAGTTCATTTTTTAGTTCTATTAATACTCTGGGATGAATACCATCAGGTCCCGGTGATTTACTACTCTTCAGCTTGCTGAACTGACCCATTACATCCTCCAAGGTTACAGAGAATTTGTTTAGTTTCTCCGACTCCCCCGTTTCAAATATTCTTTCCGGCACCGGTGTCCCCCCCAAATCCTCCTCGGTGAAGACCGAAGCAAAGAATTCATTTAATTTCTCCGCTACGGCTTTGTCCTCCTTGATCGCCCCTTTAACACCATTTTCGTCCAGCGGCCCAACCGACTCTTTGGCCGGTTTCCTGCTTTTAATGTATCTAAAAAAATTTTTACTATGTATTTTTGCTTCCAACGCTAATTTCTTCTCAAAGTCCTTTTTTGCCCTCCTTATCTCCGCTTTGCATTTGGCTTGGCATTCCTTATGATCTATCCTGTTACTTTCAGTTGGTTCTCTTCTCCACTTTCTGAAGGATTGTTTTTTGGCTCTAATGATTTCCTTTATCTTACTGTTTAGCCACGCCGGCTGACGTTTAGTCTTTTTTCCCTTTTTTCTAATACGTGGAATATATTTGTCCTGAACCTCCAGGATGGTGTTTTTAAACAGCATCCATGCCTGATGCAAGTTTTTTACTCTGCGAGCTGCTCCTTTCAGTCTTTTTTTCACCATTTTTCTCATTTTGTCGTAATCACCTTTTCTATAGTTAAACGCTAGCGTACTTGATTTCCTAGTTTCACTTCCTTCAATGCCAATATCAAAACCGATCATATTATGATCACTGTTATCAAGCGGCCCTCGTATCGTTACCCCCTGCACTAGATCATGAGCACCACTAAGGACTAAGTCTAGTATTTTTCCTTCTCTTGTCGGCTCCTGAACTAGCTGTTCCATGAAGCTGTCCTTGATTTCATCAAGAAATCCTATGTCCCTTGCGTGTACAGATGTTACATTAACCCAGTCTATATGCGGGTAATTGAAATCCCCCATTATTATTGTGTTGCCCAGTTTGTTTGCGTCCCTGATTTCCTTTAACATTTCCGCATCCGTCTGTTCGTCCTGACCAGGCGGACGGTAGTACACTCCTATCACTATCCTTTTCCCCTTTGCACATGGAATTTCAATCCACAGTGATTCCAAGGAGTGTTTTGTTTCCTGCAGAATTTTCAATCTATTTGATTCAAGGCTCTCGTTAATATACAATGCTACCCCTCCACCAATCCGATTCACCCTATCACTACGATATAATTTGTACCCCGGTATGACAGTGTCCCACTGGTTATCCTCCTTCCACCAGGTCTCAGAGATGCCTATTATATCTAATTTTTCATTTAGTGCAATATATTCCAACTCCCCCATCTTATTTCTTAGGCTCCTGGCATTCGCATATAGACATTTCAAACTATGTTTGTTGTTCCTAAGTACATCATGCTTAGTACTTGACAGTATTAATTGGCAATCTTTTGTCTGATTTTTAAAGATACCCGATCTACTACAATCTCTTTTGCAACCTCACTATCAGGATACTCTATCTTCCCTGTTATGGTGATATCTTTGAAAGATACCTTATCCCGAACCATGCTCTTTTGAGCGACTGTCGGCCTTCCCCCCATTTCTAGTTTAAAAGCTGGTGAACTCAAACAATTAAAGGACACTTATCTTCATTCGAGAGCCAGTCGGTTCTATCTGTGCTCGTGTCCATATGTAGAGTCTATGTACATCAGCTCCACTGTTAACTCTTTCCGCAGTCTTTACCCTTCTGCCCCAAACCGACGGTGGCCAGCGTTTTGCACTGCTGCATCAGGGTCTTGGAGTCTGGGTTATTCTGGATGTCTGCTATAAGGCGTCCTATCCCAATTAATGGGATTTAGTTGTTTCTATATATAATCTAGTGATTTGTTAATCCCACCCTTATAATTATATTTTGTGGTAATTGAACCACTTGCCATATGGGTATCTCCTGGGGGAGCTCTTAAAACCACTTATTTAGGAGGTGGTAAGGGTTCCTGCACTAACCCAGTGTTAAAATGATTTTTTTCAGCATCGAAAATGGCACACGTTAAAGGCGGCACTACTGCCAGGCTCCTGCAATATCCCAGTAGTAGCGCTGGATTGGTACACTGCAAAGTACTGCAGCTTTGTAAAAGGGGCCCTAAGGGCTTAACACCCTCCACTAAATAATCCTCTGTGTTCTAATAGTCAATCAGTTACTTTGCATATTTTTGCATTGCAACTGCCCTGCATAGGAGAACATATCAGTAATATTAAAATTGACAAATCCGAAGTGCCTCTATCAGTGCACTGGAAGGAGTGTAAACATGTAATAACGGATTTATAATATACAGTTATGTTACAGGTTGTTTTTAAAAGGGGTGGTCCTATAGGAGATATATTAATTCATGAAGTAAACGGTTTGTATTCTCCTAAAATGCCATGCAACTTCATGGATTAAATGGAGACACTGAGTGGTTATGAGAAGGAAGTAGGAGGGAATAGGATACCACCAGTAATAGCTAGGTTTAAAAAGAGCGTGAAAGAGGAGGTATAGGACGCTTCATGCTAAGTGTGGGCTGAGCATTGGGCACCCATTCGGGGTGTTTGACTGAAAGAGGTTTGGAGATTTGAATTTGTGAATAGTTTGGAAAAGCATTTCATATTTACTTATTTATTTATTTATTTATTTATTTATTATTTCTTGCATTTGTATCCCACATTTTCCCACCTCTTTGCAGGTTCAATGTTGCTTACAATACATCATAAATGGTGGAAATATCATTAGAAAATATACATTTAGTATTATAGAAGGGTCTTAGTTAACATGATTATGAAAAAAGAAAAGAACATGATAATAGTATAACAAGCAGATATTATAAGACATTTCAGAATATATGTGAAGGAGCTGTGTTTGTTCATGTTTGTTGATCTTTGTGGTAAGCCTTATTAAAGAGATGGGTCTTCAGTAGTTTGCGGAAGTTAGTTAGTTCATAGGTCGTTTTTAAGTTGCGCGGCAATGCGTTCCATAACCAGGGCCGTGCCAACACGGTAAGCGAGGTAAGCATGGCAGGAGGGCGCCATCCTCTGGGGGGTGCCCTGCCGCACCATGCTTACCTCGCCCTCTTCTCCCCAGATCCTTTTCCTTTTTTTTTGTTTAAATTTACCTCTGTCCGGCGGCAGCGTAGTGTTAGTGTGAAGGAGGTGGCGCTCCCCCGCCCCGATGTGTCAGTCTTCCCTTCACTCAGTTCCGCCTTCTTCTGACATCAGAAATGACGTCAGAAGAAGGCGGGACACTGAGCGAAGGGAAGACTGACACGTCGGGGCAGGGGGAGCGCCGCCTCCTTCTCACTAACGCTACGCTGCCGCCGGACAGAGGTAAATTTAAACAAAAAAAAAAGGAAAAGGATCTGGGGAGAAGAGGGCAGGTAGTGTAGCGATCATTTTTTTTTGGGGGGGGGCAACTGCAGGGGGGCGCCAGAGAGGGGGGGCGCCAACTGCAGGGGGGCGCCGGAGACCCTAGGCACGGCCCTGTCCATAACTGTGTGCTCAAGTAGGTGAAGTTTGATGCATGCATTAGTTTGTATTTTAGACCTTTGCAGTTGGGGAAGTGCAGGTTGAGGAATGTGCGTGATGACCTTTTGGCATTCCTGGGTGGTAAGTCTATCAGGTCTGACATGTAGGCTGGTGCTACTCTGTGAATGATTTTGTGAACTAGGAAGCATATTTTGAACGTGATGCGTTCTTTAAGTGGGAGCCAGTGTAGTTTTTCTCGTAGGGGTTTAACACTTTCATATTTTGTTTTACCAAATTATGTGTTCAATAAGAAGTGTATTCAGTGAAGGTTTATTTAGAGAAGTTCATATTCATGTATAGGTTCCCCTTTTGAGGAAGCAACAGCGACACTCGGCCAGAATCAAGGGGACTAGATGTTGTGTGAGGGTAAGAGGTTCGGAGCATTGGAACCCAGCAAATGTTTTCACTAAGTCACGGGATAGACATTCCTAAGGGGAAGGAGGAATCAAAATATGATACACACCATCAAAACAAACATGGCTATCATCAATCAGTGAGGTTTCTCACCAGCAGATAAGAACTCATGTTTACAAACAAAAGAGATTACTGCCAGGCTTGTTTCATTATTTAGTTAATTCCAGCATAACATTTAGGCATTGTGCATTATATGAAGCTCATTTTATGTCTATGTATATGTTATAATTGAGTGCTACTCACTGAAGTGAGAAGATTTATGCTTATACACAGTCTGTGTATTATCTTGCCATTGGAGGCAGATGTTTATGTACATACCGTGGATTAATATATTGGAATGCCTAAATGTGCAATGATGGTTCCTCTGATTCTACCACATGTTCCCCTGGGGATGTAATGGTAAAAATAGAATAGAGCTGAGCACATTGTATTTCACTTTAATTATTAAGATTATTAAGTACCGAGTTTAAATTATTTGAATAATTCAATTTTAACTGACAGACCCTCTATCATTCTTCTAATGCTTGGAGATCTCTTCTCATTGTTTCTACTCTCTCTAGGGTATCCACTCTATTAGATATCTTAATGTCATCCGCAAAAAGGCAAGTCTTTCCTTCCAACCCTTCAGCAATATCTCTCACAAATATATTAGACAGAATGGGCCCTAGCACCAACGCCTGAGGAACTCCACTGTTCACCTTCCTTTCCTCTGAGTGAATTCCGTTTACCACCACCCTCTGCCACCTGTCGGTCAACTGGTTTCCTATCCAGATCACCACTTTTTGTCCTAAGTTCAGCCCTCTTAGCTTATTCACGAGTCTTCTATGAGTGACTGTATCAAAGGCTTTGCTGAAACCAAGTAGATTACATCTAGTGCACGTCCTTCATCCATTTCTTTGGTCACGCAGTCAAAGAAGTCAATGAGATAAGCAGGATTTTTCTTTGGCAAAGCCATGTTGCCTCAGGCCCTGTAACCCATTGGCTTCTAGAAAGCTAACTTTCCTTTCTTTCAGCAGCAACTCCATTATTTTTCCTACCACCGACATGAGAATTACAGGTCTGTAGTTTCCCACTGCTTCCCTGTTGCCACTTTTGTGAAGAGGGACCACATCTGCTCATCTCCAATCCTGCGGAACCTCTCCCGTCTCTAAATATCTATTAAATAAATCTTTACGAGGTCCTGCCAGGACACCGCTGAGCTCCCTCAGTATCCTGGGATGTATCCCATCTCGCCCCATAGATTTCTTCACCTTCAGATTCTCAAGCTGTTAATAAACTCTTTCTTCCGTAAATGGTGCAATATCCACTCACCACGGTCCTTCTCCAGGATTTTCCTCAGTGAACACTGAAGAGAAGTAATTTTTAGCATGTTCACTTTATCCTCATCACTCTCCACATAGCCATTCTCATTATATTTCAGTCTTGCAATTCCATTCCTATCTTTTCTCCTTTCTCCAATATATCTGAAAAAGGTCTTGTCACCTCTCTTTACATCTTCAGACATTTTTTTCTTCTGTTTGTGCTTTTGCTAGCCATATATCCCTCTTTGCTTCTTTCAGTTTAATGCAATTATCTTTTCTGTGATCTTCTTGTTGCGTTCTTTTGTATTTCTTGAACAAAGTCTCTTTTCCTCTTTTTTTTCAGCTACTTGTTTGAAGAACCATATTTCCTATTTCTCTTGTGTTTGTTTACTTTCATTGCATAAAGATCAGTTGCCATATTTATAACAGCCTATAGTTTTTGACCACTGATTTTCCATTTCTCCTATGCCTTCCTTTGCCAACAGTTCCTTCTTCAGATATTCCCCCATTTTACCAAAATCAGTACGTCTGAAATCCAGTGCTTTGAGTTTTGTGCATCTGCACTCCGCCTTTGCCTTTTATATCAATCTACATCAGACAAGTTGAAATGTTCCAACAGTAGCACCTCCCCTTTAATACCAATCGTTTGAATATCTTCTATCAGATCCTTGTCTAGCTTCTCTGTTTGTGCTGGAGGTCTATAGGTAATCCCCATGTGGATACAGGTTCCATCTTCTCTTTCAAGGATTATCCATAAAGCATCTTCCTTCCCCCAGGTTCCCTGCATTTCAGCCACTCTGATATTGTGTCTCACCTACAGTGCCACTCCTCACCTCTTCAGCTCTCTCTATAAGATTATAGCCTGGTATGGTTACATCCCATTCATGGGAATCATTGAACCACATCTCTGTAATAGCAACAATATCCAAGTTTTCTTCAGACATCAGGGATTGCAAGTCTTGAACCTTTTTACTTAGACTATGAGCATATGTGCCTCATTGTTTTCCATGTGCTTATTGAGTTTAGGTGGTTTTCTATATTTAGATAACCTTTCCATCTGCCATCATGTTTTTTCTGGGGGTGACTTTCTGAATTCCAATGTTTTTTTGTCACCCGGGCCTTCTAGTTTAAATGCCTAGAAACATACTGTCTGAATTTCTCCCCAAGGATCCTTTTTCCCGTCACAGGAAGATGTAGACCATCATTACAGTACAGCCTGTTATTTTTCCATGTATTAGCTTATGTTCCTTTGTATCTAAAACCTTCTTCTTTATACCAAGACTCAAGCCACTTAATGAATTCCGCTGTTTTGCATAGTCTTTCCCTTCCCCCATGTAGTAATTGCTTCAGAAAAAGCCACAGTCCAAACCAAAGATTTCAGTCCCTCCCCAAGCTTCTGGAACACCCTCTGTGCTGTAAAATTGCTATTGTTGGCCAGTATTTGAAGCCTTGCTTTCTTGTCAGATCACTTTCAGTATTTGGTCTGTACAACTGGTAGCTGAGGATCCTGGAAGGCATTTCACTAGTTTGGAACCCTTGAACTGTTAATGCCTCTGATAATGGAGTCCCCGAGCAGAAAGAAGTTTCTGCTTTTCACCAATCTGTCATTGTTTAGGGGATGTTTCTTGGGTTGTGCTACTTTCTTTGCATCTGGTTTCACCACAGTACTTCTTTTTTTCAGCATCATAATGATGCAACACAGCAAAATAATTAGACAGGTGCAAAGGTTGGGAGGGTGAGTGCTTTTATGTCATAGGTCTTAGTCTTCTGTGTCCCATCTATTCTGTTATTTCATTCTCTGTGGCAGTGGTGGTAGTAAATTGGCTGGGAATTGAGTAATCCTGAATGCTTCTTTAATTGTATTTAATTCCTTCCTGAGTTTGTTGATCTCATCTTTCAAAGCTGATATTTGGAGACAGATAGGATAAGCTCTAAGGTTCCTGATAGTTTGCCTTAGGTTTAAAGCAGAACATGTATTGCACTGAATGAAGGTCATGTTGATGTGATCCACAACTGTGAAAAGGTGAACTATGATAGGGGATAACAAGGAGTAGGATTGTCCAATTATGGAGTAATGAAGATACTTGTCCCTTGATTGTCCTATATACAGGGGTCCTATATAAAGGGAGCTCACCTATGGGTGGATGAGTGGGACTATAGAGTCAGATGCCCTGCAAGTGAAAAAGACAGGTCTAATTTTATTTTCTTAATAGGATAGAATAGGAGGTAAAGTCAGCAGTTTATCAGGTAGATATTAAGAGCAGGACACAGGTAACATATGGGATTGATTATCCTCTCACTCTGCTCCTGAGCTGAATTAGTGCACTCTCTGTAGCTTAGATTATTTCCTCATATCTTATTCAACTGTACATATAATCCTCTAGATTCTATATATAGTGAACCGATTAGCATGCATTAAATTGTACATACAGCCAAATTTATATGTACTATTTAATTAGTTATCAAGCCTATTAGTGTTGATAATTGGCCGATAATAACCAATTATAAGAACATAAGCGTTGCCATACTGGGAGAGACTGAAGGTCCATAAAGCCCAGTATCCTGTTTCCAACAGTGGCCAATCCAGGTCACAAGTACCTGGCAAGATCCCAAAAAAAGTACAATTCTTTTTATGCTGCAGTTGCACTTGAGACTGTTACTTGAACTGGTGACTCCCCCTTGAGAAAGTAACCACGAAACGGGGACCTGTCGGGGTTTTAAGAGCACCAACTTGTTCAAGCTAAGTGCTACATAAAATTAGATGTTAGCATATTGACAAACAGAAATATATCTTTATATATAAGATTAGCAAAGGGTGGTGGAGGTTCAGTCAATGATTAGACAATACACACAGATAATACACCCAGTCATTGGGTGAAAAATCAAATAATCTTTATCGTGTGTTACATATGAGACTACTCCACTCTCAATAAGCTGAAGAAGCAATACACTTGTATTCATGTGTGTTTAAACATTTTGTTATATCCTAGAAATAAGCAGTGGATTTTCCCAATTCCATCTTAATAATGGCTTATAGAATTTTCTTTTAGGAAGCTATCCAAACTGTTTTTAAACCCCATTAAGCTAAATGCTTTTACTATGTTTTCTGACAATGAATTCTGGAGTTTAATTACACATTGGGTAAATAAATATTTTCTCTGATTTGGTTTAAATGTACTACTTTGTAGTTTCATTGCATGTCCCCTAGTACTAGTATTTTTGGAAAGAGTAAACAAGTGATTCACGTCTACCCATTCTACTCTGCTCATTATTTTATAGACCTCTATCATATTTCCCTTCAGTCATCTTTTCTCCAAGGTGAAGAGCCCTAGCTGCTTTAGCCTTTCCTCATAGGGAAGTCAACCCATCCCCTTTATAATTTTTTTCACCCTTCTTTGTACCTTTTCTGATTCCACTCACATATTTTTTGAGATGCATTGACCAGATCTGCACACAGTATTCGAGGTGTGATCGCACTATCGAGCAATACAAATGCATTATAACATCCTTATTTTTTGTTTTCCAATCCTTTCCTAATAATACCTAACATTCTATTTGCTTTCTAGCCACCGCCGTACTCTGAGCAGAGGGCTTCAATATATCATCAACGATAACACCTAGATCACTTTCCTGGTCGGTGACTCCTAATGTGGAGTCTTGTATTACATAGCTATAGTTCGGGTTCCTCTTTCCCATATGCATCAACACTAATTAACAATAATTAGAATTTATGCACAGATTTTGCTAGTTGTATTCTAAAAGGTGGTGCATGTAAATTCCAGTATACATAGCCAAAAAGGGGGCATGGCAATGAGAGGAATGTGACAAAATTAATCCCAAAATAAATGCTCTGGTGATTATCTACTAAATACAAAATAAACCAAAAGCTGAAAACATGGATACTGGGGTTCAATTAAAAGATTGGCTGCACATCTGACCCTTACTGATATCATTCACTATATCATATATAATATGTGTTGGAGGGCTCTCAGAGTATTAACTTATCCAAATACGAGAAATTACACATACATGTGTAAATCTCAAGGGGTGGTTGAGCTTCTCAATCATAGAGCTTCTCCGTGGTTTTTATTGAAAAAATTTTTATTTGTGCTCTTCCTTCGCAAAAACCACTATAGTGCTCTTTAAAGTGCAAAATCAACGTCAGTTGTGCTCGTCAATCTCATACCCCTAGTTCCTCTCACTCTCACTAAGGACTTCTGTATTTACTCATTTATAGTCCTTTTATAGTTCTTATGCTCACGAGGCACTTAACAATATTAATCACTTATCTTTCCTTGGCTTTCCTTGAATTTCCTTGGAATTACTGGTAAGATTGTCTCTTCCATATTTGCTTCCCTCAAAAGCTGCTAAGTCAAAGTGAAGGCTTCACACTAAGGCTCGGCAGCGTCTCTTTCCTTAAAGCATCAAGAGTCCAACACTGCAGAGTTTCGTTGAAAAAACGTCCTCAGGAACTCTAAATGTCTTCAAGCGTCAACCTTGGAGCAAAATCTGTACCTCTGTGTTCAGCAAACCACCTGTAATCACTCACCTGTTCCCCTCCATCCTGCCTGACCACCCATAGGCCCTCTCTGGGCCTACCTTAGTGAAGCCCTAATGGTCTAGTGGCCTCTTCAGTGGCAGGAATGGAATCCACTCATTCCTGTCCCATGCGCTGCTCCATCAGTCTCATAAGACTGTCATGGGAAATCCCAGCAGCCATTTTCCAACTGGAACCAGCATAGGCAGTAGACTTGCTCCTGCCTGTGTTGTTTCCAATTGCAAAATGACTTCTGAGACTTCCTGAGGCTGCCACCAGAAGTCTTGTCAGCGATTTGTATTGGGGAAGTGCATGGGGCAGGAATGAGTTGGATCCATTCCTGCCCCTGAAGAAACCACTAGACTATGAAGGTCACTTCATAGGAGCAGCAGCATGAGGCATGAATGTGTGATGATTCGTTTCTGCCCCCAAAGAGGCCACCAGACCACCAGAAAGGCCAAGGGAGGGCCTATGAGTGATCAGGCGAGAAGGGGGACTTGGGAGATTGATTGCAGTGGGGGGGGGAGATGAGAGGTTTGGTTTGGGAGAGTAATTGTTGGGGTTGGGTTTTAGTCCTATTACTAGGATTAAATTTGAAATTTTCAGGTTTACCGCATTGATTGTATTCATACCTGCATTTTGTAATTTTACTATTATTACACTGTTATCAAAATTGTAAGTTGTCTGTCAAGCTGTACTGTACATAGCCTTAGGTGAATTTCTTCATAAAGGCAGTCAATAAATCCCAATAAACAAGCAAATAAATAAATAAATACATAAATAAATAATGGTATGCCAGTATTTCCACACGTAGGGGCCCTTTTACTAGGCTGCAGGATAAAGTGACTTTATTACATACTTATGTGTGTCATTCCCATGCACTAATGCCATTTTTATCGCGTGGGTAAAATGGCTGATTTTTGTATTTACAGCATTAATGGCCATGTGCTACTTTTCTGATTAGTGCATGACCATTAGTGTATAAGCACTTACCTATACCTATTTTGTAGGTGGGAAGTTCTCATGCGCTAACCATATGCTAATTGGTTAGCGCACGGCAATGTAGCTGCACTAACCGATTAGCACAAAACACACCTATTCTTTGGCCCTTAACCTGCCCCCTAGTTCTAAAAAATAAAGTTTAATATTTAGTGCATGAGACGTCTGAGTGTGCACCACAATAAAGACCTTTTTTTGCTGTGGTGAGCACATGTTAGTGCTTACAACAGCTTAGTGAAAGGGTCCTTTAGTTAATTCTTAGAATGTGATGCATCTGTTTGTATCTAGCAAATTTAATTTTGCAGGAATTCACTTACTGATTTATCAGAAAAAAAATAAAGGCATCCCTTCATGTCATAGGAAATGTAAGCTTTTAGATGCAAATGCGCTTTCCTTCTATTATATTCCATTCATATAAATTGATAAGGAAATTGCCTGCCTGAGGTCCTAAAAATCACTTCAGTAGCAAAGAAGAGTGTGATTCTTTCTGCCTTTCTTTGCTAATAGATGTGTAAATTGAACAATAAAATGCCAACATACTACTTTAGAAATATTGGTTGAAATAATGTGTAATACAGAGATTGAATGGGATTTAGTTGCAATTTAATATTCATTAGGAAAATGTCAAAACCAAGAAAGTGCATAGATGGCTTGGATTTATATAAATATTTTTACCCTATTAACTATAAGTTCTCCATGTGAAATCAATATAAGGGGGTGTCACTCATCTCCCTGTCTCCATACTGTAATTTCTAGAGATCTCACCAATATTGTGAATATGTCTATCTAACTGGTTTCATTTGCTTTTCTTTGGACAGGTTGCCTTCCTGAGCCATGCACTAAGACATTATTAGCTAACCTGATTATACTGTTTAAATTGTGGAAGCTAGAAATATTAATATTTCATTTCATTCCAGAGGTATTTAAAGCATGTGAAAGGAAATTCTATAATAAAATAGAACCAAGACTATTAACTGCTGGTAAAACACATCTATTAATGCTAAAAACCCAAAACAATGAGCTCAAAATAACGTCTCTGTTTTCAAAATATTGTTTCTCAAGGGTTTATTTGTGTTTTTTAATTTTTTGAGAGTACCTTCAGCAATAACCACTGCTTTTTAGGCAATACGGTTTTATTGCCAAGTGGCATAGCACCTCTTTCATCGGGCTACTCTCTTATTTTTTCAAACGTGCTATACTTAATGTGCTCAGTTCTTAGTGCTGCTACTCAATTGACTAAAATAAAAAACTCAAAACTTATCTGAAAAACATCATTGACGACTGTCTTCATGCTCATTTAAACATAAATGAGACCGATTGGCCAGCTTCCCCTGGAAACACCCGACACCGCGGGTTTCAAGAAATCTTTCATCAGGGACTTGGGTTAAAGCCAAACATGAAACTCAGCGTGGAGCCGTCTTCCCCTCACACCACTTCTCTTAACAGCTTAAGTATAGCACGTTTGAAAAAATAAGAGAGTAGCCCGATGAAAGAGGTGCTATGCCACTTGGCAATAAAACAGTATTGCCTAAAAAGCAGTGGTTATTGCCGAGGGTACTCTCAAAAAATTAAAAAAACACAAATAAACCCTTGAGAAACAATATTTTGAAAACAGAGACATTATTTTGAGCTCATTGTTTGGGGTTTTTAGCATTAATAGATGTTTTTTTTACCAGCAGTTAATATTCTTGGTTCTATTTTGTTGTATTATTACTATACACCATAGACTGTGGGGTTGATTTCTGATTTATCAGGAAATTCTATAACACTTGTGTGTGCCTTGGATGCATAAGTGCACAGAAAAGTGGCATTTACTTGCTTAAGTGCATATGTACTACTTTATAAAGAATTACATATGTGATATAAGGCATAGCTGCAAGGGTAGTATACTTGGGCAGAGCATGGAATGTGCATGGGATTGCCTCCAAAGTATACACATAAATTAAGCTGGCTGCATGATACACTTAGATGCATCCATTTAGGTCTGCCATTGACCAGGCAAAAATGGTCACTCCTAAGTTTAGGTGCACTGAATTGGGGTACCTAAAATGGGGCACCCTGTTATAGACTTACAAGCTAAATCTGCACCTAGGAAAGAGTGTGACAGTTAGTGCTTCAGAAAGTTGCGCTAGCGTTTTTAGTGTGCGCTAAAAATTAGCATGCACTAAACGCTAAGACAACCATTATCCCCCGGATTCTATATAGCACGCTTAGAGATCCACAATGAAATCTAGGCATATTCTATAAAAACAAATGTATGTTAACTGGTTTAACAAGCTAATCAGTGTTGATAACAGCATTTAAAAAGCAATAATAAGCACTAATTGGTAATAATTAGAATGCACACACACACAACTCGCTAAGCGTATTCTGTAATGAACTGTGCTTAAAATCTAATGAACGCAGTTCAACAGGGGAGTGGGTATGGGCGGGGACATGGGTGTTTCTTAGGCATTCTAAAATTTATACACATAGTTATAGAATATGGCCACTGCACATAAATCTACCCACAAGGATTTACACCTTGTTTTCATTGGTGTTCATTAGGATATCAACTAAGTGTATTAGAACATAAGAACGTAAGAGTAGCCATAATGGGTCAGACCAATGGTTCATCTAGTCGAGTATCCTGTTTTCCAAACAGTGGCCAAGCCAGGTCACAAGTATCTGGCACAAACCCAAATCAAGGCAACATTCCATGCTACAAATCCTAGGGCAAGCAGTTGCTTTTCCATGTCTGTCTCAGAAGCAGATTATGGACTTTTCCTCCAGGAACTTTTCCAAACCTTTTTAAAACCTGGATATGCTAACCGCTGTTACCACATCCTCCGGCAAAGAGTTCCAGAGTTTAATTCTTTGTTGAGTGAAAAAATATTTCCTCCAGTAGTCACCCTCAATGAAACAAATCATTCCTTAAACCACCCAAGTACACCAAAAAACACCTATCACACGACCTTACCTAACATCTTCAATCTAAATCCTCTTTCACCTCTGCTTATGATTCGGTTGGGCCGCTGGACGAAAATGGTGTTAAAGGGGCGATCAAGGAGGACAAAGCCGTAGCGGAGAAATTAAATGAATTCTTTGCTTCGGTCTTCACCGAGGAGGATTTGGGGGGGACACCGGTGCCGGAAAGAATATTTGAAGTGGGGGAGTCGGAGAAACTAAACAAATTCTCTGTAACCTTGGAGGATGTAATGGGTCAGTTCAGCAAGCTGAAGAGTAGTAAATCACCGGGACCTGATGGTATTCATCCCAGAGTATTAATAGAACTAAAAAATGAACTTGCGGAGCTACTGTTAGAAATATGCAATCTGTCCCTAAAATCGAGTGTAATACCGGAAGACTGGAGGGTAGCCAATGTTACTCCGATTTTTAAGAAGGGTTCCAGAGGAGATCCGGGAAATTATAGACCGGTGAGTCTGACGTCGGTGCCGGGCAAGATGGTGGAGGCTATTATTAAGAATAAAATTGCAGAGCATATACAAAAACATGGACTGATGAGACAAAGTCAGCACGGATTTAGTGAAGGGAAGTCTTGCCTCACCAATCTAATGCATTTTTTTGAGGGGGTAAGCAAACATGTGGACAATGGGGAGCCGGTTGATATTGTATATCTGGATTTTCAGAAGGCGTTTGACAAAGTGCCGCACGAAAGACTCCTGAAGAAATTGCAGAGTCATGGAATCGGAGGTAGGGTATTATTATGGATTAAGAACTGGTTGAAAGATAGGAAGCAGAGAGTAGGATTGCATGGCCAGTATTCTCAGTGGAGGAGGGTAGTTAGTGGGGTCCCGCAGGGGTCTGTGCTGGGTCCGTTGCTTTTTAATGTATTTATAAATGACCTAGAGATGGGAATAACTAGTGAGGTAATTAAATTCGCCGATGACACAAAATTATTCAGGGTCGTCAAGTCGCAGGAGGAATGTGAACGATTACAGGAGGACCTTGCGAGACTGGGAGAATGGGCGTGCAAGTGGCAGATGAAGTTCAATGTTGACAAGTGCAAAGTGATGCATGTGGGTAAGAGGAACCCGAATTATAGCTACGTCTTGCAAGGTTCCGCGTTAGGAGTTACGGATCAAGAAAGGGATCTGGGTGTCGTCGTCGATGATACGCTGAAACCTTCTGCTCAGTGTGCTGCTGCGGCTAGGAAAGCGAATAGAATGTTGGGTGTTATTAGAAAGGGTATGGAGTCCAGGTGTGCGGATGTTATAATGCCGTTGTATCGCTCCATGGTGCGACCGCACCTGGAGTATTGTGTTCAGTACTGGTCTCCGTATCTCAAAAAATATATAGTAGAATTGGAAAAGGTACAGCGAAGGGCGACGAAAATGATAGTGGGGATGGGACGACTTTCCTATGAAGAGAGGCTGAGAAGGCTAGGGCTTTTCAGCTTGGAGAAGAGACGGATGAGGGGAGATATGATAGAAGTGTATAAAATAATGAGTGGAATGGATCGGGTGGATGTGAAGCGACTGTTCACGCTATCCAAAAATACTAGGACTAGAGGGCATGAGTTGAAGCTACAGTGTAGTAAATTTAAAACGAATCGGAGAAAATTTTTCTTCACCCAACGTGTAATTAGACTCTGGAATTCGTTGCCGGAGAACGTGGTACGGGCGGTTAGCTTGACGGAGTTTAAAAAGGGGTTAGATAGATTCCTAAAGGACAAGTCCATAGACCGCTATTAAATGGACTTGGAAAAATTCCGCATTTTTAGGTATAACTTGTCTGGAATGTTTTTACGTTTGGGGAGCGTGCCAGGTGCCCTTGACCTGGATTGGCCACTGTCGGTGACAGGATGCTGGGCTAGATGGACCTTTGGTCTTTCCCAGTATGGCACTACTTATGTACTTATGACTGTTTTTAAATCATGTAACTACGTTACCATATCTATACTCTGTAAGCCACATTGCGCCTGCAAAAAGGTGGGAAAATGTGGGGTACAAATACAATAAATAAGTAAATAAATAAATAAATAAAAGTATTTCCATGTAACTTCCTCAAATATCCCCTTGTCTTTGTATTTTTGGAATGAGTGAAAAATCAATTTACTTCTACTTGTTCTATACCACTCAGGGTTATGTAGACCTCAATCATATCTCCCCGCATCCGTCTCTTTTCCACACTGAAGAGCCTAACATCCTTAGCGTTTCCTCATACGAGAGGAGTTCCATCCCCTTTATCACTTTGGTCACTCTTCTTTGAACATATTCTAATTCCACTATCAGGCTTATTTTCGAAAGAGAAGGGCGCCCATCTTCTGACACAAATCAGGAGATGGGCATCCTTCTCACAGGGTCACCCAATTCCAGGGCCTTGCCTAGGGTCTCTGGTGCCCCCTGCAGACTATCAGTTGGCGCCCCCCCCCCCCCCCGCCCCCGTGTGGCACAAGATGCAAAGGAAATAGGAGCTGAAAGATGGAGTGCATCTTTGTGGGCTTGCTGAACAAAGAGGGTTTACAACCACTAAGCTTTTCGTGCTTTCATGTTCACAAAATTAGTAATTAAATCATTGATATCTAACTGGGCACATATATCATTCTCAATAGCAATCATGGCAAGGCTTACAAGCCTTTCTTGCAAAATACTTGATTGCAAATAATCCTATATAATAATTCTCACCTCCTACAGGATGTGCCTGGGACCGTATCTCCCTCGGAGGTGGTCTGCTAGGCTGGCACGCACTGACGTCAGTGACAGCTGATACCAAAGCAAGGGGAGGAGTAGGGAAACACGCGGAGCATGTTTCCCTACTCCTCTCCTGTGTTACAGCCCACTGCACCCCCTTCCGCGACCCAGTCGACCCCCCCTTCTCGGCGAAAACCGTCCCCCGCCGCCGTCCAGTACCTGTGCTGATGGGGAACCACAACCCCCATCAGCCGAAGTCCTGTGCTGGCCTTCGCGCCGTTGCTTCTTCAATGATCTTCGGTTCAAGTTCCTCTGCGTGCGTCTGATGTCAGATGCACGCAGAGCAACTTGGACACAAAATCATTGAAGAAGCAATGCCTTGAAGGCCAGCACGGGACTTCTGCTGACAGGGGTTGGGGTCCCCCGTCAGCACAGGTACTGGACGGCGGCGGGGGACGGTTTTTGCCAAGAAGGGAGGTCGACTGGGTCACGGAAAGGGGGGGGGTGAAAATGGAGGGACGGCAGAGTCTGGAACAGCAAGGGAAGGAGGGTGGGGGATGGCCTTGCTAGCGCCCGTTTCCTTCCCTTTTGAAATGGGCATTTTTACTAGTTTTTTATGATTTTTAACTGTGAAAATGATCGCTCACCACTTGCCACACTGTCAGGAATTGTCAGCAATATTCTTAGAAACAAATTGCTATACATTGCAAAATAAGATAGCAGATGTAAATTCTCAAAGTGGACATATTCCAAACACTAAAATGAAAATGAAATGATTTTTCTCTACCTTTGTTGTCTGGTGACTTTCTTTTTCTGATCATTGATAAGTCTCTGACTCTAAAGTTTAGCAATTTCATTAAAGCAAAATATGTTTTCACATATCACAGACTCTTCCTATCCAAGGAGAATATTTTATATAAAAACAAACACACAAAAAAAAAACAATCAGATTTTCACTTACCAGCTCTTCTACACTACACGTCAGCTAAAACCTTCCTCTGAAACTACTGTTGGAACCATCAGCCAATGAAATGGCTTTTAGCTGTAGCTATCCGGTTACCTATAATTATGCAAACACCATTGCAGTCATTCCCTCCTCTGCTGTACAAGCTCAGAGAAAAAAAAAACCAAAAACTTTGAACCACTTACAGATTTTAACAATTACACTATTTAGTTTTTATTTCTCCCCAGTCTCACTTGCACACCTCCCTCTAAACCTGGCTGTTCTCTTTAATTTGAATGTTGTTCAAGCTCACCCTGAATGAGGAGTTTGTCCCACACCAAAAATATAAATAGCACTGGTTGTATTCTTTCAAACAACTTCAGCAGAGTCTGCCTGCCTCAGTGAGCACTGTGGTCGAAGAGGGGAGGGCAGGGGAGAGAGGAGAATCACAGCTTCAGGTGAAATATTTTGCAAGTGAGCTGACCTCAGGAAACGGTATTCACCCTCCAGAGGTTGGCGCCCCCCTGCGTTGCTTACTCTGCTTACTGTGTTGGCACAGCCCTGCCCAAATTGGCATAATTGAAAGCTGATTTTGGGCGTCCTCAACTGCTTTCTGTCGCAAAGGCGGGACTGGGGTGTGATTAAGAGATGGGCGTCCTCGGCCAATAATGGAAAAAAGAAGGGTGTCCCTGATGAACACTTGGGCAACTTTACTCCCTCCCAGTTCCAGGGTCCCCCTCCCCCCTCCCAGTTCCAGGGCCTCCCTACCTCCCAGCTCCAGGGTCGCCCTCCCCCTCTTCCCCGACCGACTCCCTTCCAAATCGCCATGTCGCTACAAAAAAAAAACAAAACCAAAAACAAAGACAGCACTTACCAGCTGATCCCCCCTGCAGCTCAGCACTGACAGCCCAAGCCAAGGGAAATGCACTGGCTCTGAAAACAGCAGCAGTCAGTCAGATAGGTAACTCTCTAAATCTCCGCAAATTCTTTCTTTAAAATAAATTTTATGGTTCACAGATTTTTTCAAAGTCAGGAGAGAATGAGAGAGCCAAGCAGAGAGCACAGAATCTTGTCAGATGAGAGTACAGGGTGAGGCAGAGACCTTGCAGTAAGGCATGCCCCCAAAGGTGACTGAGGGAGGGAGGGAGGGAGGGGGGAGAGGGACCATGGAACTGGGAGGTAGGGAGGCCCTGGAACTGGGAGGGAGGGGGAGGGGGACCACCTTGGAACTGGGAGGGGGGGCCCTGGCACACACTCTCATTCTCACAGACACACTCGCACCCAGTCTCACTCTCTCTCTGTCACACACACACACACTCACACATTCACTCTCTCTCTCTCACACAGTCACTCTCACAAACACTCTCTCAAACATACACACTCTGAGGAAAACCTTGCTAGCCCCCATTTCATTTGTATCAGAAATGGGCCTTTTTCCTAGTATTCACATAAACAACACAAATTTTGAAACAAAAATCTAGGCACCACATATAGAATCTGAGGGTAAGTATGAGTCTCATTCAGACTCCATCTATTAGTTTGCCCACCTGTGAAATATGTTCATTGTATGATACATGTATTTACAGAATAGTACTTGGGTGGAATTTTGGCATTTATAAACATATGTGCAGACATGTATGCATATATACCATTATTCTAATGAAATATGCAAATAATTGACACATAACTGTGTGTACCTTATAGAGTTGCCTGCTAAATGATAATATTGTAGATAACATAGAACAGTTCGCTGTGCTTTTAGAGGTATATCTGAATTCTGTGGCACCCTGATATAACAACATGGTCAAAATAGCCCCGACAAAATAGCCAGGTAACAAAATAGCCAGGTAACAAAATAACCCTTGACAAAAATAATGTGTCTGTTTTATGTTAAAATTATGATGCATTTTGTTACACACTCAGGATTGTAGATGATGCGGGCTAGAAACTTTATTTATTTATTTATTTATTATATTTGTATCCCGCACTTTCCCACTAAAAGCAGGCTCAATGCGGCTTACATAGTAATAGGTAACACAGAATTTTGTTATGTAAAGTAGGAAATTAAGTATAACATAATAGAAGGATGGATGGGTAGTAAATGGATGGGTAGGTAGGTAGAGACAGGTGATAGAGTGAGGAGGGTAAGATGGGAGATAGATTCTGGGTCAATGTCATTTTCTTTTCAGTATATGTAATGTAGATGGGTTCATGAGATTAATCTGGGTCTTTTGGGTAGGCTTGTTTGATATAAATATAAATAAATAAATAAATAAATAAATAAATAAATAAATAAGAAGTAAAGTAAAAACTGTCTCCCTCCCTCTGGAGGTCCAGCATCTCTTCTCCCGCTCTATTCCCCATTCCTTCATTTGAGCTCTCTCTCTTCCTTCAACTCCCTTTCCAGTACAGCATCTTTCTTTCCACATCCCTGTATTTTGTCAGTCATCTCTGTCAGGTGACCCCCGTCCCTGCATTCTGGCATCTCTCTCCCTTCCTCCTCTTCCACGGTCTTGAAATGTATCTCTTACCATGCCTTCCCACCCACTTCCCAACTTAGTCCAGCATGTCTCCCTCTTCCTTCTGCCTGCCCTGTGCAGTTCGATATCTCTCTCACCCCACTCCCTGCAATCCTCCAAAATTCCTGTGGGCCACCAGTAACATCAAGAAACTGCTTTGGCCGGCCCCGGAAGCATACTCCCTGTTGTGTCCTGCTTATGTAGACATAGGAATTATGTCAGAAAAGGCGGAGCACAATGAATGGAAAACTTCATGGACTGCTCAACGCAGCTTGTTTACATTGCTGATGATGCTGGCAGCCCACAGGAATATTGGAGGATCACTTGGGGAGGGGGGGTAAGGGTGCAGGACAGGCAGGAGGAAGAGGGAAACATTCCAGACAGTGATATTTGAAACTGGGATGGCAAAGGGGAGATATACCTCAGCTCAAGGCAGCAGCGGGACTCAAAAGACACAGTTGCAGGAGCAGGAAGAGAACAAGTAAAATAGATGGAACTCTTTAGTCAGAGGGCTCATTTGTTGGGAGCTAAATTGTAGGCAGGCCCTTTTGTCAGGGGCTTTTTTGTCTATTTTTTTTAGGTTATTTTGTGTTTGGTCCTTTTTCTCAGGCTTTTTTGTCGTGGCTATTTTGACCAGGTACCGGATTCTGCATTTGTACCATGTTAAATGCATTTCTGCCTTCCTCAAAGTGCACGGAATGCCACCAATAGTTAACACAGAAGCTATGGAATTAATGCACCTTTACTTTACTTTTAATGTGCATTAAATTTACCTTCAGCAGAAAGTGGTAAATAGGTTCATAATGGTGAACTGGATCAGAGCTGCCTATTTACCTGTCTCCAGTAGCGGAAACGTTTTGGCCAGTTCTGGTTTTGAACTTATATCACAAGACAGTATAGTATTTACTTCCTGATTCTATCCATTGAAGTCGATTATATAGCCCTCATAATGTATCAAGATGGGGTTTTAGAAATCCAAGACTCAGTCCTGAAACTGGGTAACTTGTCAGCTCTGCAGAGTGGCAAAAGCCAATTTAAAAATGTTGTATTTGTTTCACCAAGGGTTGTTCTCTGTCTTTCTGTAAGATAGCAGGTGTGAAGCAGATAGGGATGAATGTGTTTTTCATTCTCTTGTAAGAATGAAGCCACCTGCATTGACCAACCTGGTAATTACTTCTGCCAAAGTGTGGCTCCATTTAAAAGCAATAAACACGGAGGGAAAAAGAAAAAACAAACATAATTAACTATAGAAAACACTTCTGTCACTTGTCTGGACTCATTTTATTCTTCCAACATCATTATTAGGCTTTCTGTTTCCGAAACTGAGGTTCTGAAATTACCAGAATGTTTCCTTGCAGTTGCAGCTGAAGTAAATAACATAGTCAGTAAAATAACTACTTAAGAGAGTAATTTTATACGTTATTTGTACAGGTAAAGCAGCAGATTATGTGCATTAATAAGCATTTATAAAATTGTCTGGGCTATAAGCATATGAAAGTATGCATTTACAATCTCTTAATGAATACTGTGACCCAAAATGAGCAAAGGCATTCCCAGGGATATAGCTGGGATGCAGTTATAGGCAACGAGTTTATATATTAAAATATACAGAGAAGCATGTAAAACTGGCACATTTGTGTAAGCCTCATTGCAGATATAAACTATGTGCATTTGTTTTTAAAGAAGGGGAATTCTTAAAGTTGAGAAGAACACTAAAGTAATATTTTAAATAAGCAAAAAGGCCTGAACGCTAATCCACGGTTATACTATATTTCTCAAAACTTTCCCTAGGGGTCACTTGACAATTTTCTTTAATTCAACAAAACTTTTCAGCTGGTCCGGATCATAAAATATATATTTGTTACCCTTATATTTTACCAAACATTTACACGGATACGATAATAGGAAACTAGCTCCCAGCAATTTAGTTTCTTCTCTCAATGCAAGAAATTTTTTACGTTTTTCTTGAGCAGTCCTTGTCACGTCCGGATATATCCACACTCGCGCACCAAGGAATTCTTTAAGAGCATTTTTAAAGTATAGTTTCATAATAGAGTTAATATCCTGCTCAAAAACAAAGGATACTAGCAGAGTAGTGCGAGACAGAACATCGCTCATAGACTGTTCCAAAAAAGCTGTCAAATCTTGTAATCCAGTAGGTTGTATAGGTTGATTTTCTGATTTTCTCTTCTGCCCCTCTTTTTGCGGAATTGGGAGATAATATATTTTGTTAATCGGAGGCATCAAATCAGGGGAGTAATTGAGAACTTCAGAAAGGTATTTTTTAAATAGTTTAAGTGCACTCACCTCTGGAATTTTTGGAAAATTTATTATTCTCAAATTAAGATGCCTGTTAAAATTTTCAAGCTGGTCTAATTTATTATGTAAAATAATTTTATCCTTAATCAGGCTGTCTGTAGAGTTTTTTAACAAGTCAATTTCTTGCTGAAAAACAGTTCTCTGAGAACTGTCTCCATATGTTTTAACATTACATCGAGAGGCAGCTACTAATCTGTGTTAAGGGACTAATAAACAATATTTACCTCCTAATGCACATTTTCCCAGATTCTATATATCATGCTGAGATTTCTGCATGGAACTCAAAGCATATTCCATAACAATGCGCACAACTTAGGATTTCTTTTACAAAACAATGCTAGTGATTCCTTTGCAGCAAATGAGAGGAAGCCCATAGGAATTGAATGGGCTTCCTCTCGTTTGCCATACTGAGAACTGGTAGCAAAGTTTTATAAAAGAGGCCCTTAATTAGTTAACAAGCTAATCAGTGCTGTTAATTGAATATCAATAACCAATTATCAGTACTTATTGGCATTGAGATTTATGCACACAACTCGCTAATTGTATTCTGTAACTTGGTGTGCCTAAATTGTAAGTCATATAGTTAAAAAGGGGTGTGGCCATCGGCAGGGCATGGGCATTTCTACAATCTACGAATATTATTACAAACTACACCCAATCTGCACCTCATTTAGGCATTGGGATTTATGCCAAGTAAACCGTGGCCTAAATGGACGCAACTAAATTTGGTCATGTGGAGAGCCGCTCGGCATATTCTGTACACCATATGGAACTTTAAGTCGATTCCATAATATTTAGGCATACTTTAGAGAATATACCTAGGCATATTTCTTTTCCACGTGGATTTTTAAGGCACCGTATATATAATCTAGCCCATTATTGGGGGAAGTAATCAATGAAGACTGCCATTAAGATAGGTTAAGGCAACTAGATCTCATTGCAAAAAAATGGGACCTATACTAAAATACTACAAGTTAGTGGTAAATTAACATATCTTAACAGTAACCCACATTGATAACTATGCCCTTAAATGTCAATATTGGACATTATGGAGTCAATATTCAAAACAATTTAAGTGGGCATGAGAGGAAGGACCCCAATCAAGGTTGGATGCTCCAGAGAACCAATAAATAATAGGTACCCAAGTGCATAAAACATTCACCAGTAGCCCGAGTAGGCATGGCCGATCAGAAAGGCCCAGTGGCACCTGGGACTAAGCAAAAAATATATGACCTAATGAGTCTAGTTGTAATGTGAAAAGGTATGTCATAATCTCTCTCAGATGTCTGCCTTAAAAGATAGACTTTGAGAAATGGGTAATATCCTATTGTGGATAAAAAAAATCAAAACCTGATTAAAGTATAGAAAACAGAGAGTAGGGTTAAATATCAGAATTCTCATTGGAGAAGATTAAATGGTGGGGTTTGTGCTTGGACTGCTGTTTTTTAGCATATTTATAAATGATCTAGAGATGGGAATAACTAGTGCAGTGATTAAGTGTGCTGATGACACAAAGTTATTCAAAGTTGTTAAATCACAAGAGGGTTGCAAAAAAAGTGCTAGAGGATCTTACGAGACTGGGCATCCAAGTGGCAGATGATATTTAATATGAGCAAGTGCAAAGTGATGCATGTGGGAAAGAGGAATCCAAAGTATAGCTACATAATGCAAGTTTCCAAGTTAGGAGTCACTATCCAGGAAAAGGATTTAGGTGTCATCATTGATGATACATTGAAACCTTCTGCTCAGTGTGCAGTGGCAGCGCAAATCGAAGGTTAGGAATGATTAGAAAAGAAATGGAAAACAAAAATGAGAATGTTATAAAACTTTTGAATCGTTCCATGATGCGACTACACCTTGAATCCTATGTGCAATTTTGGTCACCACATCTCTAAAAAGATATAACAGAAAAGGTACATAGAAGGATGACAAAAATGATTAAGGGATTGGGATGGCTTCCTTATAAGGAAAGGCAACGTGGCTAGGGCTTTTCAGCTTAGAGAAGAAATGGCTGAGGGGAAATAAAATAGCAGTAGGAAGAACACTGAGTGGAGTGGAATGGGTAGACGTGAATCACTTGTTTACTCTTTCCAAATATAATAGGACTAGGAGGTATTCAATAAAGCTTATCCAACTTACTTTATAATTTACTTCAACATTTATGAACTTTAATGTAATAATACGTTGTATTTCTCATTCCAGAAATGGCAATCACCATTACGGCATACTGTAAGCCACATTGAGCTTGCAAATAGGTGGGAAAGTGTGGGATACAAATGCAAAAAAAAAAAAAAATATATATATATATATATATATATATAAAACAGAGAGATACAATGGATCTAATAACAGAGGAATGGAAGAAACACTTGCTTCCTATAACATAGGTGGACTGAAGAGAGCAAGTGAGTACTCAGGTGCACAGTTGGGGATGAGCAGGTGATAAACACACATATCTTTAGTAATGTTTGGGGCATTGCAGACCACCTGTATGTTAATAGAATTAAAGAATTTTGGTTCCTATAGATGGCCTCTTTGCCTACTGGTGATCTCATGGGTATGTTATGTGTGTACAGTCAGTAGTCTCAAGCACAGAGGGGAAGTGTGTCTACTCATGAAATTCTGTCATAGTTTGCTGTTGTTGTTCTTGTTCAGGTAAAGGAATATATTAGGTGACTCTCCTGAGAAAAGCCAGTAGAAATTGAGCAAGCAAGACTGGGGGTGACTGAATAGCTAATATATGCTGTGACCCTGTGAGCTACCATGAAGACATGATATTGTACCAGCAACTAATGTATTTCAGCACAGGCGCCATTTTTATTGCAATAAGCCCTAGTTACTAGTACCTGGGACAACAGTACAATAACATGTCTTACCAGTAGCTCATGTTGGTAATTATACCCCTATACTCCAAAATTTACAAATCCTACAAATCATTAAAAATTCCTTAGTTTCTCATTGCCCCACTCAGCCCCCTCAATAGTATAATCAAACTCCTCCTCAGCTTCCATGTTTTTAAGGCTTTCTAAAGGGAGACATTATAATCTTGGGCTACTGTTAAGTCGGGCTATTATTTTACCAAAATTTGGGTTATTTTAGCACAGAGTCCCATTTTATGCAATGAGGTCCTGTGCTAAAATAACTCAATTTGTAGTGAAATATCCTGACTTAACAGTAGCCTACATTGATAATCCTCTACACCCCAAATCTCTCATAATGATCAATGGAGTTCAGATGACAATTTATTCCACCTTATGGGAGCCTCCGCAGAAATGGAGATCTCCAACATGGTGCATGGACAGGACTTCTAATAATATCTCTTAGATGGAATTGAGTGGACAGATATTTATGAATTTAAATTTTTGTTGTTACATTTGTACCCCGTGCTTTCTCGCTCATGGCAGGCTCAATACGGCTTGCATGGGGCAATGGAGGGTTAAGTAACTTGCCCAGAGTCACAAGGCTGTGCCTGAAGTGGGAATCAAACTCAGTTCCTCAGGACCAAAGTCCACCACCATAATCACTAGGCCACTCCTCCATATTTTTCAACAAGCCAATTTCTACATTTAGGGGGCCCTTTTACTAAGCCGCGTAGGTGCCTACGTGCGCCAATGCTCATCAATTTTGAATTACCGCTCAACTACCACGTGGTAATTTCATTTTTGATGTGTGTCCGCTATGGATGCCAGAAAATATTTTTATTTTCTGGTGCATGGGCGGTCATCGGGCGGTAATTGGCATTTTATGTGCATAGGCCATAACCACGTGAGACCTTACCGCTAGGTCAATGGCTGGCGGTAAAGTCTTAGACCCAAAATGGATGTGTGGCAATTTTTCATTTGGCCGCATGGCCATTTTCGGCAAACATTTAAAAAAGACATTTTTTACAGGTGCGCTGAAAACTGATTCTGTGCGCTCCCAAAATATGCATCTACACTACTGCAGGCCATTTTGCAGCACACCTTTGTAAAAGGGCCCCTAAGTTTGCAGAAAATTTGAATAATCTTAAAATAGATAATTTATATATTTAACCCCCTCCCCCATTTAGTAAGATGCACTTTAATATGGGCTGTGTGGCATTGCTGCATGGCTTAGTAAACGGGGGTGGGGGGAGGTTACCCAAACACCCTTAATCTCAATCTGATTCTAAATGCATTTGGATTTTAGAAGAGTTAGGTACCATCTACATGTTAAAAACACTGATTTACATGTTTAAATACCCATACATCTGTGATGTTTTAGAATAGCCACTAGCCCCTGAGTTCTATATAGCATGCCTAGAGATTTGCACCGAAATCTAAGCACATTTTACAATTACTCGTGTAACTTAAATGGCTTAACAAGCTAATCAGCACTTAAACATTAATGACCACTAATCGGCACTAATTAGAATTTACACACACAAATCCCTAAGCACATTCTATAGCACAGTGTAACTAATTTGTAATGCACGTAGGTAAAAAGGGGTGTGATTAAAGGTGGGGAAATCAGTGTTTCGTGGGTGTTCCCAAATTTATATACATATTTATAGAATATGGCTCAGTATGTATAATGTACTCACCGGGATTTACGCCAAATTTAGTTGGTATAAATGGATGCACCTAGATTTAGGCGCTGAGATATCAACTATGCATATTCTACATACCACGACTAAATCTAGGTGCCATTTATAGAATACAATAATCAGTGCCAATTTTTTAGGCGCTATATATATGAAATCTCCCCCTATATGTTTATTTCTTATTTAGCAACAAAAATGCACATGTATGTGAAAGAATCTTCCATTGACATTTGGACCTGTCAACTAGTTGTTCGTGGGGACCTGGGGTTTGGAGGAGTGATTGAGGGAGAATTATGTTTCTTTCTCCAGTGCTTAAAAAACACATGACAGAAAAATTAGAGTTTTGTATCTTGGCTTCTTAATTGGGTCCTCTAGACAGGTAGATTTGCAAAATCCAGTGCTTACACCTGTAACTGCTGACATTCACATGTCATTGCCTGAAAGCAAAAGTGTTGTATGCACAATTTTTGAATGAAATGAGATCCTTTACTATGTTACTATTACAAAATTAAAAGTATAATAAACACATATAAACTTCACTCCTCTTTTTCTCTGTTTCACATCAAGCACAGATACAACACTTTTGCTTTTAGGTAACCAGGTGTAGGTGGCAAAATTTTCATGTATATACATATAAATACCAGCACTTGCACTTGTTGCTACCAAATAGAGTTTTCTTGTGGCTTTGTATGTATCTTCCAAAGATATTGTATTCAGTGAACCATTTGTAAAATACCTTGCGAATTTGGGAGCCCTCAGCATTAAAGCTGCAGGGCTGATAGCATCAACTGAGACCCATACACTTTATAAGGGAAAGGGGGGGGACTGGGGAAGTTGGGGGGGATGGTGGGAGGGGGAGGGGTATTAGAAAGAACAGAGAGGAAAGGGAGATAAGAGAATTGAGGGAAGGCTGAATAGGGTTAGCAACTTGAATAGATGGAGGGTGGTTACTGGTGGGTGAAGGTCTGGGATTGGTGGAAAGGATAGGGGGGGGGGGTTAAGGACTGTGAGACAGGCAGCATTTGAGAGGAGTTTTGGAAGGCAATAGGGGCATTAGGGCTGTATGGAAAAGATTGGGAGGTCAATTAGATTGGGAGAGACTGACTTAAATTTAATCCCTCCCACCTTCCTCTGTTGGCAAGGGAGGTGGATTTGTTGGGGGGGGGGGTGTTGCTGTTTTGGTGTCTGGGTTGTAAGTGGGACATTCTACCTTTAACATTTTGGGGGCTTTGGGGGGATGGAAGGGGTCTGGGATTGGTTATGGCTTTGATTCAGGAGGCTGTATGGGGGAGTCATTAAGGGCCTAGAAATGCTACTGAAACAAAATGAAATGTGAAAAAGAATATTGTAAATGGAGTTGAAGCACTCTTGGGCGACAGCGGCATGAGGGTTGGCATCAGTGGCGTAGGAAGGGGGCGGGGGGGCGGTCCGCCCCGGGTGCACGCCGCTGGGGGGTGTCGGCTCCGCGCTAGTGCACTGCCCTCTCTGCCCCGGAACAGGTTACTTCCTGTTCCAGGACAGAGAGAGCAGTGAATCAGCGTGGAACCGACACACCCCAGCAATGTGCAGTCGGGGCGGATCGGCCATCCCGCCCATCCCTCGCCGCAGGTATGAGCTCTGGGGGGGGTATGCGCTCCGGGGGGTGCGCTCCAGCGGGAGGAGGGTGCGCCATGCTGCACCTGGGGGGGGAGGGTGCGCAGCGGCGACCCACCCCGGGTGTCAGCTCCCCTCGCTATGGCTCTGGTTGGCATGACTCAGCAACACTGCAGGTCATGCTATGTTTTGGTGTGACTCGGCAACACAGTGGGTCATGCAGTAACTGATGTTATTGCTTATTGATTGCTGCTATGTTGGGAGCTAATTTGTTACTGACCAGCTGGCAAGGTATGTAAAAGATTGCTCTGGGCAATTTTATCTTTGTTACATTTCTATTCAGATATGTTAAGTGAATGCTACATGAGTTTTATTGGTTATGCAGTTAATAAAGCAGTGGCCAATACATTGCCACATTAATGTGTAAAAGTGTTTGTGTTAATTATTTCTTGCCTAGTGCTAAATAATCGATGACAAACTGTGAAAGTGTGAGTGCAGATGTTATGAATATTCCCAGCTTGGACATTTTCCCCCCATCTAAATAGCCTATACAAAATCAAGCAAAAAACAATGGGGGCCCTTTTACTAAGCCACGTAAGCATCTACGCACGCCCAATGTGCACCAAAATGGAGTTACTGCCCGCCTACCATGTGGTTCTTGCAGTAATTTCATTTTTGGCGCGTGTCCAATACGCGCGTCTGAAAAATATATATTTTTTGGGGCGCATAGGTCATTACTGTCCAGTTACCACATGAGTCTTTACTGCTAGGTCAATGGCTGGCGGTAAGGTCTCAGACCCAAAATGGATGAGCGACAATTTTAATTTTGCTGCGTGTCCATTTTTGGCAAAATGGTGCGCTAAAAAATGGATCGGCATGCGCCCAAAACCCGCGCCTACACTACTGCAAGCCATTTTTCAGCATGCCTTTGTAAAAGGACCCCCAATGTATGTGGTATATAGTTATGTGTTCTGTGGCTGGGAAATTTCAAACAAAAGCACTTATGCAGTGGGCACCTGCCGCCTACTTTATAAGTGCTTTTGTATATTGACCACTGCAAATTTACCAGCAGCATCTCAGCAAGCTGTAACAAAAGTTACACATGTGCACTCAGATGCAATTATACTTATAACATACAAAATCAAAATGCTATTATTTGTGCCAACGTTTAATTTCGTTCATATATTTTCTTAAATTGAAACACTCATTTAAAATTCAACGTGACCTTAGCACACCCTTATACAGATCTTTGCTGCAGACAGAAAATGGCTGATTTTCTATTTTTGGCATTAATGACCATGCACTAATGTTGGCATAAGCTTGAGGGACCCTTTCTGCTACCCATTTTGTAGGCAGTAATGGCTCATGTGCTATTCACATACTAATCAGCATGCTTCAATGTGACTGTACTAAATGATTAGAGCAGAAATGACTCCTCTACCTCCAGACACACCCCCTCAGCTCAAAAAAATTATTTTTTAGCATGTGGGTAGCGCGCTTATCAGAATTTTACCAGAGGATGCCTCAATGTGCCATGCAGTAAGTCCTTTTAAGCTGTGGCAAAGCAGGACCAGTTAAACACCTAATATAGGGGGTATTTTACTAAAGCTTAGCTTGAGTTATCTGCAGCAGGACCCATTTTATTCCTATAGCTCCTGCTGCAGTTAACTCGAGCTAAGCTTTAGTAAAAGACCCCCTAAGCTGTGTTAGGCACTAACTTGTAATTAATGCAGCAAAACAATGGAATACTGGGGGACTCTCTCAGGCATCCTGTGGTAACTCAAATTCGCATGATCTAAAAAATGTTTCTAATTTTTTCGGGGATGTATGAGGGGCACAGAGTGAACATTCCTGCACTAACTCTTTTTCATTAGGTCTTTTTTTTTCACGATTCTCACCCTGTTGTTTTGGTTCAGATGCTGGTTCTGTCTAATTTAGATTATTGTAACTCTTTATATATCAGATTGCATAATAAATTACTTTACTGATATTGTGTATCAGGACATTCAAAAGGCATTTGACAAAGTACATCATGAAAGACTCCAGAGGAAATTGTAAAGTGTAAAGTCATCGGAGGAGGTAGTGTCCTATTGTGGATTAAAAACTGGTTAAAAGATAGAAAACAGAGAGTAGGGTTAAATGGTCAGTATTGTCAATGGAGAATGGTAGACAGTGGGGTTCCCCAGTGGTCTGTGCTGGGACCACAGCATTCTAACATATTTATATATCATCTAGAGAAGGGAATAACTAGTGAGGTAATTAAATTTGCTGACAACACAAACTTATTCAAAGTTGTTAAATCGCAAGAGGATTGTGAAAAATTACAAGAGGACCTTACAAAACTGAGAGACTGGGTATCTAAATTGCAGATGACATTTAATGTGAACAAGTGCAAAGTGATGCATGTGGGAAAGAGGAACTCGAATTATAGCAATGTAATGCAAGGTTCCACATTAGGAGTCACTGACTAGGAAAGGGATCTAGCCGTCATCGTTGATGATATGTTGAAACCCTCTGCTCAGTGTGCGGTGGCGGCTAAGAAAGAAAATAGAATGTTAGGTATTATTAGAGAAGAAATGGAAAACAAAAATGAGGATGTTATAATGTTTTTATATCGCTCCATGGTGCAACCACACCTTGAATATTATGTTCAATTCTGGTCGCTGCATCTAAAAAAAGATATAGTGGAATTAGAAAAGGTACAGAGAAGGGCGACAAAAATGATAAAGGTGATTGGAAGATTCCTCTATGAGGAAAGGTTGAAGCGGCTAGGGCTCTTCAGCTTGCAGAAAAGTCGGATGAGAGGAGATATGATAGAGGTCTATAAAATAATGAGTGGATCAGGTAGACGTGAATTGCTTGTTTACTCTTTCCAAAAATACTAGGACTAGGGGGCACGCGATGAAGCTACAAAGTAGTAAATTTAAAATGAGTCGGAGAAAGTTTTTCTTCTCTCAACATGTAATTAAACTCTGGAATCCATTGTCAGAGAATGCAGTAAAAGTAGATAGCTTAGTGGGGTTTAAAAAAGGTTTGGATGGCTTCCTAAAGGAAAAGTCCATAGACCATTATTAAAATGGACTTGGGGACAAGCCACTGCTTATTTCTAGGATAAGCAGTATAAAATGTATTTTAATTTTTGAGGATCTTGCCAGCTACTTGTGACCTGGATTGGCCACTGTTAGAAACAGGATGCTGGGCTTGTTGGACCTTCGATCTGTCCTATTATGGCAATACTTACAGGTATGTACTTATGTATTTATGTACTGATACATTTCAATTATTACAGAATACGGCAGTTCGGATGATTTTTCAGTTGAGGAAATGGGAAAGTGTATCTGATTATTTAAAAAACTTCATTGGCCTCATGTTCATGCATAGTTTACTTTTAAAGTTGCATGTACTACTACTACTACTACTACTATTTAGCATTTCTATAGCGCTACAAGGCGTACGCAGCGCAGCACAAACAGAAGAAAGACAGTCCCTGCTCAAAGAGCTTACAATCTAATAGACAAAAAATAAAGTAAGCAAATCAAATCAATTAATGTGTATGGTTTTCCAGACTCTATATTGTAATACTTCAGTATTATTGATCCAATTTGTTTCTCAATGTTTTTATAAATCAACCCGAGTTTGTGATACTTTGTTATTGAAATTCCCTGTTTTTAAAAAATCTTCAATTCAAGCGTCAACTAAGCTTTATGTTCTCTTTTCAAGCTATTGCTATCTGGAATAATTTACCAGGAACGGTTCCAATAGTTCAAAATTATATGCACGTAAGTAAGAAGCCGAAAATGTTTTTTTATTCGTAATTGTGATGATTAAATTTTTTAAATTACTTTTATCATTATGTAAATTCCACATCTTTGATTGCCTATGACTGGTAGCACTATAGAAGTGATTTATAGGTAGTAGTAAACTTCCAGGAACCTCCTGTTGGGATAGAGAAGTAAATAAAACATTTAGGTTAGATTAGATTAGAACTCTACATTACCGCATGCTAACTGGATAGCACATGAATAACGTAGGATCCCCTAACACCTATAAAATAGTTGGCAGTAAGTGCTCATGCAATAATATAAGAAATTGCCACATACTAATGGCAACATTAGCACATGAATAAACAAATAGAGATTCCCTGTATAATAGTAAATAAGCAATGAAAATAGTAAAAAAGCAGGAAAAAACCTCAAGAAGCTTCCAGCTATCGGCTAGTTGAGCAGGGCTTCATCATCATTGGCAAAAAACCCACCCAGATAGACTTATGGATTTACTTAAATAGCAAAATTATCAGCTTTAAATACTTAGCTGCATAGTCTCTTTCTTCCAACTGAACCAAAAATCCAGACCATGACCGACGATGGCCAGCGTTTCATTAGGCTGCATCAGGGTCAGTCAGTCAAAACTTTAAACTCCGTTCAGCACTAACATTGCTTATTTACTATTATACAAGGAATCTTTATTTGTTTATTTGTGTTGTTAGACACTATAGATCTTTTTTTCCTAATAACTTTTGTAGTTTAACATTAGCACATGGCCAATAATGCAAAAACTAGTAAAAAAGCTATTTTTACAGCCATGGTAAGAGCATGTAAATGCCACTTTTTACTGCTGCTTAGTGAAAAGATCCCATAATAATTATTTAAAATTAGAGGGCCCTGTTTACAAAGACGTGCTAGTGTTTTTAGTGCACGCTAACTGTGTAGATGCCCATAATATTCATATGGGCGTCTACACAGTTAGCACATGCTAACTTTTTCTGCATGCTAAAAACACTAGCACACCTTTGTAAACAGGCCCAGAATATGTAAAATATTGCATAAAGCTGCATAAAGTATCAGCAGTTAATCTGATACAGTGCTCCTTGTGATCAAAGCTGAATTTATTTGGTAGGGAAAAAAATAAAAATATGAAATTCATGAAAGCCAAAAATCATGGTAAGACTCCATAAAAGACTGCAGAAGAAGGCCCAGGGTAATGATATTAGTGAGGGGCAGGCCCTAGCAGCACCAACCCGCATCCAGCCTCCCCTGAAAAAGCACGCACAGCTGTTGTCAGAGTTGAGGAGGGAGCAGCACAGAGAGCAACAGAGAAAGTCACACAGGACCCCAACGCAGAGGTAAGGCAGCGTGGGGGTGACCATGACATCCGTTCCCTTCCCTTGCCCTTCCATCCCCTCTCCTCCATGGGCACCATGCCCCTTGTTTGTTTATCCCATCCCCTATTTCAGATTCTGGCATCTTTGCCTAGCCTGGCCACATCTCCCCTCTTCTTTGCCTGCAGTCTGGCATCTCACACTTTCCTTTCCCCTACCACCCACCTCACAGTCTCTCAGTTTTCTTCTGCAGGTCCCAGCATATTTCTATGCCTTTCCTCTCCCCTTGCACTCTGGTATATGACTCTCCCCAACCCTCCCTGCTTCACTTTACTGTCTGAAACACTAGATGCACACTGCTTCTCAAGAGCTGGAGGCCCTTCCTCTGTAGTGTCTTGTCAACAGGAAATAGGAAATTCTGTCAGAAGAGATGGGAGCTATAAAGGGAGGACTCCCGGCTCAAGAGAAGCAGCACAAGGAGGTTAGATTAAGAACATGGCTTGAAGCCAGCAGCAGTAGGCATAGCTTGCTGGCAGTAGGTGGAGTCACAAGCCAAAACAATAGCAAATGCTATTGAAAGCAATAGTAAAATAGTATTATAAATAATGGACTGTCTATGTGTGGTCCATCTGTAATAAGTCAAAAGCTGTTCCGGTTGGATAGGCAGTGCCTTAAAAGGTAGAGGACAATATTTTTTTACTTATTTGACAGTTTTTTGTATTTATTTGAAAGCATCCCATATGTAGATATTTATATGTAGATATAAATATCATGAAATCAATCTGAATATCACTAAAACAACTTCAAAAATTATTGCAGAAAGGTTGCGTGTAAATTTAGAAGCTGACATTTGCCTAAATTTATGCATGGAGCACCGTTATTCTATGTGTAACTCAAAACCATGCCCCAACATGCTCATGACCCTCCCATTTCTGTGACCCCTTTTTTGGAACGTGTAAATTTTAGGCATGGATCCCATGCCTAGCTTTATGTGCATTGGTCCCAATTAAATCTATTTAGTGCCAATAACTTCTTGTTAAAAAGCCAATTATTGGCACTAATTGGCTCATTAATAAATTGCATGCGCAAATCAGGAACATGCCTAAAGTTATGCACACAATTTTTGGCGACTTTTATAGAATCAGGGGAAAATGGCTTTAAAAGTTATCCCTTATCCTGAAAGATTAAAAAACAAAACTCATAGATAAGAATTGACATGTTTAATTCTTTTAAGGGCTGTTTTACAAAGGCATGTAAGCACCTACACACATCCAGTGCATGTCAAATCTGCATTACTGTCTGTCTACTGCATGCCCTGGGCAGTAATTCTGAATTTAGCACGCACAGAAAACATGCGGTAGAAACTATTTTCTATTTTCTACCATGTGGCGCTTACCCGGCGGTAAATGGCAGTAGATGCGCTGCATGACTACCGCCCAGGTAGCGCATGAGACCTTACCGCTATGTCAATGGGTAGCGGTGAGGTCTCAGGCAAAAAATGGGTACACGCTGGGTTTTTTTTTTTTTTTTTGCCACATGTCCATTTTCCAGCCGCTTTAAAAAAGGCCCTTTTTCCAGGACAAAGTAAAATCTGGCCTGGCACGTGCCAAAAAGATGTACTCACACTGCTGCAGGCCACTGTCGCGTTCGTGAGCCCTTGTGCCCAGATGGAGCATCCGGAACGAAGACTCGCACCTGCGCTCTGTAGGGCAGCTGAGCAACCCCAAGGCTTCACCTGTACTGACCGCCGTTCCCCGAAGGTTAAGCCCTCAGGTGCAGTCCGCTGACAGGACTTCAGGATACGAACAGGGGCCAGACGGCAGCCAACAGCAGGCAGAGAGAAATCTGAGTTCAAGTAGCGAGCCAAGGCAGGCGGAAGCCAAATTAGAAGCCCGGGTTCAGGCAATAGTTAGGTCAAGTAGCAAGATAGTTGTCCGGGCTTCAGGCAGTGTCAGGTTGGGCAGCAGGCAGAGAATAGTCTGGATTCAAGCAGAGGTCCAGTCAGGCAGCAAGCAGAGAATAGTCTAGATTCCAGCCGAGGTCGGGTCAGGCAGCAATCAGAGAGTAGTCAGGATTCAAGCAGAGGTCCAGTCAGGCAGCAAGCAGAGAATAGTCTAGATTCCAGCCGAGGTCGGGTCAGGCAGCAATCAGAGAGTAGTCAGGATTCAAGCAGAGGTCAGGTCAGGCAGCAAGCAGAGAGTAGTCAGGATTCCAGCTGAGGTCAGGTCAGGTCAGGCAGCAAGCAGTAGTAGACAAAGTCACAGAGTAGCACAGGCAAACCTACCGAAGTAGAAGCCGAAGCCAAGACGTGGAGTACAGCTGCTCCTAAAATAGCCCCCACCATCAAAGAGACTTGAATCAGCTGGCAAGGAAAGCCTCTCATAGGCTAGCCTGTTGAGGAAGCCACGCTGCCAACTACCCACCCGGACCGCGCCGCTTAAGCAGAACTCCCGGAGCGCAAACCACCTTCTCGGACTGAACAGGCTGTGCAGAACACCCGGGAGCGCTGGGCCAGCCACGCTGGCCTGCATTCTGCATCACGGTGGCAGATGGTATTCCGGGAGCGCCAGACCTGCCAAGATGGCCGGCGCTCCGCACAGCGGGAGCGCCCCTCACCGAGGTGAGGAGCGTGACAGCCACTTTTAGCCGCAGCTTAGTAAATGGGCCCCTTAATCTGAAGTATTAATGCTACAATAGAATAATTTCCTTATTCAATCTTAAGAGCTAACCTCAGTGTAGGTGCATAGATCCTCCAATTTGTAGCTTAGCATTCTTCATTGTTTCTAAAAAAAAATGACAAAAATACTGTGTTATTTTGCTTAGTTTGAAGAAAATTAGATATGAACTTTTACCAATTTATGGAAAATAAAAATGGACTTGTGGATTTTATATATTTAATTGTGTGGTAGTGTGGTTTTATGGTTAATTTTAAATTTTTCAAAATGATCTGTTTGCTAGTTAGTTGCAGTCTTAATGAGACACATCTCCAAATGTGTTGTAATTACGACTAAAACTCAATGGTAATGAGCCATTAAACAAGTTTGGAGAAAAATCAAAGAGAAAAGAAAGACAACTCAGCAAAAATACTGCATTAGTCTGTTGAAAAGCTAGTATAATAATAAAGTTTTCAGTGCAAGGATCTTTGGTCTGGGAGCAAATAATTGGAACACTTTCTATAAGTACAATTTTAAGTGCTAATCAAGTTAAAGAACTGAAATGCACTTAATGAAACAATTAGTTGTTCAGCACTCATAGGTCACATCTTAGACATTGCTGTGTGAGAGAGCAGTGTGAATTTACTGTGACTTTAATGAGCTATCTTAGATAATCTAATATGAATTGCATACTGTACTTGCCAGTGATCAAAGTATGCGAGTCTGCTCTTTTTTCAAAGTGAACTGCTTATTATGATTCATTTAAAGTGGTGCAAAGCACATACAGTGTTGTATAGACACAAAAAAAGAGACATAGAAACAGAAAGAAAAATTAAAAAAAAAAGAACATGATGGCAAATAAAGAGCATGCAGCTAAACCAGCTTTATAAACCCTTCCTTTACCGCAGAGATCCTCTGTTTGTCCGAATATCTTCTGAATATTGATATTGTTCTTATCTCCACCACCTTTAAATATGGCTGTTCTGTGTGTCCATCACTCATTTTGAAAACAAACAAAAAAGCAAATGTTTCCCTACATTATTCCTGAGCAGTGGTATAGTTAGTATCAATATTTGTAGACCTGCAGTTAACATGGCTGGGCACAAGGCATTGCAGATTTTGGCACTGTCTCTAATTCACCTCTTTATAAACTGCAATTCAAGTACAAGTCAAAACAGTCTGCAATATCAAAGTATAATAATAGAGTTTACAGAAAGAAAAGAGGAAAGTGCCAATGTCTCCCCATATTGTGGGGCTTGTTTAATTCTCAGCAAGAGCTTTACTGAATACATAAGTCTACAAAGAAGGCTTAAATCTTGGCAATGTTGACTCCAACTGTATATGTTTAGGAACTGAATTCCACAGGAGAGAGACTAGGATATAAAATGCAGAATCTGTAGTAGATCCCCATTGCACTTGTGATGGTGGAGGGATTGTTAATAATTTATCATGCATGAGCTAATTTGAAGCATAGAAGCAAACAGTATTAACAAATCAAACAAGGATGCTGGTAGTCCTACATTCGGTGCCTTAAATGCAATAACCAAGAGTTTGAACTTTATATAATAACTTACTGGCAGCCAGTGATATTGACATAAAAAAGAAAACATGATGGGAATGAAGGAGCAGATGAATAGTATTTTACACCAGTTAGAAACAATACATGGTTGATTTACATACCCCAATAAGGGGTCCCTTTACCAAGCTGCGGTAAAAAAGGCTCTGCACTAGCAGTAGGACCATTTTTTCCGCTGGCTGAGGTCTTTTTGTATGCCACTGTATTGGTGTTCCATTATGTGTTTTGTTAAGTTGTTTTAGTTATTATTTATTATGCTTTGTGATTTTGTTTGTTATATGATTTTAACTGAGTTTGTTTTTATCAGTTACTACCCTTGACACAGCCTGAGGGTGAAATGTGGCCATGGTGGGTTATTGTTTGAATAAATGCTACAGCACCTCAGAACTGTTGGTCTGCTTGTTTGTTGATGTGAAAATAGTCATGGCCATGCAGTAAGACTGCTCTTACCATGTGGCCATGCAAGGGGGTTCACTTACCACCACCTATTGAGGTAGCGGTATAGGTTCCAGGGCTAACCTGATGGTAACCGGGTAGCGTGCGGTGCTGCCCAATTACCACCAGGTTACTGTCACATTAAAAAACACAAGTCAATTTTCCCTAGCATGAGAAATGGCACGCACTGGGGCTGGAACTACCGCTGGTGCCTGCGTTGGGCTGGCAGTAGCTAACTCCAGATTAGCATACGGTAAGCTTTCGTTGAGCTTACCACCGCTTTGTAAAAGGGTTTGTTGAGAATGAATTACAGTAATCAAGTAAACTGGTGCTAAGATCATGGATCAAAGTATTAATTGCTTGTGTTGCTGCCGCAGATTGGGTGGACTAACAAAACCTCCTCGTGGCTATGATCCTGGGTTTACCTGCTTTCACATTCATCCTATGATCGGTGTTCCCTCTAAGAAGTGACCAGCTGCGTGCAAATTTTTTGTCATGTCAGTGCTGATGATAGCCCAACAGCCAAAAAAGAGCGGGGGGGGGGGGGGTGTCCCCTGAGCTATCTGTGGAGTGTGTGTGTGTGGGGGGGGGGGTCTCCCTGAGCTATCAAAGGATCTAATATAGTATTGCCCATTTCCTCTGAATTGCATCAGTTTTCTTACTTACAAGTGACTCTTACCTAGTGAGTAGGATGGGTCAGTATATAGATTCTAGAACTTCCTATTCATAATAAAACAGTGAAAACAATGGTTATCCTCTGTATTCTAATTTCTGGAACTCCATATTGTAGAAACGATCCTGCAGGTCCTCAGCTCAGAGCCCTTTTCCTCTGTTGTCCCACTTCCTTAGGGATCTTTCCACTCAAAACCCGGCTCCCTGGGGAGACAGGCTGTTTCCAGCACCTTTCAATTTACAGCAAGGCTTTTAAACACCGTTCCACTTGCAGCAGGGCCTTTCCAAACACAGCCCTAAATGTAGCCTGGCAAACACAGTCTCACAAAGTAGCAAGGCCTTTAAACACAGTTCCACTTGCAGCAGGGCTTTTCCAAACACAGCCCTAAATGTAGCCTGGCTTTTCCAACACAGTATCACAAAGTAGCAAGGTTTTTAAACACAGTTCCACTTGCAGCAGGGCCTTTCCAAACACACCCCTAAAGGTAGCCTGGCTTTTCAAACCCAGTCCCAAAATATAGCCAGGCTTTTCAAACCCAGTCTCCAAAATGTAGCCAGGCTTTTCAAACCCAGTCTCCAAAATGTAGCCAGGCTTTTCAAACCCAGTCTCCAAAATGTAGCCAGGCTTTTCAAACACAGTCTCTCAAAACATAGCCAGGCTTTGCAAACCCAGTCCCCCAAAATATAGCCAGGCTTTTCAAACACAGTCTCTCAAAATATAGCCAGGCTTTTCAAACACAGCCCTAATTGCAGTAAGGCTCTTTTCAACACAGTCCCAATTGCAGCACTGCTTTTCCACATACAGCCCTACTTGCAGTAAGGCTCATTTAAACACAGTCCCACTCGCATTCAGGCTTTGTGCGGGGTCAAAGCCTCGGGTCCCACCCTCTTGGTCAGCCTTATTCTCCTGACCTCCTCCCGCTTGACCCGGGCAGCCCACTATACCTCATGCTCTGACTGAGTCAGAGCCAACAGTTCCATGGGTTCCTCTGGTACATCCTCTGGTTCTCCTTGTTCCATCTCCTCTGGCTCATCTCCTCCTCTCTCCTCAGGAGCCCAGTCCATTTTCTCCTCTCCCCACCCCTCTTGCAGCTGATTCCCTTTTTCCTCATTAACCGGGCTCTGGGGCTTTTCTTTCCCCGCCCACTTATTCCACCACCTTTTCCACCAAGGTGGAGCCTCAGCTTTCTCCCTTTTTGGTTGGCCCCCTTCTGGAGCTTCTGGGATGTGCCCCCTATTTCTCTTCTTTACTAGGTGCTCTCCTGGGGCTTTCTGGGACTTGTAGTTTTCTACCCTTATGTCCCTCTTGGGCAGGATCGGACCCTCCCCAGTATCTTCTTTCCTTTTTTGGTAGCTGGGGTTCCTCCCCAGCCTATTCCTTCCTGCATGCTCCTTACCATACTCCTTACATACCCCCCCCCTTACGCTCACACTCCCCTTCCTTTTTCCTTCTTCCTCTGGGTCGTCTCCTACCCTGGATAGGGCATCCACATTCCCCAAACACTTCCCAGGACGATGCTCCACTGTGTACTGGAAGGGTTGCAAGGATAAGTACCAACGCATCAGCCTTCCGTTGTTGTTTTTCATTAAGTTAAGCCACTTCAGAGGAGCATGATCTGTCACCAGCTTGAAGGGTCTCCCTTCTAGATAGACTGTACATTCCTGCACCGCCCATCTTATGGCTAAACACTCCCTCTCTATGGTAGAGTAATGGACCTCATGAGGTAGGAGTTTTCGGCTTAGATACAGAACTGGGTGCTCCGCCCCTTCATGTTCTTGAGACAGCACCGCCCCTAGCCCCCTACCCGAAGCATCGGTTTGCAGGATAAAAGGTTTATTGAAATCTACGGCCCTTAACACGGGTTCCTGACACAGTGCATTCTGCATCTGCTCTAGGGCCCGCAACTCCTCCTCCCCCCATCTCAGCTGATCGGGATTCTTACCCTTCAACATATCGGTTAAGGGGGTAGCGATTTCAGAAAAGTGTGGGATGAATCGCCTGTAATACCCCACCATACCCAGGAAGCTCCGCAATTGTTTTTTCCGGTTGGGTCTGGGAAATTCTTGGATGCTTTTAACTTTGTTCAACAAAGGCCGCACCTCTCCCCGGCCTACGTTATAGCCCAAGTACTTGACCCTATATTGGGCAAAACAACATTTCTTAGGGTTAAGGGTAAGCCCAGCCTCCCGGAAAGCTTGCAGCACTGCCCCTACCCGCTTTAAATGGGTGTTCCAGTCCTCACTGTGGATGATCACATCATCCATATACGCTGCCGCATAGGTCTGATGTGGTTTGAGTACTTGGTCCAGCAAGCGCTGGCAGCTGGCTGCTGCTGAATTGAGGCCGAAAGGCAGCCTTTTAAATTGGTATAAGCCCATGGGAGTACTAAAAGCGGTCTTCGCTTGGGCCTCGTGAGACAGGGGGATTTGCCAGTACCCTTTTGTTAAATCTAGAGTAGTCAGATACTGGGCAGCCCGCAACCTGTCCACTAGCTCCTCTATATATGGCATAGGATAAGCATCCGTTTGGGAGATTGTATTCAGCTGCCGGAAATCAATACAAAATCTCCACTCCCCTTCAGGTTTAGGTACCAACACTACCGGGCTGGACCAAGGACTATGGGACTCCTCAATTACCCCAAAGTCTAACATTTCCTGTACTTGGGTAATGACCTCCCTCCTTTTCATCGGGGAGAGTCTATAGGGTTTTTGCCTTACTATCATACCCGGCTTGGTTACTATATCATGCTCTACTAAATGGGTACTCCCCGGACAGGCTGTCAACACATCCTTAAAGCTCTCCAAGAGCCTTCCTATTTCCTTCCTTTTTTCCTGGGGTAGCTGGGGGTTAACTCCGGGCTCCCCATGCTTAAAAATCTCCCTTATCTGAGGCCCTAATTCCTCGCCCCCCTTTTCTTCCTCACAGGTTTGATACCCTACCCTAGCTACCCAAGGTTTCATTAGATTAACGTGAAATGTTTGTACCCTACCCCTCTCATTCGCCACCTCATAGGTGAGAGGACCGAGTCTCCTCCTTATGACCCAGGGTCCTTTCCACCGGGAGGAGAACCTATGGGGATCCTCAGAGATTAAGATCAAGACCCTGTCCCCTGGAGAAAATTCCCTCTCCCGGGTCCCTTTGTCATAATGTCCCTTTTGTTGTTCTTGGCTATGTTCTAGTCGGTCTTGGGCATATTCTTGTATTCTATCTAACCTGCCTCTTAGATCATGTAAATACTCCACCACCGTTTGATCGGTTGTTTCGGGGGGCACCCAGTGCTCCTGTACTATATCTAGCATCCCCCTGGGGCGCCTTCCAAACATTAATTCAAAAGGAGCAACTCCTAAGGAGTCTTGCTTCTTCTCCCGGTAGGCATACAACACGAATGGTAAAAGCTGGTCCCACCCGGTCCTGTCCGCCCCTAGGGCTTTCTTGAGCATACCCTTTAAGGTCCGATTAAAGCGCTCCACCATCCCATTGGTTTGGGGATGGTAAGCCGCCGTGCGTATATGTTTTATTCCAAAGGCCTCCCATACCTGCCTCAATGTTTGGGACATAAAATTGGACCCCCGGTCCGTCAATACTTCTTGGGGAAAACCCACCTCGCAAAAAATTTTTATGAGCTCCCTAGCGATATTCCTCGCCGAAATATTCCTCAAGGGCAGTGCCCATGGATATCGGGTGGCCATATCCATCACCACTAGCACGTAGAGAAACCCTCTCTGTGACCTTGTCACCGGTCCCACGATATCCATGGCCATTCTCCTTCCATGTTGTTCTACCCTCGGCAGCGGCATTAAAGGGGCTTTTGGAGGGAACCTGTCAGATACCTTTTGACAGTTGGGACAGGATTTACAGTACTTTTCTACCTCCCCATAAATCCCGGGCCAATAAAATCTGGCCAATATTTGGTTTAGGGTAGCTTGGGAGCCCTTATGTCCCCCCAGGGGATGATCATGGGCCAGCTTTACCACCGGAGAACGGAAAGCCCGGGGAACTACTAGCTGTTTCCCGCCCCCCGAGATTTCCCAGCTAGGCACCTTCCTATACAATATATTCCCTTCCACCATGAACCCGGGGCCTGCCTGATCTCCCCCCTGTTGAGCTCTTTCCCACGCATACTCCAGAGTAGGGTCATTGGCCTGCTCTCGGTGAAATTGTGGAAACTGTTCCCTCAATTCCGCTGGGGCCACCGGCAAGTAACTTTCCCTCTGTACCCTCTGAAGAGCCTCCCTTCTATCCTTCTGTTCCTTTTTTTTACCTGCTTTCCCTTTTCTTTCTCTGCCCGGATCTCCCAGGACCTCGCCCTGAAAAGGAAAAATACCCCCTAAGTCTTCCCCTCCCCCCTCTGCCTCACGGTTAGACTGAGCCCTGGTAGTAACCAACACTTTTCTTTCTCCCATACATTCCATAAACTGGGGCCAATCCCTTCCTAAGATCATCTCATGAGGTAATCTGGGCAGAATAGCCACCGCCAACTTTATGTCCCCCAGGGGTCCCTGTAAGTTGACCCTGTGGAGAGCATAAGGCGTCTTAGCCCCATGCATACATTGTATGGACACTTTCCCTTCATAGATCTCCCTCCCCGGGGGTCTCCTCCTCCGTATTTGTTCCCAGAGCCCTCTAGAGATCATGGACTGATCTGCGCCTGAGTCCAACATTGCCGTAATGGGCACCCCCTCCACCTTAACCTGAGTAAGGTACCGGGGCCTACCCCCTTTTTCCACCCGAGAGATCCATCCCTCCCTCCACTGGCAATCCTTTTTTAAATGTCCCGGCTTCCCACATTTGAAGCAATACCCGATTCCCGAAAGGGCCCGCCTTTTTACTGGGTCCGGCAACTACTTCGGTCCTCTTACTCCCCGCCGGGGGCTCTGGCTTGCTGAGGGAAACTTTGGGAGGAATCTCTTTCTCCACCACCCGAGTTTTCCCTCCCTCCAGCCCTGGGGTTCCCCACTGCTGGGCCTCTAGGTAGCACTCCAACCCCGCAGTCACCCCCTCCACCGTTTTACACCCCCTCTTTATTAATTCAGCCCTAATTCCTTCGGGCAGACCCTGAAGGAATTGCTCCACCACCAGCTCCTGCAATACCTCTTGCAGGCTGTGTTGCTCGGGCTCTAGCCATTTTTTCACTAAATCCATTAGTTTATTTGCTACGGCTTTAGGGGGGGTCCCCTTTTCCCACTTTGTGGCTCTAAACTTACGCCTGTTGGCTTGGGTACTGAGGCCATATCTATCCTTAATAGCTTCTTTCAGTCTGTCATAATTGGCAGCATCTACTGGGGATAAATCCCTAAAGGCTGCCAAAGCCTCCCCGGACAAAGAGGGCACTAACCTCACAGCCCATTGCTCTCTGGGCCACCCCGCCGCCCCAGCCACCCTCTCAAAGGCCGTCAGAAAATCGTCCACATTGTCTTGTTCTGACAACTTCCCCCAGTTAAGTGTACGTAGTGATACTGGTCCTACCGCTCCTCCTCCACCGATCCTCTGTCCATTCGTTCCGGCTCCCTCCTCACGGGGAGCGGCAGCCCCGCTCTGAAAAAACTCCTGTAGCATGTGCAGTACGGGTTGCTGTTGATCCCGGGCGGCGGTTAGGGAGTCCTCGACTATTTTGGCTGTCAGCTCCTGTTGTTTTTGAAACTGCAGAGTCATCCATCCGAAGATCTCCTTGGGATCCATCTCCACCCACCGGCAACCGCACCTGGGGAAGAAACAACAGAAAACCACCTCCAAGTGCGATTACCCCTTTTGGATGTTGAAAGTCTTATTTTTTCCTTTAATCCCCCCAAGTTAGGCCCACTTACCGGAACCCAAGATGGGTCTGCGCCTTTCTCAGCGTTGGCCCTCACGAGGGCTTCCCCTTCCGTCCGGTCACCGTCTCACCTCCAGCGACAGGTCCTGCAGAAAGATCCCACCACTGCCACCATTTGTAGAAACGATCCTGCAGGTCCTCAGCTCAGAGCCCTTTTCCTCTGTTGTCCCACTTCCTTAGGGATCTTTCCACTCAAAACCCGGCTCCCTGGGGAGACAGGCTGTTTCCAGCACCTTTCAATTTACAGCAAGGCTTTTAAACACCGTTCCACTTGCAGCAGGGCCTTTCCAAACACAGCCCTAAATGTAGCCTGGCTTTTCAAACACAGTCTCACAAAGTAGCAAGGCCTTTAAACACAGTTCCACTTGCAGCAGGGCTTTTCCAAACACAGCCCTAAATGTAGCCTGGCTTTTCCAACACAGTATCACAAAGTAGCAAGGTTTTTAAACACAGTTCCACTTGCAGCAGGGCCTTTCCAAACACACCCCTAAAGGTAGCCTGGCTTTTCAAACCCAGTCTCAAAATATAGCCAGGCTTTTCAAACACAGGCCCAAAATATAGCCAGGCTTTTCAAACCCAGTCTCCAAAATGTAGCCAGGCTTTTCAAACACAGTCCCCAAAATATAGCCAGGCTTTTCAAACACAGGCCCAAAATATAGCCAGGCTTTTCAAACCCAGTCTCCAAAATGTAGCCAGGCCTTTCAAACACAGTCCCCAAAATATAGCCAGGCTTTTCAAACACAGTCTCTCAAAACATAGCCAGGCTTTGCAAACCCAGTCCCCCAAAATATAGCTAGGCTTTTCAAACCCAGTCTCTCAAAATATAGCCAGGCTTTTCAAACACAGTCCCCAAAATATAGCCAGGCTTTTCAAACACAGCCCTAATTGCAGTAAGGCTCTTTTCAACACAGTCCCAATTGCAGCACTGCTTTTCCACATACAGCCCTACTTGCAGTAAGGCTCTTTTAAACACAGTCCCAATTGCAGCACTGCTTTTCCACATACAGCCCTACTTGCAGTAAGGCTCATTTAAACACAGTCCCACTCGCATTCAGGCTTTGTGCGGGGTCAAAGCCTCGGGTCCCACCCTCTTGGTCAGCCTTATTCTCCTGACCTCCTCCCGCTTGACCCGGGCAGCCCACTATACCTCATGCTCTGACTGAGTCAGAGCCAACAGTTCCATGGGTTCCTCTGGTAAATCCTCTGGTTCTCCTTGTTCCATCTCCTCTGGCTCATCTCCTCCTCTCTCCTCAGGAGCCCAGTCCATTTTCTCCTCTCCCCACCCCTCTTGCAGCTGATTCCCTTTTTCCTCATTAACCGGGCTCTGGGGCTTTTCTTTCCCCGCCCACTTATTCCACCACCTTTTCCACCAAGGTGGAGCCTCAGCTTTCTCCCTTTTTGGTTGGCCCCCTTCTGGAGCTTCTGGGATGTGCCCCCTATTTCTCTTCTTTACTAGGTGCTCTCCTGGGGCTTTCTGGGACTTGTAGTTTTCTACCCTTATGTCCCTCTTGGGCAGGATCGGACCCTCCCCAGTATCTTCTTTCCTTTTTTGGTAGCTGGGGTTCCTCCCCAGCCTATTCCTTCCTGCATGCTCCTTACCATACTCCTTACAATATACGTACATAGTACAATGAAAACACTGGTTATTCTCAATTAACTACTTTGTATAAGCTTAAAGAGTGGAATTCTTATGGTAAAAAAAATTATTTCCCTTTTGATGTGCTGATGTGGAATCCTTTTTCTCTAATTTCTTTATGCTTGGATCTCAGAGACCTGAGAAGTGTCTAACTGTAGCTTTGCTTGGGGAAAAAGAAATGTTCAAAAGAGCTCCTCAATCTCTCTGACCAGTGCCTTAGACTGGTATTTTGCTTCACCTATGTTTAAAAGCTAGGGGAGTAGTCAGGAGAAGGATTACTGTGCATGTACCAGCGTCCGGCCGGTGGAGAGTTGAGGCTTTACCGTTCCCGCCACAGGTTAGCCGAAGAGCATTTTTGCTATCACTTTGTTACAAGAAAGTTTAGACTACGATGCATAAAGAAGTTTAAGGCTGAAAAATGATTAGTTAGCTCAATGTGACAACAATGCACTCTATTGTTCCTGTTTTAGCAGATCATTCCCCTGAAGACACCACTGAGCGAAACATGCTCGCATATAGGGAACTGAAAATGTGTCATTAAAAGCTGGATATTGAAGTCCTGAACAGGGAACTGACTGTATACCACCGCCATTTTAACACATGTCACGTTACAGACTGGGATCCCAGCAGGACAAACTTCAAACCATGACCGCGACCACCCTGTTTCAAGATAAGTAGTGGTTTTACACCTTTTTGAGACAAGTATTGAGTCCGACTCCCCCTAAAGAATCCATTATGCACAAGATTTTAGCATACCTTAGAGACAACAAATGTATTTATAACATATTGTTAAGAACAGCGGAGGAAGGATAACATATTTGACATCCATTGGAATTGAATTGTGTTAGACACCACATTCATAATCTCACTTAACATCGTAAGGAGAGGGAGGTTGGGGTGCCATGATGTTGAATCGGGCTATCAAAGCAATTTTACACTGCGAGTGAGTCCTGCGGGACATGCCCAGCCACTGAACACCATTTGCATATTATAAAAAAAGAAAAAATAGTACACAGTATCATTAAAATTAGTTTAGTTGTTTTGTTTTTTTTAGTTTGTGGTTTTCACTGGTAGGAATGAACAAATTCAAGTAAAACCTAACATAATTATATACTCCAGAGGATCCAACTATTAAATTTTAACTGCCAGGCCCTTGACCATTCTTCTAACTTTTGGAGATCCCTTCTCATTGTTTCTACTCCCTCCAGGGTATTCACTCTATTGGCTATCTTTGTGTCATCTGCAAAAAAAGCAAACCTTTCCTTCCAACCCTTCAGCAATATCTCTCACAAATATATTAAACAAAATAGGCCCGAGAACTGACCCCTGAGGACCCCCACTGCTCACCATCCTTTCCTGTGAGCAGATTCCATTTACCACCATGCACTGACACCTGTTGGTCTATTCAGTTCATCACTTTTGGTCCTAAGTTCAGCCCTTTCAGCTTATTCACAAGTCTTCTGTGGGGGACCGTATCAAAGGCTTTGCTGAAATCCAAGTAGATTGCATCTAGCGCACGGCCTTCATCCATTTATTTTGTCACCCAGTCAAAGAACTCAATGAGATTCGTTTGGCAGGATTTTCGGCTTCTAGAAAGTTAACTATCCTTTCTCTCAGCAGTGACTCCATTATTTTTCCTACCACTGACGCCAGACTTACCGGTCTGTAGTTTCCCACTTCTTCCCTGTCTCCACTTTTGTGAAGAGGGACCACATCCGCTCATCTCCAATCTCGCAGAACCTCTCCCGTCTCTAAAGATCTATTAAATAAATCTTTAAGAGGTCCCGCCAGGACCTCCCTGAGCTCCCTCAGTCCTGGGATGTATCCCATCCGGCCCCATAGCTTTGTCTACCTTCAGATTCTCAAGCTGTTTATAAACTCTTTCTTCCATAAATGGTGCAGTATCCATTCCATTCCCAGATATTCCTTCAACAGAAGATATTATAAATTAAATAAACCATCTTAAATTCAACCCTTGAAGAAACAGGCATCCAACAAAGATCTCAAAGCAAAGGTATCACGTGTTTATATTTCTTGTAGCTAAAGATCATCCTCACAGCGCAGTTCAACAATCGAAGTCTTTTTACAAGAAGCAGATTGATTCCAGCATACAGAGAACTGCAATAATCTAGCTGAGGTATTACTATGGCCTGGATCAACAATCTAAATTGTATCAAATTAAAAAGGAGAATCGTATTGCTCTAAGTTGTTGTAATTTTGCAAAGACGCTTTTGGAATACCTGAAGATTGTCCAAAATTCTGCTGCACATTTAATTTTTTGTACTTCAGAATTTGATCATATATCCCCAACATTGATATCTCTCCCTTGATTACCAATTGAGATGAGGACACAATTAAAGTACTGATTCTTGGTTTTAAAACTATCAACAATGAGGCACCTGCTGTATTATCTGCTTCTCTTGGATTGTATAAACCAACATGAAATTTCCGCTCAATGTATTTACTACAAGTTCCCAGTTTTTATACTGTCAGTCTTCTTGGTCTCCATTCAGTCATTTTTCAAATTATTGGTCAAACATTATGGAATTCATTACTTCTGGAGTTGTACAAAATTGACTTACTTATGCTACTCAGAAAAAACAAAATTAAGACTTGTTTCAAAAAGCTTATTCATAACAGTTTTTTTTTTTTTTTTGTGCAGAAAAAATGTTACATGATTCTGATCGTAAAGTCTGGATAAAGCTCTCATGTTGTTGTATTTATATTTTATATTGTACTTTAAACTCAACTTATGATCAAAAATGTCCTGCCTTTAGGGACCCTTTTACTAAGCAGCTGTAATCCCACTGTGGGCTTACCACATGGCAATCTGGAACTACCGCTGGCCCAACACAGGCGCCATCAGTAGTTCTATCCCCAGTGTGCAGCATTTCCGGTGCTAGGGAAAATAGGTCTTTTTATTACCACAGCAGTTACCCAGCGGGAATCAGGCAGCACCATACGCTGCCCAGTTACCACCAGGTTAGCATGGGAGCCCTTACTGCTACCTCAGTGGGTGGTGGTAAGAGCTCCCCTTTGCATGGCCAAGCGATAAGTGCAATCGTATGCATGGCCATTTCTTTTGATGGCCTTTTTACCCACTACAATACAAAGAGCCTCACCATGTGGCAACAATGGCCGCCACCACTAGCACAGGGCCCCTTTTATCACAGCTTAGTAAAAGGGTCCCTTAGAACGAGACTACTCACCTGACATTCTGAAGAATTGTCAGCATTGTTTTCCTTGTTTGAGAGAATTTTCAGTGCTATTCCTACCTATATATATGTGGGCATTGCTCGCTGATACTGAAAGAACAGAGAATAATCCAATCTGTATCGCTTATATCCCCTTCTGTACCAACTGCCAAGGCTACTTTGCCTCACTCCCTTATCTTTTGAAAACCACATGGGAATTCCTGAGTTTAGGCTGCCCTGAGGTATAAGAAACAGGCAGATAAAAAGAGGAGTCCTGCTCCTCAAATCCACCCAGGAAATTTGGTCTGGCTCTCTAACCATAACCATCAACTTAAAAATTCATCCATCAAGTTTGCTCCCGAGTTTATTGGGCCATACCTCATTGTTGGGCAGGCAGTACCTGTGGCATAGTAGTTGAACTTACCTGCTACTCTACGAATTCATGACACGTTTCATTTGTCTCTTTTGAAACTCTTGTACTAGGAGATAGGAGTCAAGGTGCTCTGGTGCCTGCCCCCATTGAAATTGCTTCTGATACATAGTTTGAGGAGTCCATGATCTCATTTCCTGGAAAGGTTTTGGTCCAGAGGAAAATTCATGAAACCAGCAACTCATGTACACGCTCCAGTCCTTTTCTGAAGATTTCACCATCAGTTTCCTCACAAACCCAAGCCAGGTCCTGGAAAGAGGAGGGCCATTGGTGAGGAGGTATTGTCATGGCCATAGCCTTGGCTTGGTCCTCTGACCCAACTCGTAGCATGTCCGGGGCTCTTACTGTCATCCTGCCTTGACAAGCCACTCGGGCAGCGCTCTCTGGCGGCCCCTATACTCTCCAGACACTATTCTTTGCACTGTACCTGCCAGCCAAAGTTCCTTCTTTAATGGGGCAGGCAGCCTGATGCAGCAGACGGCGCTTGTCTGTGATATTCCCAGGGAAAGTATTTCAGCTCTTGGACCTCCCTTCCACTTTGCCTTCACAACAGGTCACCAGACCCATGCTTTGTCTTGTCTCGTGCCAAGACTACCTTTCTTTGTTCCTATCTTGCTCTGCTGGACCAGTTCCAGTGCTCCAGTCCTCTGCTCTGCAGTTCCAGCTCCAGTGCTCCAGTCCTCTGGTCCGCTGTTCTAGTTCCTGTGTCCCAGTTCTTAGCACTGCAGCTTATACCCTCAGCATTCCTGTTCCCTGCCTCTGTGGTCCAGTCTCCTTGGACTTCTTTCCAGGCCACTGGTGGACCGACCTTCACAGGGCAGTGACTCATCTACAATCAGTGGAAGCCTTCTGACCCTTGGGTTAGGAGCCCTGTGACACCTTTAGATTGTAAGCTCCTTTGAGCAGGGACTGTCCTTCTATGTTAAATTGTACAGCGCTGCTTAACCCTAGTAGCGCTTTAGAAATGTCAAGTAGTAGTAGTAGTAGTAGTCTAAGGGCTCACCCACCTCATATTGTAACAAAACCAAATCAAGATTTCCCCAATAATCGCTTCCCCTTGGCATTGATCTCCTCCACCCTCTAGCCCCTAAGACAACCGGATCACTCTTCTTACCTCATCACGGGGTTATGGTGCTGGACCGGTACAGGTCCTTGAAGATCTGCACATGCTGAAGGCCCCACACCGACCTAGGACATAATCTGAAGATGAGGTTAGAAAAGAGATCCTCTCATTATGGAAGTTGGGGGGGGATGGGGGAAAACAAATCTGGTTACTAAAGGAGGCAGGATGGAGGACAAAAGTGGTGGTTCGCACAGGGGCATGGTGAACGAGAGAAATGGTCATCGAGAAAAAAGTCAGAGGAGGGAAATGATGCTTCCATTAATAGCCCAACTTAGACTTCAGAAATCTGTGTTTTTCTAATAATAGCCCAGGCAATTATTACAGAGAATATGGCATACAATAACCATAGAAATTCTTATGTCTTCATGTTATAGTGTGAATTTAGTCGCAGAAATCAATACTTGATCTACAAAACTGAAGTTCTTATTGTTTTCTATAACTAGGAGCAGTTCTTGCTTTGCTTTTAAAATGCAATCCATGCATCTGCTTATGTTATCCAATGACTTTCACCTCATTTCTAACCTGAATGCACTTTCCTTTAACTACCCTGACAGTGGATTTATGCTATGAAACAGATAGAACTAATCATCTTACTGATAAATTAATTGAAAGCCTAGAAGTGCAGCTAACCTTTTCAATGTCAGGAAAAAATGACAATTAGCAGTATTTAACAATGTGATAAAAGTTAATTTTTAAGACTTTTATATTTGGGATTGGAAGAAAAAAATGCATACAGAGACTATTTTAAGCATTATTACATGCTATGATAGGATTCCTGCTGGTGTGATTATGAAACCATTACTTCAACTACATGGCCACATATCAGTTGTTTAGAAAACCTAATGCCTGAGGTTATCAATATCAATTGTGATATTTATTTAAAGAAACAATCAAAATAAAGTGGATACTTTAAGGCCCTTTTTACAAAGGTATGGTAAGCAGTTAACACATGAATCAGAACACGATAACTGTTAGCATATAGTAACAGTATGCTAGCATAACAGTGTGTACAAATTCACATGATAACTGCATATTCTGATATATAGCAAGGAGTGAGCATGTATCGGTGTGTGGATTTGCCTTTTGGAGAGGACCTTTTTGCTGCAGTGGGTTTTTAAAAAAAAAAAGGAAATTGTCTGTGTGCTAAGTACAAACTTGCCACGCATCCATTTCCTGGGGGAGCAGTAACCTGGACGCACATTGATGGTGTTGCCTGATTACCACAAGGTAAGTCCCCGGTGGTATAAATAAAAAATATTTCCGATTGCGCCAGAAATGGTGCACGTGGAGGCGGCACTACCGCCGGCTCCTGCAGTGGGCTGGCGGTAGTGTCAGATTGGCATGTGCCAACGTCACAGTAGCTCTACCATGGCATTGTAAAAGGGACCCTAAGTGCTTTGAAAATGAGCCCCATACGTATTTTCAAAGCACTTAGACATACAAAGTTACATAATAATATTGTTAATTTCTAATTATGTACAAATTACTATCCTCAAGCAATATATATGATTCTAATAGAAAAATCTTAATAGTAAGCACTATTCAATAAACAGTAAATGGTGGGAGGAAAAGCCTCAAAGAGCTCCAGGCAAAAACACCTTCGGAGCTAACATTGGCAGAAAAACCTCTCCACTTCTTAATCAATTTTATATAGCAAAAAATGTGCAACATATACCTTTAAATGAACTATAGTGTACTTATCTAGCCTGTTTTGCTATCGGGATCATCCCCATACCGATGACAGCCAGCATTTTGCATATGCTGTTTCAAGGTTGGGGTGTTCATTGCTGTCAATGGAACAACCCGACCTTGTAACAGCACATGTGAAATGCTGGCCATTTTCGGTATAGGGATGATCCTGATGGCAAGAGAGGCTAGATAAGTACACTATACTTCATTTAGGAGCCCTTTTTACTGCCAGCCCAACACGGCCTCTGCCGATAGTTCTGTCTCACGCGTGCACCATTTCCGGTGCAACAAAAAATATTTTCTAATTTTTAATGCGGCGTTAATCCAACAGTGGTCGGTTACCACCAGGTTACACAGGAGCCTTTACTGCTACCTCAGTAGGTGACGGTAAGTGCTCCCCGCTGCATGGTCGTACGATAAGAGTAATCTTACTGCATAGCCATTTTGTTAGGGACATTTTACCCGCTGCAGTAAAAAGGGCCCTGGTGCATGAGAAAAATGGCCCCCACCACTACTGCAGGGCCCTTTTTACAGCAGCTTGTTAAAAAGACCTATTAAAGATCTGTTGTACATTATTTGCTACATAAAATTGATTAAGAGGTGGAGAGGCTTTTCTGCCGATGATGAAGAGTTTGTTAGCTCGGAGGGTGTTTTTGCCTGGAGCTCTTTGAGGCTTTTCCTCCCACCATTTACTATATATTGAGACTGCTTACTATTAAGATTTTTCTATCAGAATCATATATATTGTTTGAGGATAGTCATTTATACATATTTAGAAATTTGGAATCATCTTCCTCAACCCATTTATTGTATATAATAATATTGTTAACAAACTAAGTCTATGCCTACAGTAAAACTTAACACTTTTTACTATTGATGTTCACCTCTATAATTAATTACACCCCTGTTTACTAAGTTGTGCTAGTGGCTGCCATGCGGCAGTGCTGACACAGCCCATTCAAAGTGAATGGGCTGTGTCGGCATTAGCTTACTGCAGTCGCTAGTGTGGCTTAGTAAACAGGGTTGGGTAGGTACTGTTTTAATTATTTTTAAAACTTAAAATAACTTGAATTGGTACTGCAATGTAAACATGTTTATAAGAGGTTGTTGATTGCTTTTTACTTTCAGACATCGTGTATGTACTCTTAATATAAATAGCATGAAATATGTTGTTTATGCCACTGTTTTACAGGGTTTTTTTTTCATTTAATTCATGTGTCAGTCATAGAATTATTTTTTCTGCAACCATGTGAAGTGATGGACGGTAAAAGTCACAGCTTGCATTTTCCATTATATTGTTTCTGAGATTAAGCTCCAAGATTTCTCTTCATGTCATTGATTCAATCTACGGTGCCACTGGGAGAATGTTGACTTTAAACTTTGTTTTCCAAGTCACTATGGGCATTTTCAGAAATTAAATTCTTTCTATCATCTAAAGTAGGCTAAAAATGTCAGAAAAACATTTTTTCAAGGACTTTTTTAAGTAAAAGAGAAAAAATGTGTACGCTAGTCTAGTACAGGCAAAACATAATGAAAATAAATATGAGAACTATCTATTCTCTAGAGACAAAATAAAAAGTATCTTAATAATTTCTGTATAACTGTTTTGAAAATGTCATTTATTTCTGTTAGACTTAGTTTAATAGACCAAAAGATTATGCAGCTCACAAAAAATAATGCATACATTTTCAGGAACTGATCAAAACATACAGACTGCTTCCAAAAAGGCATTGAGCTAACCTGAACAGAGAGATCATGATTAAAGCTCAAATTTATTTAGGTAGAGCCTCTTTTATCAAGCCACGCTAGCAGTTCCCATGCGGCAATGCTGACAGAGCCCATTCAAAGCAAATGGGCTTTGTCAGCATTACCGCACCGGGAGCTGCTAGTGCGGCTTGATAAGAGGGCCTATTTATTTATTCATTTATTTTAAATTTTGTAAGTTTTCAATTTATATATCTCAGAAAATCAACTACAATAACACACAATAGAAATAACATCAATTTAATATTAAGGAAACATGGACTTCAATAACCACTCACCAAAAAAGGGGGGAAAATGGAGCCAAGAAGAAGGGGAAAAAACAACTGAAATATCAGAGTAATCAAATTTCTATTACATAGCATCACATCCTCTACTATGTACCCTTAGGCAGCCCTATCAGTGGTACTCAAATTTTGTCTCTCAATTCTTCCTCTGTCAGAATAAAGTCCAAGAGCATTTTAGGGTCCAATTAAAACCCAAATTTAAATAAGCATGAAGCATAGGTAATTTGCAAGTCTTCATTTTCATTAAAAATGTTAATCATGATTTAAAAAAAAAACATTTTAATTATGATTAATCACACAGTTAAAGGTATTTTATTTAATTTCCACTGCAGCTTTTTGTGACTCTGGGCAAGTCAACCCTCCATTGCCCCCGATACAAAACAAATACATGTGTATCATATGTAAACTGCTTTGATTGTAATCATAGAAAGGCTGCATTTCAAATCCCATGCCCCTTCCTTTCCCTAAAGGACTGGTGATTTTCCTTCCTCCCGCTCCCAGATCCTACATCTCTCCCTCTCTCTCTCTTCCTTCCTTCCCTCTTCTCTTCCTCCAGGTATATTGCCATTTCTCCCTTCTCATTTTACTTTTCAATCTTAAATTCTTTTTATAACTTGAGTAGGAAATGATCTAACTTCATATTACAACTTTAGCTGATTCCCAGTATAATACAGTTTCTGGCTCATACGAATGGTTATACAACTTAAAATCATTCCATTTTCCTAAGATGTGTTCACCAAATCTGTCATTGTGATATAATTCCAGAGCACAGACATACCAAGTCGCACACATGTTGCATGTGACACATGCATTGGGCCCCCACGCATTGGGCTCAGACACCAAAGCACCCTCCTCTCATGCATTGAGAGGAGGCGACTTTGGCATCTGTCATGGGCAGGCGCCTGGTATCCAGTATCTTTCCCTTTCCTTCTCCCCCGGCTGGATCACATTTACAAAAAAAAGAAGTTATATTGGGGTTTGAACCTATATCCTTTTGTTTACAGTCCTCCGCATAAACCACTAGGTTACTCTGTTCTGCATTGACATCTGTGTGGCCATATTTTTGAAAATGATGCCAGATAGATGTTCATTTCCCTGTTTTTTTTTGTCATTCAAAAGTCAGATGTTTCACTCTGGAAAATGGCTATTCATTTTGGTCACTTTCAGTGCAATAACCTCCATTTCACAGCCGTAATCAAACAGCAAATCTAGATGTTTTTCCTGTTTTATTATGGCTGTGAAATGGCCATTTGTTTTAGATGTTGTGAGCAGGACATTTATTTTGGACTTAGTCTTTTTTTTTTTTTAAATGACCTCTAAGTGCAAAATTGTGCATGCAGTTTATAGAGTTAGGGGATGGTCTTTATCTGCCTTCATTCTTATGTTTCTATGAACATTTTCTCGTTCCCCACTCTGTCCACTGTATAATCACTTGGCAGTGACATCTCTATTATCAGTGCTGTTCTGTTTCTTTTCTCATTTACTATGATGTCCAGTTTTTTTGTATCAAGCTGTTTCTCACTTAAAACTGACATGATAAGACAATTATATTCTCTTTTTTTAAATTACATTTGTACCCCGCGCTTTCCCACTCATGGCAGGCTCAATGCAGCTTACATATTATATACAGGTACTTTTTTGTACCTGGGGCAATGGAGGGTTAAGTGACTTGCCCAGAGTCACAAGGAGCTACCTGTGCCTGCAGTGGGAATTGAACCCAGTTCCCCAGGACCAAAGTCCACCACTCTAATCATTAGGCCACTCCTCCACTCACACTCTTCACTTTCCATATTGTTTTAGGGTCATGAACCCCATGCTTTTCTAGTATAGTGATATTGAACTGTTCACAAAGTTACCAGTGGATGAGATATGCCACCTTATCGTGCCTTCCCATATGCAAACTTTCTCACATCAAAACTTAGGAACCCTTTTACTAAGGCATGTAGGTGCCTATACACATACAACACGCGACAAATTAGAACTACCGCCCGGCTACCACATGCCCCGGACGGTAATTCCTATTTTTATGCACATCCAATACGCGCGACAGAAAATATTTTTTTTATTTTCTACCACGAATTGTTAACCGGGTGGTAATCAGCAGTGTACATGCGCTGACAATTACTGCCCAGTTAATGCGTGAGACCTTACCGCTAAGTCAATGGGTGGTGGTAAGGTCTCAGGCCCAAAATGGATGCGTGCCAATTTTTATTTTGCCGCACGTCCATTTTCGGCCAAAAAAAGGCCTTTTTTGTAGGTTCTCTGAAAAATGGACCTGTGCGCATCCAATACATGTGCCTATACCAGCACAGGCCATTTTTCGGTGCACCTTAGTAAAAGGGCCCCTTAGCTTCCAGCTATGAGTTGCATAATCATTTCCAGCTGTTCCATACAGAATCTACATGTTACTTATTCAATTTTTCCTATGCTTACTGTGAACCATCTCATCCAAATTCCACGGTCATGAGTTCAAATCATTAATATCTCACCTTTTGATTTCAGGTCCCTTCTCTAGAGCCATTCATATGTCCAGATTTAATTAATTTATTTGTGCATTTGACACTTTTTTCCCCTTGTTCACTGATTCTTTAAGTATCTTTTTTCTTTTGTCTCACTAGTTCAACTGTTTCCTTCCCACCACGTACTGTTAAACTTGTTTCTACTCACCAGAATGCTTCTGCAAATTTAACAATGGCGATGGATTCAGGACATTTACTTTCATATCCCAATACTTTTTGCATATGTGGATCCATCAAAGCTATTAAATCGGCCTGCTGGCCTCTAACAATATCTCTATATGTGGTCTGCTGAGCGAAAAGGTGCCTAACGTGAGGTTACAAATAACAGAAATAAAGCTATAAAAGTTAAGAAGGATAAATTTGGGAAACTTTCATTTTCAAAATTTTAATGTGCTATAGGGTCAGTAGAAAGGGGCTATGCAACCTTTTTTCTGTGGATTACAGAGATATAGATGTTTTAAATTAACTACATTTGAAATGTGTTTTTTAAACATACTTTTTTATTGATAAACATTTCTCATTTTTTAAAGACATAATTGGTTCATACCTAAGACTGACATTTTGTAGGATTATGCAGTTGATACTTTTGGTACCATTTCACTCAGCAGGTAATATATGCATAATTTATCTTTAGGAGGCCCATTCCTCCTTCAGCTCAAGGAATAGACAGTCTCAGCATAGACATATTCTAATAAATGGTTTGATTGGCTGAGTTGAGCACAACAGATGTTCTGCTGCCAGATTTAAATATATTGATGCAGGCTTCAGCACTGAATAATGGAGTTTAAGTTTAACAAATGTGTGTATGTATGAAAATATTTGAGGTTTTATAAATGCATGTGTTATTGGCATTGGTGTGTGTAGTTTGAAGAGTTGTGTCATGGTCATTTACACACGAACTTAGAAGGTAGCATGGTTTAGGAAAAAAACTCATGAGTAGTATGAATGGGTGCATTGGGAGTGCTGTGTACAGGGTACATTTTCATTGAGGTTTAAGTATTTAAATGTCTGTATCATATCTCCCTGTTCCTCCTCTCCTCTAAGGTATACATATTCAGTACCTCCAGTCTCTTCTCATATGTCTTTTGCCACAATTTCCATATAATTCTTGTCACCTTCCTCTGGACCACTTCAAGCCTTCTTACATATTTAGTGAGATATGGCCTCCAAAACTGAACACAATACTCCAGGTGGGGCCTTATCAACGACTTCTACATGGGCATCAAAACTTCCACCTCATGTGTTCCCCTCCACATATTATTAACTTTTTATTTTCATTTAATATTAAGCCAAGGCAAGTTTCATTCAGGTACAGTAGGCATTTCCTTGTCCTGGAGGGCTTACAATTTAAGAGGTCTTTCTACAAAAGTGTGCTAAAATCTGGGATTAATGTGCTGTATTGTGGGATCTTAATTATGTACAAAACCCAGATCTAATGCAGAAGTTGAAGGAGTGTGCCCTATATTTTCCTATTCAGACTATGTGTTAATGCTAGCATTAAAGCTTGGAATGAATACACTGTTAACTCAGAGTTATCTAAGAGGTGATAAGTGCATCTGCGTTATCAATGCATTAGTCAGTTAACATGGTAACTGAGCACTCCACACCCATTCTTTGCCCATACTCAGCCCAGTAATTCCTCCTCACCAAAAACTCCATTAATATGCTACTATTCATGTACTAATGGAGTTTTTTTTCCCTACTTTACATTTTTATTATAATAATTTTGTAACAGACAACTTTCATAAAAAGCACATCCTGCTCACTCTAGCCCACGCAGGGGCTAACAATTTTCTAGACTAATACAGCACACACAAGCTTATCATCTAGTTGAACTCCTCTACATTACTTGTTATAATATTAGTCCCATAAACAACTTCCACACCCCAAATAGACTGTGTGCCAATAACATGTACCCCCCCCCAACCCTCCAACCTCTTCCAGCCCCTTCATAACTTGAGAATGTCCCTTGGTTCTTTGAGGCACGCTCTCTCAACCCCCCCCCCCCCCTTGGCCCTCCTCCTCCAATCCCATCAGCATCCTCTAATTCTCCATCATCCTAAATGGGTAGTAATCGCTGTTGTAATCGAGCCCACCCACCCTTATGTCGTAAAACCCCCTCCCTGAAGCCATAAGGTGCTCCATTTGTATTAAGTGACCCAATTTGCATTTCCAATAACCCAATGTCGGGGGGGGGGGGGGTCTACCTTCTTCCAGTGCTGTGCTATAAGGCACTTGGCTGCTGCCAACCCCCATCACAGCCATTTGCTCTCCTCTCCAAGAATTCCGCTCGTTATACGAACCCAAGAGGCATAACACAGGATTACACACCAAGGATGATTCAATCAATATTACTAATGCTTTCATAATGGCCTGCCAGAAGGGAACCACTCTTTGGCAGGTCCACCATATATGTAGAAAAGAATCCAGCTGTGATTTACACCTCCAGCATATGTCTGATGTACCAGGGTGCATCCACTTCAATCTCTCAGGTGTATAATACCATCTGGATAGGACTTAATATGCATTTTCCTGCACCAAAACACATACCGAAGCTTTCTGAACCTCCCCACAAATAACTTCCCACTCCTGATCAGAAAAACGGCAATTTCAATCTTCCTCCCAGGCCCCCTAAAAACCAAATAGTCTGGGATCCTATCCCCAAAGAAATTTATATATCACTGATATTGGTCTGGGTACCCTCCACAACAAAAGCCATAGATTTTCCAGACTTTCCATCTCCTGAGGGTTCTCCCCCCTCCAACCCAATGTCCCCACAAAATGTTGAAGCTGTATATAGGAAAAAATGTCTCCCCTGGGCAGGCCATACATGGAGCACAGCATATCAAAACTCTTCACTCTGCCTCCCTGCAGCACAGCTTGGATATTCAAGATACCCACTTGTTCCCACCGCGCAAATATGGCATTTTCTCTCCCTGCCCCAAATTTTGGCTCCCATCTCAAAGGTGCCAGTGTCAATACCCTATCAGTCTATCCCCATTTCCTCCGCACTTCTCCCCTGTATCCCAGCCAAGATCACTCCCACTCCTTCAGTAGTCCACAAGTAAGAACTCATCAGCCTATGTGGGCTATATGACTGCTCCAACTGACTAGTGGGATTGGTTATCCCCCTCTCTCAGTCCAGGATGATCCGCAGTTGGGCAGCAAAATAATACCACTCAATATTGGGCACTGCTGTACCCCCCTCCCACTCAGACAGCCCCCCACAATACTCGTCCAGCCAAACGGGGATGCCTACCCTCCCATATAAACTGTAACAGAAAACCCTGCGATTGTTTGATTGTCCGTCTCGGGACCGCCACTGGCAGTGCCTAAAAAAGAAATAACAATCTAGGCAGCACGTTCATCTTCACCACTGCCATATGCCCCCACCATGAAAGCCACAATCCCTTCCTTCGGGACAACTCCACCCGAATTTGGTCTATTACTTTCCCATAATTAAGACTATACACCCTTCCCAAGTCCCTAGGAATCTGAATCCCCAAATACTGAATGTGATGCTTGGCTCATTTAAAAGCAAACAATGCTCTCAATCTACTTTCCTCCCCATGGGTCAAAGAAATCCCCAATAGCTCACTTTTAGTCATATTAACCCTTAGGCCAGCATATCGTGCAAATTCCCTAAGAATCTCCAACACCGCAGGTAGTGTCTGCTCAGGATCCACCACATAAAGTAGCACATCATCCGCAAACAAAGCAATACGATGTTCCATCCCCCCAACCTTAATACCCTGAAAATCTGGATGCTGACATATCATTAATGCCAATGGCTCTATGTATAGCGCAAAGAGGAGGGGCGACAAGGGATATTGCTGCCTAGTCCCTCTACCTAATGGGAAAAAGGATGTATATCCCCCATTAATATTAAGGCATGCCTTCGGAGCTGTATACAAGGCTGCCAGCCAAGCACCAAAATTATCTCCCAGGCCCATGCGATTCATCACTTCTCACAAAACCCCCCAACTTACCCAGTAGAAGGCCTTCTCTGCATCTATAGCCAACAGAGCTGTACTATACCGGGATCTTTGTGTCTCCCATATTAAATGGAGAGTACGCCTTATGTTATCCCCTACCTGCCTCTTTGGGATAAACCCAGATTGATCTATATGGATCAATTTCAGCAACACCCTAGCCAACCTGTTAGCCATGACTTTGGCTACTATCTTTGCATCCACATTCAGAAGTGAAATAGACCTATAGGCACCACAAACCACAGGATCTTTCTCAAGCTTAGGCAAGACCATTATCTCAGCCTCAGACATGGATACCGGGAGCCCATTGTCCTCCAAAACTCCATTCCTCACCCGCACTAATAAGTATCCCAGCTCCTCCACAAAACATTTATAAAACCTTGCCAATTATCCATCTAAACCTGATGCCTTACCATTAGGGAGCTGTTTTATCACGCTCTGTACCTCCCCTAGTCTAATGGGTTCCCCAAGCCGAGCTCTTTCAGACTCTTCCAATTGTTGTAATGGGACCTGGTTCAAATACCTAGCTATATCTGCAGCCGATGTATCCTCAGAAGCCCTATATAAATCTTGGTAGTATTTCACAAAACAATTTCCAATGTCTGAATCAGCATAGTGCCAACCACCCCTATCATCTTTCATCTTTTGAATAAGGGAGGGGGGGGGGAGTAATTTTCTCATTATGGGAGTCTTTTACTAAAGATTAGCTTGAATTATCTATAGCAGGGCCCATAGGAATACAATGCGACCTGCTACAGATAATTTGAGCTAATCTTTAGTAAAAGACCCCCTGTATCCTTTAGGAAAAATTTATCTCAAAATGGAGACTGTTATTTAAAAAAAAGGTTCCATGAACCCAAGAAAAAAAAAATTTAGATTCCGTGTAAGCTGTGTGATTGGCTCTTTCTTGTTAGATGATAAGCTTGGCCTGTGTTGCCCAGGTAACAGCTCATTTGACTGTTTTGAAGAACAGCTGAAGATTTCAAGGAGGACAGAAGTGTGTTGGTGTGTTCTCTGTGTGAAAGTATTTTAATACAGCAGGCTGGTTTTAATTTAGTCATGAGTGAATGAGCAGTGTCTGCTCTGAGGGCAGAGACAGTAGTGAGTGGCATTTTAAATAAAAAAGTGTGAGAACCTGTATACATCAGATTTTTTTTTAGGGGGGAGGTATGCTGAGGAATTGCTGCAAGGTTGTTATGTAAAGACACATGTATGTAGCTCTAGTAGTGTGTGAGATTTGGGTTGTGTTCAATTTGTTCAGATCCTAGTGAAGAAAGAATGGAATCTGAATAAGAGGTTTTAACCTGGCTGTAGGTGATTGTGTGAATGTGATGTTGTTGGAGTGAGCAAACACAGATAAGAGGTGCTCTTCAAAAGAACAGGGGAATGTATTGAGTTTAGGCCTGGAAGACAGGGACACCTAATTTTATGTTTATTTTTATTTATAGTTAATGGTGCCCCTTAATAGTATAGGAAGTCAGAGTAAGGGAATTGTTCAAGCACAAGAGAATAGAGAGTTAAGATATTCCTTTTCTGAGTTGTAATGCTTAGGTTAATAGCTACAGATCTGTGAGGATCAGCACTGGACATGGAGAAGGGCTCCACTGTGCAAGAAAGACCAAGGTCCCTCCTAAGACAGATCAGCTAAGTAAAACTTCATCACCCAGTGGGACTGTATTTCTTTCGAGTATTTCCCTGAGAGGGTGGAAGTATTAGATGGGATAGTAACTAAAACCATACTTACTTGAAGGAGCAAGGTCTGGGATTTGTAAATTTGGGAACACCCATTTCCCCGCCCATAACCACCCCCCTTTTGAACTGCACACATTAAAATGTAGGCACAGTTCATTACAGAGTACGCTTAGCGAGTTGTACACGTAAATTCTAATTATTACCACTTAGTGCTCATTATTGCTTATTAAGTGCTGATATCAATGCTGATTTGCTTGTTAAGCCAAATAAGTTATGCATGTTGTTATAGAATATGTCTGGATGAGCTCTCTAGGCATGCTATATGTAATCCAGAGAAATGTGTACACAAGTACATAAGTAATGCCACACTGGGAAAAGACCAAGGGTCCATCGAGCCCAGCATCCTGTCCACGACAGTGGCCAATCCAGGCCAAGGGCACCTGGCAAGCTTCCCAAACGTACAAACATTCTATACATGTTATTCCTGGAATTGTGGATTTTTCCCAAGTCCATTGGGATCAATGCTGCGTACATCTTGTAGCACTATAGAAATGGTAAGTAGTAGCAGTGCTAAAATGGAAATAGGCCTTTAAAATAAATGCCAACATGTATAAACAGCTTACCAAGGTGCATTTTGAAATTGTTTTTATAAACAATGAGTATCCAGAACAGCTGGGAATATTCCAGTATCTTTCTGTCACTTTTTCTTAGTCTTGGATTGCATTTATCAGTACTACTACTACTACTACTACTATTTAGCATATCTATAGCGCTACAAGGTGTACGCAGCGCTGCAGAAACATAGAAGAAAGACAGTCCCTGCTCAAAGAACTTACAATCTAATAGACAGTAGAAGTGTTTGAACCGCTGTGCTTTACCACCTCAAACATAACAACAAGGTAAGTGAAAATCTGAAAGATCTGAGAAAACTGAAATGCAGTTGAAATGTTGTAGGTTGATGGAAGCAAGGGATATATAAGGAAGACTGAAAAGTCTATTGAATTCTTGCAAAATGTGTTGATTCTGCATAAATAAAAAACAAGGCAGAATTTTTTCGATATAACAAAGGTGCAGTTGCACATATTTCTGAGAATTAATGTGCAAGTAGACATATGCTTGTGAATCCTTTATATCTCTGTGTTACAGTTGTGCTTCAATCATACCATAGAGGCCTTTCTTTTCACTGTGTTGCACAAAAAAAAAAAACTATGAACATTGAAATTCAAGTCTGAGAAAGCTCTGAATAGAAAAAAATATGCGGTTGCTACCAAAGACCCAAACCATTTAATAAGAGTAATAGCAGTTGCTTGTACAGAGAGAGAGAGAGTGACAGCATAGATTACATGGTAAATCTTAAGGATAATGAAGAATCCAGGGACCTGCAAGAGGTTGTAATAAATCCATACCTATAAGAGCTGCAATTACTGCTGTCACCAGTCCCTTCTATGGATGTAATGTTCTGAAGATTCCTCTCTTCCTTATACCATTACTAACAATAGAAAAGAGGATTCCAATCATTAGCTTACAAAGATTATGATGAAATATAGAAGCAATCATGAGATGAGCAGGTTTAAGCTACTGAAAACTGGTTCTGTTGTAAAGTCCTTTGCTGATAGAGGGAAATAAATGAGAGGATTGTAGAACCAAGTCAGTAGCTCATTACTTTCTGTATATGTTTAAATTTAAAAACTGCCTATGAAAATCAATAACTGGTATACATAACTTTTTTAGCTCATATTACCTACCATGGGAGCTGAGAGGAAAATAGAATTTATTTACTGCATGCACACACAAACAGCTGATCCAAGGTCCGTAGAGAAATATATTGATTTTTTTTCTACAATAGAATGAATTTTCCAAGTTACGGTAAATGTAAAAGCATTCTGTTAATTTATCCTCATTGAACAGCTAATACCAGGTTGTACACCTTTTTGCCAGTATAATTTGGGAAGGATGCATTCCTAGGTACAACACTAAAGTCAAACAACTAGAATCAGAAACAGAGAAAAATGTAGGCAAAGACCATTAGGTGAATATGCATAATTGTGGATCACAAGGAGAGAAGAACAAATTTAGGAACCTTTCTACTAAAGGGCATTAAGCACTTAACCCAAGGTTAACATGCAGAAACATACTGCCATACAATTGCATTGAGGAGTTTTGGGGTAGTTTGTCTGTTACCATGGGTTAAAGAACTCATCACTTAATCACAGAAGAAAATCCTGGAGAAGGACCGCGATGGACTGCAAAAAGTACAAATGAGATTGAAGTGGATAGAGCACCGTTCACGGAAGAGAGTGTGTATGAACAGCTTGAAAAGCTAAAGGTGGACAAAGCCATGGGACCGGATGGGATCCACCCCAGGATATTGAGGGAGCTCAGAGAGGTTCTGGCGGGTCCTCTTAAAGATTTGTTTAATATATTCTTGCAGACGGGAGAGGTTCTGAGGGATTGGAGAATGGCGGAGGTGTTCCCTCTTCACAAGAGTGGTGATAGGGAAGAAGCTGGAAACTACAGGCCAGTAAACCTCACTTCGATTGTTGGAAAAGTAATGGAAGCGATGCTGAAGGAAAGGATAGTGAATTTCCTGGAAGCCAATAAGTTGCAAGATCCGAGACAACATGGTTTTACCAAAGGGAAATCATGCCAAACGAATCTCATTGAATTCTTTGATTGGGTGACAGGAGAATTGAATCAGGGAAGAGCTATAGACGTAATCTACTTAGATTTCAGCAAAGCTTTTGACAAGGTTCCCCACAGGAGGCTCTTAAATAAACTGGATGGTCTGAAGATAGGACCTGAAGTTGTGAACTGGATTAGGAACTGGTTGACGGACAGAAGCCAGAGGGTGGTGGTGAATGGAATTCGCTCGGAGGAGGGAAAGGTGAGTAGTGGTGTGCCTCAAGGATCGGTGCTGGGACCGATTCTGTTCAATATATTTGTGAGTGACATTGCCGAAGGGTTAGAAGGTAAAGTTTGCCTATTTGCGGATGATACTAAGATCTGTAACAGAGTGGACACCCGGGAGGGAATGGAAAACATGAAAAAGGATCTGAGGAAGCTAGAAGAATGGTCTAAGGTTTGGCAATTAAACTTCAATGCGAAGAAATGCAAAGTGATGCACTTAGGGAATAGAAATCCTCGGGAGACATATGTGTTAGGCGGGGAGAATCTGATAGGTACGGACGGAGAGAGGGATCTTGGGGTGATAGTATCTGAGGATCTGAAGGCGACGAAACAGTGTGACAAGGTGGTGGCAGTAGCTAGAAGGTTGTTAGGCTGTATAGAGAGAGGTGTGACCAGCAGAAGAAAGGGGGTGTTGATGCCCCTGTATAAGTCGTTGGTGAGGCCCCATCTAGAGTATTGTGTTCAGTTTTGGAGGCCGTACCTTGCGAAGGATGTAAAAAGAATTGAAGTGGTGCAAAGAAAAGCTATGAGAATGGTAAGGGATTTGCGTTACAAGACGTATGAGGAGAGACTTGATTACCTGAACATGTATACTCTGGAAGAAAGGAGAAACAGGGGTGATATGATACAGACGTTCAAATATTTGAAAAGTATTAATCCGCAAACGAACCTTTTCCAGAGATGCGAAGGAGGTAGAACGAGAGGACATGAAATGAGATTGAAGGGGGGCAGACTCAAGAAAAATGTCAGGAAGTATTTTTTCACAGAGAGAGTAGTGGATGCTTGGAATGCCCTCCCACGGGAGGTGGTGGAAATGAAAACGGTAACGGAATTCAAACACGCGTGGGACAAACATAAAGGAATCCTGTTCAGAAGGAATGGATCCTAAGGAGCTTAGCCGAGATTGGGTGGCAGAGCCGGTGGCGGGAGGCGGGGATAGTGCTGGGCAGACTTACACGGTCTGTGCCCTGAAAAGGACAGGTACAAATCAAGGTAAGGTATTGTAAAGTGGATCCTCGTTTCTCCTGGGTTGCAGCTCTTCCAAGAAAAAGCCAAACCAAAAAAAAAACACACTCCGGTATGGCTCCCTTTTTTCTCAAGAACAAATATAATGAAGCTTTTTATTGAATAGGAGGAACGTCCCTCCTTCTCTCAATTGCTTCTCCAAAACAACAAATAATGCTACACCGGGCAGGCTTCAACCGCTGCTTTCTCTCCCGGTCCCCTGGAGAGTAGCAGGGAAAAGCAAAAAAAAACCCCCAGGCGCAATTCAGCCCTGGTTTCCAGACACAGTTCAATTTTAGCCAAGCTTCAAAACACAGCTCAGTTCAGCTAGGCTTTCAAAACACGGTTCACTTTTAGCCAAGCTTCAAAACACAGCTCAGTCCAGCTAGGCTTTCAAAACACAGCTCAATTTTAGCCAAGCTTCAAAACACAGCTCAGTCCAGCTAGGCTTTCAAAACACAGTTCAATTTTAGCCAAGCTTCAAAACACAGCTCAGTCCAGCTAGGCTTTCAAAACACAGTTCAATTTTAGCCAAGCTTTCAAAAACACAGCTCAGTTTAGCCAGGCTTTCAAAACACAGTTCAGTTCTAGCCCAAGCTTTCAAAACACAGCTCAGTTTAGCCAGGCTTTCAAAACACACACAGTAATGGCTTTGCGCGGGCTCAAAGCCTAGGGTCCCACCCTCTTGGTCAGTCCTACTCCTACCTGACCTCCTCCCGCTTGACCCGGCTTGGCCCCGCTACTTCCTTGGCTTTCGCTGAGCCAGAGCTGAAAAGTCCATCGGCTCCTCCAGGGTGTTCTCCGGTTCAGTCAACTCCATAGGGCAAGGCTCACTCTCTGCCTCTCTCTCCTCAGGAGCCCAATCCATATTCTCCTCGCCCCGCCCTTCTCCCAGCTGCTCACCCTTGCTTTCCTTAAAGCTCTTTGGTGGCTCTTCTTTCTCCACCCACCTGTTCCACCACCTCTTCCACCAGGTTGGAGAATGTATAATTATAGTACAGCAAGAGGCCCTCACTGGATGCCCACCGGAAGGGTGGAAGGCCAGATTTTAGACTCAGGCTGTAAAAATACCAGCTAGGTTTAAAAATCTATGACTGGCTGAGCAAGGACTTGCTTTTCCTGCAAGTTAATATGTGTTCTAGCTTGAGACCTATCCACTGGAATAGTGGTGGGCCAAGCTACATAGCTTTAAACAGCTGAAGAGCACTGGCTAGGCCTCATTAGAATTTGGTGTGACATTCAAAAGCAGTGCAAAAGCCAAGATCAAGGAATTGATGGCTAAAATCCTAACCCAGATCACAAAATGATTTGAACCTAATATATCCAAATTTAGATATCTTCATAAAAAAGTTGTTTTGTTCATGTTTTGATGCTTGGATGTCCGTATCTAAGGAAGTGATTACAAAAAGGGAAGTTGCACAACAAGTTGCAATACTAAAACGGAAGAGCACCTGGCCGGAGGGCATGACTCATAGATTAAGCAATATTAGAGAAAAAAATCTCTCTCCATAGACTTGTATGGTGACTAAATTGTATAAAAGCAGGGTGCATGCAAGCCCTCGGGAGAACTTTTCTCCAACGCCTCGGAAGCAGCAGAGCTCCGGTCAGCTGAATCCAGAATTTGTCTGATGAATGTATCTGATTAAAAGTCTGATTTGTAAATAAACTCCTCATCCCAAATGGTGATTTGTGGGTTTCACTTAATAATGAAAGGCTGTAAGTATAAATGCTTTTGTCGCATCCAGCAGCTATCTTTCACTGCATTGTATAGCTTGTAATCTGATACCAGTTTGTCATAAGGCTGGTACCTTTTCCTTAGACCTAGCATCTCTCTCAGTGGCAATTTCTCTTAGAACTTCACAACCCCCTGATTACCCCAGTACTAGTGCTATTTAGAGATGGAGTCAGATTAAGGTCACTCTAGCCTTCTTGGGGGGGCTTGGGACCCCTTAAATTCTCAACATTGGTGACCCCGGATTGCTGATCTAACACAATAGCCCCCCAATACTGTCCTTCTTTCCCTAATTTTTGAACGCAGTGGGGATGAATATTTGCGTTCAAACTTTCGTTTCTGTCTTTCAATATTCTGTTCTGTTCTTTCTCACCCTCTTTTCTTTCTTCTATCCTGTCCATCTTTTTTGATTTGCGTGATGTGCGCAAGAGTGTGCTTGCTGTGTGATTGGTGCATAACAACGAATCCAGGCGACTGCGATTTGGAGTTTGCTGACTGTTTATATCACGCTCAATTCTTTGGATTGGTCTTGATGCGAGCATTCTGGCTCAACGATCCTTAGAGGTTGCGCGTTCTCTTTTTCTCTTTCCTGTTCTCTTCTCTCCTCTTTTATACCCCTACGCTCTCTGTATGCTTTCTGGCTCACTACAGATGTTCTGCCTGCTTCAGACGCGTTTCTGTTCCCTTCCCATTCTATTCTCGGTTTTCCTTTATTCTCACATCTATTGTCTCTACCTATGAACTCCCCTACTTGCCCTTCTGACTTCCTCTGTTCTTTTCCCTTGTGCGGTTCCTTCGCCGCCTCCCTTCTGTTCTTAACTTTTTTGTCTTTCCCTCAATACATCTGTATTCGTGGGATGCAGTGCTTTCTCTCTCTTATGTCTTCTCTGTACTTATATGTCTGAAGATCTTGGGTTGAGTCTGATCCAGACACAGTTCTGTTCCGTCTTACCCAGAATCTACTTTCTGTTCCTTCATGTCCCTTATTTCTCCTACTCTCTATGATTTCACTTTTTCCTGTGGTTATCTCCTCGCCACTTGCTCTTCCGTTATACTTTTCTATTACTGTCAGTGAACTCTATAACCTTCGCATCTCCTGCAGTGCACTCTATGCTTTCTCCGCTCCTTTCTTCGTACTTGGTTTTGTCATTGTCATTTTTGACCCGGTGGTTTTACCCGGGTCTGCACCACTAAAATTCCTTGCAACACTATGCCTGTTTCTCTGTTCTTCAAAACTGACAGCTCAAAACTGACAGCCCCCACCTTTTCACTTCTGCTTTCACTTGCCTATTTTGTGTAGTTACCGTTATGTATCTTATGAATGTCTACTAACCCTATTCTTCTGCTTTAATTTCACTGGACTGGCATATACCCTGGTGAAAAGTGCCCATTTGAGGGGTACTGGGAACTGGTATTCAGTCTGCTCCTTTTCTAACCCCTTCCTCTGGTACTCTTCTGTTTTTCTGCCTTCTTCCTCTGTTCTCTTATCGCTTTCTCCTTCTGCCCTGAGCTGCCACATTTGTTTTTCTGTTCTTGTCCTTTTGTGAGTCTGTCTAACGATTGTTAAGTTGATCCCTGTTATGTTTCCCTCCATCCCTACCTGTAGATCTAGTGTTCCTACTTTTGTCTGCGCTCCTATTCACTGCAGTTCCCTGAAATCCTAAAATCATTCTGTGTGTTTTCTAAACTACTCTTCAAAACTGACAGCCCACAGAACCCCCCCTTCCTTCCTGTTATACAGCTTTAGGCTTGATAAACCACACTTATTTCCATGCCCGTCTGCATTGGAAACTCCCGTCTGAAACTTTCATGATATTATAACTCTCCACTTGAGAAGTCCCGGTCTGTATTCTGTCTCTGTTCCCCGCAGCCACTTTAGATGCTTCCGGGTTTAATTTTCGCTGTATAGACCCTGTCTCTGCCACTTTCGGCACCTTTCTGTCATACTCACTATATATGAAACTGTTATTACGCTCCAAGTCTTCTACCTTTGTATTTTGTCTTTGCTAAAAGTCCCAAAGGTCCTGCATCCTGACAGTTGTCTGCCTTAAGCTCTCGTTGTTACTGCTTCTCTGAGTGAATTTGCCACTTTTTTCTGTACCCCTCTTTCCTGTCACAGCCTTGGCTGTAAGACTTTTAAATTGATCTCACTTCCACCTATACTTTCTCCTTGCCAAAGGTCTCTTAGCTACTATTTTCAGTTGTAATTTTAATTTTGTACTTGTCCTAGTAGCTGTTATCACACCCTTTTAATTTACAATTTGTTTTGGGACAATGTTATATTTTTAATTAATAATGCTTCAGATTTGTCATTTATTTTCCTTATTTATGTCTTGGATATGCTTTGGGCTCTCACTTTGACGCCCCATACTTGGGATACACCTCACGGCCCTCCTCTCTGATGCTCTACCGACTCTTGCACCTTTTTATTTTCTTCCCTGCCCTCCTCTCTGATGCTCTCCTCTTACATAATTTATTTATTTTCCTCCTTCCGATTGCCCCTCATATCAAAAGTAGTGACATTTAAATGTGTGGCCCTCCGTAGATTATTGTTATTATATTTAGAATTGATATTTTTAACAGTAATTGTGTGTGTCCGTTTTTGGATTAGGACAACCATATGCTGCATTTGTTTAGCTGTGAGGGGATAATTGACGTGATAACCCGTTATGTAGTTTCATGATAACATGACTTTGTATGTTTTTTTTTACTCCGGAATCCAGCTTACGGCATTGTTTCTGAACGGCATGATTAATATGCACTTATTTCCTGTGGAACTGCTTGCCCGTAACTTTTCAGGATGCAAGCTAGACTTTAAACTACTGATTACCTCTGCGGTGTAAAACGTGGGTTTTCATTTTTAGTTAAGATTGCAAGACTATGTTCGAGTTCTATAAATTAATGGTGTGCGGCATTGTTTTCAGTTCAATTATATCTTCAGTTTTCTGCAAGTTTAACCTTGTTTTATGGCACATTTTCTCAGCATGCATGATGATATTCTTGTGTATTGGTACATATTATTTTAAATCACTTATCTTTTGATAATTCAGTTGCCGGTTCTCTAGCTTCTTTGTATGATTTACTTGATATTCCTATTTTGTTGTACGGCTTTTCTTCCTCTGATATGGGGAACATACTAAGTCGTTTGTTCATTGGTTCGCCCTGCTTTTCCATCAAAATCATTTTTTTTTTTCCTATTTGACATTTGCTTTTGTTCATTCCTAGCTGGTGTAATCTGAATTCACTTTTATTTTAAGGTTTCCTGTTGTTGACAATGCCAGCCGATGTCCTTTCTCCCAAATGGTGTATAATCTCATATATAATTGTTGAGGTTTCCCTGAATTTGTAGTTTGAAATGGGGCTTTATTGTGATATAATTAGGAAACATACCTTTACAGTTTGCTTTTTAGACACCATGTAAATTATATCCTACTCTCGTTATAAGCTATGATGTCCCCGCCCATCTGCTTCTATTGCTTGTGCTATATATGGACACTAGATATGAGGAGATCTTATTCACTCTCTAGATAAGATTCTCATATACTTTGCATTTCCGATACTCATATAGTTCTGGTTTCTTGTGCTCTGTTTTAATGGTGTACTCGTTTAAAAGAAATATAAGTTACAGCCCCAGCACCGTACTATCGTGTTAGTTTATTTCAGGATGCTTTTTAATACTTTTTAATCTTCAGTGAGCCTGACTATATTATAACGTTATCTACAGGAAATACTGCACTTCCTCGCTTGCATTGTGGTTTTCGTCCTCCGAGTGCATACAACTTGGACTGGCTTATTTTTAACACTTGCAGTAATGACATGTTATAATGTTTCTTAATGAATATTTCCACGTCTTGAGAATGACAATCACTTTTAAATGATATGGTTCCATAAAGAATTAAATTGTGTAAGTCTTTATAACAAGTTTTCTGTTTTTACGGATCCAACACAGAAAGTTACTTGAAATTACAATGGTTTATTGTAACATTAAGAGCTAGATAACCCCTTATATAACTTATATGATAGTGGAAGTATTCTGTACTATAGAGAAACATTTCTTTGCTTTTACCTTAAAAGATATGCATATAAAATATGTTTTACCTTTCCGGTTGAGAAGATGATGGCTGCGTGCCATGGGAAATACAGTGTTACTTAACTTCTTCTGTTGGTTCTTTATAACCCCACCTTCTCTTTCCTTCTAATGCTGCAGCTGTTCTGTTTGTCATCATTTAGACATATCATTTCAGTCACTGACTAGTATGTATGTTTTATGCCGTATCATTGGAAGTTCTTGGTGTAAGAATCACATGTTTTAATTTGTTTTTTTTTCCCCTTTCACCTGTTTAGCCACAAAAGCTTCCTGCCATCGCATTCGGGTTTATTTTATTTACTATGTTCCTTTTCTGAGTGTATGGGTATTAATTTGTCATATTTATGGGTATTAACTTGTCATATTTGCACCACGATTCTAGTGTCCTGTTTCACAATTTATTGAATTATATGCTTCTCTTATATTTTCCTGTTTAGATGCTACTTCCAACCTATCCGGTACCCGCCCCAAAAGCATTTAATATGTATTTAACTTTATTTCATTTATTCTAGGGGTATAGCTCCGGACTACACATGTTATAATGCCTTTGTTAATCTACATTTTCTTGCCTTTTGTTGAAATCGGTGTTTCCTTTCACTGGATTGTTGGCTGGAAAATTCTATTTTCCATTGCTGCATGACAAGTGATGTCTTTGGCATTTTTGGTTCTGGCTAATGTGTTCCAACAAATGACTTTTTTATGGTTGTACCTTCCCCGAAGAGCGTACATGTGTTTTTTTTTTTTTTAGTTTTTTTAATTTTTTTTTTTCTCCTTTTCTCCTTTCCCCTTTCTCTAATTTTGCTTACTACCTCTGGCTTAGATTTCAGGGATTCTTTCTAGGAACATGCTAAAAAAATTTTTTTTTAAATTTTTTCCCCTTCCTTTTTTCCTTTTCCTTACTTTTTTTAATTTAATTATTTCCTCTACTAGTGTCATACTATAACCATTGGCTTTGATACCGATGTCCGGGACTTACATCCATTTGAGGGCCACAAATCCTTCAATGGATGACGGTATCTCAATTATTAGATTTAAAGCAGACTTCCATTCCATTTTCGGAGTGGCCTGCGGATTCGGCATTATTGCCCACATATGCGTTACCTAGTACAGATGAGCGTGGGAGCAATATAGAGACGTCTGACGCTTTTCGTTGCGAGTTTGGACTAGTTGACGAGGGCTTTTCCATATTTTTGGACCGTTAGGTAATGTGAGATGCCGCCTAACCATAAATTCTTTTTAGGACGGTTAGGTTATGTGAGATGCTGTATGTGGATGCTGTATGTGAGATGCTGCCTAGCCATAAAATTTTTACATGCTTTGTTGTTGAGTGGATGCCACCAAAGTTTTAAAGGCCCATCGGGGTGGTTAGTCGTGTGAGATCCCCTAATCAGCGGAAACCCAATGGACCGCTGCTCTTCGACTCATGAGACCTTATTCGCTGGTTTTTTGAGTTCTTTTTGGGAGTGTTTGCAATGTCCCTTTTTAGGGGCTCTATCATGAGCCGGAGCTCATGGCCAAGTAACGTGGATTGCTCTTGGCAGGCAGGGAAACGGGGTTTCTTTATGCCTCTAGAAGCACACTCTGGAGAGTAGTTTTCATTAATTAGGGGTAGAGTAGTTTAAATATATAATAGCTGACACTACGTATTTATTTACGTTTGTACTGTCTCTCTAGGCATATTTCTGTTTGCAGTTTCTGTCTTGCTTTCTCCTAATGGCACTTGCGGTGAAAGCGTAGAGCTTTCCGCCAATTAGTAATTTTTATTTCGGGTCCCTTTGTTGGAGCACATTAATAGATGTGTTAGTATGATTGTGGTATGTCTCTGTATGTTCTACTATCAGGATAATCATTGCATGTTTTTGTAAACTGTTAGCACATTATCATTTCTAGGTCTCCCTGCTATCTCCGAAGCTGCTTTTTGAACCACTAACCTTGTACCAGGTTCTAGGTCTGGTCAATATATATTATTATTAATCTAATTCATTTTTCTATAGCTAATTACAGGTCTGAAGCTTATTTGTAGACCACTTGCTCACTAGGTCCCGTTATTATACATATTGGATGATGTTGTTCACTACCCATTATATCAAATCTTCCTCTCCGCACCCAACACCAGATACTGGTGATCTGACATCTATTCAGATCTCTGGTAAGGACTTTCCGTCCGAAACAAACCTTTCTATTTTGCGGTTGACCTCCCTATGCCACCGAGAGTTCGGAAGGGCATAGTGATCCTGCCAACTGTTCTCTTTCTCAATTGATTTTCTACGCTGGAAATTACATTGCATGAATCGTGAGTATATTTTCATTTATTGTATGTGTTACTATTAAGCTTGCCTTTGTATACTTTCATGTCCTGTTGGATTAGCTCTAATTTAAATGTTTTATTTTACCAAATTTAGGATTAAGATTTTGTCCTCAATACCTCTGTATGTGGGACAATAACTGTGTCTGTGCATGAGTGTGGTTTTCCTTTTCTGTCTGTGTGCTGTGACTTGTGATTGGCTACTGGAATATTTATTTTCATATTTTTTGTTTTTTTGAAACCCTAAACAATTCCTTAACCGTGCACAATTCCAATGATTGGTTTTGAACTACATTTAAAAATATCTTGCTTCCTCTTCTGAGCTTTAAGTTTTCTACATATCAGGATTAGGTTACAGTTTTAATTTCACGTCTATATGTGCCTGTGTGTCCTGTGATAGATGGCATATATTAAACCAGCCAGTTCTTAAGGAATCATTTCTTTAGTTTTAAATTAGTACTTTAAGGTTACCCCGCGAGATTGCCTATCAACTGCAGTGGTAGTAAATCTCAAAGGAGTGTTTTTTTCCAGGATAGTATATTGTTTCATTTAAACAATGTTTGTTTGATTTGTGACATGATGTTAAATACCTGATTGTTTTTGATTTCTGGTAAATTGCTTTCACTAGAAATGCAAGCACCTTTTTAGTTTTAATTTTTTAGGTGTGCGTCCGTGTATGTGTTCTTTGAAAATTGCATAATTATTCCAGATATTTAGTATGAAAGGTTCTATATTATATGCCATCTAAAACACTGTTTATTTGTGACATTGTTTAAAATAACAAGTGATGAAGTACACTTAGAGATTAACCCTTGCATAACATAGCTGACTGGTAAATCTGAACTACAGAAATTCAGGTTGCTATTATTTTAGAGCTATGTTCGGATAAGACTAGCTACAATTGCCAACTTCCTTTTTATTGAAAACCGTACCTCTGGTACCTCTCCTGAAGTATTAATTCTATGAAAACTAATTACACCAGCATGAAGTTTTAATACGAAAATCTTAAACTTACAGTTTTTGTTTGATGTATAGACCTATTTTCAGTCACCATTATATCCAATACTTGCAGTGAGCAGTAAACTCAAATTAGACACAGGAAACACCGTTATTTCATGATTTCCTTTAGACTGAATGACAGAGATTAACCCTTGTAGTTCTTATTTTCTCTAAAGTTCATCTTTACAAATGCTTTGGACTCAGTATATGATAAAGGAATTCATTACGTGTTTCAGATTTTTAATAGCTTGATGGGTTTTTCTGTGATTCTGTGTTATCCTACAATGTAGGCTTACAAGCTGTTCCATTTATTATACTGGTCTATATGAACATATCCTACTGATCAATTTGTGCATTTATTGCATTAATAAAAATTGTTATTATATCCTTGAATTTTTGAATTTCACTAAAATGTTTTCAGAAATGCTCCAACTTGTCTGCTGCTTATAAAGGTGTTTATCCTCTGTATTTAAAATATACTCCAAATTGTAAATTGATTCCTGAGAATATTTAAGCTTATTTTTAGCTATCCCTCTGAATGTGAATCTTGATATGCTGTCATGATTTCGGGCCCAAAATTGTGAAAGCATAGAAAGGATCAGTTTAGAATTTAATATAATTTTAATTTTCCAAATTGGCTCTGAACTATTACAGAGGACTATAGGTTATTGTCCTCCTCATTTGGCCTATTTGAACCTTGTAAAGGTCACGTGAGGAGCCCTCGTAGAAATATATAGTTTTTACATTTCTGATATTGGCTTTTCTCTATCTCTCTACATATCATATTAAAGGCTGCTGTATTTTCCTGGAGCAGACTCTGACCACAATGTTTCCTCAGACTCTGCTGACTTCCTGTGCCAGCAAAATCCAATCTACCGAGAGGAAAAAAAATTGTTTTCTACTTGTAACTTATGATTTTATATATTGAAACTATGCTCCACCTATTGGTGCCCCAAGGAACTAACAATGCATTCTTTGATTTTTTCTTTCTAATGGTCCTGTGCTGAGATTTGACCACTTGATATTACTTCTTATATTAGCTCTATTTATTAAGTCCTGTAGGTTGAGTGAAGACTGCTAATCCAATTCCTGACCTACCGCCTCTATTCCAGTTTGGTACTTCTGCTACACCTGACCTCTGACAAGACAAAGAAGCGCTACCTTCTCCAATGAGAATTTTCTTTTGTCCAGATGATGTCATTAACTTAGACCTTCTTGGTTATGCTCTTAAATATTCTGCTGTATTACATATTTTTGCAGGCTCATCTCTTCCAGAACCTACATGTCACTTTACGTATGAGCTCTCTATTACAACAGACAGCGATCGTGATTCCAGAAGATACTTCCATCACCTGGACTAATTATGAGTTTTCAATTGCTGCACATTAGTCTTCTGCTTTGACTATGACTATTTCCTAAGCTAACCTTCTTTTTGAAGCATCTAACTCGTAAGTCCTGCTGGCCTCCTGCAGCTGAGGGCCCAACCCTTGGTGAATGTTAGTCATCGCAGGTGAAGATTCCATATCTATTGGCGATAGATTGCAACACATTGCCCTCCATACATCAATAACTTGAACATTTACCATCATCTCTAAATTTTAATTTTTACTCTTTTCTTTTGTTCCTTATACTTAACCATTGTTATTTGATCATGTCTTCGTAATAATTACCAATCTGTCTCGCACATTATGCAAGCCAGAAGTGGGGATATATTATGCAAATCCCAATTCCAAATCCCAATTGCACATCCCAATTCCAAATCCCAATTCCCAATTTTAAAATTTAATTTTAAGTTGAATTAACTTGAAGCTCTGATCCTTACCTATTTATGTAAATTGGTTTCCCTTTTGTTTTTGCACTTAATTAGCACTGTTTTCTCCATGTTTACATTGTCTTTCATGTCTCTTGACATCTATATATTATTTTTGCTTATTCAGTTTACGCTGATTATGCCCACCAACATATAGCAATGTATCATACAGGCATACAGTCATTTTGCTTATTCCTTTGCCAAACTCTGACTCTTGATGGACTAATTATGATTGTGCATGCCTAGAATAAAGGATCCCCCAAGATTGTGGCAATAATCTTTACACCTTGCAAAGTACTGGATCACAAGTTTTGGGTCTATGTGAAAGATATACGGGTTTACTCAGCCACAGGACCTGAGGTTACCAGCCTAACCATCTCAAGACCAGCCACTTCCTTCAGCAGGCCAGCCTGAAAACCCAGATCTCCGTCCAGATTCTTCAACGCTTCCACCGCCTCAACCATGATCGATGAAAGAGACTTTAGAACTGATACTTAATTTGAGAATTACTGTTGTTGTTTATGGACATTATAGATTCATATTTTGTTTTATTTTCAGTTTAGCAGTAATCCTGTCTAGATATTGAAAAGGTTTTATTTTTATTTTCCTATTATTTCCTTTATTGTTCTAATTGTTTTTCTAAGAGTTTCCCTGTTATTTCTGTTTATGTAATTTAAATTGAAGTTGATATTGCTCAGATACAAGGGTAACATCAAACCCTAATACTGGCTATGATATCATAATGTAGGTGTAAACCCTGTTAGTATCAACCAGTTATGCAATTGTCCACTTTTTAGTGCTCATGATTGGATGCTAATGATGAGTAATAGTAAGGTCTAGGCATTCCGACCTGTTTAAGGATTCTGAATACCTACAACCTAAAACAGCTTGCAATCTGAGTACTAACCATATATTTGTTGAGCCACCATAACAATGCTTAATCAAAACCACTATTCCTTCCGAGGACTACTGAGATAGATACATTAGATTATCTCCCCATGTACTATGCAACAGATACAATAGAAGTCATAGCAAGACCTGAAAGTGTTTCTTAGTATAATCTACCTGAAATTGCTATTACCCGCATACCTATACTTCATGAGATTTTGTAGATGAACTGATGAACTCATGGATTTGTCCCATTCATAAAACCTTTCTCACTACAGGTTTGAGTAAGTCTCAAGAGAGATGACATCAGGATTAAGCCCAAGGGGTTGGGTAATATAAAGGGAATTCCATATGCCCAAAAATATACCACCTAAGAATGAAGTTTTCTGTCTTGCATAATATCTGCTAGCAATCCATAAGAGCAAAACTCCCCCTCTCGTTTGATAGCTTGCCACCTTCTGGAATGGATGATGACGAGCTTGACGAGCTTTGTGTCACCCCTCCTCAGAGGGGGTGACAAGTGGGGAATGTATAATTATAGTACAGCAAGAGGCCCTCACTGGATGCCCACCGGAAGGGTGGAAGGCCAGATTTTAGACTCAGGCTGTAAAAATACCAGCTAGGTTTAAAAATCTATGACTGGCTGAGCAAGGACTTGCTTTTCCTGCAAGTTAATATGTGTTCTAGCTTGAGACCTATCCACTGGAATAGTGGTGGGCCAAGCTACATAGCTTTAAACAGCTGAAGAGCACTGACTAGGCCTCATTAGAATTTGGTGTGACATTCAAAAGCAGTGCAAAAGCCAAGATCAAGGAATTGATGGCTAAAATCCTAACCCAGATCACAAAATGATTTGAACCTAATATATCCAAATTTAGATATCGTCATAAAAAAGTTGTTTTGTTCATGTTTTGATGCTTGGATGTCCGTATCTAAGGAAGTGATTACAAAAAGGGAAGTTGCACAACAAGTTGCAATACTAAAACGGAAGAGCACCTGGCCGGAGGGCATGACTCATAGATTAAGCAATATTAGAGAAAAAAATCTCTCTCCATAGACTTGTATGGTGACTAAATTGTATAAAAGCAGGGTGCATGCAAGCCCTCGGGAGAACTTTTCTCCAACGCCTCGGAAGCAGCAGAGCTCCGGTCAGCTGAATCCAGAATTTGTCTGATGAATGTATCTGATTAAAAGTCTGATTTGTAAATAAACTCCTCATCCCAAATGGTGATTTGTGGGTTTCACTTAATAATGAAAGGCTGTAAGTATAAATGCTTTTGTCGCATCCAGCAGCTATCTTTCACTGCATTGTATAGCTTGTAATCTGATACCAGTTTGTCATAAGGCTGGTACCTTTTCCTTAGACCTAGCATCTCTCTCAGTGGCAATTTCTCTTAGAACTTCACAACCCCCTGATTACCCCAGTACTAGTGCTATTTAGAGATGGAGTCAGATTAAGGTCACTCTAGCCTTCTTGGGGGGGCTTGGGACCCCTTAAATTCTCAACAAGAATCAGCCTTATTCCTTCCCCTGCGGCCCTCCTCTGGAGACTCCTGGGAATGCACATAGTTTCTCTTATCCCCGGTCTCCCTTTGGGCATGCTGGGAGTTGTAGTTCTTTATTTCTAGTTTTTTCCTGGGGAATGCCTGCCTATACCGGGGGTATTCTGGTCTAACCCAGGGTTCCTTTGGGGCCTTTCCTACATACTCTTTACAGTATACACAAAAAGTAGCACATATGAGTTTATCTTGTTGGGCAGACTGGATGGACCATGCAGGTCTTTTTCTGCCGTCATCTACTATGTTACTATGTAATTAAAAAAAATGTATTTGTCAGGGGGTTTGGCATGGGTAAAGAGTGGGCATAGAAAAAGTATGACAGTTAACACATTGCATTTACCACATGGTAACTGCTTAATGCAGAGTTAACATGGGACCACTTATAGCCTCTTAAATAGGAGGTGGTAAGTGGTTCCATTTTAACTAGGATCAAGTACTGCACATTAATCCAAATGATAATGCATGACCTACAGTAAAAAAATAGAGGGGATGCTCCTTTTTGATGCAGTGTTAGTTTGGGTTTGCTCATGTTAAACTCCTGTATTATAGTGTGTTCAGCCCAAAACTTAGGCCCCAATGCTGAAAACTCCAGTGCTGTTCCAAATAACGCTGTAAAAATACTGGCGAAACAGCGCAGAACAACGCTCTAATGCTCAGTGCTGAGATGCAAATATAATCACGCTCATAGCTTTGAGCGTTAGGGAGTTCAGTGAGAGGATTGTGCTTGGTGATTGCGCAGAAAAGTTCCGCGGTAAACTCGGCTCTTGTGCACATGTGATTGGTAAAACCCAAACATGAAGAACATATTGGCATCTCTTTTCTGCAGTCTAAATATAAGCATTTTTTTATTTTTATTTTTAGCTTGGACACATACACCAATGTGTGCTTTCACTGGGCATCTTTAATTTTTTATTTATTTATTTTTTCAGCATGGCACCTTTAAATTTAGACACAGGAAACAGACGTCAATGTGTGTTTTCGCTTGGGTCTGCTGTTTCTCATGAAAGCGCTTAAGGGTTTGCACAGGCTTGTTTCTTCTTCCAAAGCAATCAAAAATGGCAAATTTTCAGAAAAATCATGAGAGAAGCATGAGAAGCACGAGAAGTCCACTCTTCCAACACCCTAACATCTGCTCTCACCTGGCATTATTTTTGGTAGCAGTAAGGCAGTTTTGTTACAGGGGCCCTTTTCTGAGCATTGGGGAGGAATACAAAATGACATGAACTTGACTACATTTGCATGCTTTCTGTGCTAATGCTTGGCATGCTAGATATTTCCCACGCTAGACCTCTCTGAACATTCTGTGCAGGTATATGTGGGAGCTAATGGCCTCTAGTGCCTCCCAGGGGTGTAGCCAGACTTCAGCAGGAGGGGGGGTCCAGAGCCCAAGATGAGGGGCACATTTTAGCCCCCAGGCACCGCTGACACCCCCTCCCCTGGCGTAGCTGCCCCTCCCCCGTCACTGCCAGATACCTTTGCTGGTGGGGGTCCCCAATTCCCACCAGCCGAAGTCCTCTTCAGCGCCCAATAATACACAATAACTACAAATAAATCAATCCTTGATTCAACTTTACAAACTTAGGGCCCCATTTACTAAGCCGCATTATAAGAGCGTTAACATTTTAAAAGCGTGTTAACCATGTACACGCATTAACCTTGTACACGCCTACAATATTCCTATAGGCACCTACACAGTTAGTGCACTCGCTAATTATAGGCACATTAAAATGTTAATATCATCATAAACATTTTTCACCACCCATGAAGATAGACGGTAAAGTACTAGCTTCATCAATTATATTTCTTAAATTGGGAAGACATTGGTGCAGCTTTATTTACTCAATGTCAAGTTTATAAACGTAACCTTTTTCAAACATATTATCATAAAGCTATTTCACCACCCATGTAGTTAGATGGTAACATACTAGCTTCACCATTTAACCTCCTCCTGTCATACCTTCCCTATTACTCACCCCACAATCCGCAGTACCACAGGGTCATGCCCCTTCCCATGACAGTGATGCACACAAGATCAACGTTACTAGGCCGAACTCAGGCTCTAAGATTTGAAATTCTGCCCAAATTTAGAGAAATAAACATAATACACCACAATCAAGAGGCGACCCCCATACCCTCTCCCATTCCAAATAGCCCAAAATTCATTCCCACCAGGGAGGGTCGGGTGGGTGACTTTCACCTGCACAGAAACCCTCCCTCTCCTTTCCTCACACAACTTTTTTCTTCCCACCCAGCATCCTTCCATCCCGCTAACAAAAACCCTACCCTCGACGCATCTTTTATCTAATCCCTGCTTCCAAAACTTTTTCTTTTCTACCAGTTGCCTCCCTTTTTTCATAATGCCATATCTTTCAAAACCTTAATGAATTTACATTACATTTTTTTTAATTTAATAACTCTCCCCGAAACACCCCAATTTTTTCTAAAGATCACATTACAACTAATCCTTCCCCCCCCCCCCCCCCCCCCCCACTATTATAGTGGCTCTCTCCTGTTCAGTCAGTGTTATACCCTACGCTTTAATGTGTGGGGTATTTTAATTTTGTGTGGATAAGTTGTCAATGCAAAGTTGTATGATTGCAGTCCAAATAACAGTTTACTTTTGTTACTATGTTAACAGTTTATGACACAACAAATGTATAAAGGGAAGGTATTTTGCAGTTTGTTCATCCATTGACAGCAGGTATGAGAACAGAATCATTTGCATTTGCAACTTCAACACATAGCTGAAAGACTGGTAAAAAGGAAAGGATGTTTTTATTTAATATTTTATTCAATGAAGAGAAGATGTTGCTTCGACTGAGAACCATGAAAGTTAGCATTCAGGGGTAGCGGTAGGGCTAACGAATGGGTAGCATGTGCCAAATCAGCACTATCGTCGGGGTAGTGCACCTACCAGTGGTAATTTTGAATTTGGTGTGTGCTTATTCCCATGGTAGAAAATACATTTCTATTTTCTACCTTGGGGTCATTCCCAGCAATAATCAGCATGTTGGTGCATGCTTCATGGCTATCGTGTGGGTAGCTTGTGAGCACTTACCACTAGGCTCAGGCCGTAAATAGGTACGTTAGTTTTAATTTTAGCACACTCCCATTTCCTGGCCCATTAGAAATGCCCTTTTTTCACAGCCACGGTAAAAAATGTCCCTGCGAGCATGCCAAAAACATGCACCCACACTACCGCAAGCCAAGTTTTACCATGGCTTAGTAAAAGGGCCCCTCAAATTATACTTCTCGCACTGATATCCCTCCCTCTTCACTTTCAGTAAGTCATTTCATCTTCCATTGTCTCAGGTTCACAGATTTGTAAGCCATCTCTGAAAGGATTCAAACAACTGTACCTGAAAAGGTTGATAAAATCAATTAAAAATCAAAGTTCTCTCTCTTTGCCCTGCCGCCACTCATATTGTTGAGATCCTCAAATTATACTTCTCGCACTGATATCCCTCCCTCTTCACTTTCAGTAAGTCATTTCATCTTCCATTGTCTCAGGTTCACAGATTTGTAAGCCATCTCTGAAAGGATTCAAACAACTGTACCTGAAAAGGTTGATAAAATCAATTAAAAATCAAAGTTCTCTCTCTTTGCCCTGCCGCCACTCATATTGTTGAGATCCTCAAATTATACTTCTCGCACTGATATCCCTCCCTCTTCACTTTCAGTAAGTCATTTCATCTTCCATTGTCTCAGGTTCACAGATTTGTAAGCCATCTCTGAAAGGATTCAAACAACTGTACCTGAAAAATAATCCATTTTGACATTGGATTTGAAAAGTTGAGTAATTAATTCAGGATGTTGTAATATAATTTATTGTATTTGAACTCTGATGTACGTTTCTCTGAACATATTACAGAAATAGTGATTTGTAAATATGATAAATAATAAATCTAATTCTATGGAGTGATATATGGTTGTATAATATGGTTATGGCATCAATTCAAGGGACATCCAATGTCTTCAGTGAATTGTTGAGATCCTAGATTTAAATTAATCAAGCTGAAAGGTTGATAAAATCAATTAAAAATCAAAGTTCTCTCTCTTTGCCCTGCCGCCACTCATATACATGAACAAGTGACTAAAGCCAATGATAAATCTATCTTTGGAAAACTCACTAAAGTTTCTGAAGATATCAGGGACAAAAAAGGGCAGGTATAAAAATACTGTGAGGAGTGTTTTGAAAGATCTCATTTGACTCAATTTGATAACACTTCCTATCATTAAAGGTCAAGGCAAGTTATAATTCAAAAATAGATACTTGTAGGTCTGAGGTTCCTACTGAGTTGATTCCCAAGCTAAACGTAGCATGAAGAGAAACTTGCCGCAGAGGCTAAATCTCACAGTAACAACGTTTGCAGGCACATCAGAAGCTGAAAGCCTGCGAGGGAATCCATAGGACCGTTAGATCATGAAGGAGCAAAAGGGGTGCTCAGGGAGGACAAGGCCATACGGAAGATGATGTAAGAGATCTGCGTGTATCAGAAACTCCTGAAGAAATTGCAGAGTCATGGAATCGGAGGTAGGGTATTATTATGGATTAAGAACTGGTTGAAAGATAGGAAGCAGAGAGTAGGATTGCGTGGCCAGTATTCTCAGTGGAGGAGGGTAGTTAGTGGGGTCCCGCAGGGGTCTGTGCTGGGTCCGTTGCTTTTTAATGTATTTATAAATGACCTAGAGATGGGAATAACTAGTGAGGTAATTAAATTCGCCGATGACACAAAATTATTCAGGGTCGTCAAGTCGCAGGAGGAATGTGAACGATTACAGGAGGACCTTGCGAGACTGGGAGAATGGGCGTGCAAGTGGCAGATGAAGTTCAATGTTGACAAGTGCAAAGTGATGCATGTGGGTAAGAGGAACCCGAATTATAGCTACGTCTTGCAAGGTTCCGCGTTAGGAGTTACGGATCAAGAAAGGGATCTGGGTGTAGTCGTCGATGATACGCTGAAACCTTCTGCTCAGTGTGCTGCTGCGGCTAGGAAAGCGAATAGAATGTTGGGTGTTATTAGGAAGGGTATGGAGTCCAGGTGTGCGGATGTTATAATGCCGTTGTATCGCTCCATGGTGCGACCGCACCTGGAGTATTGTGTTCAGTACTGGTCTCCGTATCTCAAAAAAGATATAGTAGAATTAGAAAAGGTACAGCGAAGGGCGACGAAAATGATAGTGGGGATGGGACGACTTTCCTACGAAGAGAGGCTGAGAAGGCTAGGGCTTTTCAGCTTGGAGAAGAGACGGCTGAGGGGAGATATGATAGAAGTGTATAAAATAATGAGTGGAATGGATCGGGTGGATGTGAAGCGACTGTTCACGCTATCCAAAAATACTAGGACTAGAGGGCATGAGTTGAAGCTACAGTGTGGTAAATTTAAAACGAATCGGAGAAAATTTTTCTTCACCCAACGTGTAATTAGACTCTGGAATTCGTTGCCGGAGAACGTGGTACGGGCGGTTAGCTTGACGGAGTTTAAAAAGGGGTTAGATAGATTCCTAAAGGACAAGTCCATAGACCGCTATTAAATGGACTTGGAAAAATTCCGCATTTTTAGGTATAACTTGTCTGGAATGTTTTTACGTTTGGGGAGCGTGCCAGGTGCCCTTGACCTGGATTGGCCACTGTCGGTGACAGGATGCTGGGCTAGATGGACCTTTGGTCTTTCCCAGTATGGCACTACTTATGTACTTATGTACTTATGTAAGGGTGATGATGTGGAGGAATTGAAAGAAATATCAGTGAACCTGAAAGATGTACTGAGCCAAATTGACAAATTAAAGAGTAGTAAATCACCTGAACCAGATGGCATACATCCAAGGGTACTCAAAGAATTCAAGCATGAAATTGCATATCTGCTGGGATGATCCGGGAAATTACATACAGGTAAGCCTGATGTTAGTGCTGGGCAAAATAGTGGAAACTATTATAAAGAATAAAATTACAGAACACATAGGCAAACATGGTTTAATGGGATAGAGTGCCAGGCTTTCAAGGCAGAACCTAGGTTTGTGAGCATTGGGCCACTGCCATGGAGCAGCAGTGGCAGGCAAAACCACCCCACACCAGAGACAAGGCAGAACTCTAACAGAAACAGCTAGACTTCACCTGCGCTTGACCGCTGTTCCCCAGGAGTTGAGCCCCTGGGTGCAGGCGGCCGGCAGGACTTACAGGACAGGGCAGGCACTGGATACCAAGTAGGCTGAACAGGGACTGAGGGTCAGAGGGGAAAGGAATATACATGGGCAGCAAGGCAGGAAACGGGGCTAGGACTCGCAGACAGACAATACTACACAAAACAGGAAATGGAAAAGCTAAAGGACAGGAACTGAAAGCTGCCATGCAGCCACTGAAACAGGGTACAAATACTGACAGACAAGAGACAGGACTGAAAGCTGCAGAGCAACCACTAAAACAGGGTACAAATACTGACAGACAAGAGACAGGACTGAAAGCTGCAGAGCAGCCACTAAGCAAGAGACACAGACAAACAGAAACTAGACAAGGAATACAGACCAGAAACAAGACTAGGGAAGTAAGCAAATAAACCTAAGCTAAACTACACACAGATAACTAGAAACAGACAAGGAACTAAACAAGAAACCAGACTAGGCAGAAGTGCAACAAAGCACCAACAAACCAGAGACCTTAGACGATGCAAAGGCAAACACAGAAGTTTCCAGGTGGTAATAAACACATCAGCAGCTGAAACTCACTGCAGCAATCATGAGGCAGCTACGGGTGAGGCTAGCTGCCAAACTTCAAACCAAGTCTGGAGGGCTGGAATATCTGGGCCGCACCAGAAAGAAAGTCTGGAAAGTCTATGGCAGCCACCGGTTCTGGCCACCAGAGGGCAAGAGAAACACAAACCAAGACACAGGCAGAAAACATACTGAAGCACAGAGAGACTTAACACACACAGGTGCAGTATAGTGGAGTAATCAGAGCCATGCTGGAAGCAGCCAGCACACAGAGACAGAGACAGAACTAACTCAGGAAGAACAGATAGAAGCCAGCTCAGAAGCTGACCGTTGGAAATAAGGTGAGTCTGAGAGGGGTCATGACCACAATCGTGACATAGAGTCAACATAGGTTCAGTCTTGCCTCACCAATTTGCTTCATTTCTTTGAAGGCATGAATAAACATGTGGATAAAGTTGAGCCAATTGATGTAGTGTATCTAGATTTTCAGAAAGCTTTTGATAAAGTTCCTCATGAGAGACACCTGAGAAAATTAAAGAGTAATAGGATAGGAGGCAAGGTCCTGGTGGGATTAGGAATTGGTTATTGGACAGAAAACAGGGGGTACGGTTAAATGGTCATTTCTCTCAATGGAGGGCGGTGAACAGTGGAGTGCCGCAGGGATCTGTACTGGGGCCGGTGCTATTTAGCATGTTTATAAAGGATATGGCAATTGGAACAACGAGTGAGGTGATCAAATTTGCAGATGACACAAAACAATTCAAGGTTGTTAAAACACGTGCAGACTGGGAAATATTGCAGGAAGACCTTAGGAAATTGGAAGACTGGGCATCCAAATGGCAGACAAAATTTAATGTGTACAAATGCAAGTTGATGCAGATTGGAAAGAATAATCCAAATCATAGTTAACTGATGCTAGGGTCCACCTTTGGGGTCAGCACTTGAGAAAAAGATCTGGGTGCTGTTGTAGATAATATGCTGAAATATTGTGCTCAATGTGTGGCGGCAGCCAAAAAATCAAACAGGAAATGGATGGTGAATAAGACTAAAAATACTATAATGCCTTTCTATCGTTCCATGGTGCATCTGCATCTGGAGTATTGTGTTCAGTTCTAGTAGCCGTATCTCAAAAAAGATATAGCGGAATTAGAAAAGGTCCAAAGAAGAGCGACCAAAATGATAAAGGGGATGGAACACCTCTCATATGAGGAAAGGCTAGAGAGGCTAGGGCTCTTCAGCTTGGAAAAGAGACAGATGGGAAAGGGAAGGGAAAGGGGAAATGGGACTTAATATATCGCCTTTCTGTGGTATTTTACAACTACATTCAAAGCAGTTTACATATATTCAGGTAGATATTTTTGTACCTGGGGCAATGGAGGGTTAAGTGACTTGCCCACAGTCACAAGGAGCTGCAGTGGGAATTGAACCCAGTTCCCCAGGATCAAAGTCCGCTGCACTAACCACTAGGCTTGAGGTCTACAAAATCCGGAGTGGTGTAGAACGAGTAGAAGTAAATCAATTTTTTACTCTTTCCAAATGTACAAAGACTAGAGGACATTACATGGAAATACTTATTAAAAACAAAGAGGAGGAAATATTTTTTCACTCAACAAGTAGTTAAGCACGGGAACTCTTTGCTAGAGAATGCGGTAACAGTAGTTAGTGTATTAGGGTTTAAAAAAAGTTGCATAAGTACATAAGTACATGAGTACATAAGTACATGAAAACATAAGTACATAAGTGTTGCCATACTGGGACAGACCAAAGGTCCATCAAGCCCAGCACCTTGTTACCAACAGTGGCCACAAATACCTGGAAAGATCCCCCAAAAAGTACGAAACATTTTGTGCTGCTTATCCCAGAAATAGTGAATTTTCCCCAAGTCCAATTTAATAATGGACTGTGGACTTTTCCTTTAAGAAGCCGTCCAAACCCTTTTTTTAAATTCTGCTAAGCTAACCGCCTTTATCACATTATCTGGCAACCTATTCCAGAGTTGAATTACACGTTGAGTGAAGAAACCTTTTCTCTGATTCATTTTAAATGTACTACTTTGTAGCTTCATCGCATGCCCCCTAGTCCTAGTATTTTTGGAAAGCGTAAACAGACATTTCATATCTACTTGTTCCACTCCATTCATTATTTTATAGACCTCTATCATATCTCCCCTCAGCCGTCTTTTCTCCAAGCTGAAGAGACCCAGCCGCTTTAGTATTTTCTCATAGGGAAGTCATCCCATCCCCCTTTATCATTTTCGTCGCCCTTCTCTGCACCTTTTCTAATTCCACTATATCTTTTTTGAGATGCGGCGACTAGAATTGAACACAATATTCGAGGTGCGGTCACACCATGGAGCGATACAAAGGCATTATAATGTCCTCATTTTTTTTCCATTCCTTTCCTAATAATACCTAACATTCTATTTGCTTTCTTAGCCTTCGCAGCACACTGTGCAGAAGGTTTCAACGTATTATCAACGATGACACCTAGATCTCTTTCTTGGTTGGTAACTCCTAACGTGGAACCTTGCATGACATAGCTATAATTTGGGTTCCTCTTTCCCACATGCATCACTTTGCACTTGCTCACATTAAACGTCATTTGCCATTTAGACGCCCAGTCTCGTAAGGTCCTCTTGCAATTTTTCACAATCCTCCCCTGATTTAACTACTTTGAATAACTTTGTGTCATCAGCAAATTTAATTACCTCACTAGTTACTCCCATATCTAGGTCATTTATATATATGTTAAAAAGCAGCAGTCCCTGCACAGACCCTCGAGGAACACCACTAACTACCCTTCTCCATTGAGAATACTGACCATTTAACCCTACTCTCTATTTTCTATCTTTTATCCAATTTTTAATCCACAATAGAACACTTCATCATATACCTTGACTCTCCAATTTCCTCTGGAGTCTTTCATTAGGTACTTTGTCAAACGCCTTCTAAAAATCCAGATACACAATATCAACTGGCTCACATTTATCCATATGCCAAGACCTGTCGCTTCTTCCTCTTTAACATCAGCAATATTTGCCCTTTCCTCTCTGAACACACCACCCAAAATCTCGTCCACGCTCTCATTACCTCTCGCCTGGATTACTGCAACTTACTCCTCACTGGCCTCCCACTTAGCCATCTATCCCCCCTTCAATCTGTTCAGAACTCTGCTGCACGTCTCATATTCCGCCAGAACCGATATACTCATATCACCCCTCTCCTCAGGTCACTTCACTGGCTTCCGATCAGATACCACATTCAATTCAAGCTTCTCCTTCTTACCTACAAATGCACTCAGTCTGCTGCCCCTCACTATCTTTCTGCCCTCATCTCCCCTTACGTTCCCGCCCGTAACCTCCGTTCACAGGATAAATCCCTCCTCTCAGTACCCTTCTCCACCACCGCCAACTCCAGGCTCCGCTCATTCTGCCTCGCCTCACCCTATGCTTGGAACAACCTTCCTGAGCCCTTACGCCAAGCCCCCTCCCTGCCCGTCTTCAAGTCTTTGCTTAAAGCCCACCTCTTCAATGCTGCATTCGGCACCTAACCCTTACCGTTCAGTGAATCCAGACTGCCCCAATTTGACTGCCCCTATCGGACCGACCGTTCACGTGTCTATTAGATTGTAAGCTCTTTGAGCAGGGACTGTCTCTCTTTGTTAAATTGTACAGCGCAGCGTAACCCTAGTAGCACTTTAGAAATGTTAAGTAGTAGTTCACCCCTTCAAAGAAATGTAATAGATTGGTGAAGCAAGATTTCCCTTTACTAAATCCATGTTGGCTTTGTCTCATTAATCCATGCTTTTGAATATGCTCTGTAATTTTGTTCTTTATAATAGTCTGTACCATTTTGCCCGGCACCGACGTAAGACTCACCGGTCTACAATTTCCCGGATCTCCTCTGGAACTTTTATTAAAAATCGGCGCTACATTGGCCACCCTCCAATTGTCCGGTACCATGCTCGGTTTAAAGGATAAATTACGTATCACTAACAATAGTTCTGGAAGTTCATTTTTCAGTTCTATCAGTATTATGGGATGAATACCATCCAGTCCAGGAGATTTGCTACTCTTCAATTTGTCAAATTGCACCAATACATCCTCTAGGTATATAGAGATTTCATTCAGTTTCTCCGACTTGTCAGCTTTGAATACCATTTCTGGCACCGGTATTTCTCCCAAATCTTCCTCGATGAAGACCGAAGCAAAGAATTTATTTAATCTCTCCGCTATGGCATTGTCTTCCCTGATCACCCCTTTTACCCCTCGGTCATCTAGCGGTCCAACCGATTCTTTTGTTGGCTTCCTGCTTTTAATATACCTAAAAACATATTTACTATATGTTTTTGCCTCTAATGCAATCTTTGTTTTTTTCAAAGTCCCTTTTTGCCTTCCTTATCTGCGCTTTGCATTTGACTTGACATTCCTTATATTGTTTCTTATTATTTTCAGTGGGTTCTTTCTTCCATTTACTGAAGGATTTTCTTTTAGCTCTAATAGCTTCCTTCACCTCACTTTTTAACCATGCCGGCTGTTGTTTGGTCTTCCAACCTCCTTTTTTAATACGCGGAATATATTTGGCCTGGGCTTCCATGATGGCGTTTTTGAACAGCATCCACGCATGATGTAAATTTTTGACCCTCGAAGCCGCTCCTCTAAGTTTTTTTTCACCGTTCTTTCTGTGTATACTTACTTTAAAGCTAATATCAAATTTGATCATATTATGATCACTGTTATCAAGTGGCCCCAGCACCATTACCTCCCGCACCAGATCATGCACTCCACTAAGGTCTAGGTCTAGAAATTTTCCTTCTCTCGTCGGCTCCTGTACCAGCTGCTCCATAAAGCAGTCCTTGATTTCGTCAAGGAATTTTACCTCCCTAGCATGGCCTGATGTTACATTTACCCAGTCAATATTGGGGTAATTGAAATCACCCATTAATATTGTGTTGCCCAGTTTGTTTGCTTCCCTAATTTCCTTTAACATTTCAACATCCATCTGTTTATCTTGGCCAGGCAGACGGTAGAACACTCCTGTCACTATCCTTTTCCCCTTTACACATGGAATTTTAATCCATAGGGATTCCAAGATGTGTTTTGTTTCCTGCAGAATTTTCAATCTATTTGATTCAAAGCTCTCCTTAACATACAAGGCTACCCATCCACCAATTCGATCCACCCTATCACTATGATGTAATTTGTACCCCGTTATGACACTGTCCCACTGGTTATCCTCCTTCCACCAGGTCTCAGAGATGCCTTATCTCTCCAATCTTATTTCTTAGGCTTCTGTCATTCACATATAGACATTTCAAATTATGTTTGTTGTTCCTATTTACATCATGCTTAGTACTTGACAGTGTTAATTTGCAAACTTTTGATTGATTTTTATTTTTATTTAAGGACCCCTGATCTACTATGGTCTCTTTTGCAACCTCACTATCGGGATATCCTATCTTCCCTGTTTTGGTGATATCCTTGAAAGAAACCTTATCCCAAACTATGCGCTTTTGAGTGACTGTCAGCCTTCCCCCAGGTTCTATTTTAAAAGCTGCTCTATCTTCTTTTTAAATGCCTATGCCAGCAGCCTGGTTCTACCCTGGTTAAGGCTCTCCCTTCCCCAGAATGCTGCCCAGTTCCTAACAAACCTAAAACCCTCCTCCCTGCACCATCATGTCATCCACGCATCAAGACTCCAGAGCTCTGCCTGTCTCTTGCGCCCTGCGCATGGAATGAGCAGCACTTCAGAAAATGCTACCCTAGAGGTTCTGGATTTGAGCTTTCTACCTAAGAGCCAAAATTTGGCTTCCAGAATATCTCTCCCACATTTTTCTATGTCATTGGTACCCACATGTACCAAGACAGCCATCTCCTTCCCAGCACTATCTAAAGTCCTATCTAGGTGACGCGTGAGGTCCGCCATTTTCGCACCAGGCAGGCAAATCACCAGGCGATTCTCATGTCTACCAGCCACCCAGCTATCTGTATGCCTAATGATCGAATCACCAACTACAACAGCTGTCCTAACCCTTCCCTCCCGGCCAGAACTTGGAGACATATCCTCGGTGCGAGAGGATAGTACATCCCCCGGTGGGCAGGTCCTGGCTACAGGAGTACTTACTACTTCACAAGGGTGATTCTCTCCTTCTAGGAGACCTCTCTTCTCCAAGGTAGCACAGGGGCTACCAGACTGGAGGTGGGACTTCTCTACAACATCCCTTTAGGTCTCCTCTATGTACCTCTCTGTCTCCCTCAGCTCCACGAAGTCTGCTACACTAGCCTCAAGAGAACGGACATGTTATCTGAGAGCTAGGAGCTCTTTGCATCGGGCACACACATATGACATCTTACCAACTGGGAGATAATCATACATGTGACACTCAATGCAAAAGACTGAATAGCACCCCTCTCACTGCTGGACTGCTGACTCCATCTTAGTATTTCTGAGTTTTTCAATAATTTAAAACTTGCTAAAGGATATTAGCCAAATGTAAAAATATCTTTTAGTTTACATGGAGGGGGATAATCGAACGGGGCGCCCATGTTTTCCTGAGGGCGTCCTCGCAGACCGTCCCCGCAAAGGGAAAGGGAAAACCGTATTATCGAAACAAGATGGGCGGTCATCTTTCATTTTGATAATACGGTCAGGGATGCCCAAATCTCAACATTTAGGCCGACCTTAGAGATGGTCGTCCCTAGAGATGGTCATTCCTGATTTTTGGTGATAATGGAAACCGAGGACGCCCATCTCAGAAATGACCAAATCCAAGCCATTTGGTCATGGGAGGAGCCAGCATTCATAGTGCACTGGTCCCCCTCACATGCCAGGACACCAACCGGGCAACCCTAGGGGGCACTGCAGTGAACTTCAGAAAAAGCTCCCAGATGCATAGTTTCCTTACCTTGTGTGCTGAGCCCCCCAAAACCCACCCTCCCCACAACTGTACACCACTACCATAGCCCTTAGGGATGAAGGGGGGACCTAGATATGGGTACAGTGGGTTTGTGGTGGGTTTTGGAGGGCTCACATTTACCACCACAAATGTAACAGGTGGGGGGGATGGGCCTGGGTCCGCCTGCCTGAAGTGCACTGCAGTACTCACTAAAACTGATCCAGGGACCTGCATACTGCTGTCATGGAGCTGGGTATGATATTTGAGGCTGGCATAGAGGCTGTAAAAAATATGTTAATGTTTTTTTAGGGTGGGAGGGGGTTAGTGACCACTGGGAGAGTAGGGGGAGGTCATCCCCAATTTCCTCCGGTGGTCATCTGGTCATTTAGGGCACATTTTTGTGGCTTGGTCGTAAAAGAAAGGACCGAGTGAATTCAACCAAGTGTTTGTTAGGGACGCCCTTCTTTTTTCCATTATCGGCCGACGACGCCCATGTGTTAAGCACACCCTAGTCCTGCCTTTGCTATGCTTCCGACACGCCCCCGGGAACATTGGTTGTCCCCACGAAGGAAAGCAGTAGAGGGCGCCCAAAATCGGCTTTCGATTATTCTGATTTGGGCGACCCTGGGAGAAGGACGCCCATCTCCCGATATGTGTCAAAAGATGGGCGCCCTTCTTTTTCGAAAACGAGCCCAATAATATATTGTGTGATTAATTTAGTGTTTTCTTTTTAGATGGTAATAAAATGTATTTAAAACTCTGTAAGAGCACTCCTTGTTTGTTACCCTAATAACAATAACTGACTATAAATGAACCGTTGTCCAAGGGGTGGGTGGGTGTTGGGGAGGTGGTCTTGAAAACTAAACTAGATAATGCAGTGCCTGCTATAGGCTGTTAATGCTGAGGTACAAAGTTCAAGTTTTAAAACTAAGGGGAAAAGACTATGGATATTAGTTTATAAAATTTGCTTTTTTCTCTTTCTATTCTGCCTATCACTAACCTACAATTCCTCCTTTAAACCCCAATCTTTTAGTTCCCAAAGCACAAAGCAAAATAGTGTTCACTTACCAGAGAAATGTCTTCTTCTCTCAGAGGAAAAGCCAATAGTCTGCTATTGAGACAGATATGGGGGAAGCAACTGCTTGCCCTGGGATTTGTAGTATGAAATGTTGCCTTGATTTGGGTTTCTGCTAGATACTTATGACCTGGCTTGGCCACTGTTTGGAAACAGGATACTGGGCTAGATGGACCATTGGTCTGACCCAGTATGGCTACTCTTATCTTCTTAGTATGAGTAGGGAGTTGCAATCCACTCTCTCCTCCTCCTCAAAGTTCATACATATTGGATTGATTTTTGTGTCCCCTTTCATTTTCCAGCATTTTGTGTCTTGAAATGTAGATGCTCCTCAGTAAAGTAAATGTCTAGGCCAACATATTACCTATAGCTTTATAGCCCATCGTTGGCTCCCAATTGCTTATTGGGCTTATTTTGCTAGATTTAAGTTGTTTATGGTGATTTTTAAAGTTATGAGAGGTTTTACTTCATACCAGTTGTCAACATTGATTTTTTTTCAACCCAGGTGATGCGGACTGCAATCTATACCTCAGTAGTTCCCAATCCTGACCAACGCCAGGCAAGACTTCAGGGTATCTTTTAGTGTGTGTTAAAAACGCTAACATGTCTCTAGTACAGCATTGTAAACAGGGCCCCTAGTTTTTAGGTGCCAAGTATACACCTTTGTAAGTCTATTCTATAAAGAAAAGTAGGTAAAAAGTAGCAAAACAGGTTAAATACATGCTTATCTGGTCTATATTCAGCCAGTGTAGGTCAGGTTTTTTCAAGCACTACTGCCACCAGCTAAATTAGACCTGGATATTCAATGCAGAACCATGTCCAGCCATTGGCACTGAATATTCAAGTATGACCAGGCATGTACATCACTGGCTTATGTGTGTCCCAGCTGATATTCACCTGGAAATTGCATAAGGGGATATGTCTAGTCCTCATCCATATCTTGTCCATACCCCCTGTGATCTAATCCACCTTTGACAAAGTCAGCTTCCTTCTTACCCCTTCCACACAACATGCAAGACTCCAAATCCTTCTCTCTCCAGAACACCCCCACCCCAACCCCAGTCCAGATAGGCCCCCCCCCAGGCCCACTTGATAGCCTTTGTGGTCCTACTGGGGGCAATAGGGGCAAGAGCAAAGTCCACTCACTCCTACCTATGCATCTGCCATTGGAAAATGGCTGCCGCAACCTCTCACAGCAGTCATTTTCCACACAACGTTTTAGAATCCAGGGGTTAGTAAAATTTTGCATTTCCTCCTGCTTGAATAGAGCTAGCTGACTGTCACCATCTTATGGCAATTCCCTGTAGAAAAATCCTCTTACTGCTTGCGCCGTCCACATATTGTTTGTGCACTATCCTGCTCTTCGATGTGTCTTAGTTCATTAATTAATTATTTTTATACATTTTACATTTATGTAATACTTTTATATTGAAGTTACCTATCTTTTTAAACTAATTACCTTTTACAAAGGTGTGTCAAGCCTTCTGTGGCCCACCTCTGTGGTCAATCCTTCTGTGGGTTTGTCATGCACTAATCCGGCACCATCGCCGGCCTACCGCAGGAGCTGGAGGTACTGCCGCCCTCACCATTCCCGGATTGAGGAAAAATATGTTTTCAGTGCTGGGGCTTACCCAGCAGTAATTGTGTAGCACCAGGTGCTTCCAGTTAACGCCAGGTTAGCACGGGAGCCCTTACCGCCTCCTAAATAGGAGGCGGTAAATGGTACCCCAGGAAATGGCCATATGGCAAGTGTGTACTTACCACCAGTGCTTTTTTTGCCGGTACGTGCCGGTACGGGCTGGGGCACTGGAACTTGGATAGGGGGCAAAGGAGAATTGCTGGACATGGAGGGGAGGGGGGCAGGGGAGAGAGGAGAAATCGCTGGACATAGATGGGAGGGGAGGGCAGAGGAGAATTGCTGGATAGAGAGCGGAGGGCAGTGGAGAATCGCTGGACATGGAGGGCAGGGGATAGAGGAGAATCACTGGACATGGATGGGAGGGGAGTGCATGAGGAGAGGTTAAGACGGCTAGGACTCTTTAGCCTGGAGAAAAGGCGGCTGAGGGGTGATTTGATAGAGGTCTACAAAATAATGAGTGGGGTAGAGCGGACAGATGTGAAACATTTGTTTACGCTTTCTAACAATAATAGAACTAGGGGACACAAGATGAAATTAGAATGTGGTAGGTTTAAAACAAATTGGAGAAAGGTTTTCTTTACTCAGCGTGTGGTTAGACTCTGGAACTCATTGCCGGAGAAGGTAGTGACGGCAGCTGGCCTTGCTGAGTTTAAAGGGGGTCTGGACAGATTCCTGAAGGAAAAGTCCATTGATCGTTATTAAATTTTGTGTTTTTGCCAGGTTCTTGGGGCCTGGATTGGCCGCTGTCAGAGACAGAGTGCTGGGCTTGATAGACCTTTGGTCTTTTCCCAGCATGGCAGTGCTTATGTACTTATGTAGAAGAGAGGAAAAATCGCTGGACATAGATGGGAGGGCAGGGGAGAGAGGAGAATCGCTGGACACAGATGGGAGGGCAGTGGAAAATCTGGACATGGATGGATGGAGGGAAGGGCAGGAGAAATGCTGGACATGGATGGAGTGGAGGGCAGGGAAGAGAGGAGAAATGTTGGAGGGAAGGAAAGAGATGCACATGGTTGGAGGGGAAGGGAGAGAGGAAAAATACTTGACATGGATGGAGGGGAGGGAAGACAGAGGAGGAGATGCAAATGGATTTAGGGAAGAGAGGAGAAATTTTGGACATGGATGGAGGGGAGGAGAGAGAGTTGAAATGCTGGACATGGATGGAGGAGAGGGAAGAGAGAAGAAGTGAGATGAACATGGTTGGAGGGGAGGAGAGAGAAGAAATGCTAGACATGGATGGAGGGAGAGAGGAAAAATGCTGGACGTGATGGAGAAAGGAAGGAGATGCATATTAACAAGGTGAGGGAAAGGGAAAAGAGGAGAAAATCTGCACATGGTTGATAGACAAAAGCTGGATCCACTCTATACCTCCTCCAGTCAAGTCCGCTGAGGACCCAGCTTTTACCTATGGATGTAGGGCAAGAAATGAAGGAGGAAAGTAAAGAAATAAATTGAAAGGAAGCCCTGGAAATGGATTTAAGGGATCAGATAAAGAGCCTCAGAATCAGAGACTGGGACCAACATGTTCAGAAAAACAGTCACAAGACAACAAAGGTAGAAAAAAAATCATTTTATTTTCATTTTAGTGTTTGGAAGATGTCCAATTTGAGAATTTACATCTGCTGTCTTATTTTGCAATGGGTATACTAGAGCTGTAACGGCTTATAGAAATTATTTATAATGAAAAAAATCACAAGTTATTTTTTGCTCCTATACTGGTATAATTTAATGATACTGCTTATATGCGCCACGGCTGATATAAGGGGTGTGGCCCTTCTTAGGGGGCGGAGCCATAGATGGTGACCCCACTCATAATGAGTACCGGTACCTTTTTTCCTACAAAAAAAGCACTTCTTACCACACAGCCATAGCATGAAACTACTGGCCGTGTAACTAACTGTGCCATTCAACGCGTATAACTAATAGTGTTATAGAAATATAGAAAAATGAAGGCATGTAAAGACCATATGGCCTATCCATCTGCCCATCCATGCCATCTACTCTCTTTTTAACTCCCTTAAATATCAAATGTACTTGTCCCAAGCTTTCTTGAATTCAGATACAATTTTTGTCTCCACCACCTCCAAAGGGAGGCTGTTTCATGAATTCACCACCCGTTCCATGAAGAAATGTTTCCTCAGTCTACTTCTGAGACTATCCCCTTTCACCTTCATCCTAAGTCCCCTCATTCCTAAGCTTGCTTTCAGCTCAAAAGAGACTTGCCTCATGTGCTTTATGCCAGATAGATATTTAAACATCTCTATCATATCTCCACTGTCCAGCCTTTCTTCCAAAGTATACATATTGAGATCTTTAAGTCTGTTCCCAAACAATTTGTGATAAAGACCACTGATCCTTGTAAGTAGCCACTCTTTGGAATGACTCCATCTTGTCTACATCTTTTTGAAGGTACAGCCTCAAGAATTGTACACAATATTCTTGGTCTCACCAGAGTCTTATACAGGGACGTCATCACCTCCTTTTTCCTACTGGCCATTTCTCTCCCTATGCACCCATGTATCCTAGCTTTCACTGTTGTGTTTGGCCACCTTAAGATCATCATATATAATTACACCCAAGTCTACCTTTAGTTTAGCTAGCTCCTCACAAATACAGTCCAATGAAAATCATTCAAGCACTACTGCACCTCCGTTTCTATTTGTTTTTGTCTTCTGCAGTCCTGCTCCCAGCCCTTCAGATGTGAACACATAACAGAAATATTTGTTAAGCAATTCTGTGATATCTTTATCAGATTCTACAAAATCCTCCCATTTGAGTCTCTCAGTGCCAGTTTGCACTAATATATCTAAAAAAAAAGTCTTGCCCTTCCCCACCATTTTACTATATTAGCTAATTTTAATTCTATTTGCATTTTTCTTTCCTAACCACTCTACCTGCTTCTCTTAACATTTCCAGAAATGGAATTTAAAGCTGATGAGTCAGAGAAACTGAATCAAATCTCTGTAAACGTGGAAGAGATAATGGGACAAATTGAAGAGTAGAAAATCTCATGGAACGGATGGATTCATTCCAAAGTACTGATAGAATTGAAAAATGAACTTGCAGAACTATTGTTTATAATATTTAATTTATATTTAAAATCAAGCATGGTACCAGAAGATTGGAAGAGTGGCCAATGTAATGCTGATTTTTAAAAAGGTTCCAAAGGTGATCCACTTCAATCTGGTTTTGCCCCCTTCATTCAACTGAAACAGCGTTTGCTAAAGTCTCCAATGACCTGTTCCTGGCCAGATCCAAAGGTCTCTATTCTATACTCATCCTTTTCGATCTATCTGCTGCTTTTGACACTGTTGATCATAGCCTACTCCTTGATATGCTGTCCTCACTTGGATTTCAGGGCTCTGTTCTTTCCTGGTTTTCTTCTTATCTCTCCCAGCATACATTTAGTGTATACTCTAGTGGATCCTCTTCTACTTCTATCCCACTGTCAGTTGGTGTACCTCAGGGATCTGTCCTGGGACCTCTTCTTTTCTCCATCTATACTTCTTACCTTGGTACTCTGATCTCATCCCATGGTTTTCAGTTTCATCTTTACGCTGATGACTCCCAGATCTACCTCTCCACACCAGAAATCTCAGCAGGAATCCAGGCCAAAGTATCAGCCTGCCTGTCTAACATTGCTGCCTGGATGTCTCAGCGCCATCTGAAACTAAACATGACCAAGACTGAGCTTCTCATCTTTCCCCTAAACCAACCTCTCCTCCTCCCCCGTTCTCTATTTCTGTGGATAACACTCTCATCCTTCCTGTCTCATCAGCTCGTAACCTTGGGGTCATCTTCGACTCCTCCCTCTCCTTCTCTGCACATATTCAACAAACTGCTAAAACCTGTCATTTCTTTCTCTATAATATCAGCAAAATTTGCCCTTTCCTTTCTGAGCACACTACCAGAACCCTCATCCACACTCTTATCACCTCTCACTTAGACTATTGCAACTTGCTTCTTACAGGTCCCCCACTTAGCCATCTCTCTTCTCTTCTCTTCAATCTGTTCAAAATTCTGCTACATGACTAATATTCCACCAGTGTTGTTATGCTCATATTAGCCCTCTCCTCAAGTCACTTCACTGGCTTCCTATCTGTTTCCGCATACAGTTCAAACTCCTCTTATTGACCTTTAAGTGCATTCACTCTGCAGCTCCTCAGTACCTCTCCACTCTCATCTCTCCCTACATTCCTCCCCGGGAACTCCGTTCACTGGGTAAATCTCTCTTATCTGCACCCTTCTCCTCCACTGCTAACTCCAGACTCCGTTCCTTTTATCTCGCTGCACCATATGCCTGGAATAGACTTCCTGAGCCGGTACGTCAAGCTCCATCTCTGGCCATCTTCAAATCTAAGCTAAACGCCCACCTGTTTGATGCTGCTTTTAACTCCTAACCCTTATTCTCTTTGTTTAGAACCCTTATTTTATCATCCTCACTTTAATATTCCCTTATCTCTTGTTCTTCTGTCTGTCTGTCCTAATTAGATTGTAAGCTCTGTCGAGTAGGGACTGTCTCTTCATGTTCAAGTGTACAGTGTTGTGTACGTCTAGTAGCGCTTTAGAAATGATAAGTAGTAGTAGTAGTGATCCAGGAAATCATAGACCGGTGAGCCTCACATTGGTGCTGGGCAATATAGTAGAGACTATCATATAGAACAAAATTACAGAGCATGTTCATAAGCATGGATTGATAAAACAAAGCCACCATAGATTTAGTTAAGGGAAATCTTGCCTCACCAATCTAGTACATTTCATATTTGAAGGGGTGAACAAACATGTGGATAAAGGTGAGCCAGTCAATATTGTGTATCTGGGTTTTCAAAAGGCACTTGACAAAGTACCTCATGAAAGACTCCAGAGGAAATTGGAGAGTTATGGGCTAGGAGGTAGTGTTCTACTGGAAATTAAAAACTGATTAAAATATAGATAGCAGAGAGTAGGGTTAAATGGTCAGTATTCTTAGTAGAGAGAGGTAGACGGTGGGATTCCAAAGGGGTCTGTGCTGAGACTGCTGCTTTTTAACATATGTATAAATCATCTAGAGATGGGAGTAACTAGTGAGAAAATTGAATTTGCTGACAAAAAATTATTCAAAGTTGTTAAATCACAAGAAGATTATGAAAAATTGCAAAAGGACCTTACAAGACTTGGAGGCTGGGCATCCAAATGGCAGATGACATTTAATGTGAAGAAGTGTGAAGTGATACCTGGAAAAGAGGAACCCAAACTATAGCTATGTGATGCAAGGCTCCACATTAGGAGTCACCAACCAGGAAAGGGATCTAGGTGAATCAGAGAAAATATTTATTCACTTACCATGTAATTAAACTCTGGAATTCTTTGCCAGAGAATGTAGTAAAAACAGTTAGCTTAGCAGGGTTAAGAAAAGGTTTGGATATCTTCCTAAAAGAAAAGTCCATAAGCCATTATTAAATGGACTTGGGAAAATCCACTGCTAATTTCTAGGCTAAGCAGCATAAAATGTATTGTAGAATGTGTAAAATATGTGCAGCCAGTGGCGGCTAAGAAGGCAAATAGCTAAAATTTTTGAGAACCAACGTGGCATTCTTTTTCTCTTTTATTTTCCTTTGTTGCCCTTAAACAGTAGCTCCTTTCAATTTGCCCACTGCTTTCCTACATCTTCCAGATGTCTCCATCTATTAAAAAAAACTCCCATCTGAACAAAATTAGCTTTTTCGAAGTCTAGAACATTCACTTTTGAATGAAAACTCTTCACATCTATATTAATAGTAACCCATACCATCCAATGACAATTGTATGGCAGATGATCACCTACTATAACATCAGAAACATTCTGCCCTTCCGTAAGCACTAAGCCTAGTTTGGCCCAGTCCTGCGTGCACTCCATTACCTACTGCTGGATTAGTTCTCCCATAGAGAATCCAGGATTTCCCTACTTCTAGCAGACCCCATAATTGGGATACCCTAATTAACATCTGGCATATTAAAATCACCTGTTAGTAGTATTTCCTTTGCATGGCTATATTTTGAATGTCTTCAGTTAAATTTCTGTCCACTGCTTCTGACCCATAGTGCCTCTTTCTTACAATATGGATCCTGTCATTTTGTGGCTTTAATATTATATTTAATATAAAATATCACTCCCCCTCCTTTTCTTCCTACCCTGTCTTTCCTGAACAGATTATAGCCCACGATAACTATATCCAAATCTTGGTTCTCTCTGAAGCATGTCTAAATATAAATCTAATATTTCAAATAAATTCCTGAAACCAGTCAACATCTTCCCACATTTCTTCTCAATGGATATATATACTTCTATGTTATCTCGACCAGTCCTTCAGCAAATTCATAAGTATAAAACATTCATACGTTCTTATACCAAAGTGACCTCAGTGATGTTCACCGCCCACCGCCCTTGCAGGCTTTACATGGCGATATATACAAACATCAGCCTCTTCATCGGTACACTGTTGCTTTTATAGAAATTTTTTATGAATTTTTAAAGATTTTAAACAAATCACTTATCTTGCTTAGTCTGTCGGACTCGGGGGTATTACTGTCTGACTTTTCTTTTATAAACCTTTTATAAACCCTGCTAAGCTAACTGTTTTTACTACATTCTCTGGCAAAGAATTCCAAAGTTTAATTGCACGGTGAGTGAAGAAATATTTTCTATGATTCATTTTAAATTTACTACTTTGTTTCTTAATTGCCTGCCCCCTAGTCCTAGTATTGTTGGAAAGAGTAAACAAGCGATTCACGTCTACCCGTTCCACTCCACTCATTATTTTATAGACCTCTATCATATCTTCCCTCAGCCATCTTTTCTTCAAGCTGAAGAGCCCTAGCTGCTTTAGCCTTTCCCATTTGTATATACTGTTTTCCAGCAGTTGCCCCCTTTCCCTTTTGGGTAGAGGTGTTTAATAGTCTTGTTCTTACCTTGGGGCTTTGATCACCCAGCCCCAATGATTCTAGTTTAATTAAAGTCCTCTTCAGTAGGTTAACCAGTCTCCTGATGAAGACACTTCTTCCCTTCTTTGATAGATGTGGCACCATCTCTGCTCAGGAGCCCTTGGAAAATCATCCCAGGAAGCCAAAACACTCTCAACAACACCATCTGTGCAGTTACATCTCCATCTCCAGGATATAAGATTCTCTGCCTTGGCTTTTACCCTCAACAGGAAGGATTGACAAGAACACCACCTAAGCACCTGTCTGCTTCATCTTCTCTCCCAGAGACATGAAATCACTTTTGATATGTTTGGATGGGCACACCTGGATAAGCACATCAGATAATAGTTATCAGGCTTAAGCTCTGTGGCACACTGTTAGCATATTTATTTGTATTTGTCTTATTTTATTATTAGACTTGTTTGACCCCTGAGGCAGGCCTTTGTGCTGAAACATGGCCATGTTGGGTCATTTTTTATGACTTCTACAATAAAGATCCTTACATACTTTGACGTCCTCTTGGAATCTGCCTCATTTTTTTATTTTGTAGACATCACACCACCCAGAACATTATGTCTGGTCTGCAGATAGATGTCTCTGTACACCTCAGAAGGGAATCACCAACCACCACTACCTTTTCCCTCTTAGTGGACACTGATCCAGCAGCTTTGGGGATTTTGAGCTTTGGCTCCTCTTCTACTTTCGGGGTTGCCCATCGGTTCTTTAGTATGGGGGCAGGTGGAGTCATGGTATCAATTCTAAAAGTTGTGCATATATGTTTGAGACATTACCATGTCCCTACCATTCTTTGCCTACATGTACACCTACTTGTAATTATACATTATACTACCCTGCAATGGCAGAAGAAAGTAAGTCTTCTTGTTCTCAAAAATAAGTTAAATGTCTATCTGTAATCTAGGAAGTATATCCAATCATAATGTATATTGGACTTCTGCATAGCTCCTTTAGAAACCTCAATATTTCAGAGGCAACAAGCATTGCAGAGATATCAATCAAAACATGTTTTTTAAAAACATTTTCCTACAAATCAGACAGAATGGGCTTGCTTCCTTCTGCCATTGCAGGGCAGTATATCACTTATCGCCAAAGTCTATAAATGGTACCTAAGGCTAGGTGTGCAATTGGGTGCGCAATTATAGAATAGGGTGAGCAATGTGCACATAAAATGGGACCCTGTTCTAAAACAGCATAACATGTCACAAAATAACCCATCTTAACAGCAGCCCAAGCTGATAACATCCCCCCATATCAGATACTTCCCAAAAAGACCCCTTTATAACAGTTGATATGAGAGAACACTAATACAATAGAGTCTCTATTATCTGACATAAATAGGACCAAGAGCATAGTTGAAGAATATAATAATACAGAAAAAGTGGATGAGGAATAAAACAGAAGTATATTAAATACATGTTTTAAAAGAGGAAGCATAAAAAAGAGTTTAGAACTTAATCAGGCTTATTTTCGAAAGAGAAGGGCGCCCATCTTTCGACACAAATCGGGAGATGGGCGTCCTTCTCCCAGGGTCGCCCAAATCAGAATAATCGAAAGCCGATTTTGGGCGCCCTCTACTGCTTTCCGTCGTGGGGACAACCAATGTTCCCGGGGGCGTGTCGGAAGCATAGCAAAGGCAGGACTAGGGTGTGCTTAACACATGGGCGTCGTCGGCCGATAATGGAAAAAAGAAGGGCGTCCCTAACAAACACTTGGTTGAATTCACTCGGTCCTTTCTTTTACGACCAAGCCACAAAAATGTGCCCTAAATGACCAGATGACCACCGGAGGGAATTGGGGATGACCTCCCCCTACTCTCCCAGTGGTCACTAACCCCCTCCCACCCTAAAAAAACATTAAAATATTTTTTACAGCCTCTATGCCAGCCTCAAATATACCCAGCTCCATGACAGCAGTATGCAGGTCTCTGGAGCAATTTTAGTGGGTACTTCAGTGCACTTCAGGCAGGCAGACCCAGGCCCAACCCCCCGTTACGCTTGTGGTGGTAAATGTGAGCCCTCCAAAACCCACCACAAACCCACTGTACCCACATGTAGGTGCCCCCCTTCACCCCTAAGGGCTATGGTAGTGGTGTACAGTTGTGGGGAGTGGGTTTTTTTTTTGGGGGGGGGGCTCAGCACACAAGGTAAGGGAGCTATGCACCTGGGAAATTTTTATGAAGTCCACTGCAGTGCCCGTTAGGGTGCCCAGTTGGTGTCCGGCTTGCATTTGGTCATTTCTGAGATGAGCGTCCTCGGTTTCCATTATCACTGAAAGTTGGGGATGACCATCTCTAAGGACAACCATCTCTAAGGTCGACCTAAATGTTGAGATTCGGGTATCCCTGACCATATTATCGAAACAAAATATGGCCGCCCATCTTGTTTCCATAATACGGGTTTCCCCGCCCCTTCACGGGGATGTCCTGCGAGGACGGCCTCAGGAAAACTTGGGCGCCCCATTCAATTATGCCCCTCAAAGTGTCCAAAAATCATACCTACAACTTTGAATTAGTGAGACTCAACTATTTTCAATGCTATGTGTCCAAAAGAAGCTTTGGAGATGGAAAGATATGGGATGAATCTGTGAATATTTTTCTTTTGCTGTCAATTTACAATTTTGAAATTATTTTCTCCTTGTTAATATAATTTATCAATGTTTTCTGCACTAATTTATTATGTACTTTAACCTGACAAGTATTTAATTAAATAGTAAAATAAAAGCTTTTTCATGAATTTGATGTAATTGTTATTAAATTGATTTAATTACATTTTAATGGGGGCAAAGTTGGTAAAAGTATTTTATGGTGCTATATTTCTATGAATTATGTACCAGTTTATCTTCTCAATTAGTTTCCCACTGCATTTATTTTGTTGCATCAGATACCATTTATTCATTTTAATATATCATATTTTTTTCTGTAATGAGTGTGTTATTTTGAAAAAGGCAATTGTTATATTTTAAAGCATAGTCACTGTGTTTACAGTAGAATAGATGCCTACTGTTCTGAGCAACAGGCAAAGGTCCAGAGAACCAAATCTACATAAAAAAAACAGGGTTAATGGAGCAATATCCCAGATAAATATGATATTACTTCATACTTTCAGAAAAAAAAATTAAGGGGCCCTTTTTCGAAGCCACGGTAGGGCTAACGCCCTGGTAGCACAAGTCAAATTGGCACAACCATCAGGTTAGTACATGCGCCTGGTGGTAATTCTGAGTTTGGTGCATGCCAAATCCCGTAGTTGAAAATATTTTTCTATTTTCTACCAGAGGGGTGTTCCTGGCGGTAATTGGCAGTGCGGCTACATTGATACATGCTGCATGGGTAGAATGCAGGTAGCTCATGAGCCCTTAGCGCTATGTCAATGGCTGGCTGTAAGGACTTGGGCCATAAATAGGCGCACACTAGTTTTAATTTTTGCATACAACCATTTCCTAGGTCATTAAACAATAGCCTTTTTCCAGCCGCGGTAAAAAGTGGCCAAGAACACACCAAAAAGGTGCACCCAAACTACCGCAGGCCACTTTGTACTGCGGTTTTGTAAAAGGACTCGTTAGGAATTTTTGTCAGTTGAAAGATGCCAGCTGGGTTAAACTGACAGCATGACATGATTTAAATCTACCTTCCAAAGGCTGCACTGAAACAGATGCCACATTCCTGGGAATAAATATTAAATAATAATGCATTTTACATGGAAGATGAACAATGGCAAAGGAAAAAAAATAAAATACATCCCTGGAATATTTGAAATGAATCTGTTATAGGATCTGGACTTGACCTCAGTAGATGAAGATAGGGCACAACCAAGAGAGATATTCAAAATATGGAAGACCATCAAGGAATGAATTGATTTTGTGAAAGTAATGGGAAGAAAATCATATTGCTCCCTCTGACAGAGTCTGTGCTCTTGGGAAGATGTGCTCAACTATGAAAAATGCCGGCAGCAAAGGTAGTTTTAACAAACACAGATACAATAATATTGCTGTCTTCAATCATAGTGGCTAATACTTCAGTAATGCATATTAAAGATAAAATGTATATAATATTGATAACTTATGAGCAAAGATTAATGCTGTTAGACCCCAGAATGAGAATAATGGTAAGGCTCACAGAAATTCAAATAACAGCATCAGTATCCTTTCATATGGCACAGGCAAGTAGAGATGTGTGTAAGTAAGAAAAAAAAGTTAGATTTCATTTGTTCCTGAATGTTTCCTAATTTAAAAGGAATGTTTCCTAATTGAAAGGGATGTTTCCTAATTTAATTCGGAATCCTGCTTATAATCGAACGAGAAAAACGCCCAAGTTCCGACCTAAATCGGGAGATGGACGTTTATCTCACAAAAACGAATAACACGGTATAATCGAAAGCCAAACTTGGACGTTTTCAACTGCACTCCATCGCGGAAGCGTACAAAGTTGGCGGGGGCGTGTCGGAGGCGTGGTGAAGGCGGGACTGGGGCATGGTTATCACCCGAACAGAGATGGGCGCCTTTCGCCGATAATGGAAAAAAAGTATGTGTTTGTAGCTAGAATTTAGGGCACTTTTCCTGGACCCTGTTTTTTCACGAATAAGGCCCCAAAAAGTGCCCTAAATGACCAGATTACCACCGGAGGGAATCGGGGATGACCTCCCCTGACTCCTCCAGTGGTCACTAACCCCCTCCCACCACAAAAAATGATGTTTCACAACTTTTTATTTTCACCCTCAAATGTCATACCCACCTCCCTGGCAGCAGTATGCAGGTCCCTGGAGCAGTTGTTAGGGGGTGCAGTGGACTTCAGGCAGGTGGACCCAGGCCCATCCCCCCCATACCTGTTACAATTGTGCTGCTTAATGCTTAGTCGTCCAACCCCCCAAACCCACTGTACCACATGTAGGTGCCCCCCTTCACCCCTTATGGCTATAGTAATGGTGTAGACTTGTGAGCAGTGGGTTTTGAGGGGGATTTGGGGGGCTCAACACACAAGGGAAGGGTGCTATGCACCTGGGAGCTCTTTAACTTTTTTTTTTTGTAAAAGTGCCCCCTAGGGTGCCCGATTGGTGTCCTGGCATGTGAGGGGGACCAGTGCACTACGAATCCTGGCCCCTCCCACAAACAAATGCCTTGGATTTATTCGTTTTTGAGCCGGGCGCTTTCATTTTACATTATCGCTGAAAAACAAAAACGCCCAGCTCACAAATTGTTGAATAAAACATGGACGTCTATTTTTTTTCGAAAATACGGTTTGGTCCGCCCCTTCACGGACCTGTTCTTGGAGATAAATGCCCATGGAGATAGACGTTTTCGTTCGATTATGCCCCTCAATGTGTCTTAACTTGGTTGAACTGACAAAATTCAGGGCTGGATAGAGTTAATTTTGTGAAGAGCACTGCAAGTAGGAGGGGAGGTTAGAGCCACAAGGAATGTGTGGTGGATGGAATCTGATTTGGGTGATAATTTTGTTCAGAGCACCCAATCAAACGTTTTACAGGGGGAAGAATACAGTGGGTTAGTTTGGCAGACTGCATATTTATGTTTATTTGGTTATTTGTTTAATGTATTTTAGTTGTGTATGTTGATTTATTACGAGCCTTAGATAACAGTGGGCTATAAGTAATAAAAACATAAACTTGGCTTTTGTTTTGTGGAACCCGGGAGGCAGGTTGTCCTTACCACCCTCCTTATGGGTTAGGTTTTTAGTAGTATTGTATGGGGTGGAGGTTGAGGTAGTCACAGTGGGGTCTCAAAAGCCATTCTCCTTGAGATAGAGTTATTTGTTTTTTTTGAATTTCTGATTCACTGTTGATTAAAGGGAGGATTAGGTTCATGTTCGGTACTGTCATGTATCCAAGGATCCAGCAGACCTTGCCTTGGGGGGTGGGGTGGGGGATTGATCAATGTTGAAGACTATTGTGATGCAGTTAGTTCAGTGCTATCTAACCGTTAAGGCTGTGACATGGAAATTGATAAATAGTTATGATAGTGTCACAAAAATCATAGCCACCTGCCTGGCGTTACCCCATTGCCACTTAGAGGATCTATCCTCAGCATAGCTCAGGTCCGCCTGCAACTGCCACTTGTGCTGTACACTAGCATCCTCCTCCCACCGACTGGTTCACAACTGCCTCTGGGCGTATCTCAAATTATCCACATTGATTTCTGGATTACTGGGACCACACTCTCAGTGACCCCACAGTTCCCAGAAAGCACACACAGACCCAACACACAAACCACCAGGATTATTTCAGTCCAAACAGGCAGAATGAACAAACAGTTGTGTTTATTCTCAGAACTTGGAACAATGGACAAAAATGTGCAATTGGCAAACAATAACAGATAACTGAAATATGGATTAATTAGAAAACTAGCTAAAACATTTACATACTGTCTAAACAGTACCTGGGAAGATCAGGACATATAATTGTTCACAGAGCCTTAGCAAAAAATCTGTATCTTTCTTCTCCCAGGCTAAGACTGAAGCAACAGCCAGCACAACTGGGTAATGTTTTCAAACTCCAGGCCAATTAGAGCCCAGAACAGTAAAGTTTCAAATAAAAACTGGTTACATCACTACAAACACTTCATATTATCTGTGTGCCAAATAAAGAAAGAGAAGTCAGTCCTCTGTAACAGATTTAAGCATAAATATGCGCCATCTGCTGGCCAAACAGGAGAAATACACTTTAGAACATAATGCAGGAAAATATCCAATAAATTTTACATACTTAAAACACACTAGGTTCCTTTTACAAAGGTGCACTGAAAAATGGCTTGCAGTAGTGTAGGCATGGGTTTTGGGTGCGCACAGATCCATTTTTCAGTGCGCCTGCAAAAAATGCCTTTTCCTTTTTCCAAAAATGGACGTGCGGCAAAATCAAAATTGTCGCACGTCCATTTTTGGTCTAAGACCTTACTGCCAGCCATAGATTTAGCGGTAAAGAATTTGGGCGGTAATGACTTGCGTGCAGTAGATGCGACTTGGCATGCGTCTGCTACGCGCGCCAGAAAATAAAAATTATTTTTCAGACACGTATAATGGACACTCACCAAAATGTAAATTACCACAAGGGTCATGTATTAACCAGGCAGTAACTCCAATTTGTCATGTGTTGGGCGCGCGTAGGCGCCTACATGGCTTAGTAAAAGGGGCCCACTGTTTCTTCGCAGATGGTTTTGACAAATTTTGGATATGGGGAATGATATGATTTTTGTATATTCAAAAAGTTCAATAAAGATGTGGCTAGTTATTGCCTCATGCTTAGTTGTTGTATTTATTGAATTGTAACTTCAGAACTGGGAGTGTGAATGCCAAAGATATGCTCCCATGTGGAGTTTCTGATTTTATAGTCAGAGGAGGATTCTGTTGAAATCAGAGTCTCTCACTTAGTATACTGTATACTCGTTTTTTTCTACTAGTTTCCTGCAACTTGCCTGGAATAGATGTCCTGAGTCAATATGTCAAGCTCCATCTCTGTTGGTGTTCAAATCTAGGCTAAAATCCCACATTTTTGAGTTTGCTTTTAACTCCTAACTCCTATTCACTTGCTTAGTACCGATGTCTGTTTTAGCATTCCCACCATAAGTAATTCCCTTATCCCAAATTTGCCTGTGTGTCTGTTTTGATTAGATTGTAAGAGCTATCTTACATATTTAGTATACAGCTCTGAGTACATCTAGTAGCATTATAGAAATAAGTTTTAATAGTAGCTTCTAGCTTTCTTTGGGAAAGGTCGGAACTTCATCTGTCACATACCATCCTGCCTGACTACAGATTTGGATGTTTATAGTAAAAGCACTGATAATTCAGGTGAAAGCTCTTTCCTACTCAAGTGCAGTCACCAGCCTCTTTCCCCAGTAAGGTGACATGCCAACAGCCTTAATACCTTAAAAGCAAGTCACCATGGAGAAAATGGGGTGGTATTTTGCATCACTGTTATTGGACAAATGGCAGGAAACATCAAAGGTGGTGACATCCTGTTTTGGGGAAATGATTGCTCTGGTTAACCAGCCCCTAGTGTTGAAAACATGGGGTTAAGAGGCCACCACATCTTTTACCTCTCTATTACCAAATGCCCTGCTTAACAACTTCTTATAAACAGATCATTTCTAGCTTGTATTATGTCTTTGCTACAGTCAGAGCTGGCAAAAAGACAGAACATAATAGGGTGCATTTAACTGGCAACATCTGTAGTAGTCAGAATGCTACACATGCCTACCTTTGCTTGACAGCACACTGGTGGCATGTGGATGAGGCAGGGTCAGGCTGTAAATATAAGGTGGATATACCAGGAGAGTGCCAGTAGTCTATGCTGCACATTCAGGTTATAGATGATAGCCAAACCTGGGGTCTATATCTTAGCATAAAATAAGAAGAATGCTGCATGGTTCACAAATAGGCCACAACTAGAGCATCATGTTTCCCTTTTTTTCTTTTTTGTACCTATGGTTGGAGAATTTAAGACAGTGGATGGGAACTATCAGATACTTTGCATACTTGCTGTACATGGTTGCCAGGGACTCTATAGTCCTGAGGAGCAAGGAAAGTGGTAATCTGGTCCTGAAGCTAGTGATTGACACATGTTGAAAAATAGGGTATTTTCACTACAATGTAGGGCAGACATGAGCTGAATGAGGAGAAGGTATGAATTAAGGTGTCCTCGCCTTTCTGAACTAGCAAAGAACAAGTATGACTGAGCAACCACAAACTCACAAAGGAAGCCTTGCCACAGATCTTTATCCAGCTATACTCCTAGGTTTCTCACAACCTCTCTCCCCAAAACAGGAGGAATCACCAATAGACAGTGCAATTGACTATACATTCTGATTAAGTCTTATCCACAAATAATTTGATTTTTCCAGATTAAGTTTCAATTCTGGCTCCTTGAACCTTTTTGATACTTTTCTCAGTTAGTGACCAAAGACAAAGGATCTACTTGACTAACATCGATTTCAATCCATAACTGGATATCATCAGCAAATGGATGACAAGACATTTCAGAATGCTTCAACACCTTTACTACTGGGCTCAGGTAAATATTAAAAAGCAACATACTTGTGACCTGGATTGGCCACTGTTGGAAACAGGTTAATGGGCTTGATGGACCTTCTGTCTGTCTCAGTATGGCAACTCTTATGTTCTTATGTAATACTGATACAGTGTATCCAGCAGGTCACTGGAACCAAAGCAGACTCTTGCACCTCCCAGATCACCTCTGTGTTGTAGCCAACACAAAGGACAACAACCAGTAAAACACTGTTCCTGCTAATTCTAATCTATTAATCTACATAAGAACAATGAAAGATTAATTGTATCAAAGGCTGTGGTCAGGTCTAAGAAAACAAGAACGTATTCCCTGTGGTCCAAATTAAATCTAAGCAATAAAACTTGATGATCTCTGTGCTATGGCCTCTCTGGAAACTAAATTGCAAAGGACTAAAACATCCCCTTTTCTCCAAGAAGTCCAACAGCTATTGGTGAACAAACGTCTAAATGAATTTCTCCACAAAAGTTTAAAAACAGGCTGAGATGATGTCAAACTCCATTAAAGTGCCGTTGACCATACACAGGGGCCCTTTTACAAAGGCACAGAAGGGCTAATGCGTGGGTAGCATTTGCCAAATTGACACTACTGCTGGGGTTGCATGTGCGCCTGGAAGTAATTCCGAGTTTGGCACTTGCTGAATCCTGCAGTAGAAAATATTTTTCCATTTTCTATCACAGGGGGCATTCCCGGCGGTAATTGGCAGCGCATCCACATTGGCATGGGTAGCATGTGAGTTCTCGGTTGATAACACCCTCATCCTCCCCGTCTCATCTGCCCGCAACCTCGGAGTCATCTTTGACTCCTCCCTCTCCTTCTCTGCGCATATCCAGCAGATAGCCAAGACCTGTCGCTTCTTCCTCTTTAACATCAGCAAAATTTGCCCTTTCCTCTCTGAACACACCATCCGAACTCTCGTCCACGCTCTCATTACCTCTCGCCTGGACTACTGCAACTTACTCCTCACCGGCCTCCCACTTAGCCATCTATCCCCCCTTCAATCTGTTCAGAACGCTGCTGCACGCCTCATATTTCGCCAGAACCGATATACTCATATCATTCTTCTCCTCAGGTCACTTCACTGGCTTCCAATCAGATACCGCATTCAATTCAAGCTGCTCCTTCTTACCTACAAATGCACTCAGTCTGCTGCCCCTCACTATCTTTCTACCCTCATCTCCCCTTACGTTCTCGCCCGTAACCTCCGTTCACAGGACAAATCCCTCCTCTCATTACCCTTCTCCACCACCGCCAACTCCAGGCTCCGCTCATTCTGCCTCGCCTCACCCTATGCTTGGAAAAACCTTCCTGAGCCCTTACGCCAAGCCCCCTCCCTGCCCATCTTCAAGTCTTTGCTTAAAACCCACCTCTTCAATGCTGCATTCGGCACCTAACCCTTACCATTCAGTGAATCCAGACTGCTCCTTACCATTCAGTGAATCCAGACAGCCCCTATTTTGACTGCCCCTATCGGTCCGACCGTTCACGTGTCTATTAGATTGTAAGCTCTTTGAGCAGGGACTGTCTCTCTTTGTGAAATTGTACAGCACTGCATAACCCTAGTAGCGCTTTAGAAATGTTAAGTATTAGTAGTGTTCTTACCGCTAATCCAATAGCTGGTGGTAAAGGCTCAAGCCATAAATAGGCACACACTAGTTTTAATTTTTGAGCACGCCCATTGAGCATTTTTCCCCAGCCGTGGTAAAAAGTGGCCCAGTGCATGCACATGGCCATTACTGTGGGAACCCATACCGCCACCTATTATAAAAAATTCTAAAATTGGCTGCAGCACACAGAAAACCCATGCGCTGTCAACAGCGCCAGCCACTTTTTAGCACAGCTTGGTAAAAGGACCCCTTTAAAGGATTGTGTTAATTTTTTAAGGACATTTATTTCCAAACAAATTATACAGGTTTTGTTAATACTGTCAAAATTCACAAAGAATTGATAACTGGTGGTTTGTAGACAGCATGATTTATCTTTTGTTAGATATATCATTTATATTCATGGCTTAAAATAACATTTTTTCCTAGTACAGAAAATATTGAACATCATGTATACCAGTGGAAATATTCTACTGCAATAGGTATGTATGCTTAAATTGATTTTGATGGAGCCCCAGGGGATGTCAGATCTTTTTAATATTATCTTGATTCTTTGAGTAAGAATAATGATTTATCCAGCTTACCTCACCAGACTGTCTATAGTGCTGACTGCATGAGTACTTTGAGGCCTACGTATCTCAATATTGTCAGTATTTCCCTTTTCAAAATTACCCAAGGGACCTATTAACTATAGATGGCTTCTCAATAAGGGTAGCCCAAGAGGCAATGTACAAAATGCATTTACATCTGTGATTTTTACTTCAAGTGGGGAAAAGTAGAAAGAGTCAACAGAACAGTGCACTGAAATCAAAATTAAACATCCTGAAGTATAATGGAAGACAGAGCCTAAAGCCTACCCTGGAAAATTTTTAAAAGGAAAAATAGTATTTAAGTAAAAATCCTTTTAGATGATCTCTATAAAATAAGTATTTCCAATCCTTTAAATCAGGCAAAACAATATAGGAAATTAAATGGAGAAGTTATCAGTGTGGGCTATCATTAAAATGGATTATTTTACCACTAATTCATGCTATTTTAGCACAGGTCCCATTTTATGCAATGAGATGTAGTTACTAATACTGGCCCTCTTTTACAAAACCGCACTACTGATTCTTGGTGCGGCAAATGAGAAAAAGCCCATTCAGTGCCTATAGGCTTCCTCTAATTTGTCATGCGGGAATCGCTAGCACAGCTTTGTAAAAGAAGTTCACTGTTAACAGTAAAACAATGCATCTTGATAGTAGGCCATGTTGATAACTTCACCCCAAAGTATAAGTGGAAGTTAAAAGTCCTTGGAGTTCAAGTTGTTCACATGCTCTTCTTCGGGATTCCCTTCTACAAATTCCCTTTTCCCCAAGGACAAAGGAAATATTTTACTTACACCCATACTCAAAGACTTAAAGAAAAAATTAAACGATACATAAGTACATAAGTACATAAGTAGTGCCATACTGGGAAAGACCAAAGGTCCATCTAGCCCAGCATCCTGTCACCGACAGTGGCCAATCCAGGTCAAGGGCACCTGGCACGCTCCCCAAACGTAAAAACATTCCAGACAAGTTATACCTAAAAATGCGGAATTTTTCCAAGTCCATTTAATAGCGGTCTATGGACTTGTCCTTTAGGAATCTATCTAACCCCTTTTTAAACTCCGTCAAGCTAACCGCCCGTACCACGTTCTCCGGCAACGAATTCCAGAGTCTAATTACACGTTGGGCGAAGAAAAATTTTCTCCGATTCGTTTTAAATTTACCACACTGTAGCTTCAACTCATGCCCTCTAGTCCTAGTATTTTTGGATAGCGTGAACAGTCGCTTCACATCCACCCGATCCATTCCACTCATTATTTTATACACTTCTATCATATCTCCCCTCAGCCGTCTCTTCTCCAAGCTGAAAAGCCCTAGCCTTCTCAGCCTCTCTTCATAGGAAAGTCGTCCCATCCCCACTATCATTTTCGTCGCCCTTCGCTGTACCTTTTCCAATTCTACTATATCTTTTTTGAGATACGGAGACCAGTACTGAACACAATACTCCAGGTGCGGTCGCACCATGGAGCAATACAACGGCATTATAACATCCGCACACCTGGACTCCATACCCTTCCTAATAACACCCAACATTCTATTCGCTTTCCTAGCCGCAGCAGCACACTGAGCAGAAGGTTTCAGCGTATCATCGACGACGACACCCAGATCCCTTTCTTGATCCGTAACTCCTAACGCGGAACCTTGCAAGACGTAGCTATAATTCGGGTTTCTCTTACCCACATGCATCACTTTGCACTTGTCAACATTGAACTTCATCTGCCACTTGCACGCCCATTCTCCCAGTCTCGCAAGGTCCTCCTGTAATTGTTCACATTCCTCCTGCGACTTGACGACCCTGAATAATTTTGTGTCATCGGCAACCAACTATCGACCAGTTGCATCCATCCCTTTGATAGTCAAACTAATGGAAAGCATGGTAACCAAACAACTCACCAATTACCTAAACAAATTCACAATATTACATGAATCGCAGTCAGGATTTAGATCCAACCATAGTACCGAAACAGTGCTGACCACTCTCATAACCAAATTTAAACACCTAATTGCAACTGGAAATAACGTGCTTCTCCTACAACTTGATATATCCAGTGTGTTCGACATGGTCAGCCACCAAATACTCCTGAACATCCTAGACTACTTCGGGATTGGAGGAAACGTACTAGATCTTACCAAGTGATCTCAAATTCAAAATCATCAACACCATGGAAACCTAAATGTGGGGTACCACAAGGATCACCGCTCTCACCAACCCTTTTCAACATAATGATGACACCTTTAGCCAAATCATTGTCCAACCCGTACATCTATGCCAACGATGTTACGATATACATCCCGTTCAAACAAGACATAACCGAAATCACAAATGAAATCACACATAGCCTCCACCTAATGAACTCATGGGCGGACGCATTCCAACTTAAGCTAAATGCAGAAAAAGCACAATGTCTCATCCTGTCCTCACAATACAACACAAACAAACCCAAGACCATAAACACCCCAGACTACACTCTCCCAGTCTCAGACAGCTTGAAAATTCTGGGAGTCACTATTGACCAAAATCTAACACTTGAAGATCATGCGAAAAACACAGCAAAGAAAATGTTCTAGTCAATGTGGAAACTTAAAAGAATCAAACCTTTCTTCCCAAGGGAAGTATTCCACAGCCTAGTACAATCAATGGTGCTAAGTCATCTAGATTACTGCAATGCCATTTATGCTGGATGCAAAGAACAAATCATCAAGAAGCTGCAAACCGCCCAAAACACAGCAGCCAGACTCATATTTGGGAAAATGAAATATGAAAGCGCCAAACCCCTAAGAGAAAAACTACACTGGCTCCCACTAAAAGAATGAATTGCGTTCAAAGTCTATACCCTGGTGCACAAAATCATCTACGGAGAAGCCCCAACCTACATGTCAGACCTTATAGACTTGCCTATTATGAATGCAAAGAGATCATCACGCACATTCTTCAATCTCCACTACCCTAACTGTAAAGTACATAAGTACATAAGTAATGCCACACTGGGAAAGACCAAGGGTCCATCGAGTCCAGCATCCTGTCCACGACAGTGGCCAATCCAGGCCAAGGGCACCTGGCAAGCTTCCCAAACGTACAAACATTCTATACATGTTATTCCTGGAATTGTGGATTTTTCACAAGTCCATTTAGTAGTGGTTTATGGACTTCTCCTTTAGGAAACCGTCTAACCCCTTTTTAAAACTCTGCTAAGCTAACCACCTTTACCACATTCTCCGGCAACGAATTCCAGAGTTTAATTTTGTGTTGAGTGAAGAAATATTTTCTCCAATTTGTTTTAAATTTACTACACTGTAGTTTCATCGCATGCCCCTAGTCCTAGTATTTTTTGGAAAGCGTGAACAGATGCTTCACATCCACCTGTTCCATTCCACTCATTATTTTATATACCCCTCAGCCATCTCTATCATGTCTCCCCTCAGCCATTCCCTAGCCTCCTTAGTCTTTCTTCATAGGGAAGTCGTCCCATCCCCACTATCATTTTAGCCGCCCTTCGCTGCACCTTTTCCAATTATATTATATATTTCTTGAGATGTGGGATGAAATACAAATCCATATACGCGTCCAACTTCTCATACATCTGCACGCAGCTATGAAACGCACTACCGAAGGCCGTAAAAACAACACAAGACCTAACCATCTTCCGAAGACTACTGAAAACAGACCTTTTCAAGAAGGCCTACCACAAACATCCAGCTTAAATACTAAATATTAACATTACACATGATCTATACAAATGCGAACTTTTATCACTTGACTGTTCAACCTCTTTGCTATTAATGATCAAAAACTACTTCTTTATCCTTATGCTGTACAGAACTTCTCAATAGTCGATGAACTAATGTCTGTTACAATCTAATCTATTACTCAGGAACCTTCTTGCACTACCATAATTTATTCCTTTCTATGTATGTATGGTCTTGGGTTTGTTTGTGTTGTATTGTGAGGACAGGATGAGACATTGTGTTTTTTCTACGTTTAGCATAAGTTGGAATGCGTATCACGATCTGTTCCATATACACTATGTTCCATATATGTTACCATGTATGTTTACACCATGAATGTTACCATGTATGTATGCTCCTTAATGCAATACCAATTGTAATTATGTTACTCGGAAATGGCAACCGCCATTACGGCAAATGTAAGCCACATTGAGCCTGCAAATAGGTGGGAAAATGTGGGATACAAATGCTACAAATAAAATAAATAAATAAATGTAGATTCAGGTGGGAACAATCCTCTTCAACCTCCTTTACATTGGTGCTCTTCTGAAAAACCAAGACAAAAGGAAGTGGAACAAATGCTGTACAGTTCATCACAAAGATCTTCATACGTAGAAAATGTTATTAGAAACAATCACCCAACCCTGACCATTTTTCAGTGAACACCTTGATAGGAAAGAGTATAACATAAAAAACTCAGAAAAAATAATTTTTTACATGATTTTATAAATATATCAAATAATGTTAAACTGTTTTACACTACACATTATTATCCACCGTAAACTAAAACAGAAGAAAAATTCTACCATTCAGCCAGTATCAGACAAACCATGATACCTAAAACACATGCAACAATTCTCAGTAGCAGTCATCTTTTTTGATGAAAAACAAAGCAAAAAGCAAAAAACAAACAAACCTTATTGTATTCCTAATTTGTTCTCCAGTTGCTTCCTAAATGGGACTTCCAAATGAAAAAATAGAAAAAAAAACCTTTTTTAAAAAATAGTGTTATTGAGGACAATCAATCTTATCACTTACATTTAACTCTCCAGTATTATTTAAGAAGCTAAACATAAAATAATGTTGCTATGATCAATTATAGTTATACTTTAAGGACCAAATTCTGGGATCCTTTCACTAAGGTGCGCTGAAAAATGGCTTCTGGTAATGTAGGTGTAGGTTTTGTATGTGCGCCGATCCATTTTTCAGCACACCTGTAAGAAAGAACTTTTAAAAATTTTTGCTGAAAATGGACGTGCGGTAAAATAAAAATTGCTGCGCGTCCATTTTGGGTCTGTGACCTTACCATCAGCCATTGACCTAGTGGTAAAGTCTCATGTGGTAACCCGGTGGTAATGACCTATGCATGTCAAATGCCACTTGACACGCATCTGAAAATAACAATTATTTTTTGACCATACATATCGGATGCGCCAAAAATGAAATTACCGCATGAGCAACTCAGTAGCCAGGTGGTAATTTCATTTTGGCAAGCATTGGGCGCGTGTAGACGCTTACGTGGCTTAGTAAAAGGGCCCCTCTATAAAATGAGTGCTAAGCACTTTTCTATAAATGGTGCTTGGAGTTGGGCACCATTTATAGAATAGCACTTGCTGGGATCCACACCTAAATTTTAGGTGTGAGGATTTGCACCTTGCTTAAGGAGGTCTTTTGCAAAGCATTGGTAAGTCCAATGTGGGCTTACTGAACGCTAAACTGGGACTATCGGCGGCCCACCGTGGCGGCATGTAGTAGAGCTGCACCAAGAACATGCCATTTCTGTGGGAAAAAGAAAACCCATGGAAATGGCTTTCGTGGCAGTATCCCGGCGATAATCAGGCATCGTCGCATGCTGATTAGTCACCACTGGGTTACCGCGGGAGCACTTATCGCCACCTCCATGGGTGGAGATAAGGGATCCCCGCCACATGGTCCTGCTTTATGCATTCTCTTACCCATGGCCACGTTTGTCTGGGGGCCTTTTTCCCGCTGCAGTAAAAGGACCCTGGCAAGCAAGAAAATAGGCCCCCGCCGCTAGTGCAGGGCACTTTTTTTCCACAGCTTGGTAAAAGAACCCCTAAATTATGTGCAGATCAGCCATATTTTGTCGCATTGTGCACAAATGCTTGGAACACCCATGACCCGCCCGTACCCTACCCATGGCCACACACCCTTTTCATATAAATGCATACGAATTTACACATGCATCTTTATAGAATAACGCCTTGCAAGATATATGCGTAAATTCTAATTTTTGCCAATTAGCTCCAATAATTGATTATTAACAGTTAAATATTGGTGCTAATTGGCTCGTTAATTAAATTGTGCACACAAAGTGGGTACATGCCCAAGTTTGCACGCACAATTTTGAGTGCCATATATAGAATCTGGGGGTAAATATGTAATAATCAAGAAAAAATCAATATCTTTTATAGAGTACAGTACCATGCATTCCTCAGCTGTTTGCAAAGACATTTTTTTCTCTAAAGAATAAAAAATAAAAGCAGTGTGGAATTAACAGCCTGAAGCCCGTACATAGTAAACGTTTTAGGTTCCCTTTTACTAAGCCACGGTAAAAAGTGGCCTATGCTAGATTTGGTGTGTGAAATTGGTGCACACTGAGCCACTTTTACCATGGTGGGAAATAGGACTTTTTTTTTTTAATGGGGCAGTAAATGACCATGCGCTAATATTAAAATTAGCACTTGGCTATTTACTGCCTGAGTCCTTACTACCACCTATTTAGGAAGTAGTAAGGTTTCTACCACAAGAAACTGTGCATGCCAACTTTGGAACTACCACCGGGCTCCCGCTCTACCCCAGCGGTAAGGCAGATTTTGTGTGCACTACCCATGTGGTAGTCCTACCATGCCTTTGTAAGGACTCCTTTGGGGTCCTTTAACTTAGGTGCACTAACAGATTAAGGGCTAGGGGCCCCTTTTACTACCGTGTGGCTCTTGCAGTAATTTCATTTTTGGCGCGCATCTGATATGCGTGTCTGAAAAATATTTTTTATTTTCTGGCGCGCGTAGCAGACGCGTGCAAAGTGGCATCTGACGCGCATAGGTCATTATCACCCAAATTCTTTACTGCTAGGTCTATTTCTGGTGGTAAGGTCTCAGACCCAAAATGGATGCGCAACAATTTTGATTTTGCTGCATGTCCATTTTCGGCAAAAAAATAGCCTTTTTTTACAGGTGCACTGGAAAATGATTCTGTGTGCATGCCCAAAACCCGCGCTTAC